>NW_028274811.1:100786712-101386712 GCF_037043125.1 Eumetopias jubatus
ACTAGAATGAGGAAAAAGAAACAAGAGAGTGAAAAGGCAAACTGTAGAATGGGAGAAAATATTTATAAATCATATGCCAGATAAGGATTTTGCTTCCAAAATATATAAGGAGCTCATATAACTCAACAGCAAAAAAAACTTAAAACTCAACCCAAAAATAGGCCAAAGACTTACATAGTCATTTCTCCAAAGAAATAGCCAACAGGTATATGAAAAGATGCTCGATGTCACTAATAATCAGAGAAATGCAAATCAAAACCATAATGAGATCACCTCCCACCTGTTAGGGTGACCATCAGACTAGCAAAAATAAGAGTTGGCAAGGATGTGGAGAAATTAGAACATTGTTGTTGGAATGTAAAATGGTGTAGTCACTATGCAAAACAGTATGGAGATTCCTCAAAAAATTAATGGATTTATCCGTAAGAATGAAATGAGGATCTGGAAGGGATTATCTGCACTCCCATATTCAATGAAGCATTATTCACAATAGGCAGGATATGGAAATATTCTAAGCTTCTGTCAATGGATAAATAAAGAAGATGTGGTATATACATGCCATGGAATAGTATTTAGCTTTAAAAAAGAAGGGGCAAACAGGCTCTGCTGTCCTGCCGGTGGCTTCCTCACTTTGTATTCAATAAGCTTCTATTTTTTTTGTTCTGCCTTGGGTGAATTCTTTCACTGCCCACACTGCCAGCTTCTAACCAAAGGATCACCCCATATTTGGTGGCCCCCCATCTGATCAGGAGACACCCCACTTGGTGGCCCATATGGGAGCCTTTGTGGCCTCCCCCACCCCAGTTTGGTGGACCCCACACTAGGAGCCTTTGCCAGCCCATGGCTCTCCCCGGATTCTCCGGGAATTTCTCAGGACTTCCACTCTAGGACTCCTTGGGGGACTGACGACCTCCAGCCAAGGTTCCTCCTCAGTGAGGGCCCGAAGCCCCTGGGGGAACCCGCCAGACCTATCTTGCCCGAAAGGGTGAAGGCTATCCCTTTTTGCCCTTCGGAGGGATCCTTCCCTCCCTCCCTCCTCTCCTTTCTCTTTTCAGCCCTTCGGCAGCCTATCCCCTTTAAAAATAAATAAATAAACAAAAACAAAAATAAAAAATAAATAAATAGGAAGGAAATCCTGCAATAGGAAACAGATGAACCTTGAAGACATTATGCTAAATAAAATAAGCCAGTCACAGGACAAATACTGCATGATTCCACTTGTATGAGGTATCTAAAATAGTCAAACTCCTAGAAGCAGAATAAACGGGTAGGTGCCAGGACTGGGAATGAAAGGGTGCAGCGGGGATGGGGAATTGCTAATCAATAGGCATAAAGTCTCCATTATGCAAAATCGGTACATTCTAGAGATCTGCTGTACAACCATTGTGCAACATTAACAATAATGTATTGTACACTTACAACTTTATCAAGAAGGTAGATCTCATGCTAAGTGTTCTTACCACAATAAAATAAAATTATAAACCTACAGTGACTGAGGAAGCCAAAGCCCCACTTTCAAATGTGGGGAGAGCAGTGGGGTAGGAATTACATCTACTGTTACTAGTGGCCATGATACATGAGGGCGCTGCTTTATTAAAAATTACTCCAACAATTTCTCCATACACAGAACCCCTTTAACATTTTCTTAACATTCGTCTGGTATGTTGATATGACTATGATTTAATGAGGCTGTTTTTCCTAAGCAAATAAGCCAGAATATAAATCCAAATAAATGTCATCACCTTCAAAATAAAGATATAAATGTTTTAATGAAGTTCCAAATTTCAGTATCTAAATTTTTTCCCTTAAGAGCAGACTTTTTTTGAACACTACATCAAAGACTAATGATGAATTATATGTATTATATGTTGACTAATCGAATTTTAAAAAGGAACAGACTTTTTGCAATCAATTAAAATTCATTTAAATCTAAGACTCAGGTGAGTGGGCAAGTTTGATGTATATGTTTGGAGTTAAAAATAATAAGGCAATAATAAAAGGAAAGAACTGGTTTCCATGTAATGGGATACTATGAAGCTATCAAAAATAATGAAGCGTGTGTGTGTGTGTGTGTGTGTGTGTGTGTAGGTGCAGCTATGAAATGACTACAAAATATACTGTCCAGTGAAAAAACAGCCAGGAACCTGAGGGTTACAGCATGCTTTTAACTACATTTTTAAAAAAGAAGTACATGTATAAATATATGCTTAATCAATGCATGGGCTAGCTCTGGAAGGATACCTAAATAATTGGTAGCTTACAAATAGCTGTTGTTCCAAAAATATTAATATGCCTTGTGTAGCATCTATACATGTTTAATTCTTAGCTCTTATTAGATTTCAAGATCCTTTAGGACAAGAATTATGCACCATTCCTCTTGACATTCCCATATGCACAGGAGATTACATAGGACTCAATAAATGGCTGTGGATGAACATGATTGGATTTACATATGGTAAAGCCAAGTAAAGAAAGGGGTGCAGAGAGATTTGTCCAAACTAATAAAGAAAACAATGTGAGGGCTTATTTGAGGAAGTACCTGAATACAGTACAACCACCTTCTATTGGCCATGCAAGCTTATGAGGGCTGTCTGGGTGTCGCACACAAATACTGCTTAGGAAACTAAAGCCCAGAGAAGTTACTTCATTTTCCCAAGGCAAAACAGCCAGTACAGAGATCAAGATCTGCCTTTAAGCCCAGGTCTAACTTACCTAAAGCTGATGTTCTCTCCACTATAAGAGCCAATGAAAAGCACAAGTGAACAGTATGGGCTCTGGGGCCAGATCACCTGGGCATGAACCCTGACTCTACCAACTTCCAGCTGTAAGGCCTAAACAACATGCTTTGCCTCATTGTGTCTCCCATTCCTCCACGGAGAAAATGAGCACAAGAAGTCACTACTCCAGAGGGTTATTTTGAGCATAAATGGATTTGTACTTAGAAATGTACTCGGCAAGCATGATTACTGTTATCATGTCAAACGCTGACTCTGGAGAGAATCAGGACAAACATACTTTGATGAGAGATGGAAATTAACATGATCAAGTTGTAAATCAGGAGAAGGCAGATCAAAGTAAGAAATCAGGAGGTATGTACCTGTGATGGTATTTGAGGATGGATGAGAGTGGGGAAAAGCTCACCAGGAGAAAACATGAACCGATGAAAGTGGAATAGAACATTAATGAAGACAAACTTAGAAATCAGAGTCATCCTGCAGATTGGAATACCCTGAAGTTTGTTTTTCATTGGTTTGTTGTTCCTGTTCTTTGTTCTTTAAACAGAAGAGACATCACTTTGTTGAACAATCTCAAAGGCAATTGTGTAAAAAAGTAAAGTCTATACAATCTGGACTCCTATGAGGGATTTAGTCCACCTTCCTCAGCTCAGGCAAAGGCTTCCAGAAACAAAGCACCAACTTTGATTCCTAAATGAGCATCAGTCCCTGTGGCTCAGTTACTCGAAGCTTCCAGCAGCAAAGAACCTAATAGTTCGTGCTCCACAGCTGGGTTCTGAGCCTGGGGCTCCCAGTGACTTTTTAGAGAGCTTCATGATTGGTTTGCTTCCATGGGACTTGGATCAAGATGAAAAATGAGCCCAAGGTTATTTGGAAACAGTTCATATTTAAGAGACCTTCAAACACTTCACAAATAAAAAGTGGGCTATAAATATTGTATAATAACCCTAGAATAACTTCCCACTTGCTAATGTTTACCACTGGGGAAAAATTAGCAATGGGCACACTCATACTTCAAAAGTTAGGAAATTGAGGATAAAATCCAAGTAGTTTGGAAGAGTTGAAATCATTTTACTCCGAGGGGAAGAACAGTTCATAAGGGAAGGAAATTGCGTTTGAATTTCTCAGCATTGTGATAAAAGTACTCTATCTAGATGATACCTATTTCTCACTGAGTATCCCTAGCCTCCAGCACCCAAACCCACCAACCCCTGACCCTACTAACTCATTATTGGTTATCCATGGAGCTGGTCCTTAGTCAAAGGGATAGGGTTATGCAGACTGAAGATCACCTGTCAATCTTTAATGCATAAAGTAGAAACCAAATGCAACAATCTCGCAGACATGTAACTAAATGTCTTTTCAATCACCATCCATCACCACCTTTTTGTGGCATCGGTGCTAACCCTGACCCTTTATTCTGGCGCCTGTGCCACAGTAGTTAAGTCGAATTGGCCATTTTTTCATTGCAGACCTGCTGCTTAAAAATCAGCATTTACAAAGCAGCTTGTGATGCAGTGAAGAGCCCAGACAGAGATGTAATAAACAATGTTTTGAATTACATTTTGGACATTTTAAAATGCTCTGGGCTCAATTTCGTAAGGCATTTGCATTTGTAATGAAAAAAAATACATCTCTGAGTTTCAGTCTCAGGTCAACAGCCTCTTTTATGTTGTAAATTTTTTGCAGGGGCAATTACAAATTGTACACAGATTCATTATTTTTCAAGTACTTTTATCAGGACATTTCCCCATACATCTAATTTGTCCTGTCTGAAATGTAACTTGACATAAGGGATTTTCTTAATTGCTTTTGAAGCCCTTCCAAGATAATCAACTGCTTTTTGGAGCATGATAAAAGACAGTAGACAATATTGCCAGTCTGTCTTAGGATCACACGCTGAGGTTTTTGGGTAAAAGCAAAGAAAGGCGACATTTGCCTCCTAAACTATTCAGTTATCTCCATTTTAATTTGACTTCCCTTTAAATGACAGTTTCTAAGAATACAGAAAAAAGAAAGTGTCCCCACCATTTTTATCTGCCCCCTTGCAATGGCTGTCACTTTGGGGGTAGATGCAGTCAGTATTTACTAAAGGACACAGGATTGCTGTGTTATTCTGAATACTTTTTTACTTAAAGATTTTACTTATTTGAGAGACAAAGAGAGACAGAGAACGAACACAAGCAGGGGGAGTGGCAGACAGAGGCAGAGGGAGAAGCAGACTCCCCACTGAGCAGGGAGCCCGAAGTGGGCTCAATCCCACGACCCCGGGGATCATGACCTGAGCTGAAGGCAGACGCTTAACCGACTGAGCCACCCAGGGACCCGATTGAGCTACCCAGGGACCCCATGAAGAATCTTTTTTTTTTTTTAAAGATTTTATTTATTTATTTGAGAGAGAGAGAATGAGAGATAGAGAGCACGAGAGGGAAGAGGGTCAGAGGGAGAAGCAGACTCCCTGCTCAGCAGGGAGCCCGATGCGGGACTCGATCCCGGGACTCCAGGATCATGACCTGAGCCAAAGGCAGTCGCTTAACCAACTGAGCCACCCAGGCGCCCCCCCATGAAGAATCTTAACCAAAGATTAAATAAAGATTGCAGCGGGGCACCTGGGTGGCTCGGTTGGGATGACTTTGCTCCCAGGGAACATGTGGCAATGTCTGGAAACATTTTTGACTGTCTTGACTAGAGGGCTGACATGAGCCCAGGCCAAGGATGCTGCTAATCATCCTACAATCCACAGGACTGTCTCCTGCATGCATATATTCTGCAATTCCAATAAGCCCTTTAGCGTCTCACTCCCAACATGATCAGACAGCCAAAATTTACAGGACAGCTTAGCAAAGCCTCTAACAGCAAAGAAGAAACAGACCAGGCACAAAGAAACAAAAGTAGTTTGGAGGAAAGAGAGATCTTGCAGCCAAAAAAACAGAAACAAAAACAAAACTATCATTAATAATTCAGAGAGATAAGAGTCCATACATCCAGGAAACATGAGATAATGACTGTTTTGTTTTGTTTTTTACAGAAAGGAAACACTGAAAAAATGAAAAGCTCTTGGAAACTAAGGAGGTAACAACAAAAAAAAGAATAATTTAGGAGAAAAACTGAGGAAAATATTTTAAAAGTTAGGACAATCTCTCCAAATGTTAAAAGATAAAGAGCTAAAAAATAGGAAAGAAAATAAAATTCAGAGGATCAGTGTACAGTTAACTCTGGAACACGGACTGGTACTGCATGAGTCCACTTACATGTGGATGTTTTAAGTACAGTGCTATAAATGCATTGTGGTTTTTTTTTTTTTTTTAAGATTTTATTTAGGGGGGCCTGGGTGGCTCAGTTGGTTAAGCGACTGCCTTCGGCTCAGGTCATGATCCTGGAGTCCTGGGATCAAGTCCCACATCGGGCTCCCTGCTGAGCAGGGAGTCTGCTTCTCCCTCCGATCCTCTTCCCTCTCGTGCTCTCTATCTCTCATTCTCTCTCTCTCAAATAAATAAAATCTTTAAAAAAAAAAAAAGATTTTATTTAGGGGCACCTGAGTGGCTCAGTCAGTTAAGCAGCGGCCTTCGGCTCGGGTCATGATCCCGGGGTTCTGAGATCGAGCCCCGCATCAGGCTCCCTGCTCAGCGGGAAGCCTGCTTCTCCTTTTCCTTCTCCCTGCCGCTTCGCCTGCTTGTGCTCTCTTCCTGTCAAATAAATAAATAAAATCTTAAAAATAAGTAAATAAATAAAAATTTTATTTATTTCTGAGAGAGAGCGAGTGGGAGGGAGAGGGAGAGAGAATCTGAAGCAGACTCCATGCTGGGCAGAGCCCAACGTGGGACTTGACCGGAGCCAAAACCAAGAGTCAGATGCTCAACCAGCTGAGCCACCCAGGTGCCCCTGTAAATGCATTTTCCTTATTATTTTCTAAACACTTGTTCACTCTAGCTTACTGTATTTTAAGAATCTCTCTGACAAATAAATACAATCTTAAAAAAAAAGAATCCAGTATATAATACAAATAACACAAAATATGTTAATCAACTGTGTTATCAATAAGGCTTCTAGTCAAAAATATGTTATCAGGAGTTTAATTTTGGGGGTGGAGAGGAGGAGTCCAAAAGTTTGACAGCTTTTCAACTGCACAGGGGTTCAGGACCTCTAATACCCACATTGTCCAAGGGTCAACTGTATTATTTCCTATTGCTGCTATAACATATTACCATCAACTTGGTGTCTTAACAATTTATTATCTTGTAGTTCGGGACATCATTAATCTGAAATGGGTTTCCCTGGGCCAAAACCAAGGTGTTGACAGGGTCTTCCCTCCAGAAGCTCTAGGGGAGAATGTTTCCTTGCTCCTCCTAGCTTGAGAAGGCTGCTGTATTCCTTGGCTTGTGATCTCTTCCTTGCATCACTCCAACCTCTTGCTTCCATTATCACATGTCCTACATCTCTGCTTACCTGCCTCCCTCTTAAAAGGACCTCTGTGATAATACTGGACTCACTAGGACAATTCAGGATAACTTCACCTTGTGATTCTTAATTACATATGCAAAGTCTCTTTTTCCTATAAAGTAACATTCATAGGTTCTGGAGATTGGCACATGGACATCTTGGGGTCGGGGGCACTACTCAGCCTACCACAATCAAAATATGAGGTACACTAACCATAAAGTAGAATGAACAAGAAAATGGGGAAGAGATAGCAATGCAACAGGGAAGGATGTAAGTTTAAAGATGGAGGGGCTCAGTGCTAAGCGATATGGATGGAAATAGACCCACAATAAGGCATGCCACCGTAAAATTTTACAATACCAAAGACAAAAAGAAGATTCAACAAGCTTCCAGAGAGGGGGAGAGAAACATAACAAAAAATAAAAGATCACAATGGCTCTGAACTTCTCGATACCAGCACTGGAAGCACAAACACAATGGAACGTGGTCTTCAAAAATTGGGGAAAAAATTATTTGCCTGTTAAAATTTTGTACCCAGGCACTCAGTCAAGTTTAACATTTTTATCTCTTACGGATTTTTTCTCAGGAAGCTACTGAAGCTGAGAGAAATGAAATACAGGAAAAAAGGAGACCCAACACAGAAGGAACAGGGGAAATTACAGAACAGTGAAGGGAGAGCAGAAAATACAAGGCAATGAGTCCAGATTGGAGCAATATGACTAAAGAGAGTAAGTAAGCTGAGGGCTATTCCCACCAAGATGCTTCTGCAATTGTACCATCTTTTTTTAAAACCTGAGAATGCCAGATGAGCCTGAGCAAAATGTTATCCATTCCTACTCTGTCCTTCATGCTGTGATGCCTGCAAGAGGTGGGTATCCTCATCTTACTCCCCCGAAAAATGTCTGAGAGCCAGAGGTGGGCCGTGATGAGCTTAGCAGCAGTCCCCCTTACCACATTCCTACTGGCCACCCAGTCCCTGACTCAAAGCATTATTCTGTAGTAGGACAAGTTTTCCTTTTCCTTACACTTTTATCCACTGAATTCCCAGGAGCTCTGTACATACTCAGGAAAGGTGATGCCAGAGGCATTCTGTTCATCATCTCCTGGAAGCTGTCACTCGGCTGTGGCAATATGACCCTTTTTTTCCCTGGCTAGCTGTATGCTTATTATCCATTTTTCAAAGCGAAATAATATATAGCTAGAGATATATACACAAGTTGCAAATAACCATAAAAATAATCAAGATAGTGACAAATACAAAGGTCAGGATACTACCTCAGAAGGATGGTAAGACGACTACTATTAAAAAAAAAAAAATAAGTACTGGCAAAAAGAGAAATTGGAAATCTTGTGCACTGTTGGTGGGAATGTAAAATGGTGCAGCCAATATGGAAAACAGTATGGCAGCTCCTCAAAAAATTAAAAAATGGGGCACCTGGTGGCTCAGTCGTTGAGCGTCTGCCTTCAGCTCAGGTCATGATCCCAGGGTCCTGGGATCGAGCCCCACGTCGGGCTCCCTGCTCAGTGGGGAGCCTGCTTCTCCCTCTCGAGACCCCCTGCTCATGCTCTCGCGCTATCTCTCTCTCACTCTCAAATAAACAAAATCTTTAGAAAAAAATTGAAAAATAGGATTACCATATGATCCAGCAATTCCACTTCTCAGTATGTACTCAAAAGAACTGAAAGCACGGTCTCAAAGAGATACTTGACAACCATGTTCACTGCAGCATTATTCACAATAGCCAAGAGATGGAAGCATCAATGGATGAACAAAATTTGGCACATACAAGGGAATATTAAAAATATTTTAAAAACCTTAAAAATGAAAAATTCTGACACGTTACAACATAGATGAACGTTGAGGACATTATGCCAAGTGAAATAAGTTGGTCACAAAAAGACAAATACTGCATGGTTCCACTTATATTAAGTACCTAGAATAGTGGTTGCCAAGAGCCAGTGGGCAGGGGGTGAGGGTGGGGAGGATGGAAATACAAAGGTGTTTAATGGACGTAGAGTTTCAGTTTTACAAGATGGAGAGTTCTGGAACTCTGTTGGTGAATATAATTAACACTAATGAACTATACACTTTAGAATTTGGTTAAAATGGCAAATTTTACATTATGGGTATTTTACCACAATTAAAAAATTTTGGTGGGGTGGGCACCTGGGTGGCAGTCAGCTAAGTGTCCAACTCTTGGGTTAAGCTCAGGTCATGATCTCAGGGTCGCAAGATCGAATGCCACATCCAGCTCTGCAATTAGTGTGGAGTCTGCTTGAGACTCTCTCCCTCTCCCTCTGCCCCTCCCCGCTCACACTCTCTCTCAAATAAATAAATCTTTAAAAAAATTTTTTTAAAGTGAGGATAATCGTTGACTCCGGAGGGACAAGTGGCACTATACCGGTTAATTTTATGACAATTTGGCTAGGCCACAGGGAGCCAAGGTATTTCATCAAACATTATTCTAGGTGTTTCTGTGAAGGTGTTTTAGATGAGATTCACATTTGAATCAGTGGACATTAAGTAAAGCAGATTGCCCTCCATAATGTGTGTGGGCCTCAATTCAATCAACTGACCAGCAGACTGCCTTCACACTTTATTTGCAACATCAGCTCTTCCTGGTTCTACAGCAGACTGCATTTGGAAATCAAACTGGAAGGCTGGGTCTCCTAGGTCTCCAGCCTGTGGGTCCAACCAGCAAGTTTTCAATTTGCCAGTCTTTATAATCATATGAGCCAATTCCCTATAATAAATTTTTCAACATATATACACACCCTAGTGGTTCTGTTTCTCTGGAGAACCCTAATACAGG
The DNA here is from genome assembly GCF_037043125.1 of Eumetopias jubatus. NCBI lineage: Eukaryota > Metazoa > Chordata > Mammalia > Carnivora > Otariidae > Eumetopias > Eumetopias jubatus. The sequence continues at coordinate 100,796,701 of NW_028274811.1, forward strand.
TAGACTAGGGGAAAGGCATACAGTAGTCTCCCTTATCCATGTGGGATATGTTCCAATACCTCCCAGTGGGTGCCTGAAACAGCAGTGAGTACTGAACCCTAGGTATACTAGTTCTCCTATACATACCTATAATAAAGTTTAATTTATAAATAGGCAATACAAGAGGTTAACAATAGCACAACTATAATAATATACTATAAAAGTTATGTGAATGTGCTCTCTCAAAATATCTTATTGTATTGTACTCACCCTTCTTATGACGATATAAGATAAGAAAATGCCTATGTGATGAGAAGTGAAGTAAATGATGTAGGCATTGTGATGTAGCATTAGGCTACTTACTGTCCTTCTGACGATACGTCAGGAGGATCGTCTGCTTCCGGACTGCAGATGACCGCAGGTAACTGAAACCACAGAAAACGAAACCGCGGATAAGGGGAGACTACTGTATAGAGAGCTTCTAAGGTACCCATAATGTTCTATTTCTTAACCTGAGTTGTTGTACATGGTACAAGTACATGGTGTTTATCATTACCTTTAAACTGTATATACATCTTATGTACTTTTGTTATGTATGACATCACAATTAAAAACATTTTTTTTTTACTTCCAAGATTGGGATGAAACCAATTTTCTCACTAGAGTTCACATCTAGATTTCTTAACCCTTCCAGATTTTAAATAAGTAACCTGGGCCTGCTAAGCTCATCTGTAGCCAGAGACAGTTGTTAACTTGGTTTAGGTGACTTAAGTGGATCATGGGTGATGGATCTGCAAGGAATCACTAAGAGAACTTAGGAATGTTTTGAGGTTGACATTATTAGAGGATTATCCCTCATACTGCTGAGGGACACATAATCAAACCAGGCAGACAATGGCACTGTTTCCTATGGTGTTATCTCACACAGCATGTATTTTTTCCATCATCCATCCTTGTCCTATAGTTTCAGGGTTAATTCTAACGATAAAAGAACATTTCTGAAGGCCAGAACCCTCATAATTCTTTCAATTCAACTATCCAACAACCTAATCGGTACTAAGCACATAAAGCCTGGGGGTGAGAATAAAAAATTATTCCTAGCCTTCCAACATGCCCAAGTGTTTGACTTACCCTGGATAACTTCTGGCATCTCACATTAAAACATTTTGAAACCGGGGAGCCTTCCTGCCTCAGTCAAAAGAGCATGTGACTCTTGATCTTGGGGATCATGAGTTCAAGCCCCACGTTGGGTATAGACATTACTTACATAAACTTAAAAAAAAAACTTTTTGAAACTTCTATAACAAGTTCACATTTCAAAGGCAACATTTTTTAAGTTCCATAACAAAGTGGGGAAAAATTGAAATTGTTCAATGTTGTCTGTCAAAAATCAGAATGAGGATGGGGTCCACAGAAAACAAAACAATTGTGGGAATGAGCTAAGCAATTTCATGGCCATCTTTTGATATTAAATCAATTGCTAAAACAAAAACAAAAACAAAAACAAAAGCCCTACAACAATATTTAAAAAAAGGGTGGGGGGAGACCCCCAGCTGACTCAGTCGGTGGAGCACTCAAGTCTTGGTCTGAGGGTCGTTGAGTTCAAGCCCCACGTTGGGTGTAGAGCCTACTTAAAAAAAATAAAAATTAAAAAAAAAATAAATTAAATCAATGCAAATACAGGAATTTTAACATCCAATTTCCAGAGATACAATTAGGTACATATAAATTCAAGTATTTTGCCATTTTCGTGGCAAAATACAGAACCTCAGAAGCAAGGCAGTTAGGCTAAAGAGGTTACAAGAATAATCTATCCTCTTTAAAATCTTTTTTTTTTTTAAAGATTTTATTTATTTGCCAGAGAGAGTGAGAAAGCACAAGTAGGGAGAGGGAGAAGCAGGCTCCCCCGCTGAGCAAGGAACCCAATGCAGAACTCAACCCCAGGACCCTGGGATCATGACCTGAACCAAAGGCAGACGTTTAATTGACTGAGCCACCCAGGCATCCCCTCTTTAAAATGTTTTAAGGGCTCCTGGTGGTGGTTCAGTCAGTTAAGTGTCCGAATCTTGATTTCAGCTGGGGTCATGGTCTCAGGGTTGTGGGAGTCAGCGCAGAGTCAACTTACCCCTCTCCCTCTGTTCCTCCCCACTTGCCCCTCTCCCTGTTCCTCCCCACTTAGCCCTCTCCCTCTGTTCTTCCCCACTTGCCCCTCTCCCTGTTCCTCCCCACTTGCACTCTCTAATAAATAAATACAAATCTTTTATTTCCAAAATATTAAACGTATGCTCACTGTAGAAAATTCGGAAAATATTTAAAAAATCACGAAGAAAAAAACCCATTTGTAATCCTACTTATGGAGGAAAACTCCCATTGTCTTATGTCAGAAAGTGCAGCTAGCTATAGAGGGTTTAAGCACAGGCTCCTCCACACACCTCCCCAAGCCCTTCCCCAAGGCACTTGGTAAATCCACTGCTACTTTTGGCTAATCCTCTCTGCTCTCCGCATTTCCACAACAGACCTGTGAAATAGTATTACTCCCACTTAACCCTAAAAAGAAACTGAAACTCAAAGGAAAAATAACTTGCCAGAAGCAAGTGGTGGAACCACATCTGAATCCAGATTTGATTGTTTCTTAATCGCTATACATAATACTGCCCTCAAGCCAGAAAATTCTCTCTTGATTAATTTACACAGTTGAATTAAAATCTGCTGCCTTATTTACTGCTAATGATAGGATTTGGTTTGCAGAGATAGAATTTAGACTCCAACAGTAATTTCTCCCAAAGGTTTTATTGGACAGTTGAATGTTTCCTATTTCCTTCTGAAAGTGGCTGAAATGATTACTATTTTGTATTAAAACCCCAAATAATCAAATACCTTTAACTACATAAGACAGTGGTTTAAACACATAACAAAAATAGAGAAATATTTAATATACATTCTATACTTCATACATTCAGGTCTACAAATCAAGCTCTTTTCCTATTTTGGTAATGACTTTTTCCTAAATTCATTCTTACACCACAGACTGATACATCCAGGACCTGTGGAATATATACCTGTGAGATTTTAGGTATAATCTGTGGATACACAGATGAGAAAGTCTCACAAACTTGAATGTTTTATACATTGGGCTCATTAAAAGCGTGCTCTAAAATGCCACACAACCTGAAGTACATCATTAAAAGACTAATAAATTGGGGTTCATTCACTGACACAATGGAATATATACTACATGAAAGAATACCTAGTGTCTTCTCTTTGGTGCTCTGCAAGTAGGTATGTGGTAGCTTCTGTGGCTGTTGGTGCAGTACACCGCATGGGCTGGTGGCCTCAACTAGGTACAGTGACTGACATGGTCACTGTCATCAGGGCCATGGCCCAGGGGTCAGGGATGCTCAACTGGCTCATGGAGGTCTGTAATGAGGGTAGGAGGAAAACTGTGATCAGAATGGTTCTTAGAGATGACTTGAGCCAATTAGTAAGCATATTAAGAATAATGGGAGCTAGATTTCTCACCGACAGAGAATGGAGCGACACAGAATAGAATGGAGCAATACTGGCATTGTAAGTGTCAATGTGAATGTTTCTTTTATAGAGAGAGGTCAGAAAAGTCAAGATCACGAACAAGAAAACAACACTGAATAACTGTTGCAGGTTGAAGCTGAAGCAAAATGGTAAGAAATGCCATGAGTAATCCTGGACTGGGAAGACTTAATAAAGGACGTTACTGGCACAACTTATGTGAAGAGGGTCTATGGACTGGATATTGTATCAATGTTAATTTCTTGATTCTGATGGTTATTATGGGGTCATGTGGAAGAGCATCCTGATTTTTAGAAATTATACACCGAGGCTTATATAGACCTAATTCCTAATCACTCACCTACTATATACTTAAATAGCTCACAAAAAAAAACCATACTTTGTGTGTGTATGTAAAGAGAAAGAGAAAATGATAGGATAAATGTGGCTAAATGTTGATAACTGGTAAATATGGGAAGGGGGAATACAGACATTCTTCTGCTATTACGACAACTTTTCTGTTCAGATTGAAATTTCAGAGGCCCCAGCTGGCTCAGTTGGTGGAGCATGCGACTCTTGATCTCGGGGTTGTGAGTTTGAGCCCCATGTTGGATGTAGAGATTACTTAAAAATAAAATCTTAAAAAAAAAAGAGATTGAAATTTCAAAGTGAATAGCAAAAAAAAAAAAAAAAAGAATATAGACATTCATTATAACTAATATAGAATAAACTCTAAGGTATATTAAATTTTTTAAAAGTACAGAAAAATGTATATTATACTATTTGTATAAAGAAGGGATGGTGACATACATGTATGCCCACACACATATATAATGAGTGTATTCTTACTATACAGAGTGCCTGCAGAAACAAACTAGGATCTGATCTACATTGTTTTCTTCCACAGATGGAAAATCAGTAGCTAGAAAAGAATGAGAAAGGTTTTTTACTCTGAAACTTCAATTTTGTACTATGTGCAAGGAAGTAACTTAAAAAAAAAAAAAGAAAAAGCTTTAATCCAGTGGTTGCCAAATCCAAGTGCCAGGCTGTCTACTTTGGAAGCATCCAGGGAAAATTTAAAACTAGATTAGCAGGTCTCAATTCCAGAAATCCTATTTCAGTGAGTCCAGGTTAGGGGTCAAGGTACCACTAAAATTTCCTTAATTATAAAATATAACATGGTTTGGGAATTGGTGCTTTAAACAAATCACCCAAACCTGATTCTCTCTAAACCTAAAACTCTAAGTAAATTAGGAACTTAGAAACAAATACTTTTTGTCCAATGGAGGATAAAATCATAAGCTAGGGAAAGGATACCCCAGAAGTGAAATCAGAAAACCTAAAACCAGGGTTCACACTGACCCCTGAATAGAAGCCAAGTCATACACTTCATTCCACCATGCTGATTCCTTATTAAGGACCAAAAATATCCTTGAGGCTAAGGTCACCTGAATGTTACTCTGTATAGATATAATACATTCAAATACTCTGCATTCTTCAGAAGGAACATTCAATGTAAATATGTAGCAAGATTACATAGTTATTTTTAGTTAAAAAACACACAGTTGGCACAGGTAGATACAGTATCTGTAACATTCTAGGTCTCAAGTAGAGTTCATCAGGGTTCATTTTATTATTTATATCTCGAGAGATATTAACTATATTTTCTTATAGGCATCAGATGTAACATAAGAATATAATTTTTAAAAAGAAAAGCAACAAAATACCAGTCAGTTTAGATGTTTGGTCCTTACATTTAAAAAGTAAATAAAAGAAAACTAAGCATTACCATGCCAGCAGTACATATTTATTATTATTTTTGAATGGCCAAAAGACTTATAAGGCCCATCATTATTAGTATAACCACAGATATGAAATATCACTTAGTGACATGGAGTGAAAAGGACAGTTTTACACATATTAAAAAAACACATACACATACACATATACTCTCTCTGTCAAGTGCTCACCATACACTGCTACAAAAGCAGGAGGCATCAAGCTACAGGAGTTCCAATATATGTAACACGTTGAAATATCTCAAGCTTAAAAACTGCACATAAGTTGCAAAAATAAAGTTTCTTTCTTCAAACATTTTGATCAGAGCTCAAGCAATGCAAATAATGAACACCAATGATTTTCATACTACTTAACTCACTTTAAAACATAAAAAGGTCAACAGTTGCAAAAGTCCTGAAAATGTAGAGGTTATAGGAATGAATAATGCATTTCATCCAAGAAAAAGTCTACAGTAGATCTGTCTCATCCTGGCTCGTAAATATTTAAGAATCATAATTCACTATACTCAAAACAAAATTAAGCCAGAACAAAAGGATAAAAAGAAAAATCATTACTTCAAATGAGGCATCATTGCCCTTAGTTTCTTTAGACAATTTCACTAGTGCAAGAGCATAGTTTACCTGAAAGATCATGAGTCACAATTAAAGAGCACTCATACAAAACTATTTCCTTTTTTCTTTAAAAAGTGCCACATACTATACTTCTCAATTAAAAAAAAAAAACAAACTGCACATACACTAATGAAAGACTGTTTGTCTCCATCTCTTGTCAATGAGGAAAGGCCAGAGTGATTCTTTGATTCCAATTCGAAATGGTGTTCTCTGGCCAATGCCCAAGGTCTCTAATTTGGTGCAGTCAAGCTGAGCATTTCTTGGACGTTGTGCTCCTACGACAGGACGGTCAGTTATCTTTAAAGAAAAATAAAAACAAAAAATTTAAAAATAAATGAAAAGCCTATGTTGCAGTTTTATAATCTCTATTTCACTTTGCCATTCACTGAAAATCTGATTTGATCACTGGAAAAATACACAAATAAATTATCAAGACAGTACTTTTCCTATAAACTTCACCAATACTCATGGGCTTCCTTATAAACGATAATTTAGAGATAAGTAACAATATAAACCGCCAACATACAAAGTTCACTTTAATTAGTACCAAAAAATGAAGTTATCCAATATTTTCAAAGCAACAAGGAAGTTTTATCAGTAATACATACTATAGTGACAGATCTGGGCTTTCAACAAGTGAGGTTTTAAACACCATGTACTTACAGGTCTTAAGTGACTGCTGGGAAGGTTGAAGGCATCTGCAATTGCACATGCCATTTCATACTTAGTCATCTGTTCGTTGCCAGACCAGTGAAAGGTTCCCTTAATTGATGGATCCTAATAAAGACATAAAAATTCAAAATAGTTTCAACTTTTTGAATTGAGTGGAATAAACAACCAAAAAAAGCTAATGTAAAAGTCCAGGAATCAAAATGCATCCCTCCTTTCTGGAATGCTCCCCATGGGATATCTAAAATCAAATTCCTATAAATATATCCAGCTAAACCTAAGAAGCAATTTCTAGAATTTAGGCTTAAGAATTTTTTTTTTAATAAAAATATAAGTGGCTCCAAATTTTTAGTGGGAATCCTAAGAATGAGTACAGACTTTTATGGAAACACAGGCCAATTTAATGAATATTTTTAATTATACTAATAAAACCAAAACATAATAGAACCATTTTGCAGTATGAGCTAATTAGGCATGACATCCTTAAATAGTTCCATAGTACATATTTAAAACATAAATTTTTATGTGTTAAAAACTATGGACAACCTATTATTAACATTCTAAAATAAATCAGTCTCTCATCTTTCTATTAATATTCTAGTTAGTCACAACCTTTTCAAATGTCTGATATTAACTATTTCAATATCTAAAAAAAATTACAAATCATTCTTAAAACGGCTGAAATTAAAAATTCCTATGGAGAGTCTTCGTTGGCACTACATAAATCTTAAACAGAATAATTTCTTAAAGACATTATTTTGTCATCCAAAGAAAAAATACAAGATTTTAGTCATCTTGCAATAAAAGAATGACAGACGGGGTCCAGAGTATATGAGAAAAAAATTCAAACACAAGAACATAATATTTTTACTATTCATAAATATAGCCTACTATCTGCACACTACTTTTGTTTGGTCACCTTGTAGTTTTAAAAAAACTTTAAACAAAAATCTGTATTTATTTATTTATATTATAAAGATATATATTATTACATATAATAATGAAGAAACAAAAACACTTTGACTTTCACTTGTGGAGGGAAGTTAGGAAGTCTTCCTTCCAAAGATCTCACCAGCATTCTCTTCTCTGCTAACTGGCGACACACAGTGGCTACATCTTTGACATGTGTGGGGAACCTCTGCTGCCAGTGGTCCATGTTAGCTGACTTGTTACTGAACTGCACTTTATCAAACATAACAGTCACAGCACTTTCTTCAAGCTTTTCAACTTCTCCATACAGAACAGGAATTCTCAAAACAGCAGCTCCTAGGAATTAATAAAAACAGGTAATTTTTTAAAGCTGACTGGTTCTGAAGTCTTGATATAAAATGAAAGTATGTGGATTTAAATAATACTGTTATAGGGGGCGCCTGGGTGGCTCACTTGGTTAAGCGTCTGCCTTAGGCTCAGGTCATGATCCCAGCACGCTGGGATCGAACCACAACACAGGGTCCCTGCTTAGCAGGGAACCTGCTTCTCCCTCTCCTTCTGCTGTTCGCCATGCTTGTGCTCATGTGCGCACTCTCTCTCTCTCTCAAATAAATAAAATCTTTAAAAAAAAATACTGTTGTAGAAAACTTGCAGTATACCAAAAATGACATCTAAAGGGTTTTTAGATGACATAGTTCACCTATAATAATGCCCATTTAACAACTATCATACTGAATATTTTTAAAGGTCTCTTGTCATTTGGGGTATTTTTATATATTATTTTTAACAATCATAATAATGAAGAAATTAAACTGATCATGACAACTAAATGCAATGAGTGATCCTTGATTGAATCCCAGATTAAAAAATAAGATGCAGTGAAGGACATTATTGAGACAAGTGGGAAAATTCCTACATAGATGATATAGTATAACATCACATTAATGTTAAATTTCCTGAGTGTGTACTGATATGAGGAATTCTTAATCTCAGGAAACAAACTGAGGGTTGCTGGAGTGGTGGGGGGTGGGAGGGATGGGTGGCTGAGTGATAGACATTGGGGAGAGTATGTGCTAAGGTGAGCGCTGTGAATTGTGTAAGACTGTTGAATCACAGACCTACCTGTACCTCTGAAACAAACAATACATTATATGTTAAAAAAAAAAAAAAGATAGCAGGAAGGGAAAAATGAAGGGGGAGAAATTGAAGGGGGAAATAAACCATGAGAGACTACGGACTCTGAGAAACAAACTGAGGGTTCTAGAGGGGAGGGGGTGGGGGGATGGGTTAGCCTGGTGATGGGTATTAAAGAGGGCACATACTGCATGGAACACTGGGTGTTATACACAAACAATGAACCATGGAACACTACATCAAAAACTAATGATGTAATGTATGGTGGTTAACATAACATAAAAAAAATTTCCTGAGCGTGATAACTACACTGTAATTATGTAGAGAACATTCTTGTTAGAAGATAAATAGCATAGGGGCACCTGGGTGGCTCAGTCTGTTGAGTCTCTGACCCTTGGTTTCAGTTCAGTCATGATCTCAGACTGTGAGATCAAGCCCCGCATAGGGCTCTGCTCAGTGCAAGTGGGCTTAAGATTCTCTCCCTTTGTTACTCCCCCCACCCTAAATAAATAAATAAATAAATAAATAAATAAATAAATAAATAAATAAAATCTTTATCTTTTTTTTTTTTAAAGCATGGTGAAGTATGTTGGGGTGAATTTCAACTAATTCTCAACAAGTTCAGCGAAAAAAAAATACACACGACACATGACACATTAAAAAGTGGTGAATAAAGTTAGGTGAGTGTTTCACCACATAATTCATGAAACCACTGATTAAGGAATTATGAGTTTTCAGATTTTATGTTGGTCCCTACTGAGCAGTTACAACAGACTTTGGATAATTAACACTTTAACTGAAAATTAACAACTTTTTAATTAAATTAACACATTGGAAAAATATGTATAGATAGGTATTCAAGGATGATTCCTGCAGGATAATATATAATACCAAAAAAAAAACACCTGGAATCTAAATGCCTGTAAGTATGGTGTCTATAGTAGAGGATGCTTCTCAAAGACTGTACAGTGTAAGGCAGTGCAAGGAATCATTAAATCAAGTACTATGCAGCCACTGATAGGAAAAAGATAACCCAGAGATGACTCAATATGCATTGAAATAAATATGGGGGGGACCAGGTTATAAAACGAAATCTACCATTTTTACCAATTCACAAAAAATGCTTTCATACCTCACCATATCTGGTGCTTCTCGGAGGCAGCATTATAAAAGAACTTCCACCCTTTACAATTTTCATTTTTTAATTTTTTTCAATAAGGGTATACATTTTATATTAGCACATATATTTATGTGTATGTATACACAAACACATAGGGAAAAGAAGAGCCATACAAATAGAAATTTAAAAACCGGGCACCTGAGTGGCTCAGCCGGTTAAGTGTCTGACTCTGGATTTCGGCTCAGGTCATGATCTCAGGGTTGTGAGATCAAGCCCCGCGTTGGGCTCCACAATGGTTATGAGGTCTGCTTGAGATTCTCTCTCTCATTCTCCAGCTATCCCTCCCCCCCAACCTCTCCCTCTTTCCCTATCTTTAAAAAAAAAAAAAATTTAAAAACCGTACAAAAGCGTGCGCCTGGGTGGCTCAGATGGTTAAGTGTCTGCCTTCGGGTCAGGTCATGATCCCAGGGTCGTGGGATCAAGCCCCACATCGGGCTCCTGGCTCAGCAAGGAGCCTGCTTCTCCCTCTGCCTCTCTCCCTGCTCATGCTTTCTCTCTCTGTATCTCCGTGTCTCAAATGAATAAATAAAATCTTTAAAAAAAACAAAAAAGACTCTCCTTCCCTCTCCCTCGCCCCCCACCCCACACTTGCTCGTGTGTGTGCACTCTCTCAAATAAATCTTAAAAAAAAAAAAATTGTTAAAAAAAAAAAACTGTACAAAAAATAACAAATACCTCAATCTAGAAGAAATGATATGGACCTGTTTTTCCAAAGTATATTACAAATATTTATACTATAAGATTTCTTTTCTTTATGAAGTAACTTTTTTTTTTTAATGTAAGTTCTACACCCAATATGAGGATTCAACTCACAACCCCAAGATCATCAAGAGTTACATGCTCTACTGACTGAGCCAGCCAGGTACCCTTATATAATGACAAACACATATATACTGATACTGGAAAAAGTCTGGAAGGATTCATAAATTCTTAATGATTTCTAAAATTCTTTTTTTTTTAAAGATTTTATTTATTTGAGAGAGAAAAAGACAGCGAGAGAGGGAACACAAGCAGGGGGAGTGGGAAAGGGAGAAGTAGGCTTCCCACTGAGCAGGGAGCCCGACACGGGGCTCGATCCCAGGACTCTGGCATCATGACCTGAGCCAAAGGCAGACGCTTAACGACTGAGCCACCCAGGTGCCCTTGATTTCTAAAATTCTTATTTTTCTTTTTTATTAACTACACTCTCTAATTTTTCTCCAATGATTTATGCTCCTTGACTAATTTTTTCAAAATTTTATAGTTTTCATATGTAGCATACGATATATATATATCTAGATCTATACATCTCCATATATATATCATATATCATCTCCATATATATATATATATATATATATATATATATATATATATAAACACAATCAAAACTATCAGGTGCTAAAGAAATTGTGTCTTACCTAAATTGTTCTCTAGGACAGCCTTTTCTCCTTCTAATTTTGTTTTGCCATACAGATTGAGGGGACTTGGTACGTCTTCCTCTCTATAAGGTGGATTTGTTCCATCAAATACATAATCTGAGCTAATGTAGATTAGAAATGCTCCAATTAAAGCTAAAAAAGACAGACATAAAAGAAAGAAAAGAATCTATTAAATTATTACAGAACATCACTCTACTGGCATTTATAATAGCTTATTCATCATATATAAACAAATCTCTTATAAGTGATCTAGAAAACTTTAATCTTTATAAACTCAGCAATTATTTAATGTTTTACAAAGATTTTATAAAGTCATCATTACCTGCTTCCTTTGCTAAATTCCCAGAAGCATCCACATTAAGTTGAGAAGCAGCATCTGGCTGATTTTCAACAACATCTGGTCTTCTCTCTGCTGCACAATGTACTATGACATGGGGCTGGAAGTTAAACATTGATGTATTTTTAACCCAAAAGGAGTAAAAGAGGGGAGCTACAGCCTTCCAACAGTAACTCAATTCATAAAAAAGCTTTGTTAAATCAACATTCCTTCAACTAAAGAATCATTTTTTTTAGAATCGCTGTAATAGTTTTGTCATGCTTCCCTTTTTTAAGTTTCAAACTTCCTTAAAATAAATGTAGGCCCTGAAAAGCAAAGAGCAATTTAGTAATCCCTAGGCAAAACCAGACAAACTCAGTGTCAACAAATATTATTTCTCAATCAAAATAAGCTTTATTCTCTAATTTGGATGGGAGAAAAGAGCTAACATTTATGTAATTAATATGACCTAAATAATTAATTAATGTATGTTAAAAGAATACCAATTTCAAATTAAACTCATAAATTCAAATCTCTTACACCAATCATTTAGAGAATGTCAACTATCCATAAAAACTACACTCCCAGTTGAGCATTTAGTATGTCGCCTGTATACTAAGCACTGTGCAAGGAGCAAGGATTTCATCATCTACTGGAAAAGAAGAATATGTGTAAAGAGACTATTTCAGTATTATGTGACAGACATCAAGACAGAGGAAAGGGGGCACCTGGCTGGCTCAGTCAGTAGAGCATGAGATTCTTGATCTTGGGGTAGTGAGTTCAAGCCTCATGTTGGGCCTAAAGCTTACTTTAAAAAAAAAAAAAATTTAAATTAAAGATAGAGGAATGCTCAGGATCCTTTGTAAAGAAGGAGCATCTACTTCCCAGAGAAGATGAACCAAGGCGGAGATTTGGTAAAACCACTGACAGGCAGGGCTAATGTACAAACATACCAAACTATCTCCTTCCTTAACAACTACTGAAGAAGCATAATCTTAAAAACTTGAATGTGCCTCATCTGGAGTGCATCTTAAAATGTCCTGGGCCCCACATAGGCTTACTGAATTAAAATCTCTGGGAGTGAGACCTAAAGAACAAGTTCCCCAAGTGATTCTGATGCAGGTGTCCCTTGGACATTACTGAAAAGAACTTTAACTCTCAATTTGATCAGAGGTAGAACAGAACCTAAATTTTTCAGTAACTTTTCTGCACCAATGGTCAACAAGTTACTTAACCTGAGCCTTTGTCATCTCTGAAATGGAAATGATAATATCTACTTTGCAGTGTTGTAAGGTTTACAGATAATATTAAAAAGGCATTTGCATATAAAGTTGTACTTAACAAGAGAACCTCACAAACATAAGCTTTTTATAAAATTTCCAAGTTTTGTCAACCTATATTTCAACCCAGTCTTTTTAAGGACTGCATATACTTTTCCATGCTTACAGGAAAAGAAAAAGTGCACTATACAGTTGACTGTAGAACATGGGTTTGAATTACATGAGTCTACTTATATGCTGATTTAAAAAAAATAAATAAATACAGTACTATAAATGTATTTTCCCAGTAACATTTTCTTCTCCCTAGTTTACTTTATTGTAAGAATACAGTATATAGGAGCACCTGGGTGGCTCAGTTGTTAAGCATCTGCCTTCGGCTCAGGTCATGATCCCAGGGTCCTGGAATCGAGCCTCGCATCAGGCTCCCTACTCAGCGGGAAGCCTGCTTCTCCCTCTCCCACTCCCCCTGCTTGTGTTCCCTCTCTCACTGTCTCTCTCTCTGTCAAATAAATAAACAAAATTAAAAAAAAAAAAGAATACAGTATATAACACGTACACAAAATATGTGTTAACTGACTATGTATGTTATTGCTAAGGCTTCCAGTCAATGGTAGGCTATTAGCAGTTAAGTTCTGGGGAAGTAAAAAGTTATACATAGATGTTCAACTGTGCAGGGGTCGGCACTCCTAAACCCTGCACTGTTCAAGGGTCAACTGTGTACTCTTGCTGCTTTTAACAGGTTAGAGCTTAAGTACAGTAACTCCCTTGAGAGCAAGAACATTTTCTAAATCATCCAGACAATTCTTAATACAGTTTATAGACAATTCTTAATATAGTTTATATATGTGTTAAAATAAACAGACAACCATACCTGAAAATCATGAATGATGTGATGAACCGCTTCAGAATCCAAAAGATTAACCTGTTCAAATTTTGGTCTTGCTCTTCTAAAACCACAGCCAAAGGCATGCCAATTATTCTGCTTAAATTCTTTATACACAGCTCTGCCAAGAAGCCCAGTGGCACCAGTAATCAGAACCCGCCTATTGGGGACATTAACTTCCTCCTAAAAGGTAAAGTGGGAGAAAAAAGGATTACTTATTTTGAAAACATTCTCTCTATAAAATTAGTCACCATCATTGTTTACTAACTACTTCGAGTCTAAGTAGTTTGCTTCATGTCCCATATCTATTAGACAATTCTTAAGTTAGAACAAAGATCAAGCTGCATCAGTAATTATATCAGTTAAGAAAAGGTTTTATTGGGGCGCCTGGGTGGCTCAGATGGTTAAGCAACTGCCTTCGGCTCAGGTCATGATCCCAGGGTCCTGGGATCGAGCCCCACATCGGGCTCCTTGCTCAGCAGGGAGTCTGCTTCTCCCTCTCCCTCTGCCTGCTGCTCCCCCTGCTTGTGCTCTCTTTCAAATAAATAAAAATAAAACCTTAAAAAAAAAAGGTTTTATTAACCCTATCCATTAAGAAGAACCTAAGAACCTAAGATGATACTTTAAGGATATATCTACCTAGTCAAATAGATTTGAATTTTCCTATTTTTTTAAATAAATATTTAATTTTAAGTAAACTCTACACCTAACATGGAGCTCGAATTTACAACCCCGAGATCAAGAGTCACATGCTCCACTGACTGAGCTAGCCAAGGTGCCTTGATTTCCTGTTAATAAGGGAAAATCTTATTTTAATGATCAATGATGTCCAAATGAATAAAGAGCAATTTTAATTACGTTCTCCAGTTTATAAACACACACAATTAGTTTGAAGCTTACTAATTTTTTTTTTAAAAGGTTTTATTTATTTGACAGAGAGAGAGAGAGAGAGACAATGAGAGAGGGAACACAAGCAGGGGGAGTGGGAGAGGGAGAAGCAGGCTTCCCGCTGAGCAGGGAGCCCAAGATGCGGGGCTCGATCCCAGAACCCTGGGATCATGACCTGAGCTGAAGGCAGACGCTTAACAACTGAGCCACCCAGGCGCCCCGAAGCTTACTAATTTTTTGTGCCCTGATTAATTATCTGGCTGTATTTATTCCACCAATAATTTCACAAACTGACAATTTTGGTTTTCAGTTTGTAATCCCAAGTTTTCTTTCAAATCTCATTGATTTATCATATTCTGATAGGTCTGAGTTACAGAATTCTCATTTCACAGGAATTTATGCGGAGGAAAAATAAATGTGGTCCTTATAGTAATAATATTCCAAGTTGACTGGTAAATGTTCCTGAGTTAACTCTAAATTTACCTTAACAGACCAGTTAAAACTAACACGGTGGGGGGGACCCTAACACAGAAGGAAAAAAAAAGAAAAAAGAAACTAAAATATTTTAAACTAATCTGTGTTCTTATATGAAAAAGAAAAAATTCCTTACACAATGAAATTAAAAGGAACTACTATTTAGAAAAAAAAAGTTGTTTAAAAACTTCCCTTCTTCCCAAGATGGGTAATACCAAATTTCCCAAACTCTTGAATAAAATCAACATTTACTATTTTAAAAACCACCAATAAAAAGTTTTATTAGGGGCATTTTGCTGGCTGAGTCGGTACAGCATGCGACTCTTAATCTCAGAGTCATGAGTTCAAGCCCAAGTTGGGTGTGAAGCCTACTTAAAAAAAAGTTTTTTTAGGGGCGCCTGGGTGGCTCAGTCGTTAAGCGTCTGCCTTCGGCTCAGGTCATGATCCCAGGGTCCTGGGATCGAGCCCCACATCGGGCTCCCTGCTCAGCAGGAAACCTGCTTCTCCCTCTCCCACTCCCCCTGCTTGTGTTCTCTCTCTCGCTGTGTTTCTGTCAAAAAAATACATAAAATCTTTAAAAAAAGTTTTTATACATTTTTTCAATTTGGGGTCTTTTTATTTCAAGTGCTGTTATAATCACCTATTCTGAGCTGTCAAAAACTTTAAACAAGCAGGACGTCTGGGTGGCTCAGTTCATTAAGCATCTGCCTTCAGCTCAGGTCATGATCCCAGGGTCCTGGGACTGAGTCCCACATCAGGCTCCCAGCTCAGAGGGGAGTCTGCTTCTCCCTCTCCCTCTGCCTCTTCTCCAGCTCATGCTCTCTCTTGCTCCCTCTCTCTCAAATAAATAAAATCTTAAAAAAAAAAAAAACTTTAAACAAGCATACAATAACTAAAGATCTTTCTTTGTTAGTCATTAGTTCAACAGAAAAATTTAACACTATGCAATTTTTTTTTTTTTTTTTTTTTTTAGAGAAGGCCACCACAGTTAGGCCTCCAACTCTTGGTTTCAGCTCAGGTCCTGATCTCAGAGTCATGAGACTGAGCCCAGGGTTGGGCTCCACACTCCGCAGAGAGTCTGCTTGATATATTCTCTCCTGCTCCCTCTGCCCTTCCAGCTTGCATGCACGTGCATGCTCATACTCTTTCTCTGAAATTAATAAATCTTAAAAAAAAAAAAAAGCCACCCAAATTAGGTACTCCTACCATAGTAAAAATCTGAAATGAAAGGGCTGATAGAAACAGTATAAAGGGGGGCATCTGGGTGGCTCAGTCGGTTAGGCATCCAACTCTTGGTTTCTGATCAGGTCATGATCTCAGGGGGGGTGCAATCAAGCCCCAGGTTGGGTTCCCCATGGGGTTGGATTGTCCTTCTCCCTCCCCGATTGCGCACGTGCTCTCTCAGGCTTTCTCTCTCTCAAATAAAATCTTAAAAAAAAAAACAAAACCATATAATGGTTAACTCTTAAAAGATATTTTTTCCTTAGTTCAACCAATTCCAAACATTTTAAAAGTTGAAGTAAAAATTGTCTAGGCTCTCTGTTGTAAAACTTGGCTCTAAGCCAACTGATCTATGAAAACAAGGATTTCAGCCAGCAAAATATTTTCTTTGAATTTTGGCAAGAAAACCGTTCTACAAAGACTGATTTGTAAAGAAGAGAAAATATGCCAAGCCTAGTAGACGCAATCAGAAAACAATTTACACAGGATAAATACCATTAAGATCCCTAGGAAAATTATTATAAAAGAGCTATGATTTGGTTTCTTCTGAGTTTCTCACTTTTTATTACTTCACATTAAAGAAGCAAAGAAATATATAACAGTTCTTAGTTGGTGGTTCTTAGGCTTCACTTTTATAAGAATCATGCAAAAGACTTTCAGATTCAGTACATCTGGGATAAGTACTGATAATTTGCATTTCTAACAAGTTCCCAGGAATGTGCTGAAGATGGTGATTTGGGAAATGCCCTTTGAGAAGCACAATCTTGAACTCCAGGAAAAATCCAAGGTTTTCCTAAAGAAAATTTACCTTATTCAAAGAAGCCAAAAAATTGTCATCTACCGTTCTAGAAGCAACATCTTTCCTTCCCTCTTTTCCCATTAAAAAAAGAAAAAAGAGGGGTGCCTGGGTGGCTCAGTCGTTAAGCGTCTGCCTTCGGCTCAGGTCATGATCCCAGGGTCCTGGGATCGAGCCCCACATCGGGCTCCCTGCTCCACGAGAAGCCTGCTTCTTCCTCTCCCACTCCCCCTGCTTGTGTTCCTGCTCTCGCTCTCTCTCTCTCTCTCTCTCTGTCAAATAAATAAAATCTTTTAAAAGAAAAGGAAAAAAGAAAAGTCAAAGAACAAGCATATGTATTCCACAAAGGTTACTGAACAGTGGATTCAGATCTGAGTACTTCACTGATTCTGTGAAGCACACTTTTTCCTCATTTTAACATCCTTGTTAAATGAATGAAATAGAGATGCATCTTATTACTGTCTCATAGTCTGGCACTGTCTTTTGCTTTTTAGTGCATCTTAAAATCAGAGCTCAGACGATCTTATAATCAAGTACATCTTAGACTTGATGAAATACAGTATTAAATTACAAGGACAGCAAGGCTCTTAGGGAATTTAATCCACTTAACTTTAAAAAAAGGATGAGGTTGCATGGAAAAAATACAATCTTATGTCCTCATAGCCTGGAGTAATTTGTAAGGTCCCTAGAAGAGGAAACAGTCCATGGTACCCAGTGGTCAGATGTCAATGCTCAAGAATTTTCTTTATTAAATGAGCAGAGATCTGAAGTGCAAGCATTTCCTAAAACGGAAATGATACTGCACAATCTTATATTAGAAAACTATCGAGTGTTATGTAAGACTCCATCATACCTTCTGGTCATTAAGAATAGCCTTGTTAGACATGCAGGGCAAATACTGTTTCCAAACTGAGGAATCTGAAGCCCAGAGATGTTAAAGGCTTTACCCACAGGAAATGGAAAAGGTTGGGCCCAGAACTTGTTTCTAGCATCTGTGGTCCAGCCAAATACATAACTGAGTTTTGTCTTAATCCTTTGACCTTCTATTTGATTTCATAATGATTAAATTTTAACTATTCTGCCACAAAATGTGGTATTGAGAAGTTACTGAAATCTCTATTGATCGAATTCCTCATTAGTAAAATGAGGTATGTGGACAAGATGACTAAGGCTCTTCCAGCTTTACAGTTCTACAATTCTAACATTGGTTTTCATATTATCCTTAACACAGAGGGGACTGAAAAAAAGTGAAAGGAACTTCATTTACTTAAAAGTAATTTTTCCTCTTTTCACTGAGTTCTCTCTAGAGACTGAATGAGCACCTTCTGTCACCACTATAAGAGCCAAGACAAGATTTTTGTCATTTGGACTGCAAGTTTATTGGTGGTTGGCAAATAAAATATGCCTCACTCTGAAATTAAAAGATGCCAAACAAAAATATCTATTTTTGACTTTATATATATATACACAGAAATCCACCTGAAGCTTTTAAAAAGCACAGTTTTGATTTTTTTATTTTTAAATGGAAAAATATTCCTCTAAAAAATTACTTTAAAATAAAATATATTTCAGTCCTGCAAAACTCAGGAATATCCATGCACTTCAAGGAACTCAGAATGAGCTGTAGTTAACCCAAACCACAATAAAGAGTTGAAAATACTGTCTGCCTGAAAAGTCTTTGTCTTTTTTTTTTTTAAGATTTACTTATTTATTTGACAGAGAGAGTGAGAGAGCACAAGCAGGGGGAACAGTAGAGGGAGAGGAAGAAGCCCCACTGAGCAGGGAGCCAGCACCCTGGGATCACGACCTGAGCCGAAGGCAGATGTTTAACCATGTGAGCCACCCAGGCCCCCCTGAAAAGTCTACTTTCTTAATTTTTATTATATGTATAGTATCAAGTATCACTTTAAGTTACTCTGAACGTATTTGCCTCTAACTATATAAACTCTTAGAAGCACAGACCTACAAGTGACCAGATTTATATACACCAAAAGAATTCCTGAAAAATTAAATACATATAAATAAATGTAGAGGTACCACTTTTATTATGCTACCTAATCAAATGACACCAAACTATAGGTAATGGGATAAATGGCTCTTTCAAAATGGTCAAACACTACTCTGGGACAGTGATTTCTACTTTCGCACACTTGCATTAACTTCTACTCAGAATGTCCTAGAAAAAGAATGAGACATCACTAACATCTAAACAGAGATCTTCTTAAATTTCAGCGGTAAATATAATACTTTGCTATTTTTAAAACCTCTTAAATTTGGCGTTTCCTATTCATTTCTTTAGTTGATCCTCATACATTCCCTTGGAGGCAGATCTCTCAGTAGACATTACTGGACTCTAAGAAACTCAAGATCCCGTGACTACCTACGTGACACTGGTCTAATTGCTACTCTCACTCTATTTCTACCCTACAAGACAGTCTTAACAGGTACCACCACAGTCTCCTTCTCCAATGTAAGCTGTTAGGCATTCCTCATTCTCACAAGTGAATTTTAATTCTCCACATTTTGAGAGAGCAGCAAATATGTGTCAAGATTTAGGGTGGGGACCCCTGGCCGGCTCAGTCTGTACAGTATGCAACCCTTGATCTCAGGGCTATGAGTTTGAGCCCCATGTTGGGTGTAGAGATTATTTTAAAAAAAAAAAAAAAAATCTTAAAAAAATAAAGATACAAGGTTATTGTTTTTAGTGAAGGAAAACTTTTCATTAGTTTACTGAAATCCTACCGTGAAAAAAGATTAAGCTTTACACACACGTATGCATATAAATGTAAACATGTAACATTATGCATTCAGTACTTTTGGGGGCACATAGGAACAATACAGAAGTTTAAATAGTCCATCTAGCCTAACTTTACCCCCCCAACCCCAAAGTGATTAGAAATACTAAATACACTATCTCTTGGAAGCATAAAAATTCTCCAATATCAGAAACAGCCATCTCCCGTATCTTCTCTTATTTCCATAAGACATATCCGTCTAGGCATTAACATTTTTCTTTTGCCCATTGCTAGATATATTCTGTGGATTGCTGGGAAGCCTGCAATGAAATACAAGAAAGAATGGAGGAGAGGGATGCCTGGGATAGCTCTCCCACAGTAACAATCTTCCTTTATGTAACCTCAAGAGCGGTTCAAAGCCTAAGAAAGTGAAAGAGATTGGTATCTGAATCTCGGTTCCAAGTTTACTGAATGAACTTGGGCGAAGGACTCATCCCGTAAACCTCAATTTTCTCATCTGTAAAATGGAGCAAAAACAGTATCTTATAGTTATGACGATTAAATAATGCATGTAAAGTGGATAACATAGTGCCTTGCACTAAGAGTTCAATAAGTTGTCATCTCCAAATCTCCTATTAAAAAAAAGCAAAAAACACTTTCCCCTTCTTTCTCAGATGAGAACTGGTAATATCGAAAGATCCGAACAAAGAATGAAAAAGAAATTCAGAGAGATAAAACAAAACCGAAAGAGCTCTGAAAAGCCCCTCTTCGTTCCCGGGAGGGGAGACAGAAGACACCAGAGTAAAACCAGACCTACTCGTTTCCTGCCGCAGGACTGGAAGAGTAAACACTGACGGGCGTGCACAAAAGTAAACAAACTCGGTGGCGCCGCCCTCTTCCTCCCAGAGCTGGAAAGGAGGTGCTGGGGCGACTCAGGGCCGGGGGCTCGGATTCCTCCAGGATGCGCAGGGTATATCACTCGAGCCCCCGCGACCTGGCTCGTCCCGCTCTGCATTCCCGGTTCCCCCTACGAGACCCCCGGGCCGACTCCCTCACCTCCACCAGCCGGCAGCTCCCGGGAACAAAGTGGATGGAGAGCTCATTCTCCCGCCCCACCATGCCCGCCGTCTCCGCGCCGCCGCCGCAGCGACCGCCACTTCCTCCAGCCCAGGATCGCCACGGGCCGCAGCTCCGTCGCCCTCGGCCCGCCTCCCTAGGTCCGGGCCGGCCCCCGCTCTCCGCTTCCGGCTTCCGCCGCCAAGGCCTCGCCCGTTGATTGGCCACGCTCAGCCGTAGCCCCAGAAAGGGGGCGGGCGCGTTCAGTACGCTCCCAGCCCACTCGCCAACTCTTAAAGGGATACACAAAACAAAGGCCTCGGCCTTACGCAAAGAATACAAGTTTTGTTTGGGGATTTGTTGTTTATTTTATGTACTCTTTTCTCTCTTTGTCTTTGTTCTAGACTAGGGAAGGATTGAATTGGATCGCCTAGAGTTTCAAGTCACCAGACTGTGCAGTGCGTAAGAATCAACTGGGCATGTAATACATAAAGTTAGGAGAAAACATTTTAAAGCCAGGGAGTGGGTTTGGGGAAGACGAGGAGGAGGGAGGAGAGTGAACATCTATCTCCGCAGCATTAGGAGTGTTTTTTGTTTTTTGTTTTTTTTTTCCCAGAGATTTAGAAAGACAAAAGAATAAAAATACAAGTGTTGGCATCTGAGTCATTAACACCTCAACAACCCATTTGTCTTTCTGGGATGCTAAAAAGTGGTACGTGTGAAATTCTCCAAATAAGTCAAACTATTTTTAACTAATTAAAAATAAAAAGGGGGGTGCTGGGGGGGGAATTATTCTGGTGCTTCTTCAAAACACTGATTCTCGGACTGTACCCATAAATACACGAGAATCTATGGGTAGTAGAGCCAGGGACTCTACATTTTAGCGGAATGAACAGGAGTCCAGACCCCATCCGACCCCCTTTGAGAAGCAATCCCATCAGGAGCTGCCCCGTCGGGCTCCGCGAGCCTGGCCTCCTCAACCACAGCAAATTAAATAAACTAAGCAGAGAGAGTAATGCGACA
This sequence comes from Eumetopias jubatus, assembly GCF_037043125.1. Classification (NCBI taxonomy): domain Eukaryota; kingdom Metazoa; phylum Chordata; class Mammalia; order Carnivora; family Otariidae; genus Eumetopias; species Eumetopias jubatus. The sequence goes on from NW_028274811.1 coordinate 100,818,622, forward strand.
CTCCACCACTTGCATGGCTTCTTAAAAGTAATGAATCAGAAACAGCCCTGAGAGCTGAGAAAGACCTCGCAAGCAACTGGTTTCCCTCCCAGCTCAAAACTGCAAAATCCCTGTCAGTCGGGACGCCTGTGAAATTTACTCAGGAAGAAACCCGCCCGCCATGGACCATGTAGGGTTCGCCAGCATTGCACCCAACAGTCCCGAGTGTTCTTACCTAGACACGCCGGATACAAGGCTTAAAAGTCGCCCACAGACATGACCGCTGCTTGGATTTTTCTTAAAAGGCCTTATTTTTATAATCCCTTTTGGTTTATTTCAGAGCTAAACACTAAGCAGCCTTTTGAAAAAGTTCTTTGTCTGAGCCTTGTGAATTTCCTTTCTACCCAACCCCCCAACAAGAACTCATTTCTTTATTCGAGTAAACAATCTTTCTTTGGAATGGTGGGGGAAGAGAGCCTGAAGTCCCTCACTGTCCGATTTTCATTTGTACCCAAACTGTTACTGTTAATCAGTTTAGCATTATTCAGAGAGTCCTTGAGAGGACTGCCCCAGCATTAAACATTCGTAATCTGCAGACAAAGAAAAGGTGAGTGTGGGTGGGTGGGTAGGAGAGCCAAATTCAAGATCCTCCTAATCCTCCTCTTGAAAAACTGGGATTTTTGTTGTTGTTAATTTCTAGAAGCAACGTGTGATGCAATCTGATCGTTCTGGTAAGAAAAAAAAATTAAGTGTACACTGCGAAGATTTAAGGACATGCATATGCAATTGCTATTTTTTCAATCTCCGAGCAGCCTTTTCCAGAGTTAGGAACAAGAGTTTTCTTGCCTACATTTGAAAATTTGGTTTGATACCTCCCAGGTAAAACCTGAGTATAGTTCTACAGGTATATGTTCATGTATAGTTTTTATTCATTCTCTTTAAAGATGAAAGTTTCTCTGCTAACAAACATGCCGTCGTTGTACAGACGATGTCCAAGTTCCTGTGGTTGCTAAGTCTATAAATTCTGAGAGCAGCCTGGAGCTAAAGTTATGTTAGCGGATTCAGTTCATGCTAAGACAAAGAAAGGCTGGAGCACATAACTATAGATAAAATCCTTACTTATATAGAACCTTCACCTACACATCATTGCATTTAATCTGATAAATGAAACTGCTGTTCTGTTTTGCCTTTTATTTTTGTCAATTAATGAGACTTAGCTGAGCTTCAGAACCTGGTTTCTGGGGTCAGTAATTAAAGTTGGTATATTCTTCCATGTCCCAAAAGTTACATGTTTTAAAGAAATGAATGACACCGCTTCTTTTTTCTTTTTCTTTTTTTAACACACCCTTGTGGTTTTTACGAGACATTCACTGGGATGCTTTTTAAAGAAACTAACTCCAGAATGCTTCATTTCTTGAATAGCTAGCTCTTACCTGTTCCATGTCCTCCGGCATTTCAGGCATGATTCCAAAATTATCTCAGGAAAAGATTGGGATGAGTCTCAGCCTCTGCCTCTTCTGCCTGGGTCTTTGTTCTGCCTGAAGAGAGCGCAGGCACGCAAAAACGTGAGCCTCAGCTTCACTCGACCTTTTAAATTAGCATTTTGATTCCAATCCCAGAATCTCATGCAGTTTTCCACATTGCAGTAAACTGGCAGCTGATTCCCCCTGGCAGTGTTGAAAATACCCAATGAGAAGTTTCATGTTTAATTGCATGTCAAGTTAGGGTCCATTAGCAAAATCATTAGGAGAACCAATTTATTTAAAAAAGAAGAAACAAAGAAACAAAAACTTCCTGTGAAGACTTGTTGCAATTTTCTCTTGCAGAGGAAAAGCAAGAGCTTACAGTTGGAAAGCATGCAGATCATGCAATTGATTCGCGTTCTGAAATATTTTATTCAGTTATGCCTTATTACAACAGAATCTAAGTAAAGTTTTTCCAGTGCTTTTCTGCCCAGTGCCTTCTAATTAACTATTTCAAAGGGCAGTAAAAGGCACTGGTGGTAACCGCACCCAACAATTAAAATGCAACAGGTCATTTCTATTAACACTATGCTACCTTCCGACTGAGAAAATGGTAGGTGGAGTAGCTCTAAGTTTGGCCAAGCATTAAGGATTTCTAGATGAATGATTCTCAAACTTGCCTGTACCACAGAACCTATGAAACAAAATCATTCTGTAGGGGTGAAGTCCAGTAATCTTATTTTTAACAATTTCAAGGACAATGAATGTACTCAGTTACATTTTAAACCACTCTTCTGGACTATGGCTTTGTAACAATTTAAGAACAACAACATTACATTTAGATAGAGCTAAGAAAAAAAACACTTAACTTTTTGTATTCTAGACAGTTCAAGCACACAGCGCACAGTAAACTCTAGAGACATGCAGAAGGTCTATAAGTCATGGAGAACTATGCAATTTTAAAAAATTGATACGTGTTATCAAAATTAAAAAACTTGGGGCTCCTGGGTGGCTCAGTTGGTTAAGCGACTGCCTTCGGCTCAGGTCATGACCCTGGAGTCCGGGATCGAGTCCCACATCGGGCTCCCTGCTTAGCAGGGAGTCTGCTTCTCCCTCTGACCCTCTTCCCTCTCGTGCTCTCTCTCTCATTCCCTCTCTCTCAAATAAATAAATAAAATCTTTTAAAAAAATAAATAAAAAACTTATCAAGAGACAATATTAAAATAAATAAGCAAATCACAAATGGGGGGATCTTTATACATATATCTGAAAAGGACTTCTGGTCAGAATATTTAAAGAACCCCTGCTGAAACTGCTTAAAATCATAAAGTTGAGGGGCACCTGGCTGGCTCAGTTGGTGGAGCATGTGACTTGATTTCCGGGTGGTGAGTTCAAGCCCCATGTTAGGTATAGAGATTATTTAAATAAATAACTTTTTTGGGCGCCTGGGTGGCTCAGTTGGTTAAGCGACGGCCTTCGGCTCAGGTCATGATCCTGGAGTCCCGGGATCGAGTCCCGCATCGGGCTCCCTGCTCAGCAGGGAGTCTGCTTCTCCCTCTGACCCTCTTCCCTCTCGTGCTCTCTCTCTATCTCATTCTCTCTCTAAAATAAATAAATAAAATCTATAAAAAAATTAAAAAAAAATAAATAAATAACTTTTTTAAAAAAGTGCATAATGGGTGCCTGGGTGGCTCAGTTGGTTAAGTGACCCACTCTTGGTTTCTGGTCAGAGTATGATCTCATGGTCTCAGTGCTCAGCAGGGCATATGTTTGAGATTCTCTCCCTCTCCCTCTGCCCCGCCACCTTCTCTCATGCTCTCTTTCTGTCTCTCTCTCAAATAAATAAATGAAATCTTTAAAAAAATTAAAATAAAAAAATTTAAAGCATTAAGTTGAGCAAAAATCAAATGGCTGCGCTAATGCTTTCCCGGAGCTTGATTTTAAACTGAGTTGAATATCATTTTTCCTCTCTTCCACAAACCTCCCTCCTCCCTTCTGCAAATCTCCCCTCTTCTGTTCTTAGCCTTTTGTTTCAGGAACCCAGTACCACCCTGAAAACTACTACATAGGCTGGCAGCACATACGCAATTCTTGTCGAAACTGGCTAGATCCTCTTTTTCCCTATAAAGCCTCCAGCCCCTTTTTCTAGGGGGGCTTGCAGTTTTGAAGGCCATAGCCTGCTGCAGCTTCCTTTGCCCAACCAAGCAATAAAGCTATTGTTCCTCTATTCCAAACTCTGTCTTCGTGTTATATTTTGGCTACAAAGCATAGAGGTCGGTTATCCACAATACTACAACTCAATAATTTTTAAAAATCATTTTAAAAGTGGATACATTTTCAGCAGATAACTTCACAAAGACATAAGAGTGGCCAATAATCATATAAAAAGATGCTCAACATCTGGGAAATGCCAACTGAAATCATATTGAAACACTGTCATCTGCCAGACCCCAAGACTTGACCTTTACTGCTCACCTACTCATACCCACTGACCTTTTTTTTTTTTTTAAGATTTTATTTATTTATTTGACAGAGATAGAGAGAGAGCACAAGTAGGCAGAGAGGCAGGCAGAGGGAGAGGGAGAAGCAGGCTCTCCACCGAGCAGGGAGCCCGATGCGGGACTCGATCCTGGGACTCCAGGATCATGACCTGAGCCGAAGGCAGTCGCTTAAGCAACTGAGCCACCCAGGCACCCCCCACTGACCTTTATCCCACATTTTTCCTTAAACTCTTCTTTCCAGCTTAACTCAGGCAAAAGACCTGAGGAGCAGCAAAGCATCCACCCGGTGATGGAAACTGAAACTACCCTTTAAGCAATAACAATTGATTGGGCAGAGCTCCCCTGAGTACCACCCAGAGCAGTTTGAGCTCAAACTCTGGCTCACACCTGCACAGATGGACCACGGAGTGACCTGTGGAGTGACCGACAGTTACCTTTCCCTCATTATTATATGATATTATATAAAATCTCTGCCCAAGGAGGGGGGAACACAAGCCTCATTTACTTAACATATAATGTTTGTACAGGCATGTTTCCTTTAGGTGCATGTGTGACCTTATGCCTGCCTCTACATGCGATGACCAGGCTCCCTTCTAAATATTCATCCTAACCCTAAATAATTCGGGGCGCCTGGGTGGCTCAGTCGTTAAGTGTCTGCCTTTGGCTCAGGTCATGACCCCAGGGTCCTGGATCCCTGCTCAGCGGGGAGCCTGCTTCTGCTTCTCCTGCTCCTCCCCCTGCTTGTGCTCTCTCACTCTCTCTCTGTCAAGGAAATAAATAAAAATCTTTAAAAAAATAAAACAATAACACTGATATTTTGGATCATTTGGGTCACAACCTTAAACTCAGTCAATAATTCCCAGGATGTAAGTTTGAGGTAGGGTTAACCATTGCATTGGTACTGTTCGCTAGGATGCAATGGGAAGTTACTCAGATCAGAGGGCTGAGAACTATTAGCAGAAGGGAGGAGGGGGAGTAGGGCCCAAAGCAGGGAATGTCTTTTGTTTTGCCAGACCAGTACTTCCTGCCAAGGAGACACCTGGCTAGGTATTTTCCTGAAAGCCCCTTGCATTAGCCATTATGAACTAATTTGGAGCTGAGGGCTTGCACAGAAGCCCCTTGAGCTGTCCGGAAGTTACCTTTAGCTCATTATAATAGTAAGATATCCTCCAATGGGTGGGGTTTTCTGCCATTTTTTAACATAACAATGTATGCTGTAGCATGGTGATGTGCTAGGCATGTGTAATCGAACCAAAATGCCTAAGTAATAAAATATATATATGTTCCTTAATATACATACAAACTCCCTGCCCCCAATACACTGAATAAAAGCTTCCTTTACTAACCGCATGGAGAGGTAGTACTTTGAGAGCTATCCCTGTCTCCTAAAAGTAATGAAAAGTTCTTTGCTTTCAACACTTCCTTGGGTTTTGTTCAATTTAGTGGACCCCAAGAGGTGAACCCCTTGAGTTCAGTTAAAGTATAAATGATGAACTAAATGGACAGTATTTAAAATTTTAAAAGTAATTAAGACCTAAGAAATCAAAATCATTTTCCTTGATAGGGTATGCACACATTTTTCAAGTTTAAGGAATATATCTCTAAGTTATAATGATACCCCAAGGCAAGAACAAAGGTTTTTGTTTTTTCTTTTTTACAACCTCCTCTCCACTCCACACTCTTATCCATTTTTAAAATGGCCTTTGATTCCTATCTCTGTGACTTCTATACTCACATGAATGGCTGTCCCAAACTCTCTCTCAAGCTATGATTTCCCGTTTCCAGATGCCTAAAAGGCATCTTTACCTGTATGTTCCTCTGGTATATCAAATTCACAGATCCAAGAAACTAAAAGTAAATTTACTATTCATTCATCATCTTGTCCCCCAAAACCTGATCTTCCTCTGAAGCCCCCGGGTTTGTGAGATACTTTTATACTAATTAACTCATAGACTCAAATATACATATGGGAATTTATTAGGGAATAAAGATAAATTAAAAATGAATCATTAAGGCGCCTGGGTGGCTCAGTTGGTTAAGCAACTGCCTTCAGCTCAGGTCATGATCCTGGAGTTCTGGGATAGAGTCCCGCATTGGGCTCCCTGCTCAGCAGGGAGTCTGCTTCTCCCTCTGACCCTCCCCCCTCTCATGTGCTCTCTCTCTCTCTCTCATTCTCTCTCTCAAATAAAATAAATAAAATCTTAAAAAAAAAGAATCATTAAAAATAATACACTGGATTCCTACTTCACTTATACTAAAATAAGTTCTCGACAGATTTAAAATGTTAAGATGTGGGGGAAAAGTACTAGACGAAAATGTGTACAATAATCTTGGGGTGAGGTAGCCTTTTATGAGCATATCATGAAATTCAGAAACCAAAAGTGAAAATAACAACATAGACTATATAGATTTTTGTAAATATCTGCACACCAAGAATAGCAATAATAATTAACCAAGTCAAAAGACAAACTGCGAGAAAATATATATGATGCATGAGAAATCCAGAGCTAATCGCCATGCTATATAAGGAGATTTGAAAATCAATCAGGGAAAAAAAAACCCTTAAAATTCAGCCTTTTAAAGTGTAGAATTCAATGGTTTTCAGTATATTCAGAGTTGTGCAACCATCACCACTATCCAAGGGATACTGCCAAATTCTTTGAGGTGGCCACTGGAATTGGCAGGTTAGTGGAGGAGGGGTACAGATGTTAAACTGAAGGCTGAGAGAAAGGACTGGAAAATAAGAACGTAGAACTCAGTATTGTAGAAAACTCTTCCAAACACTGTTATTGTGAAGAGGTAAAGGTGTGGGAGGGTGGAGGGTGCTATATAAGATCCAAGGAGTACTGTGAGTTTTGTTTTGCCTTGTTTTTTTTTTTCAGTTTTGGAAGGTCTACTACTAGAGCACATTTGTATGACAGTGGGGATGATCCATTAAACTAATAGGAGGTATTATGGGTTGAACTGTGCCCCCCAAAATGACACATTGAAGTCCTAATCCCCAGCACCTCAGAACGTGACCTTGTTTAGAAATAGGGCTGTTGTCCAATTCACATTTACAGACACAGAAATGTAGAATTCTCCTGAAAGGAGGGACACTGCAAGTCTTGTGGCCCAGCCTGCCATCAGTGGAATGCAGAAGGATAACCCTCCCCCTGGAATCACTGTCTTTCAAACAATAATACAATTGTTATGAGGAGTAAAAGCAAGAGATTATGAGGACCTGTATATTCAGGTTAGTAAATTTCATGGAGGGAAGATGAGGAAGTCCTGTCTGACTGCTTCCATTCTCAGTTAAGTATGTGGTAATGCCATCAGCTGAGGGTGATGAGGAAGGAGGGATACATGAGTCAGAACTTTGAGGAGAGGACTGAACTAAAATTGTACATATGTAACTTTTTAGCTAATGTAGGAGAATTTCAAAAACTTTTATTATAAAAATTTTCAAACTTACAGAAAGATTAAAGAGCTTAATGAACATCCTTATACTTTCTACCCAAATTCAACAATTGTTGGTATTTTACTGTAATTGCTTTCTCTATATTTTATTTTTTTTAAGATTTATTTATTCATTTTAGAAAGAAGGAGCACACTAACAGGGAGAGGGGCAGAGGGAGAGGAAGAGAACCTCAAGCAGACTCCCGCTGAGCACGTGGAGCCTGACACAGGGCTTGAGGCTAGATCTCACCACCCAAAGACCATGACCTGAGCTGCCATCCAGAGTTGGCAGCTTAACTGACTGAGCCACCCAGGCACCCCTCTACATATATTTTAAATTAAATTTGTTTTTCTGAAACATTTCAAAATGAGTTGTAGACATTATGACATTTTACTTTTTTTAATGTCATGACATTTTACTTTTAAAAATATCAGCATTCATTTTCTAAGAATAAGGTCATTCTCTCATATGACAACAATACCATTGTCACACTTAAGAAGATTCACGATTCCATAATATCATCTACATTTAAATTTTTCTAATTGTACCAAGAATATATTTTACAGCTTTTTTTAAAAAAAATCAATATATCACCAAGGTTCCCACATTTTGTTTACTCTTTTCATCTCCTTTTTTAAAGAGCAGTTTTAAATTCACAGGAGGAGAGCCTGGGTGGCTCAGTCATTAAGTGTCTGCCTTCGGCTCAGGTCATGGTCCTAGGGTCCTGGGATCAAGCCCCACATCTTGGGCTCCCTGCTCAGAGGGAAGCCTGCTTCTCCCTCTCCCACTCCCTCTGCTTATGTTCCCTCTCTTGCTGTGTCTCTCTCTGTCAAATAAATAAAATCTTTAAAAAAATAATAATAAAATAAAATAAATTCACAGCAATATGGATCCTCATATTGCCCCCCGGTCATCCCCCACCCCTCACGCTTGCACAACCACCTTAGCAACAACCCCACAAGAGTGATACGTTTGCTACAGTGATGAACTTACATTGACACATTGTAATCAACAAAAGTCCACAGTTTACATTAGTAAACTCCTGGTGTGTACATTCTGTGGGCTTGGACAAATGTATAATGGCATATATCTATCTTTGTAGTGTCATACAGAGCATTTTCACTGTCCTAAAAATCCTCTGTGCTCCGTCTATTCATCCCTCTCCGTCCCCTGCCAGCTCCTGGCAACCATTGATCTTTTTGTCTCCGAGATTTTGCCTTTTCCAGAACGTCATACAGTTAGAATCACACAGTATACAGCTTTTTCAGATCGACTCTTTTCACTTAGTAATATGCATTTATTTCCCTCATGCATTTTCATGGCTTAATAGCTCATTATTTTTGGCACTGATTAATATTCCATTGTCTGGATGTACCACAATTTACTTATACATTCACCTACTCAAGGACATATTGGCTGTTTCTAAGTTTTGGCAATTATGAATAAAGCCACTATAAACATTTGTGTGCAGGTTTTTATGTTAACATTCATATTTTTTCCCCTATCACATTAGCTTTTTGAAGAGACAATACCAGTTACCTGATGATTTTCTTCAGGGATTCATATATTATACTAAGCCTTGTATTTTCTGTAGTGATTTTTTTTTGACTTGATTAGATTGATAGGGCTGTGTATGCATGTTGTATCATATTAGGAGGCACCTGACAAAAGGTCATCCTAATATTCGTGGTGTTTCACCATGGTCCTTCCTTCCCTCCCCCTTCCTTCCTTCCTCCCTCCCCCTGCCTTCCTTCTTTCCTTCCTTCCTCTCCCTCCCTTCTTTCTTTCTTCTCCCTCCCTTCCTTCTTTCCTTCCTTTTTAGTAATCTCTACACCCAATGTGGGGCTCGAATCATGACCCCATGATCAAGGGTCGCATGCTCCACCAACTGAGCCAGCCAAGTGCCCCTGGTGGCACATTGTTTTACCCCTTGCAATTAATAAGTAATTTTCAGGATCCTACTTTGGAACCTGTGAGTATCCTGTAACCTAATAACTTTCACCTAATTGCCTCCACTGATGTTCCTCATCTAAATCAGTGATTATATTGGGAGGGGGCAAAGTCCATAAGACTTAGTGAGGTCGTCTAGGGAGAGAGTGAGTGTAGTTAAAGAAGAAAGTCCAGGGTGCCTGGGTGGCTCAGTTGGTTAAGCGACTGCCTTCGGCTCAGGTCATGATCCTGGAGTCCCAGAATCGAGTCCCACATCGGGCTCCCTGCTCAGCAGGGAGTCTGCTTCTCCCTCTGACCCTCTTCCCTCTCGTGCTCTCTCTCATTCTCTCTCTCAAATAAATAAATAAAATCTTAAAAAAAAAAAAAGAAGAGAGTCCAGGTTCAACTCCTTACTCCAATAATAACAAGCCAGGTATAGGATGGTGCAGCAAAGGAGAAAAGCAACAGTTAGGTGAAAGGAAAACCAAGTACATGGCTTCAGCTCTCTGGAAAAGAGAGCATTCCAAGAAAGAGCAAGTTCTATTTGAATAAGATGAAACTAGATAAGTGCCCTTTGGATTTGGTAAGATAGAATTCACTGGAGAAATTGGCAGGAGCTTTGCAGAGGACTGGGGACAGAAATCAGACTATAGTGGGTTAAGAATGAGAAAGACAAGGGAGAAAGAGCTATACTATGTACCTTTTTCAGAGATGGCTTTATTTACTTTTTAAGATTTTGTTTATTTGAGAGAGAGAGAGAATGAGCCCACTGGAGTGGGGAGGGGCTAAGGGATAAGATTCCCCACTGAGCAGGGAGTCCCATTTGGGGCTCCATCCCAGGACCCTGAGATCATGACCTGAGCCGAAGTCAGACACTTAACTGACTGAGCCAGGCACCCCTCAGAGGTGGCTTTAAATATCTCTAGCTTGGGCTTGTCCATAAATACTGTTTTTCCCAAATTTTACACTTATTTCTCTTCCTTTGGTCATTTCTCTCAATGTGAGTTTTAAAATACAGTGTAGTGAGATAAGATTTTGAAATATTAATCTTTGTATTTTTTAATTTCTTATAGCACCCTCTTAATTTTCTCCTACTCACTTTGCAGCATCTACAGAGCCAGGAGGAGAATTAAGATAGTTCAAGTGAAAACACACAAAACCAGCAAGTATTTGTCCTGCTGTTGTTATTCTTTTGAATCTAAAGCTAATGAGGATTATGAAGTGGATGGGGGTGACAGAGAATCAGTCCTTTCTCCCTGCTTCAGGGAGAAGATATAAACATTTTTGTGACTGAGATCGGAAGAGAGGGTATTGGAGACACCCTATCATAATAGTCTCCAGAAAATCAGTTGACAAAATTTGACTTGTGATTAAGGCTCAGGTGACTCCTAATTTGAAGGAATGTTAGACTTGGGGTCTCAATGAAAACTTTTGTAAGGAGAGTGAATGTCTCCATATCTTTGGGCTCTGGGTCCTTCTCTTTTACTTTGCCACTACTTTGGGGGCCCCCACCCTATTTCCAGGAGATATTCCCACAGAAGTCATGAATAGCAATAAGAATAGAGGATCTGGAGTGAGGGTTTCCAGGGATGGTGAGGAAGGAGGCAGGGCATCTCAAACTGGACAATGCTCTCTTGTCAATAGTGTGAACATGGACAAGTAGTCAAGGTTAAGGGCTAACATGGATATACAGGGCCTGAGTTGAACTAGACATGGCCCTGGCTTCCTATCACTTGGGTTTTTACCTGTCAGCCTCAGCACATACAGGCCAGGTCCTCCTGCATGTTCCCTAGGAGGCAGCATGCCGAAGACCTTGAAGCAAAAGCTTGAAGTGTTAATACAAAGTCCAAAGTTCAGCTCTTTCTTTCTAAAGAGACCTCATCCACACCTTCAGTACACACTAGGCTGGCATTCCCTCAGAAATGTAGTCCATTGGGGTGCCTCGCTGGCTCAGTCGTTAAGTGTCTGCCTTCAGCTCAGGTCATGATCCCAGGGTCCCGGGATCGAGCCCCACATCGGGCTCCCTGCTCAGCAGGAAACCTGCTTCTCCCTCTCCCACTCCCCCTGCTTGTGTTCCCTCTCTCTCTGTGTCTCTCTCTGTCAAATAAATAAATAAAATCTTAAAAAAAAATGTAGTCCATCCAGGTAATGATCCTGGAGTCCCGGGATCATTACCTGAGCTGAAGGCAGTCGCTTAACCAACTGAGCCCCCCAAGCACCCTGGAACAGTTTTAAAATATATTCCCTGCGTTTTGCTAACACTACCTCAGAGTAGCGTCTGAGAAGCTTCTAGTCTTGAAAGGCCACATATTAGAAAGTGTTTATATTAAGGCCTAACGAAGATTTACAGATACTCAGCTCCTAAACTAGGCTTCTGATCTAGGCCTTAAGTAATTGAGGTGATCTCAATTTTCCTCCTATTGCAGATAATACTTTCTTTTTTTTTTTTTTAAGATTTTATTTATTTGAGAGAGAGAGAGTGCAGGGGGAGGGGCAGAGGGAGAAAATCTCAAGCAGACTCTCCCCACCGAGCACGGACCCCGACTCAGGGCTCAATCTCACAACCCCGAGATCATGACATGAGCCGAAATCAAGAGTTGGACGCTTAACTGACTGAGCCCCCAGGTAAGAAGTTCTCCTACAAAATTGTTTGAAAGCAAAAGGCGATGTAGGTCCTTGATTAGCTAAGTAGTTACTAAGATCTTGGTTTGCAAAGTACTTTGTGATCTAGCAGACGTTTCCAACCCCTTTCAGGTCAGGTGAGGAGGTGAGTACTAAGCTAGGACTGGAAGAAATGGGTAGGAGTGAGTCAGATGAGGATCAAGGATGAGGATTCAGTGGAAATGTATTATCAAATGGGAAGGTAAGAGAGTTTGCCCCATTTAATAAGCAATATTTAGTATCCCCGGGAGAAAAGTGGCAAGAAGTTGAACTGCAAGAATAAGTAGATCTGATTGTGAATAATAATGAGCAAATTGCATTAATACAAAAATGTGATCTTTAACCTGTGACAATAGTGAGCCATTAAAGGGTAATGGATCAGCATCAGATGTTTCTGAATGTCACATTGACTGCCGAGTGGAAAATTAATTCTATGGAAATAAACCAGAAGTCAGATCATTTATCCAATAATATTTACTAGTACCTAATCTGCGTTAGACACTGTCTAGTTGCTAGAAGAAAAAAAAAAAGATAATAATCCAGGTAAAAACAGAAGATGGCTATTTTCTTTCCAATACAGGGCTTGAACTCATGACCCTGAGATCAAGACCTGAGCTGAGATCAAGAGTCAGACACTTAACAAACTGAGCCACCCAGGTGCCCCAGAGGGAGGTTATTGATATCTCTAACTATAATGACAGATTTTTCTATTTCTCCCTGAAAATCTATCAATTTTTGATTTATGTATTTTGAAACTATTAGTGGGTGCTTTGTTTAGATTTTGTCCTCCTAATGATCTGACCCATTTATCATTATGACATGAACTTCTTTATATTCCTGGTTATATTCTTTGCTCTGAAATCTGTTTTATTTGTTCTTAATATAGCCACTCTAGTTTTTTGTTTTCAATTGGTTTACATTACCCTGCCTTTTTTTTTTTTTTTAAATTTGTGGTAAGGCCATTGAACAGATTTACTCTTAATAAATTTTGAGTGCAAGATACAGTGTTTTTAACTATAGGCATGATATTGTAGAGCAGATCTTGAGAACTTACTCATTTTGCATGACTGGATTAAATGGTCTCCATTTTCCCTTCCATTCAACCTCTGGCAGCCGCCATTCTACTCTCTGCTTCTATGATTTTAACAATTTTAGATAACTCATATAAGTAGAACCACATGTCGTATTTATCTTTCTGTGATTGAGTTATTTTACTTAGCGTAATATCCTCAGGGTTCACCCATGTTGTTGCATATGGCAGGATTTCCTTCTTTTTTTAAGGCCAAATAATATTCCACTGTATTTTCTTTATCCATTCATCTGTCATTGGACACTTAAGCTGTTTCCACATCTTGGCTATTGTGATTAATGCTGCAATAAATATGGAAATGCAAGTATCTCTTTGTGATTCTCATTTCAGTTCTTTTGGATAGATACTCAGGAATGGGATTCCTGAATCATATGGTAATTCTATTTTAAATTTTTTGAGGAACCTCTGTACTATTTTCCATAGTGGCTGCACTATTTTACATTCTCACCAACAATGTACAAGGGTTCCAATGCTTCCATACCCTTGCTAACACTTTTCTCTTTTTTTTTGGATAATGCCATCCTAACAGGTGTGAAGTGATATATCTATGTGATTTTGATGTGCAATTCCCTGATGACTAGTCCCTCTGAGCATCATTTCCTATACCTGTTTGACATTTGTATGTCTTCTTTGGGGAAGTATCTATTCAAATTCTTTGCCCATTTTTATATCAGGTTATTATTATTATTATTATTATTATTTTTAAAGATTTTATTTATTTATTGGACAGAGAGAGACAGCGAGAGCAGGAACACAAGCAGGGGGAGTGGGAGAGGGAGAAGCAGGCTTCCTGCTGAGCAGGGAGCCTGATGTGGGACTCGATCCCAGGACCCTGGGATCATGACCTGAGCCGAAGGCAGACGCTTAACAACTGAGCCACCCAGGCGCCCAGGTTATTATTATTTTTTATCTTTTTGCTACTGAGCTGTAGTTCCTTATACTTCTTGGAAATTAACTCCTTTGATATACAGTTTGCAATTATTTTCTTGAATTCTTTTCACTCTGTTGTTAGTTTGTTATGCAGAAAAAAAAAAAACCACAAAGTCTCACTCATCCAGTTTTGCTTTTGTTGACTTTTGGGATCATAACCAAGAAATCATTACCAAGACCAATGTCATGAAGCTTTCCTATTATATTTTCTTCTAGTTGTTTTATAGTTTAAGGTCTTTGAGATGATTTTTTGTGTATGGTTCACTGTTGTGCATTTAGATATCCAGTTTTCCAAACACTATTTGTTGAAGACACTCTCTGGTGCTTACTTATATTCTTGGCACTCTCAACTAGTTTCTGGATTGCTCACAAAGGGAATTTGTCTCTGTATTACCTCTGACTTGGTTGGTATGTTTATGGGGTGGGGGAGGAGGGTCCAAGGCTTCTATTCTGCCATCTTGCTGATGTCATGTCTCAGCATGGTATATCTTTTAGCACTGTTTTATGGGGCACCTGGGTGGCTCATCGGTTAAGCGTCTGCCTTCAGCTCAGGTCATGATCCCAGGGTCCTGGGATTGAGCCCCATGTTGGGCTCCCTGCTCAGCAGGGTGTCTGCTTCTCCCTCTCCCTCTGCTCTCTCTTGCTTACTTTCGCAAATAAATAAATAAAATCTGAAAAGCAAAACAAAACACTGTATTACTTTTCACCTATTTTTGTCTTTATATTTGAAGTGCATTTTTTTCTAATTTCTACATTTCTTCTGAACCTGTGGCTTATAATAGCATACCAACCTTATAAATCAGTTATTTTAGATGAAGAATCACCACTTTCTAAATAATATACTACCATGTGTGATTCTGGGGACAGGTAGGGAGGGGAGAGGAGAGACAAGAAATACACCTTAAATAGAACCATTAATGTAATTTCATGTAATACAAGTTGAATAATGGGGTAAATGACTTAATGTGTGGTTTTATTTCATATTACACAAATATTAATCAAGCAGCCAGTAGTCAGATGACAAACACTCTAAGACAAATTCTCTTGAAGACAGTTTCTCAGATTTTTAGTGTATCTAAGATTTGACTGCACAGTTTGTAAAAAAAAAAAATGCAGATTTTCAGGCTAAACTTCAGATTTTAATTTAGTAGGATTTAGATGGAGTCAAGGAATCTGCAAATTACTGACCAACTCAGTGACCCTGACAGGAGACAAAGAGATCACTATGGAGTTAGGCATACCCTTATTTCTTTTTTTTTTTAAACATTTATCTTCTTTTTTAAATTATTTATTTATTTATTTATTTGAGAGAGAGAGAATGAGAGATAGAGAGCACGAGAGGGAAGAGGGTCAGAGGGAGAAGCAGAACCCCCACCAAGCAGGGAGCCCGATGCGGGACTCAATCCCGGGACTCCAGGATCATGACCTGAGCCGAAGGCAGTCGCTCAACCAACTGAGCCACCCAGGCGCCCAGGCATACCCTTATTTCTTATTTGAACTGGATAAATGGATGATGGGTACAACAGGATGAACATTATTAGACAATCCAAGTAGAGGCAAGAACAAGCCAAGGTGTTTTAGCCTAGCTTAAGAGGTTCAGATTAGAAAAGGCCTCTGGTATCAAACTAAAAAACCTATAGATTAGAATCTTGAAACTGTCTAAGGATTCAGAGTAGGGGAATAAAAATCTGAAAAATTTTTAAAGGAATGTTTATTGGATGGGATGAGTTGTAAGTTGGAAAGCCAGTGAGAAGGTGTATAATGAGGTGATAAAGGTAAGCATCAAGGAGGAGGTACAGACAATAGAAAATAAAATGTCAGAAGTCATACTGGTAAAAAATATTGAACTTCCTTCCCTTCACATTCCTAAGAATAGAAAGTTAATATTAAATACATTAAAAATATTCATTACAAACATAATAATAATAGCAACAATAATAATAAAAATAGTAAGAATGAAATAATCTTTAACAGGTCTTTCAGATGTTTACTTGCATCATTCTTGAAACTCCATAGGAGCTCAACAGCAGTTTGTATTGCCTGGAAGAAATATTAAAAAGAGGTATTAGTCTTCTAAACTAATCCATCAGTCATTATAAACTAAAAACAGGCATTTCCTATCTTCTATAAGGCAGGTGAAGCAATGTCTGCATTCTGTAGCATAATTATATATATATATAAATTTTTTTAGTTTTATTTATTTAAGTAATCTCTATACCCAATGTGGGGCTCAAACTCATGACCCCGAGATCAAGAGTAGCATGCTCCTCCAACTGAGCCAGCCAGGTGCCCCACATAATTATATTTCTTCATTCACTATTTTAACCAATTTTGATTTATTGTCAAAGATAAAAAGATTCATAGTCAAAAAAGAAAACTTTACTTGTCCACAACTACAAATTCGACATTTAGGTTAAAAATTTAAGGGTATGAGAAAGGGAACAATTCTGGGGGTAGGGTGGGGTTTGGGTGGGCAGGTAGGAGCAAAAATGTCAGACAAGGCTTCAAGGAAGATGGGACCTGAACTGGGCTTGAAGGTGGGATCTAGACATGTGGAAAATAGAGAGTACAGAAGGAGGAAAAGGCATTTTACACAAAAATCTTAGTATGGATTTTGTACATCAGAAACTGTCAACAAATTCTCACAGTTTGTAAAAATGGAAAACTTGTGACATGCTGTGAAACCAAATCTAAAGGAAGATGTCACTTATGCATTTATTCCTTTCTTACCTTCTTTCAACGGCGTTTTGAGAGCAAAATTTTCTTTGCTTTCATGAAGAAAAGCCTTCGAAGGATCAAAGTGTTTGATACCAAGAACTTTATTCAATTCCTCCTGTAGTTTTGTCTCACTTTGTTTTCTTTTAGCAAGCTGAGAGCGGAGTTTTGACACCTCCTATGTAAGAAAAATATAGACAATAAACAAGAATTAAAGTTCATGTTGGTGAACTGTGTTATCCATGTTACCAACAAATTCCAAAGTTGCTCATCTACCAAACCAAAAGGCAA
Source organism: Eumetopias jubatus (assembly GCF_037043125.1). Classification (NCBI taxonomy): domain Eukaryota; kingdom Metazoa; phylum Chordata; class Mammalia; order Carnivora; family Otariidae; genus Eumetopias; species Eumetopias jubatus. The sequence continues at coordinate 100,835,620 of NW_028274811.1, forward strand.
AAATCTCTACTAGATACAGGATTTAAGACTACAAATTAAAAATGACTCTGAAGGGCTGTGACAGAGGAGATAATGAGACATTTAAATCTTCTTGCCACTCTACAGTGGCAAACATACAAAGCTATGTTTCTGATAAAAGTTCATCTCCAAATGAAATGCAGAGGCCAACCTCTGGCATGACAGCCTCAGAAGCTCCACTAACCTGCTTCTCAGGGAAATTAAAAATTATAAAAAAGGCAACCATTTAAAGCCTGTAAAAATGGTCCTAAGGCAAAATGGCCAATGAAGAAATCTCTATTCAAGCAAATCTAGAAAAATACGGTAAAAAAAGTTAAGGGTCTGTGGTATTTGAACCAACCCTGCTCCTTAGCGAGGTAAAAACCCTACACCAGACAGCTGCAGTGAAGAATATGGGGCCCTCTCTTCCTCCAGCACCCACTCAGAGGCTTTTCCTGCCAGAAGCTGGACATCAGCATTTCTCTTCTCACCCCCAGCTACCTGTTGCCGAGGCCATGTCCCAAGTAAATGTGGCTGAGAGGTGAAGGATCCTTTCTTCCGTAGAACAAAGGGCTCTACCTTAGGAGCTGTGTGCTGAAAATGCTGAGACCCTGATCACCTTTGCCTGGGCTCATAAAGTGATGATTCCATGCCAGGGAGAGAACCTCAGGCTGTTCCCCTTTTCCCTCTCCCCCAAGTCCACCAAGCACTCAGTTCCTAGGCCAGATGTGTCGCTCAGAGAAAAGCTGGTCATCTTCTCCAACTTCAGCTCCAGAGCCCTGTCTCAGAGATTTTATCTGGAGGGGAGAAGTGGGCTTTAAAACACATAGCTCCTAATTTCTTGCCAGAGGGGCTGATTTCACTTGGAACAGAATGCTGATTTCACTTGGAACAGAACTGAGAGAAGTTCAAGCTGGAAGAACAGTAGAGCTGGTGGTGTAAGGGAACTGGGAGGTGATTCAAAATATAGGCTAAATGGTAGGTTTAAAACTGGTGAATAAGACGGCTGGGAGGAGCCCTTCTGGAGTCAGAACATAATTATTGAACTCAGACACAATTCCAGTGGAAGAGCCAGAATTTACTTGGGTTAGTTTGTAGAGCAATTATACTCCAGGGCACTGTTGAAAATAAAAGAGCAATAAGCAACTAGTTATCTAGCAACTAGCAGTTTAACAAGTCATCAGGGAAATAGAGGAAGACAGCCTTACCAAAATCAGCGTCATGCCAGGGTGACTGTGGGCATATTCTAAACTGAACCTCCCTGAGTAGCAACATCAGAGGCACAACACTACTGGGAGTGGAGAGAAGGAATAGAATTCACTAGCACAATCCAGCCAATTACTAAACAAATGGACAAGAAAATAACAATGGACCTGGAAGGAGAGGGCTGTAGAAGTGCTATAATATGTAATCTAAAATATCCACTATCTGACAAAAATGTACAAAGACACAGGAAAGCATAACCTATACATTGGAAAAAAGCAGGGAACAAAAACTGCCTGCAAGAGTAACCAGATATTGGACTTATCCAAAAAATATTTTAAAGTAGCCATTATAAATATATTCATAGGGTGGCGCCTGAGTGGCTCAGTCGTTAACGTCTGCCTTTGGCTCAGGTCATGATCACAGGGTCCTGGGATCGAGTCCCGCACTGGGCTCCCTGGTTCGCGGGAAGCCTGCTTCTCCCTCTGCTGCTCCCCCTGCCTGTGTTCCCTCTCTCCCTGTCTCTCTCTCTGTCAAATAAATAAATAAAATCTTTAAAATATATATATATATATTCATTGAACCAAAGGAACCCCCCCAAAAAAGCGAGAATACTCAAATTACTAGAATCAGAAATGAAAGAAGGGATACGATGACTGACCTTACCGAAATTATAAGGATTATAAAAAAAGTACTATGAACAGTTATATATCCATAAATCAGATAACATAAATGAAATGGACAAATTCCTAGAAAGACACAAACTACTGAAACTGTCTCAAAAAGAAAGTCAATATGAATAGACTCATAAGACATGAAAAGATTGAATAGTCATCAAAATCTACCCACAAAGAAAAGCTGAGGTCTGGATAGCTTCACTACTGAATTCTATTGCACATTCAGTGAAGAATTAAACCAAGTATTCACAAACTATTTCAAAAAGCAAAAAAGACAAAATCTTTCCCAACTAATTTTATGAGGTCAGCATTATCTGGATACCAAAACCAGACAAAGATAGTACATAAACCCTATAGACCAGTATCTGTTGGGAATATGGATGAAAAAAATCCTTAGCAAAAATTAGCAAAGTGAATCCAGCAACTTTATAAAAAGGGAATTATACACCATGACCAAGTGAAATTTATCAGAAATGCAAGGTTAATTTAATATCCAAAAATCAATTTAAGAAATCATAGCAATAGAAAGTCATGTGATTATGTTATAGACACAGAGAAGGCATTTGACAAAATTTAACACACTTTCATGATAAAAACCCTAAAAAAACTAGTAATGGAAGGACACTTTCTCAATTTGATAAAGAATATCTATGACAGACCCACAGCTAATAGCATACTTAATGGTGAAAGTGTGAATGCTTTCCCCCAAATCAGGATCAAAACAAGGATGTTCACTCATATCACTTCTATTCAACATTGTCTGGAGGTTCTACCCAGGGAATTTAGGCAAGAAAAAGTAATCAAATGCATTGAAGAGAAGTAGAACTATCTCTATTTACAAATGATCTTCTATACAGAAAATCCTAAGGAAGCCACTAAAAAACTATTACAACAAATAAATGAGTTCAGCAAGATTGGAGAATACTAGACCAGTATACAAAAATCAATTTTATTTCTATACACTTGCAATGAACTACCCAAAAATGAAATTAAGAAAACAACTTCACATACAACATTACAAAGGATACAATACTTAGGAATAAATTTAACAAAAGAAGTGCAAAACTTACATTTTGAAATGGCCAAAACATTATTGAAAGAAATGAAAGATCTAAGTAATTGGAAAAACATCTCATGTTCTTGGATCAGAAGATGTAACACAGTTAAGGGGTGCCTGGGTGGGTCAGGCGTTAAACGTCTGCCTTCGGCTCAGGTCATGATCCCAGGGTCCTGGGATTGAGCCCCGCATCGGGCTCCCTGCTCAGCAGGAAGCCTGTTCTCCCTCTCCCACTCTCCCTGCTTGTGTTCCCTCTCTCCCTGTGTCTCTCTCTGTCAAATAAATAAATAAATAAAACGTTAAAAAAAAAAGATGTAACACAGTTAAGATGGCAATACCCCAAGCCTATCTACACACTCAACATAATTCCCATATGAATTTTAAATGAGTTCTTTGTAAAAGTTGAATAGCTGGTTTGGGAATTCATATGGAATTGCAAGGAACCCAGAATAGTCAAAACAATCTTGAAAAAGGAGAAAGTAGGATGATTCATGTTTCATGGTTTTAAAACTTACTACAAACCAACAGTAATCAAGACAGTGTAGAAGTACAAGGATATATCAGTGGAATACATTTGAGAGTCTAGAAATAAACCATAAGTAAACGATCAACTGATTTTCAACAAGGGTGTCAAGACCACTCACTGGGGAAAGAATAGTCTCTTTAACAAATGGCATGAGAACAACTAGATATCCACATGCTAAAGAATACAGCTGAGCCCTTACTTCACACTGTATATAAAACCCTCAAATGGATCAATGACCTAAATATAAAAGTTAAAACTGTCTGTAAAACTCTTAGAAGAAAACAGGGATAAATCTTCATGCCCTAGGATTTGGCAAAGGATTGTTAAATGTCAAAGAACAAGAAACAAAGGAAAAAATAGATATACTGGACTTAGTCAAAATTTTGTGCTTCAGTGAACATCATTAAGAAAGTAAAATGACAATGTACAGAATGGGAGAAAATATTTTCAAGTAATACATCTGATAAAGAACATAAACATATAAAGAACTCTCATAATTTATTTAAAAACAAACAAACAAACAGTAATCCAATTAAAAATGGGCAAAGGATATAAATAGTTCTTCCAGGAAAGACATACAAATGGCCGATAAGCACAAGAAAAGATGGTCAACATCATTAATCATCAGGGAAATGCAAGTCAAAACCACAATTAGGTATCTCTTCACATCCACTAGTATGGTCAGAACGAAGAAATCAGGTAATAAGAAATGTTGGTGAGGATGTGGAAAAACTGGAACCCTCATATATTGCAGGTAGAATATAGAAAGATACAGCTGCTTTGGAAAAGAGTTCTTCAAATGATTAAACATAAAGTTACCAAGTTACCAAGCAATTTCACTCTTAAGTATAACCCAAGAGAAACCAAAACATACGTCCACACAAAAACCTGTACATGAATGCTTATAGGAGCATTATTCATAATAGCCCAAAGGTGGAAACAAGTCAAATGTCTATCAACTGACAAATGGATAAATAAAATGTGACATATCCATATAATGAAATATTATTAGGTCATAAAGAGGAATGAAGTACTTATATGTGCTATGACATGGATGAACTTTGAAAACACTGTTAAGCAAAAGAAGCTAGTCACAAAAGACCACATATTATTTGAGTGCACAAATAGGAAATATCCAGAATAGGGAAATTTATAGAGACAGAAAGTAGATTAGTGGTGGGAGGGGTGAATGAGGAGTCAGGGAGATGACAGTTAAAAGGCAAGGGGTTTCATTTTGAGGTGATACAAATGTTCTAAAATTGACTATGGAGATGGTTGCATATCTGTGAATGTACTAAACACCAGAGTTGAATACTCTAAATGGGTGAATTGTATGGTATGTGAATTATATCTTAATAGAGGTGTTAAAAAAAAGCTTAAATGCTTAGCTATCTTCTTCTTAAGTAATCTCTACACCCAATATGGGCTTGAACTCATGACTCTGAGATCAAGAGTCACATGTTCTACCAACTGAGCCAGCCAGGTGCCGCAAATGCTTAAACTATTTTTGAATACGGCTTATCTTTATGATATTTATTTATACCAAGGACTTTGCTATTTTGCAAATAGAAATGGATGTGTAAAGCTTTATGAACTCTTCCAATTACACTAGTGATTTTCAATATACTAATGAGGTAGTTGGAAAACCTGGGAACATTAATAGCCATCTGGTCAACACTCTAAAATAAATCCATAATTCTCAGATGGATGTTCCTCTATAAACTTAGTTTTTTCTGATACCGAAGTCCTTCCTTAAACTCAAATTTTATAGTTAGAATAACAAATGCCCCACCCTAATACCTTCAATAGAACTAAGTGTTATTTTACAAACCGATTTGAGTTGGCTATTTTCATCTTTCAGTTTCACAACATGCTTGATTTTTTGCTTTAGATTTTGATGACCCAGTAATTTAGCATACGAATCTCTTAGTTTATTTAGTTGTTCCTGAGCTGCACCATGTTCATTCAACAAAGCCTGTTTCTCTGCTTCAAATGCATCCAGTTGTAGCTGAAAAAGATTTTTTTAATAGACTTAGAAATGTTAAATTTACTTGTCTCATATAAACGACAAGGGAAACTCAAGTACCAAAAAAAAAAAAAAAAAAAAAATGATGGACAAAAACAGATCATGCTGACATATCCTCAGGGCTCTCCATAAATTCTGTGAGACTCTTTAAAAAAACTTTGGTGTATTTCATTTTTAAGATCACTAAAACAGAGGGAAAGAATCAGGGAAAGAAGGCCAGCTAGCCAGCCTAATCTGTGTATCAGCTGGATCATCATATCATAACCAATACTGTCCTCCCACATTTTTACGTGCTGAGCTTAGCATTTATCCTTTTTTATTTTAAGATCAGTATATTAATTTGAGAAACACAGAAAGATCATAACAAAATTAAGGATCACAAATTTACATAAATTATTGAAAATTTCTATCAGGAGAGCCTTCTAAGCTATCAAGTCTCTTATTAGAAGGTAATTTTTAGCCTATAAAGACTACACAAAAAAAGTATGAATAATTTAAAAAATTTATAAGTCTCCTCTAATAATGAGTTAAATTGGCACTGTAAATATACAGCAAAATGATCTTTCAGAAAAATCAAGTCACTGGGGTGACTATGACAGGGAACAAAGTGAATGCCTAAAACAAACACAAGTGAGTATAGACCCTACTGACAAACCTGAAAAGGTTTCGTTTTATTATATAGTTCTTCATAAAGGAGACGCCACTTATTCATTTCCTCAGTTAACTCTGCCACTGTGTTTTGTTTTCCAGCTTTTCTGTAAGGGGAAATGAAATTTAAAAACATAGTGTATTAGAAAAAATTACTGAGGTTATATGGCAGTCAGGTTCTAAACCTAGATTACCTTGCTTCTTCCTCTTCCAGTTGTTTCTTGAACTCTTCACCTTGTTGCTTGAGTTGGTTCTGCAAGTCAGTTATTGTTTTAAGAGAAGAGACTGTGATTTCTTTAATTTCTGCTTCTTTAAGTGCTGACTTGGTCTGCAGATCTAGAAGCATCCTTGAGTTTGAGAGAGAAGAGTCCACTAAACATTTTATAGCCATTTTAGTAACTTTTCCCCTTTTTTACTTAAAAAAACAAAAACAAAAACAAAAGAAACAAAACGACTCAAGGAACTCTCCAAAAATTGTACTTCTTTAACTGTGTAAACTCTTAATTTGCAATTGAAGATCACCCAAAGCGAGTCATGAAATTACAATTCCTTGCATCATTTAATAGCTGGTTTTCAACAACATTAAATTATCTTAATGGTTCTAACGCTACAAGTGTGGGCAGGTTTTAGTTCTCCCACATACCTTGCGTATTCTTGATTTGAGGTCTCAACTGCCAATATCTGATAATGAATGTCCTCTGCATTTTTCTCGGCCTTGGCCACTTTTTCCTGAAGTGATGAGTTCTCCAGCTTAAGATCTTCTATCTCACTAGCTGTTAATGCTTTATAACTTATTAAAAGGAAAATAAAAAGTTGAAGGATTTTTCTAACTACTGTATGCATGATAAATATATAGCTCATTAGTTTATATTTTATACAGTTTAAGGTAACACAAACAAAACCTTAGAAACCATGCATTTACACAGGTAAGAATTCAGTATTCTGAGGTCAGTACTAATGAGCTTATATGGCATATGCTGTTCATTTAAAGAAAAAACAAATCGAGTGCCTACTATGTGTATGAAGTATACCAAACATGAAAATTACTCCAAAACAAATAAATATATGATCCCTGCACCTATTGTCACAAAGTTTATGGTCTTGTGGGAAGATAGGGAAATGCCTCTCCAGGTCTTCACAAAAAAATGTGAAAATATATGTATAATAAGATTTGTGTTATGAAGAAAACTAGAGGGGCGCCTGTGTGGCTTAGTTGGTTAAACATCTGCCTTCGACTCAGGTCAGGATCCGAGTCCTGGGATGGAACCCTGCAAAGGGCTCCCTGCCCAGCAAGGAGTCTGCTTCACTCTCTCCTTCACACCTCCCCTACACTTGTGCGTGTCCACGCACTCTCTCGCTCATAAATAATAAATCTTAAAAAAAATGAAAAGCAAAGAAAAAGAAAACTAAAGAGCAGAAAGCTGACAAACGGGAACATACTGTTTTTGGCGATTCAGAAAAGGCCTTTCTGAGGAATTTATAGTTAGGCTGATATGTGATAGGTAAAGAAAAGTTAGCTAGGGTTCAGGTGAAAGTGGTTCAGAGGGAAAAGATGCATATGTGCTCTGAGGCAGGTAGAACACAGTGCTGAGAGATGAAACTGGAATGTAATGAAGCAGGGATGCAGGAGCAGATGCTAGAGGCATGAGGCCAGTGTGGAGTACATCAGCCTAGGTGAGTGGTAAAGGACGGTTAGACAAGGAGTTGGCAATGGAAAGATGTGAAATCTCTTTTGAAGGCAGAATTGCAAATTTCATGGAATAGGTTGGATGTTGGGAGAAAGGGAGAGAAAATGATTAAAGATGACTCTCAGAATTATGGAATGAGAAGCTGGGAAGAGGGAGATGTCACTGACTGGAATAAAAAGGAATGAGGGAAAGGTAGAAAAAGACAAAGAAAATCAAGAGTTGTTTCGGACAGGTTAATGTTACATGGTAGGGAGATACCTACTTGGAGATGTCAAGTGGGCAGCTGGATATATGGGTATAAAGCTGAAAGAAAAGATCAGGTTTGAAGAAATAAATTTTAATGCTATTAGCATACTGATGGTGAGTGAAGTCATAGAATGGCTAAAAACTTCCCAAGGCACAATTTTTCAAAGTAGCAGGAAAGGAAATCCCTTCACAGGGTTGAAAACAGTACTAAAATATAATTTTTATTTATGCTTGGACATATATAAATAGAAGTATATGTACACATATACATTATAGTACACATATACATTATACGCAGTAGATTATCCATATGGAAAAACAAAAATAAATTTGTTCCCTATATCACTGCATACACAAATCTGGATGGAAAAAAGAAACTTAAAAATAAAAGGTAAATACCTTTATGTTCTTGGGATGATAGAAAGAAGTTCTTAAACTACAAGCAAACATGTTCATATAAAAATCATAAATTCAAACATTAAAATCAGGGCGCCAGGGTGGCTCAGTTGGTTAAGTGTCCAACTCTCGATTATGTCTTGGGTCATGATCTCAGGGTTGTGGGATCGAGCCCTGCGTGGGCTCAGTGGGGAGTCTGCTTCTCTACCTCTTCTTCTGCCTCTCCCCGTCTCACTTGTGTGTACTCTCTTTCTCAAATAAATAAATCTTAAAAAAAATATTAAAATCAAGAATTTCCATTCATCAGAAGAAACCATAAAGAAAATGAAAGGATAAGCCACACTTTGGTGGAAGATATTTACAACCCATATTGCTGATAAAAACTTTACAATCAGGAAAAGATACTAATTCTATAGAGAAATGAATAAAAGTCATATATAAGCCTTTTATGGAAAAGCGGAGGTGGATTATCCCTAGGAAAAAGTCATTTTACACTAAGTACACTGGTAAAATCTAAGAAATCTAACAAGCTTTGGAGACGAAGTAGATCAATGGTTGCCCATACAACCCTAGTGAAAGTGTAGATTCTCCCTGCCACTTTGTAAAGCAATCTGGCATTAATTTTAAAGTTGAACATTTACATTTGTAGGACTTCAGGGTAATTCTTATACATGTATACTAGAAGACTACAAGAATATTCCTGAGAATACTATTAATAGTAGCAAAAGATTCTATGAAACTTTTAAAGAGTTAATATCTATTCTTCTCAAACTATTCCAAAAAACATAAGAGGAAGGAAAACTTACAAATTCATTCTGTGAGGCCAGTATCACCCGAGTACCAAAACCAGATAAAGACACCACACAAAAAAGAGAACTACAGGCCATTACTTCTCATAAATATAGGTGCAAAAATCCTCAACAAAATTTTAGCAAACTGAATCCAACAACACATTAAAAAAAATCAAACACCACGATCAGGTGGGATTTATTCCTGGGATGCAAGAGTGGTTCAACAGTCACAAAACAATCAACATCACATCAGTAAGAGAAAGGATGAAAACCATATGATCATTTCAATTGGAGCAGAGAAATCATTTGACAAAGTACAACATCCATTCATGATAAAAACCTTCTGCAAAGTAGGTCTAGAGGAAACATACCTCAACATAATAAAGGCCTGATATGAAAAACCTACAGCCAACATCATACTCAATAGTGAAAAATTGAGAGCTTTTCCCCTAAGGTCAGGAACAAGACAAGGATGTCCACTCCACCACCTTTACTCAACATAGGACGGGAAATCCTAGCCACAGCAGTTAGACAACAAAAAAGAAATAAAAGGCATCCAAACTGGAAAGGAAGTGAAACTCTCCCTATTTAGAAATGACTTGACATTATGTGTAGAAAACCCTAAAGACTCCACCAAAAAACTGCTAGAACCGATAAATGAATTCAGTAAATTCACAGGATTCAAAACCAATGTACAGAAATGTGTTGTATTCCTATACACTAATAATGAAGCAGCAGAAAGAAAAATTAATAAAATACCATTTATAACTGCCAAAAACAATATCTGGGAATAAACTTAACCAAAGAAGTCAAAGGCCTATACTCTGAAAACTATAAAACATTGATGGAAAAAATTCAAGACAACACAAAGAAATGTAAAGACATTCTATGCTCATAAGTTGAAAGAACAAATATTGTTAAAACGTCTATACTGCCCAAAGCAATCTACAGATGTAATGCCATCCTTATCAAAATACCAATAGCACTTTTCACAGAAGTAGAACAAACAATCCCAAAATGTGTATGGAACCACAAAGACCTCGAATAGCCAAAACAATCTTGAAAAAGAAAAACAAAACTTGAGGTACCACAATTTCAGATTTCAAGTTATATTACCAAGTGGTAGTAATTAAAACAGTATGGTACAGGCATAAAAACAGACACATAGATCAATAAAACAGAACAGAAAGTCGGGAAATAAACCCACAATTATAGGGTCAATTAATCTTGGACATAGGAGGAAGGAATATACAACAGGAGGAAGACAATTTCTTCAACAAATGGTGTTGGGAAAACTGGAGAGCTACATTGCAAAAGAATGAAACTGGACCACTTTCTTTCACTATACACAAAAATAAACTCAAAATGCATTAAAAACCTTGATGTGAGACCTGAAACCATAAAAATCCTTTTTTTTTTAAGCCTCATTCTTTATTTTTTTTAAGATTTTATTTATTTATTCATGAGAGACAGAGAGAGAGAGAGAGAGAGGCAGAGGGAGAAGCAGGCTCCCAAGGAGCAGGGAGCCCGACGTGGGACCCGATCCCAGGACCCTGGGATCATGACCCGAGCCGAAGGCTGACGCTTAACCATCTGAGTCACCCAGGCGCCCTGAAATCATAAAAATCCTTGAAGAGAGCATAGGCATTAATCTCACATTGGTTGTAGTAATATTTTTCTAGATATGTCTCCTGAGGCAAGGGAAATAAAACCAAAAACAAACTATGTGGACTACATCAGAATACAAGGTTTTGGCACAGCGAAGGAAACAATCAACAAAACTAAAAGGTGGGAGAAGGTATTTGCAAATGACATATCCGATGATGGGTTAGTATCTAAAATATATAAAGAACTGATACAACTCAATATCTAAAAAACATATAGTGCAATTAAAAAATGAGCAGAAGACATGAACAGACATTTCTCCAAAGAAGAGATCCAGATGGCCAACAGACACATGAAAAGATGCTCAATATCACTCATCATCAGGGAAACACAAATCAAAACTACAATGAGATGTCACCTCACACTTAATCAGAATGGCTAAAATCAAAAACACAAGAAACAACAAGTGTTTATGAGGATGTGGAGAAAAAGGCACCCTCTTGCACTATTGGTGGGAATGCAAACTGGTGCAGCCACCGTGGAAAACAGTATGGAGTTTCCTCAAAAAATTAAAAATAGAACTACCCTATGACCCAGTAATCACACTACTGGGTATTTTCCCCCTAAATATAAAAGCACTAATTCAAAGGGATACATGCACCCCTATGTTTATAGCAGTATTATCAACAATAGCCAAACTATGAAAGCGGTCCAAGTGTCCACTGATAGATGAATGGATACAGAAGATGTGGTAGATATACACAATGGAATATTATTCAGCCATAAAAAAGAAATGAAATCTTGCTATTTGCAAAAGCGTGGATAGAGCCAGAGAATACAATGCTAAGTACACAAAGTCAGAAAAAGAAAAATACCATATGATTTCACTCATGTGGAATTTAAGAAACAAGCAAGCAAAAATACATAAATAAAAAAGAGAGACACAGAGAGAGATAAACCAAGAAATAGACTCTTAACCACAGAGAATAAACTGATCGTTATCAGAGGGGAGGTGGGGTGGTGGGGGGGTAGCAGATGGGGGATGGGGATTAAAGAGTACACTTATCATGATGAAAAAAAATAAATAAAATAAATAACAAAAGAAATGAAAAGCCACCCAAAAGCCCAAAATGAGAATGGGTAAATTGTGGTAATTTTAATAAAATCAAATATTCTACAGCAATTAGTATGAACAAACTATAACCTCAGTCAACAATGTGATTCAATTCTTGAAACATACATAATGCAGAATACAAAGACAAGTCTCAGGAAATGGCATACAGCATAATGACATTTTTTGGCAAGGTTCAGGAAAAAGGCAAAATTACATAATATATTTGTATGGCTACACATGCTATAAAATTATACACAGGAAAAGAGTGAGGAAATTATTAATGTAGGCTTTAAATGGTGTTATCTATTGGTGGAAAGCAGGCAGATGGGACAGTAGAGGAACTCCTATATAATACCAAGTTGTTGAAATCTTTTGGCTTACTGCTTTGGTTGTCTTACTGGCTCATGCACGTTGATTTTATCTTTATGTTTTATAATTTATGTGTTGTATACCTTTTATATTTATTAAATATACTAAAATAGATATAAGACAGAGACCTCATCCCCAAATGCTCTAAATATAATAAAAATGTTTATATCAATATGCTCTTGGTGTGAGATGCACACAAATTTCTTTAATTATCCCCTGCAATTTGTAGTTCCCCCAAAATAAACTTCTTTTTTTAAAGGGAAAATAATAAGTAGATGGAATAGGAAGTGAGGAAACGGATACAGTAATTACAGAGAAGCTTCTATAAAGACAAGCTACAAAGATGAGTAGAATTTTGGATGAAGGGTGTTGGGATTGAGAGGTGTTGCTGGATAGCTGCAGAAGGAAGTGGGGGGTGGTCAAAGGAGTTAATAAAATGTATATATTTTGAAGATTTTATTTATTTGTTTGAGACAGAGAGAGCATGCATGAGTGGGCGGGGTGGGGGAGGGGAGGAAGGGACAGAAAAGGAAGGAGAGGAAGAGAGAAAGAATCCCAAGCAGACTCCACCTTGAGCATGGAGCCCGAAGCGGGGTTTGATCTCATGACCCTGAGATCATGACATGAGCTGAAACCAAGAGTCAGATGTTTAACTGACTGAGCCACCCAGACACCACTAAAATTTAAGTATTTTATATATATATTTTTAAGATTGATTTATTTATTTGAGAGAGTATGCCAGCAGGGGGAGGGGCAGAGGGAGAGAGAGAGAGAGAGCAAGAGAAGCAGACTTCCTGCTGAGTGCAGGGCTTGATCTCATGACTCAGATCATGACCTGAGCCGAAATCAAGAGTTAGACACTTAAATGACTGAGCCACCCAAGGGCCCCTAAAATTTATGTATTTTAAAGATAAATGCATTAACATGTTTTAATATTGATTGAAACGAATCCGCCTGAAAGGTTGAAAAGGACAAGTGGAATAATGTCACTGAAGGCTAAAAGACTGGACCACTTCTCCTGTAATAGGTGGGAAGACAGGATGAGCATAAATGCAGGTGTGTTTACAGGTTTGGGAATGAGGAGATAAAAGCTTTAGAATTCTTCAGGAGGAAAAAGATGGTGTCAGGAGAGTAAGACAGAAGTGCCAAAGGTTTGCGAGCACGTGAAATTTGAAGGGGATGGCAGGAAAGGAAATTTGTATACATAGTAAGATTACCAGGGAACCCTAAATGCCTATTTATGGTTGGTCATTATGGAAGTTAGAGTAATACCAACCATTCTATTTGTGTGATTATTTTTCCAGATTTCACTAAACACTCCTCCCCACTCATATTACATTTCAGAGTGCAGGCTCCCAATAAAAATACCTTTCAAATTGAGCAGTAACATCTCCAAGGTTTTGTACTGTACTATCATACTTCTCCTGTAAGAGCAGGGTGGCCTGACAGTGAGCAGCATTAGTTTTTTCCAGTTCAGCTTCTTTCCTAAGGAACAATTAAAAGATAAAACACTAATTACAAATCATTATTCTAAGAAAGGGATTAGTATTTACCTTTTGACACTGTGAATCATGAGTCCAATGTCTGCATCTTTGTGTATGCTACTAGATAGCTTAGATTTAACTTTATGATCTGCTTCTAATAGCATGTTTATTCATGCACTAACTTCTTTTCTGGCTTCATCTTATCTTTCCTGCCCTTATTTTACTTTTTTTTATCCTAATTTACTCATTTTAAAATTTTTCTTTCAATATTATATGTACTTATGTAGGTAGTTAAAACTTTTTTTTTGGAAGAAGGTAGGGTAAAAAGACTCTAAAAACAATCTCAACTGCAGCAAACAAAAACTAAAGAATGTGAAAAATTAGCAGTTAAAAAGCACTCGGATTGAATAAAGTCTCTGCATTTAAACATTTTTATCTTTAACTACACTTGGTATTTCTTTGAAAAAAGAGTTTATAGGACTATGTAGATTTATTTTATTTCAGTAATCCACATAATAAATTGTTACTATTCAAAGATTCAATAACTTATTTGGTACATTATTATTCACTTATAGGCTAAGTCAGACAAAGAAAATAAACAACCAATCAAATTCCTTCTATAATGAGTATGGGATTTAAAAAATATACATGCCAACAGCTGGAAGCAGTCACAATCACATATAGTAAAAGATTTATGACAAAAATATTCTCTTCCCTGCCCCATAGAGAAATCACTTTCAATTTTCTTAGTTTTTCTCTTAATGCCTAAAATTTCCAGGCTGGATGGAACCTTAGAGATCATGTCATTAAAACCCCTTTATTTTGTATCTAATAAAATAGAAAATTAAAGAAATTAGAATTGTCTTGCTTAGAATCACAGAGCTATTTAGAAGATCCATCAATAAAATCCTTATCTCCTGAACTCTGCACCCAATTCCTTGAGTTAGAATAAATGATTGTCTCAACCTTCTTTCCTCCCTGAAACTGACATCATCTATTCAGTTTCTTAAAGTGCCTCTTCCCTGAGACTGGCTCCAGTATAGAACAATTCCCCCCGGGTCCCTGGGTGGCTCAGTTGGTTAAGCAAATGCCTTTGGCTCAGGTCATGATCCTGGAGTCCCGGGATCGAGTCCCAGGTCAGGCTCCCTGCTCAGCGGGGAGTCTGCTTCTCCCTCTGACCCTCCCCCCTCTCATGCTCTCTCTCTCTCTCTCATTCTCTCTCTTGCACATAAATAAAATCTTAAAAAAAAATAAAAACAAACAAACAAAAACAATTCCCCCTAATAACACTTTGGTAATGCTATCCTCCAAAGCAGGCATAAAACCTTTGTGTCCTTTTTATCACTGATCACCACAAGAAAATAGAAAAAGGATTTTATTTTTTATTTTTTATTTATTTTTTTAAAGATTTTATTTATTTTGAAAGAGAGAATGAGAGAGAGAGAGAGCATGAGAGGGGGTTGGGTCAGAGGGAGAAGCAAACTCCCTGCTGAGCAGGGAGCCCGATGCGGGACTCGATCCCGGGACTCCAGGATCATGACCTGAGCCGAAGGCAGTCGCTTAACCGACTGAGCCACCCAGGTGCCCAGAAAAAGGATTTTAGTAAAAATATCCAACAGGAGATGGATACATAGCTGTGAGATACATTATAATTCTGTAGACTCATGTATAGTTCTTGGTTCTTTGTTAGAAATATTTTTAGTGAGGAAATCCCAAGGATTCAAATAACATAATTATTTTTAGTTACAACTTGAACTCAAGAATCAACCTGGATATTTTAAATAAATGTAGTGGAGAAGGATGCATAATATAATACAAATAATACGGAATTAGAATTAAAAAAAGGTCCAAGTGGCCTGGCTGGCTCAGTCAGTGGAGTATGTGACTCTAGAACTTGAGGTTGTGAGTTCAAGCCCCACAGTGGGCATGGAGCCTACTTTAAAAGAAAAAAAAAAAGAAAAGTTTGATATCTCTTAAATTTCTTATTTTTGAATATTTCCCAGGTTTGGTTATTTTTTTCTCATTTTGCTTTTTTGATTGCTACTTCTGATTACTTGTGCTCCCTCAGAAAAGGTAATTAAAGGTATGACTTATGCTATGTAATCTAATGTACACGTAGGCAAAAAATGGAAATGTTTCTTAATAAAGGGTGGGATTCTCACCTTTTTTTTTCTTCTTCTAAATCTGTTATTGCTATAATGCTGACATCCAATATTTTTAGATAACATATGAGCAGTAAGGGAATCCCAAATTTTGGTCATTTGTTTATTAACATCCTTTTAAACTTCTGGCCTTAAGAAAAAGAAAGAAGCTATGCTTCTAACTCTGGCTGTCATACTTGTTTGCACACACATTCTATGCGTATACTTTACCTCTCTATTCCTCACTTGTAAAATAATTCCAACCTCACTTACTCGCATGATTGACCTGAGAATCCCGAGAGAATATACTGGAAAATACCTTTTAACATCTGAAGCCATATTAAACACGAGGTCTAATATTATTAATACAAACCCTCTCAGCTTCTCTTCTAGGAGTTTTAGTTCTTCAGCTCGAGATTTTGTTTCCTCTTCCAACTGCCTAACTAGCCTTTCAGCTTGTTCCTCCTTTTGCTGTAATTTATCTAGCTCATCCAGTATTTGCTTTAATTCTTCCTTAAAGAGAGTCCTCTCTTTCATCATTTCCTCTTGAAAAGAACATAGCTTCTGTTGAAGACTGGAGGACAAATCCTACATCCAAACAGAAAACCACTGAAATAGTATGAAATGGCATCATGAGGCTTCTACTTAAGCGCAAAAAAGAAGTACAGATAATAAAGTATGAATACAAAATTCATGAGCTTCAAAGAAACTTGAAAAATATAGATATCACCTGCATGTTGTCATGGATTATATCCTGGCACCGTGTTAACACTGTGGTAAATATTATTTCAGTCTTTTTTCTATGCATTGCACACCCACAACACATTCCTTGTAAAACTAAAATTATAATTTACAACTGACTTTCAGCATATATTTTTCTCAGATGATACTATATAAAAAGTATACTATGGGGTGCCTGGGTGGCTCAGTCGTTAAGCATCTGCCCTTGGCTCAGGTCATAGTCCCGGGGTCCTGGAATCGAGCCCCACATTGGGCTCCCTGCTTGGCGGGAAGCCTGCTTCTCCATCTCCCACTCCCCCTGCTTGTGTTCCCTCTCTCGCTATGTCTCTATCTGTCAAATAAATAAATAAACTCTTTAAAAAAAAGTATACTATGATTTTGATAGTATATAAATGTATTTTAAAGTTATATAATATACAAATAAATCACCACTGTGAAAAAATTCTAACATTAAAATAAAGTGAAGAAGACACAAATGGAGAGATAGTCTGTCCTCATGGATTGGAAAAGTTAATATTGTTAAAATATCCATACAACCATAGCAATCTATAGATTCTATGCAATCTCTATCAAAATGGGAATTTTCATAGAAATAGAAAAATGCTAAAATTCGTATGGAAACACAAAAGACCCTGAATAACCAAAGGGATCTTGACAAAGAAGAACAAAGTTGGAGGCATCATGCTTCCTGATTTCAAACTATCTTACAAATCTATAGCACTCAAAACAGTACTGGCATAAAAAAGAACACATCGAGGGGTGCCTGGGTAGGTCAGTTGGTTAAGCATCTGCCTTCAGCTCAGGTCATGATCCCAGGGTCCTGGGATGAAGCCCCACATAGGGCTCTCTGCTCAGCAGGGAGCCTGCTTCTTCCTCTCCCTCCCTCTCTCTCAAATAAATAAAATCTTAAAAAAAAATGAACAATCGATCAATAGAATAGAATAGAGCCCAGAAACAAACCCACACATATAGTCAATTAATTTATGATAAAAGAGCTAAAAATATACAATGGGAAAAGAACAGTTTCTTCAGTGAATGGTATTGGGAAACTGGAAAGCCACAAGCAAAAGAAGGAAGGTGGACCTACTATCTTATACCATAAACAAAAATTAACTCAAAATAGATTAAAGACTTTAATGTAAGACCTGAAACCATAAAACTCCTAGACGAAAACAGAGTAAGCAACCTGACATTGATCTTGGTGATGATCTTTTGGATAGGACACCAAAAGCAAAGGCAACAAAAGCAAAAATAAACAAGTGGGACTGTATCAAACTAAAAAGCTTCTGTTCAGGAAAGGAAACCACCAGAAATTGAAAATGTAACCTACTAAATGGGAGAAAATATTTGCAAATAATTGTCTTGATAAGGGGTCAATATCCAAAACATATAAAGAACTCTTACAGTTCAAAAGCAAAAAAGCCCCAAACAATCTGATTAAAAACTGGGCAGCAGATGTGAATAGACATTTCTCCAAAGACATACAGATAGCCAACAGGTACATGAAAAGATGCTCAACATCACTCATCATCAGGGAAATGCAAATCAAAACCACAATGAGATTCACCTCACATCTGTCAGAATGGTTATTATCAAAAGGAAAAGAAACAGGGGTGCCTGGCTGGCTCAGTTGGTAGAGAATGTGGCTCTTGATCTTGGGGTCATGAGCTCAAACCCCACGTTGGGCAGAGAGATTCCAAAAAAAAAAAAAAAAAAGAACAAGAAATAGCAAGTGTTGGCAAGGACGTGGAGAAAAGGGAACCATTGTGCACTGTTGGTGGGAATATCAATTGGTGTAGCCACTATGGAAAACAGTATGAATGTTTCTCAAAAAATTAAATATAGAACTGCCATACAATCTAGCAATTCCACTTCTAAGTATCTGAAGAAAATGAAAATACAAACTTGAAAAGATATATGCACCCAATGTACACATCAGCATTATTTACAATAGCTAAGATACGGAAAAAAGTATGTATTGATGGATGAATGGATAAAGAAAATGTGGTATATACACAATTGAATATTATTTAGCTATAAAAAAGAAGGAAATCTTGCTATATGTGATGCTATGGATGGACTTTGAGGGTACTGTAATAAATAAGTCAAAGAAAAATACTATATGATCTTATTTATATGTGGAAACTAAAAACAAATAAAAAACCCAGCTACAGAGAACAGATTGGTGGTTGCAGAGGTGGGGGTGGACAAAATGGGTGAAGGCAAAAAGTATAAACTTCCAGTTATAAAATACTTCAGTTGTGGGGATGTAATGTACAGTGGGGTGACTGGTTAACAAGACTGTATTGCATATTTGAAAGTTGCTAAGAGAGTAGATCTTAAAAGTTCTCCTCAGAAGGAAAAAAAATTCTTTAGCTTATCTATGGTGATAGATGCTAACTCGACTTATTGTGGTGATAATTTTGCAATACACACAGATATTGAATTGTTGTGTTGAATACCGGAAACTTATATACTGTTGCATGTCAATTTATACTTCAACCGAAAACAAAAAGAAAAACCTGGTATAGATATGCCCAGAGCACTTAATGAAAGAAAACAGGGCCCTTTGCCTTTAAAAAGAATGTTCACTGTAAATAAGCATTCTTTTTATCTTCACACTCCTAACAATGCATTTAGGTGACCCATCTGTTAGATATTAAGATACAAAAAAACATTTGGAGGTCTGCCAACAATAACTGTAGTTGTGGGACTGGATGGCAAAAAAATTAACAAAAAACAAAAAGAACCCAAGTAAAGTGAAAATTGCCTCTGATTATACCCCACCCCAATCTTAGTTTTCTCACCATAGAGATAACCACTAGTTTGGTATATATGCCTTCTGGTCTTTTTCTATACACTTATGTACTTAAAAAAAAAATACACACACACACACACATAAATAATATAAGCTACATATGTAAAGGTCATTTAAAAAAATCCTAAAAATAATTGTTGAGATCTTTAAGTCAGTATATATAGATCTACTTAATTCCTTCAGTGTTTCAGGTTGCCCAACAATATAATATTTCATATCTGGGCATTTGAGTACCTATTTGCTCCACTCTCATTAACATGTTATATATTATCAAATGTTTCAATTTGTACTAATCTTGTAAGGGAAAAACAATTATTTCAATTTCTTTATTACTAAGGTAGAGCATCTTTTCACTTTATAGATTATCTGAATTTCTACTTCTGAGAATGATGAATTTCCATCCTATGCCCATTTTTTTTTTTTAGTGAACTGTTTTTCTCACCAATATGTACATTATTCTTTATGTAATCCAGATTTTTAAAAACTGTCACTTTTGTTTCACACGCATTTAGACACTATTTTATAACATAACTGTAAATGCCCAAATAGTAATCTAACACAAGGATGTACAAGAAAAATATATATTTTTTTAAGATTTTATTTTTAAGTAATCTCTACACTCAACGTGTGGCTGGAACTCACAACCCTGAGATCAAGAGTCATATGCTATACCAACTAAGCCAACCAGGCATCCCACAAGAAAATATTTTTAAACAGTTTTCTTATTTTGGTTCATCAGTTGCTTATAATTTTTTCACATTATCAATAACCCTGTCATGAACATCTCTGCAGATAAATCTGTAGCATAGACAGGACTATTTACGCAGGATAAGATTCTAAAAATTGAACTGTCCGAGTGAAGGATATATACAATTGAAAGGTTTTCTGATATACATGGAAATGTTATGACATACAATAAGCACAAGTTTTCTTTTTTTATATTGTAGTAAACTACCTTCTCTTGTTGCAGAAGTGAATCAGTCTGTAATTCTTTTTGTTGTAGTTTTTCATGTTCCTGTTTTTCAAGAGTAAGTTTCTCCTTTAAGTTTTGCATTTCAGAATTTAGAGTTTCATCCCGTACTCTACCCCTGTTGACAAGGTCTTCTATAAAAGTGAAAAATGCTGAAATTAGATACTAACTTTGAGAAACTGGATTTCCATATTTTTTGTTATTAGCATGTTACACAGATCAAGTATTTTGAAAGAAATAAAGCCAAAACATAACTCTGAGGTTCGTATCATTTAATATATATAATATAGTATATGTTCTATTGTATATAATAAAACCTCGAACCCTGGTTCTATATCTTCTCATTTTAAATGGCCACCCAATGGGGAAGTCAAGAACTGTACCACTGTGTATATTTCAATGAAGACAAGCAATATATTGAAATAAACAGAGAACAAACATTATAAAAGATAAAAATTCCCATATAGAGAACAGGATTTTTATGTTGTTTACATAATTATTAAAAAATGTGTTTTCATATGGCAGTACTTTCCTTAAATATTGTACATATTACTTATCTAAATACCTTTTTCTTTTTCGAGCAGCTGACACTTAGCATTCAGGTCTTCTACTTGTTTAGAACGTAAAACATTTTCCTCCAGAGACTGCTTAAGGCTTACAACTTCATGGTTCTTTTCTTTCAAATTTTCTTCTAACTGGGCAATATCTAGCTTGTATTTTTCCATTTGATCTGATGCACAACTGCATTAAAACAAATTATTTTGAGGAGCACATAATTTAGGCGCAGAGAAAATTAAATGAAAAAGGATGAAATGATGTATTCATCACTATTCAACAAAATAAGGTCCAATTAAAAACTACTATTCATATTACCTAATTTCTTCGATGTATTCTAAAAGTTTTTCTGTTTCGGATTTTTCATCAATCTTTTCCTTCTCTATCGAAACACTGAAAAAAATGGCATATATGAATACGTAAAATAGTCACACATAATGCTTAATCTGTACCAAATAATGCCGTATCAGATAGGCTGTCTCTAGAGTCCAAATTCTTCTTTTTTTTAGTGTGTGTGTGTGTTTTAAAGATTTTATTTTTAAATAATCTCTACACCCAATGTGGGGCTCGAACTTACAACCTTGAGATCAAGAGTCGCATGCTCTACTGTAGCATCCAAATTCTTAACCATCATTTTATGTGACCTCTCAAATTGACAATTTAAAATATACAAATAGGAAACTGAAGTTTTGTTTTGTTTTTAAGCTTTCCAAATAAATTCTGATAAAAGGGTTATGATGATGAGAATTATCACCTATACAATCCTGAGTGTTAGAAATGATCTTTCTTGTTGTTTTCCTGGCTTCCCTACCCACCTCACATACAAAATAGCATTTTGTTGCTATAAAGCCTTTGTTTTAGGTTGCCTTTCTTCTAATTACTCACATGTTTACCTCCTCCAAACAATTCAAACAATGAGCAAAAACTTAAATAGACACCTTATAAAAGGACTTATATGAATGGTCAGCGAGCACAGAAAGAGAAGCTCGACCCTTACACTAACAAAATGACACATCAGACACTACTTTCTACCTACTAGAAGGGCCAAAATCAAATAGACGGACAATATCAAACCTTGGAGAGGAAGTGGAATAACTGGAACTATCATACGCTGCTAAGTGCGACTGTAAAATGCGACAACCACTTTTGAGTTTTTTAACACATTATACATATACTATATTACCCTATGATCCAGGAATTCTAATCCTAGATGTTAATTCAAGAGAAATAAAAACTTATGTCCACAAAAAGACATGCATAGCAGTCTTATTCACAAGTCAGAAACTGACAGCCCAAATGATGATCAACAGAGAAATAGTAAACAAATGGAGCTAAATTCAGGTAGTGGAATGCTACTCAGAAATAGAGGAACAAATTATAGTACAACAGCTTAGATGAATCTCAAAACATTATGTTAAACAGAAGAAGACATACATGCACATACTGTGATAACCATTTCCCCAAAAGGCCAAACTAATTATGATGATGGAAGTCAGAAAGTAGCTTCAGGGGTTGGGGGACATCACAATGGGGAAGGGCAGGGGAGCAGGAAGGAATTTTCTGGAAGGATGGCAATGTTCTCTATCTTGTTTGGGTGGTGATTACAGAGGTGATTACAATTGTCAAAAGTCATCAAACTGAATACTTAACGCTCAGTATATTTTTTTGTAGGTAAGTTACAGCTCAGTAATAAAAAGAAGGCTAGGATTTGCATTAATCACAGCTTCCTATACCAATATTCCTCTATTTTGGTCTACCATCTCCATAAGATGGTGCTACTACAAAGATTATGAGGCCTTTCCTCATCATTTATACAGAAGATGGACAAAATTAAAACATTCATACATCTTTTCAGCGTAAAATGTTTGGGAATCATCAGGGCTCCATTGAAGAAGAGAAATAGGGCAAGCAGGGAGCAATAAGATAAGTGAAGGAAGGTTCAGTCTCAGTAAACAAGAGCAAGGTGAGAGGTAAATCAAGAATTAGTTACACTTAATAATTTCTTTTTTAGTCACTCACAGTTTCCCCTCAAGTTGTGCTATTTTCCCCTGAGACTCCTCAAGATTCTTCTGAGTGACCTGCAGCTTCACCTCCATGCCTTCCTGTTTAGCCATCATACTCTACACAACAGAAATATCTGTTTTAGGAAATGAGAGATTGTTCAGACCCCCAGATCCAGGCACAGCAAACGCACCAAAAATGAGTTTTTGGTGAAAAACTCACTCACCCTCATCTTTGTTTCTCTTTTGTTTCTAAGTTTCATTAACTCGAGGCTTAGAATTCTCATAGTCTTCTGGTTACTATCTTCAGAAAACTAAGTACATGAAACAAAAAATTCAGAAATATTTTCTACTAGGTCCTATATAAAAATCACAGAAATATTGATTATTCTTTTACTGGAACTATTATTTACTTACATTATACTCTGGTAGAGAAAATAGGCTTTGACCACACCAGAATTACTGATTTTATGCTATTACTGTTCTTGTCCCTCTTCTTGATTAATGTGACTTTCTGGTTTATTTAATTTTGGGGGAAGGTTTTATTTTTAAGTAATCTCCACCCAACGTGGGTCTTGAACTCACAACCCCGAGATCTGGAGTTGCATGCTCTACAGATTCAGCCAGCCAGGCGTCCTTTTCTGGTCTATTTTTGAGAGCAGCTTGGGTGGTCACCTACTTCTGCATGCTGAAGAGTCCACTGCAAGCCTCTATAACAAGCTTCTTGGAGAGTATTCTATCAAGTGTGCTTGCTTAGCAAAATGCATCTGAATTGCCTGATCTCTTTGGAAATATGTAGGCTACAGGGTCCAACCCAGGCCTACCAAATCAGAATCTCTCTCAGTGGGACCCAGGAGCTCCCTGCCCCAAGCTTAATTCTTATGCACCCTCGCTCCCTTTGTAATCAAAGAGCTCAGCACATTATAGGCCCTGAATAAGTGACTGTTATTAAACTGAACAGTGATTTACAGCCTCCTCCTACTTCAGACAAAAGCAGATGTGCATGTTATGTCCTTTAAGATCTTAGTATATTAATATTAATAAACAAGATTTATCTATTAAACATATTTAGTCCACAAATTTATTCATTTCCCACTTCATTTCCAAAAGGATTTGAGATGGAAGCCTGCTGTTATGCTATTATTTATTTCAGAGAAAAATCTTTAAAGTGACCTCTAGGTATAAATTTTGCAAGTTTTATTAATGGCCTTATTTATTGGGGATAATTCTGAAGAAGGGTGAGAAAATATCAGACATTAAAACAAAAGTCGGAGGGGGAGATGAACCATGAGAGACTATGGACTCTGAAAAACAAACTGAGGGTTCTAGAGGGGAGGGGGGTAGGGGGATAGGTTAGCCTGGTGATGGGTATTAAAGAGGGCACATTCTGCGTGGAGCACTGGGTGTTATGCACAAACAATGAATCATGGAATGCTACATCAAAAACTAATGATGTAATGTATGGTGATTAACATAACAATAAAAACAAAAACAAAAACAAAAGTAACTTGTTTGTTTATCCCCTCTTATATGTCAGGTACCATAATAAAAAAGATAATAATTCTTCTTGGAAGCAGCTTAACATTTAAGGTACATTTGGTGAAGGAAAAAGACTAAACTAGAGCCAAACAACTATATAGGAAAAAAAACATGTTTTTAATTTATTCAATTGTAAGTATTATTATCAGGTTCAAATACCTTTGATTTTAGTAGCTCATTAGTCCTGGTTAACTCAATAAGCTGTTTTTCTAGTGAAGCGTTACTTGCAGAGAGAGATGTTTTCTCTCTGACTGTAGCATTTAGCTTGGCCTCCATTTTCTCCAGTTCGGCTTCCAGATCCTGGATCCGCTTGTCCTGAGCACCACGTTCCTGCAGAAGAACACGAATCTGGACAGAAACAAGGTGATAAATGAATGAATCACCAATACAGTGCCAATGTAACTATATGCTATTGATAATGAAAACATTAAAGTTCTAGAAAAACCTCTGTGACATGATGCTCTTAGATATTCCGATTTTACTAGCTGTTTCAACAGTCATATTTATGATAGGTCTTAAAAATCTGTAAGGGTGTTGTCAGATCTTCTGATTTCACTACATAGGCGAGAAATCTGAATTTGTTTTGCATGAAATTCTACTTTTACATGTTGATATTTAATTCAAATTAAACAAACTACAAATACTGTGCGGTTTAAATAAAATAGAGCTATATTTGTCTAAAATCTCTATTCTAAAAGATTAAGAAACTGACACAAATTACCAGTTCTAATCTTGGCACTGCCACTCACTCACCAGCTATCTCTCTGAGACTCAGCTATCACATCTAAGTATCAACCCCTATATTGTAGGCATGTGTCCTCAATAAAATGATGGCCAATATAATTAAATACTAAAAGAATCAGAGCAACCAGGGCAGAGATTTGCAAAGTTAACCTGACATATTCTTGGTCCTAAGCCAACATTTAACTATAATCAATGGAAAGTTGTAATATGTCAAAAGAATATATGCACTAAAAAGAGTTGGTGAGCAATGGAAACATAAAAAAAACAGACTGCCAGAAAAGCAAAGCTGGCAGTGACTATCTTACCCCTGCTTAGGGAAGTGTGTTGTTTTTTTTTTTAAGATTTTATTGATTTTATTTTATATAGAGAGAGTGAGAGAGCGGGGGGAAGGGCAGAAGGAGAGAATCCCAAGCAGACTCCACACCGAGCACAGAACCCAACGCGGGGCTCAATCCCATGACCCCTAGATCATGACCTGAGCCAAAATCAAGAGTCAGATGCTCAACTAACTGAGCCACCCAGGCTCCCCAATAAGTGGATTCTTCAGGTCACCTCTGCTCGGTAGAGACTTCTGCCATGGTGGAAATGTACTGTCTAGTATGGGAACCAATCACTGCAGTGCCTACTGCGCCTTTAAAAATGTGACTAGTGCAATCAAAAAATTGAGTTCTTACTTTACTTAATTTAAGAAGTCTCAAGTGGTGAGTGGCTACCATATTGGACAGGACAGTTCCAGGTTCACCCTCCAGCTCCATTTTATCCTTGAATAAGACATATATATACCTATAGTGCTGAGGATGTGTCAGGTTAGTACAACTTTTTCATAGTTCAACTAACCTGCTAGGATTTCATGCTCATTAAGAAATTCTCTAGCTAGTCAATGTCTTAACATGTAGATTAGCATACAGGAAGAGTGTGTGCTGAATAAATATAAATATCTGACCCATGCATAACTGTGATCAATCAGTGCAGTAATTTTTAGTTATCAATTTTTCATTTAAGTGGGTTATCTTAAATCTGTCCTTTAGTATGCTAACAAACTTGATTTTTTTTTTTAAAGATTTTATTTATTTGACAGAGAGAGACACAGTGAGAGAGGGAACACAAGCAGAGGGAGTGGGAGAGGGAGAAGCAGGCTTCCCGCTGAGCGGGGAACCTGATGCGGGGCTCGATCCCAGGACTCTGGGATCATAACCTGAGCGGAAGGCAGACGCTTAACGACTGAGCCACCCAGACGCCCCAACAAACTTGACGTTGCCAGCATACCACACGGACAACCAGGCTCTGAAACATGGTATCTAAGGAAGCTAAGGAACAACAGTTACCTGGCAGGCACTGGTCCTGATGGTAGGCCTTGCCCATCTGCAACAGAACTCGCCAAACTCGGGCACCTGGGTGGCTCAGTCGGCCTTCGGCTCAGGTCCTGATCCCAGGGTCCTGGGATCGAGCCCCGCATCGGGCTCCCCACTCCGCGGGAAGCCTGCTTCTCCCTCTCCCACTCCCCCTGCTGTGTTCCCTCTCTCACTGTGTCTCTCTCTGTCAAATAAATAAATAGAATCTTAAAAAAAAAAAAAACCTCGCCAAACTGCACAACAGAATCCCTATCTCTTGACTCTAAGTAACTCTTTCCATTTTATTTTATTATTATTTTTAAAGATTTTTATTTATTTATTTGTCAGAGAGAGAGAGAGAGAGAGAGTGCACAAGCAGGGGGAGCAGCAGGCAGGGGGAGAAGCAGGTGCCCCGCCGAGCAAGGAGCCCAATGCGGGACTCGATCCAACGACTCTGGGATCATGACCTGAGTGGAATGCAGATGCTTATCCGACTGAACCACCAGGCGTCCCAACTCTTTCCATTTTATAGCACATTTGTTTTTCAATTAAGTTGAAAGCATTGCTTACCTCTTTTTCTAATATCTTCAAATCTTTATCATTCTTTTGAGATTCCTTCTATTTAAAAGTCAAAGAACAGAGATAAGCAAATTTAAGTGCCACAAATATCACAGATTTGATTTTCAGTTATAAAAAAAGATTAAACACTTTCTTTTTCTTTTTTTTTTTTAAGTAAACTCTATCCCCCAATGTGCAGCTTGAACTCACAACCCCAAGCTCAAGATTCACAGGCTCTACTGACTGGGTCAGCCAGGCACCCCTTTCTTTTTTTTTTCTTAAAGATCTAATTGGCTTCATTAAGCAATTCATGAATCAGGCAGCATCCTATCTAGAAAGTAGAGGGGAGCTCCTCATCAGTTAATTTCTATTTTAAACATTTCACTGAGCCTATTAAACATTTTGTAGACTTGTCTGGTAAAAGAAGGAAAAGGTTCTTTAAATCTTAAAATATTTCAGGTTTAAGTTTTCACCCTAATAGATTATTAGGATTTTCCTAATAAGTCCAGGGAAAAGAACAGGTGGAGCTTCATGAATAAAGCTACTGAATGCCTTCTTTCTAATTTTAAACATCAATACATTTTGAATACTTAATTATGCTATCCCAGAAAGAAAAGAATCGTACAAAGAGTAATAAACTTAGACCTTGATATCCAAAGAGGAAAAAAAAAAACTACACATGCAAAGACATAAAAATTAAAACGGGGTAAGCTGATTCTTCTTTTTTTTTTTAAGATTTTATTTATTTCAGAGAGAGAGAATGCACAAGAGGGGGGAGGTCAGAGGGAGAAGCAGGACCCACTGAGCCAGATGTGGGGGTGGATCCGGAACCTAGATCTGAGCTGAAGGTGGATGTTTAACCAACTGAGCCAGCCACCCAGGTGTCCCATGTAAGCTGGTTCTAACCTACTTTTGCCTTTACTCTAAATAAGACATATAATTTTTGTTTGATGTATTTTTATATCCAACAGCTTTTCTGACACAATGGTCCTAAACAGAATATCTATCTTTTCCATCTAAAATGGAAGAAAATGGATAAACATATTGAACACAACCTGCTTTATGTGCTTCTAAGTTGGGGGGGCTATATCAGTTTCATATTTATTAATTTTCCATATGATGGCATTTTCTATCAAGGAAGGTCTATTAATTAGGGTTTTAAACAAGTCTGTATGTAAGTTTTCTGTAATTAATTCAAAATCTCAGAACTGTTTCTTCAAGAAATTCAAATCAAGAAATTTAAAGCAACTTCTTTTTAAAAATTATTTTATTTTTTTAAATTTTAATTCCAGTATAGTTAATATACGTGTAATATTAGTTTCAGGTGTACAATATAGCGATTCAACACTTCCATATATCACCAGGTGCTCATCGAGACAAGAGCACTCCTTAATCCCCATCACCTATTTCACCCATCCTCCTCTCCTCCTCCCCTCTGGTAACCGTGTTTGTTCTTTAGAGTTAAGAGGCTGTTTCTTGAAGAAAAAAAAAAAGAGAGACTGTTTCTTGGTTTGTCTCTTTTTCCACCTTTACTCGTTTGTTTCTTAAACTCCATGTATGAGTGAAATCATATGATATTTGTCCTTCTCTAACTGTCTTATTTCGCTTAGCATTATCCTCTCTAGGTCCATACATGTTATTGCAAACAGCAGGATTTCATTCCTTTTTATGGCTGAAGAATATCCCATTGTATATTTGTTTAAATCAATGTGTAAGAAAAGACTGTCTATATCAGTGCTGCCCAATAATAATTCATCAAAAACCACATACATACTTCTTTTTTTTAAAAGGCTTTATTTATTTGAGAGAGACAGAGAGAGCAAGTTGAGAGAGAGCACGAGAAGGGGAGGGGTGGAAGGAGAGGGAGAGAGAAAAGCAGATTCCCCGCTGAGTAGGGAGCCGAAGGCAGACGCTAAACAGACTGAGCCACCCAGGCGCCCCCCACATATGTATTTTCAAATTTTTTAGTAGTCATATATATGTTTTAAAGTTTATTTATTTATTTATTATTTTTTTAAATATTTTATTTATTTATTTGACAGAGAGAGAGAGAGACAGCGAGAGAGGGAACACTAGCAGGGGGAGTGGGAGAGGGAGAGGGAGAGGGAGAAGCAGGCTTCCTGCTGAGCAGGGAGCCCAATGCGGGGCTTGATCCCAGGACCCTGAGATCATGACCTGAGCCAAAGGCAGACACTTAACCAACTGAGCCAGCCAGGTGTCCCTAAAGTTTATTTATTTGTTTAAGCAATCTCTACGCCTGATGTGGGGCTTAAACTCATGACCCCAAGATCAAGAGTCGCATGCTCTTCTGACTGAGCCAGCAAGGCACCCCTCTGGTAGTCATATTTAAAAAGTAAAATTTTAATAATATATTTTATTTTACCCTAATGTAAAAAGTATTATTTTAATATGTCATTATATTATAATGTATAAAATTATCAGTGAGATATTTTATGTGTTTCGTACTAGGTCTTCAAACTTTGCTGTGTATTTTACAGTTACGGCACATCTCATTCAGATGCTAGATTTTTACCAGAAATAGCTATCTATGGGGCACCTCGGTGGCTCAGTTCTTTAAGCATCCGATTCATGATCTCAGCTAGGTCTTGATCTCAGGGTTGTGAGTTCAAGCCCCCAGTGGGCTCCACACTGTAATGCTGGATGTAGAGCCTACTTACAAAAAAAAAGAGAGAGAGCTATATTTAGATGTCATAAAATGTACAGATCAAGAAGTAGATTCACATACCCAATATGTTCCAAAAAAACATTTGCGTTTTCCAACAACAGAATCAAGTATCAGTTTTTAAATACATATTAATTAAAATTAAATAATAATAAAAATTTAGCTCTTCACCTTCCAGTGCTCAATAGCCACATGTGGCTAATCACTTCCATATTGGATAATGAAGCCCTACATTATAAAACAAGAGACTTAGGTAATTGCTGAACAAATGAACAAGTCTAAGCTTAACCTACAGCCTTGGTTTCCTAACTCTGAATCTTTTCCATATTAACAAATCTCTTTTTGCAATTTCTTAAGAAACTACAACTTGCTTTATGAACTAATGGAAACACTAGTAACACTTAGGCTGTTGCACAAGCCATAACATGAAGTTAAGAATTTAATCTCCCACCACTCCTTGATAGTTTTTGAGCAGCACATCTCTTTTAAGCCTTAGAATGTTTTTTTTTTCCTTTTTCTTCACCAATACTTACCTTTCTGCACAAACAAAACCAAAACAACTCAAATGATATTAACTACCAAATCAAAGCATTGCATACTTTTTAAAGGCTTAGACAATTTAGATTGTATTGGACAATTTAGATTGAGAAATGACTGAGAAGTGGAGACTATTTTGTAATTCTGAACTATGGGCACGTTTAAACAATATTTTTAGTAATGACACAGGCAGAAATATAAATCTTGGTAGAGTCCTAATGATAATATTTTTTATTAATTTATAGGTTTACTTATAACCTTACTTTATACACTTAATCCATTCTAATCAAATAAAATACTTTTCAGAAATGTTTTCATGAATTCCGGCGATAAACCAGCTAGAATATCAGAGTTCCTCACCTTTAATCCCAAAGTCTTAACTTTTCTTGCTGAAGCAGGCAGGGTAGTATCTTTGTCAACATTAAGATTTTGTTGAGATTCTACAATAAAATAAATTGTAGAGATCTTGGTTGGTGCTTACATGTTTGAAACAGAGACAAAATCCAATTTCCAAATTTCTTATTATAATTATCAGTGAAGTAATATAAAGTTCATTTCTTGACTGTACATGTCCAAATAATTAGTTGCACAACAGTATTTTCATATCCAACACTTATCTGATTTTCCTAATATTCCCTGACAGAAGGTTAAGGTGATTACCAAAAGGGAAACTATATATTTACATGAGTATCTTGCTTAATTTTTCTGGTTACACAATAGTGAAATGATTAAAGCATTATTCTGTAGTTGACTCATTTGTAAATTCATCAAATAAGAAAATTTAAATATAACTGTAGCTTCGCCTTTTTAGAAATAGTATAGAATCTTCTAATTTAAATACTGTTGGTCATAACTTTAAAACTTATGAAATCATATAACCAATATTTTATTTTGGAATCCATTACCTTTTTGTTTTTTAAATCTTTGTGATTTCTGAAAGGATACTGGTCCTTTCAATACTTCTGACGTTTTAACATCATAAGCACCTGGAGACGGTGCACAACCTAAGGGAAACATAGCACATTAATGTCTCATCTAATGTAATTTATGATCTTAAGTTAAAAACATGTCATAATAAAGTAATACAAATGCATAATACCATTAATAAATTATTTTTTCAAATGTAAAAAATAGCATCCATTTGATAGTACAAAACAGGCCTCTCTATGAAAAACATCATTATCTTCCCCAAATGCTCTTTATTTCAATGAGTCAAAGAAACAGGCAACTGATCAAAACAGCAAAGATTGTCTTAGGATAAACATCATTAAAAAAGCAATATGGTTTTGTATTAAGGATTGAATATAAGAAAAAAATATTTGGAATCAACTCTACTCAAAGAGAGTCACTGAGGTAACTACCATCAGATTCTAGAAATGAAGCAACTAAAAGTCTAGCCCTCAAGGTTTAGTCTGGAACAAAAATTTATAGTGATAATTCATCTCTGGCTAATAATGACATATCAGGAAATTTATAAAGTCATATTATACATAGTACAAACTGTACTAGACAATATATATTTTTTTAATTTTAGTTATTTGACAGAGAGAGAGAGAACACAAAAGCAGGGGAAGCAGCAGGCAGAGGGAGAAGAAGCAGGCTCCAGGCTGAGCAGGGACCCTGACAAGGGGCTTGACCCCAGGACCCTGGGATCATGACCTGAGCAGAAGGCAGCCACTTAACTGACTGAGCCATCCAGGCACCCCTGTACTAGACAATATTTCTATGACCCAGAAATTTATACAGTATAACCTCACTTAACTAGAGTCTCAAACTGAAGGCACTTCAGAGTGTTTATGCATAGTCGACTTGAGATCTCATTCTCAGGACAATCATTTGCATAAGGGGAGCCTGGCTGGCTCAGTTGGTACAGCCTGTGACTCTCGATCTCAGGGTATGAGTTCAAGCCCCACACTGGGCATAAAGCCTACTTAAACAAAAGGGTAAAAATATCATTAGCATAAAGCTTTAACCAACTGAGAATCAATAGATTCATACTATTCTCTGAAAAGCTATTTACTTCAGCACAAGAGTTTCATGCAAATAAAGAGGAACTACAAGGAGTTTGACCATTTCAAGGCAACTCCGGCTGTCCCTTAAGTGTTTTTTTTTTTTTTAAAGATTTTATTTATTTATTTGAGAATGAGAGATAGAGAGCACGAGAGGGAAAAGGGTTGGAGGGAGAAGCAGACTCCCTGCTGAACGAGGAGCCTGATGCAGGACTCGATCTCGGGACTCCAGGATCATGACCTGAGCCGAAGACAGTCGCTTAACCAACTGAGCCACCCAGGCGCCCAAGTGTTTTTTAAATGGGATGATAGATAAGAACTTGTTGGTCCATCTTGACTAACATTAAAAAAAGTGAAACACAATAGGGGCGCCTGGGTGGCTCAGTCGTTGGGCTTATGCCTTTGGCTCGGGTCATGATCCCAGGGTCCTGGGATTGAGCCCCACGTCTGGCTCCCAGCTCGGCGGGAGCCCTGCTTCTCAGCCTCCCTCTCCCACTCCCCCTGCTGGTGTTCCCTCTCTCGCTGTGTCTTTGTCAAATAAAATCTTTAAAAAAAAAAGTGAAACACAATAGAAAATATCAGTGTGACTCAAATGCAGTAAAGTTAAGCACTGTTTTGTGGGACTTTTTGTTTCAGTGACAGCTGTAGAAATATAAAAAAAAATATTCTGGATAGAGATACACAATTTATTTCTCATTCTGGGACACAATTTAAAAGTATTAAAGTCACTCCTTTCATCAAATCTTAGCCTCTTAGAATTGATGAAATTCATCAATTTGATGAAAACATCAAGGAGGGAATGAAGTTTCCATTCCTCTACCTGGAATAATGATAACAAAAATAATGACACAAAAATTCCAATCCTGGAGCTTTTTGACCTAAATGTGGTCAATAAGGAATTGAGACAGTAGATTTCTAATCAGAAGAGAGTTTCAAATTGAAGTACAGAATTCAGTGGGGTATCTAAGGTAAAGGCAGACTTAGCAAAAAACATTAATCTTGGCTAGCTCAAATCTCTCACTTTACAAACTGTTTATAACCTGGGGTGAATAGAAGGCTGGCGAGGTTTCCCTAAAATCAGTTTAACAGTGGCACATCTTAGAGCACCTATTTTACTCATTTAGGATAGGGGCTGAGGCAGGCAGTGGGGAACATACTATGTTTCAAAGCAAACAAGAGATTTTCACCATTACTGTTAGCTATGTCTTTTGGGGGAAGAGGAGATGACGGTATGCAGAGCCTATGGTTATTGTGTGCTCTCTCCTTTTATTTTATTTTATTATTTATTTATTTATTATTTATTATCTATTTATTATTATTATTATTATTTATTTATTTATTTATTTATTTATTTATAAAGTTAAGCTCTAGGCCCAACATGGGGCTTGAACTCACAATCCTGAGATCAAGACTCACATGTTCTACCTACTGAGCCAGCCAGGCGCCCAGCTCTCTTCTTTTAGGGATGCTTCTGTGGGAAAGCATGAGAAGTGCCAGTCTAGACTTGTCAGAGCAGCCAGAAAATAAAATGATGTTGAAATCTTATATTCTAGTTCATCATTAG
The DNA here is from genome assembly GCF_037043125.1 of Eumetopias jubatus. Classification (NCBI taxonomy): domain Eukaryota; kingdom Metazoa; phylum Chordata; class Mammalia; order Carnivora; family Otariidae; genus Eumetopias; species Eumetopias jubatus. The sequence goes on from NW_028274811.1 coordinate 100,869,637, forward strand.
GTTTACGCTCTCCCAAAAGGGGATATGGGCCAGCAAACGATGGGATGGTGGACAGTGACAAAGCAGCATCATGAAAGTTGAGAACAATTAAAACCATACTTAACAAAAACTTCCTTAAAGACTAAAGAATCAAATTTGGTTGTTAGATTTAGGATTTTGATTGAAGAACTAGGCTGAAATCCAGCCTGTATACCTACTAGACCTTTGTGAGACTGTAGTGTATGTTATTTTCATGCTCCAGGTCTTTTCCTTACTAACACTTAAATGTACTACATCACAGATACATATGACTTGTTAGAAATCTGGGGAGAGAGAACATCAGACAAATGGAATGGGATGTCCTGGGAGATACCACAAGATTTCTGCAACAACTTCTTTCTTGATCAACAACGACTGGAAGCTAACACAGGCCGTAGATACTTGTAAACAAAACATTTTATGCATTACATTCAATAAATGCTTCAAACTTTCAGATCTCTTTATGTTCTATTTCTTCTACCTACAATGGACTGCCCATCTTCCATATTGCCTGGCTAACTCTCACTTATCCTTCAGATCTCAGCCTTTTCCAGTTTTCTCTAAATCCCCAAATTAGGTTGGAAACCTCCCTCCATAGCAGCCTGTGAGTTGTGTTCTTATCAAAGAACTTGTCAGGGCGCCTGGGTGGCTCAGTTGGTTAAGCGACTGCCTTCGGCTCAGGTCATGATCCTGGAGCCCCAGGATCGAGTCCCGCATCGGGCTCCCTGCTCAGCAGGGAGTCTGCTTCTCCCTCGGACCCTCCCCCCTCTCATGCTCTCTCTATCTCATTCTCTCTCTCAAATAAATAAATAAAATCTTAAAAAAAAAGAAAGAACTTGTCAGTTTTGTAATGGCTTTTAATACACTTATCCACCTCAGATAATGTACTTCTCCATCTTCCATGTTAGACAAAACTGAAGTTAGGGACTCTCTCGAACATGCCTGTACCCCCAGTATTTAGCTCATGGTTGAGTTTGGCAGTGTGGTGAAGAAAACATAAGTCACTGGGGATGTGGGAATGGAAATAGAGTTTTGTAATTACCCCAATCAGGATTCAAACCCAGCTTTATATGCCAATTAATAAACATTACCATGTGCCAAGTACTTTTTAGTAAGAGGGAGAAGATGGTGAATAAGAACATTATACTGTCTCCTTTTCTAATCTAACTTTAAGACCCCTGGAAAGTTATTTTTATTTGAGGTTATGATTCTCCACTTATGAAAGAGGAATAAAAGAGCATCCACCTCATAGTTGTTGGGATTACTGGAGTAACTGGAGAAATCACTACAGTGCCTTACATACGCACAAACATCAAATACATGATAATTATTACTCCTGAAACAGTGAACCTGAAATATTGTGGCATTGGTAAAGACAGTTTAATCTATTATAAAGAAAATAAAATTCTCCTTAAAAGACACAGTGCTGAGAAAACTTAGAGAATGTTCTTTGAATATCCAGGAAACAATATATTCCTTGATCTTTCAATTAAGAAAATAAGCTTGTAAAAAAAAAATAAAGTAAGCTCGTGCTGATCCATTTGCTCACTTGGCCTACCTTTGTGAGCAGTGTGACTCTTATTTTCATTTGCATGTTGGCTAACAAGCTAAAGATACAACAAATGACTGCTAAAAAGAGTGTATTATAATGTGTAAATCATGGGCTTTGATGTTCAGCCCTACCACTTACTGGCTGCTCAGAACAGTGACAAAAGCCCTGTTTCTTCATATGTAAAATGAGGACAGTATCAATACCTTCCTCACCTGGCTGTTGGAACAGATAGAATAGGGAACCAGTTAGAAGAGGGAACACTGTATCATAGAGTTTGCACGTATTCAATGAGTGCCTCAGTAACCACATCCGAGTCTTCCTGGTTAGTGTGCTTATGCACCACAGTGGTTTAAAGCACGGGATGGATTGATGGAGGCCTGATTTCAAGTCCCAGTTCTGCTAGTTTGGTTGTGTAACACTGAGCAAATCTACATCTCAATCTTTTTATCAATAAAATAATGAATAATAGGATTACCTCTCAGGGATGTTGGGCAGTTAAAGAAGAACTAATAATCAATGTAAATGGTTGGTTTACAGTATGGTGACTGGGGTACTGTCGTGTTATTACTTCATTAATAATGTTTGCAGTAAGTGCTGCCACCATATTTTTATCCATAAACTGCCTTTACCAATCATCCTTCTTTTATTCCTGAATGGAATATCCAAAAGAAAACCACAAGTTCATACGAAAAGCCACAGGTCAAATGTTTTTTTTATCAGTGAGGCCTTCGGCACTCGACCATCAAATAGCTACCAAGAGTTTCTTTATCCTGATCCCCTTCCCTCTGCTTTAGTTTCTCCACAGTACTGTTTATTGGCTGCATTCTCCAGTTGAATGTAAACTCCATAAGGCAGGGGCTTTGCTTCATTCACTGCTGTAACCTTATCACTCTGAATAGTACTAGGAATGTAGCAAATGTTTAGTATAGGTTTTAGAAAAACTAATCAATTGAATGAGACCCATCGCAGCCCTAAAATTGCCTATTAGCCTCCGATGAAGGGAACCAAAAGGGGCAAGGTGCGTGACAACATATCCCGACCCCCAGCTCCTTTCCCCGTACGCACCGGAAGGGTCATTGAATCGTTTCAGGGGCGCCTTAGGAAAAGACATGTTGACGACCAGCTCCACGAACTGAAGGTCACTAAGTCTCCTCCGCAACTTCCTGCCGCTTATTACAGCCTACTCACTGCAAATTCAAACCTCCCGGCTTATTCCCCGCCCACCTCTAACGTCAGCAGATTTGAAATCAAAATCCTGGGCACACCAATCCAGGACGGGAACATCTAAAGAGCATGCGCACCTAACCTCGACCCGTCCAATTAGGGCTTCTGTGCGTTTAGGTTACCAGCCAATAGGAAACTATTATTGCCTCCTTCCTCCTCCCCTCCCACCCCGTGTCCAATCATTCCTGGCGTTACTCAGTTGTAACTTACATACGAGCAACGTTTGCGCAAGCGCATTTCATAACTGAGAAGTTTTGGGAAAGTCGGCTTTTGGCGTCATATAGGTGGCCGTGCAGTGAGTTCTAGTTTCCCTAGTTCCAACCTCCGACCGTTCCTTGGGTGTAAACGTCCCTGGATTTCAGTTCTTTCAAACTGGGTACTGCCAGGGTCCTAAATGGCCATTGAAAAGGAAAAAGGAACATGCTGAGACATCAGCCTACGTCCCTGCGCATGTGCAGTGACCTGAGCGGAGAGTCCCGGGCGTGGCCTGAGCGTGAAGATTTCGCGGGTGCGCTCGTCTCGCTCCGTGCGGCTGCAGCAGGGAGGCTACTGGAGTATGTCGGCCCCGTTTGAGGAGCGCAGTGGGGTGGTTCCGTGCGGGACGCCGTGGGGCCAGTGGTACCAGACCTTGGAGGAGGTGTTCATTGAAGTTCAGGTGCCGCCTGGCACTCGCGCCCAGGATATCCAGTGCGGCCTGCAGAGCCGGCATGTGGCGCTGGCCGTGGGTGGCCGCGAGATCCTCAAGGTAGCGGCAGGTCTGGTCTTGGGCTCAGTTTCTTCCCGGCCTCTAAGTCCCAGAGTCCTAAGGTTCATGGTTTCCGTGAAAAGACTGTTGGAAGGCCGAATGGCTCCTTTGGCCGAAAGAGCGCTATCATTGTCCTGGTTTGGTCGGAGCCCCCCACTCTCAAGGCTGGTCCTGAGTTGACGTAGAGATTTGAGGAGCCCGGTTTTCTGGCTTTATTTCTAAACCAAATGAAGCTAATGCTTTTGTTCCTCTGCCGGCCTTCACTTAGATCTTTAAAGGAAAAAATATTTATTGTACATATATTTCTTCCAGGCACTGATGAGGTGTTGAGAGCTCAGTGGTGAACAAGACAGAAGTTTCCTGCACTCAGATAGGTTACGTTCTTGCAGGGAGGCATAATAAAGCTAGACTAATAAATACTCAGGCAGTTACAGAACAGTAAAGAAAATAAAGGATAAGGATATCGGGATGAGGATTCAGAGATGATGTCAGGTGATTTATTTTTTCATCAAACAAAAATTCTGCATGTTTGTGGCGTGGTTAAGCAGGTAGTCGAGAGTTGTTTGAAGAAAATAATACCCCTTTATTCTCATCATGGCCGTTGGATTTGGGAGCTGCTTTTTCCTTGATAAGCTTTATAATTAAATTCAGTTACTTTGAAGTTAGATTTCTTTCTCAGATTAGATGCTCAAGATGTTTGATGTCAGTGTAATGAAGTGGTGCAGGGAGATTCCTTGTTGTGGAATACCTGGCTATGCCATTTTTATCATTTTGTAACCTTGGGCAAGAGATTATTCAGTGTCTATACCTTCACCCACAAAGTATGGTAATTATAGTAACTTTCTGATAGGATTGTTTTGAGCATAACGTGGTATCCAAGGGAATTAAGAGCTTGGACTTGTCTAGTATGTAACGAGTATACACTATATGTTAGCTGTTATTTATATGGAAATGTTCTAAGTGCCTCAGAGAAAAGAAAGATTCACGTGAAAGACATTGATTTATGTCATCTTGGATCTTACTGAGTTTTCTGGATAATTGTGTAATTGTATAATTGTATAATTCACAGTTTCCTGAACAGTGGTTAAAGATTACAATTCATATTTCTTTGAGTAATTCCAGTAACTTTGGGAATTTAACAGTAACTTTAACTTTAGGATTTTAAGTATACATTTAGACCCGTACGGTTTTTTTCTCCCTAGTATTGACATATTGAAAAAATGTGTTTTCTCTTTTTATGTGACCTTTTAATTTCATTTCCTAAAACTTAAATTTGGCAAGTAGCAACAAATCAAAATGAATTTGAGCAGATGCATTCTCGTTTAAACTTATGTCTGCTGATATCTTTCTTAAAAGAACAGTTTCTGAAAAATCAGTCACAGCTAATCTGTATCAGAACTATAGTACGTGTTTTTTGGATGCTACATTGCCCAACAAAGAGATTGAACCAGTTTTTTTTTTTATTTATTTAAAGATTTTATTTATTTACTTGACAGAAAGCGAGAGAGGGAACACAAGCAAGGGGGGTGGGAGAGAGAGAAGCAGGCTTCCCGCGGAGCAGGGAGCCCGATGCGGGACTCGATCCTAGGACCCTGAGATCATGACATGATCCAAAGGCAGACGCTTAACGACTGAGCCACCCAGGTGCCCCTGAACCAGTTTTTTAAAGTTTAAGAGATATCATTTCTTAATTTCAGCAGGAAAGGTCTTCTTGTAGTTCATTTCAATTGGTAAAGTTAAAGCATTTCAGATAATTTCACATTTGGCTCAGTGATCAGTAATATTTATTCATCTGAAAATTAAGGAGCACTGATATTTTTTTAGAGAGCCCTGTGTTCTTTGTCATAGTAAATATTTCAAGCAATGTAAACTAGGTTCCATTTCACTTTCTAGGAGGAAAGATAGGGTTGAGCACCTAACAATATGTTGAAATGGTATAAAATTTTATCTACTTACTATAACCAAACTAGACAATTACATGTGGATTAGATAGGAAGTTAGGAAAGTCTTAAATCATGAAAGCCTTATAAAAATTAATGAAATATGTTTTTAGTAACTTATGTTTATTTTTCAGGGCAAGCTCTTTGATTCTACAATAGCTGATGAGGGAACATGGACTTTGGGTAAGGGTAATCTATAATTCTTGGAATTTTTTTTAAAAATTAATTTTGTCTTGGAACTTAGTATGTTTCCCTGTGTTATATTAGGTCCTTTGTCTTTGCAGCTTTGGAAGAGAATAGTGATAGAAATGCATTGAAAATAATTGTATGTCAAGATTACCTAATGATTTTTGAAAATATAAAATTTAATGATGAACTCTAACTTATTTGTTATTTTTGTTTATTTAGAGGACAGAAAAATGGTCCGTATTGTTCTTACAAAGACAAAGAGAGATGCAGCAAATTGTTGGACTTCTCTTCTAGAATCTGAATATGCAGCTGATCCTTGGGTGCAAGACCAAATGCAGAGAAAACTTACATTAGAGAGATTCCAGAAAGAAGTAAGTCAGATGAATGTATGAATATGTATTAAACATCTTAAAATCATAGAATGATTATTATTTGAAATTAAAACTCAAATGTGGTTACCAAAAATTACAAAAGTTCTTTAGAGGATTTTTTTTTAAGTTAAATCGTTAGAAAAATGGTCTTTCTTTGTATGGATTTTATTTTTTCAAATTTTCAAATAGAGGAATTTATTTGTACTGTCATGATTTCTAAGTTTAAATTTGTTTAGTGTACACCAGTAATGCATAAATGAACTCATAAAAATTCAATCAATATAGACTTGCATAGTGTAAAAAGGTGAAAAGTTCCTTTCATCAACATCTCTCCATTCTGTGCATCTGTCTCATTCTTATCTCATTGATGTATTGGTTTGCTACTTTGTTTTTAACATAAATTCAGGATCATACTATGTGTATTGTTCATGTTTTTTTCATTTAATAATACATCTTGGGTCTCTTCCTACCAGTACGTATAGATAAAACTTGTTCCTTTTAACTGCTCCAGAGGGTTTTCTAGTTTGAATATATCAACATTATTTCTTTAGCTATTCCCTTTTGATAAGATTTGGATTTTTTGATTTGTGTCTATTTCAAATAAAATTTGTGCTTTCATCTCTAAAACTATTCCAATGTTGTTAATTTATCTAGGAGAAGAATTACTGGATTAAAGCACTGTTAAAGTTTTGATGGATAATTTCTTTCTATATGTTGATGGTTTCCAAATATGTATCTCTAGTTTAGACTTTTCCCAAATTTTGGAGTCACAATTTCAATTCAGTATCTCCACTTGACAGTCTGACAGACATATCAGCCTCAACATATTCAACATGAACTCCCTAACTTCCTCCCACATGTGTTCTACCTCTAGTCTTCTCATCTTGGTTGATGGAAACTATTTGATCAGACCAAAGAACAAAAATGGGTTATCATCCTCCACTCCTGTCACTCTCTCACATACCCTGTCCAATTTGTTAGGAAACCTTACTGGTACTACCTTCCAAATATATTCAGAATTTGTCCACTTCTCACCACCAACTCTACCACCACTTTGATCTGGACCATCTGTAGTGTCTTGCCTAGATTACCCCAATAACCTTCTAATTGTTCTCTTTTACCCTTGCCAAGCTACAGTGTTCTCAAAATAGCATAGTAGTCCTTTTAAAATGCAGGTCAGAACACATCGCTTCTCTTCTCAGAACTCTTTCATTCTCTCCGATCTTGTCCTCAGTGATCTCCCTGACTGCTTCTACTAATCTCCCCTTCAGTCATTCTGCTCTAGCCATACTTTTTGTTATTTTTGAACATTCCACGCCATTCCTTTTCTGTCCTTTTGACTACAGGGTTCTTCTCCCAAAGCTTGGCTAACTTCTTCACTGTTTTCAAGTCATTGCTCAATAAAGTATACTTTATCTTTGGTCATCCTATTTAAATACTATAATCTTCTCATTTCCCTTACTCTGCCCTGCTTTTCTTCTTTTTCTGTAGCACTTGCACCAACTTTTAACACTCTGGATCAGGGGCTCACAAACTATGGCCCACAGATGAAATCTGGCCCGCTGCCTGTTTTTGAAGTAAAGTTATACTGGAATACACCTATGCTCGTTCATTTGTATATTGTCTTTCTTATACCAACTCCATACTTAAGGAGTTATGAGACTGTATGGCCTTCAAAGCCTAAAATATCTAACTACTTGGCTCTTTACAGAAAACTTTGCCAACCTCTACATTAGATAACTTACGGTTTATTATTTGTGTCCTCCTCTAAGAATGTCAGGTCCACCAGTGCAGGGATCTTTGTTTTGTTCACTCTTGAATTCCACATGCATCTAGTAGTGTCTTCCAAACAGTAGGAACTCAATAAATGTTTGTTGAATAAATGAAATGCTCTCCAAAAAGACTAGAGCATGAGATAGTACTTCCTAGGATTGTTACAAAGATTGAATATGTTGATAAAGTTGAATATGCTCTTAGAACCCTGCCTGGCATGTAGTAAACTCTCAAATGAAGATAGTTATTAAAATCTGTTTTCACACTCATACTGAAGTATATGTTTGCCCATACACTGGTCAACTTGTAATATACATATCGATCTTCTAAATATTTGTAGATCTGAAAATTGAAATATACCTCCTAGTTTTAAGTTCTGTTTTGGTGATTACATCTTTTGACATGTTTATTGGCCATTTGGATTTCCTGTTTTGTCACTTGCTAGTTTATATCTTTACCATTTCCCTTTGAGTTATATCTTAATATTTTTCCTTATAAGATTTATTTTATCATAATTTTTTTCATGTCTTTTAGAATCCTGGTTTTGACTTCAGTGGAGCAGAAATCTCAGGAAACTACACTAAAGGTGGACCAGACTTCTCAAATCTTGAGAAATAACTACTACTTTTTTTTTTTGCTACATTCTGTGGATCCCAGCAGATGTTGCCAACTTAGAGGAACAGATTATGTGGTGGAAGAAAAATGTGGATACCTGCAGTTAACAAATTGCAAAATATATTTAACTATGGTTCTAAAAATTGCATTCAAATATTTACATAGGAAACATCTTAAATACTGTGGAAACTATTCTACTGATATAGAGTAACTTTTTTTTGGACACTTTTTTTGCTCAGCATGAAGTTTTATATGCTGCATTTTACTAATTTCAGATTTAACCTGTATTTTTAATACAAAAACATTGGGGTATAGATCATGTGAAATGACCGGTGCCTTCAGGGATAATTAAATTTTTCTTTCAATAAGTGTAATGCAGGAATAATGTTCAATAAACATTTCTAAATAGGAGTCGTGTACCCCTTTCTGTAAGTATGCCAGTACACACAAGGAATTATATTACTGAAAAAAGTTCTAAGAAAGGAAAAAGTCCACAAATATAATCTGAGTAAGTTCATTTTAAGAGTTAATGAAAATTTCTGAAGTAGTATATTATTCCTTGGGAGATGACTTTGTCAAGAAATTGAAAAATAGAGACTTAACAGTAGGAATGTATTAATACAAAACAAGCAGTGACATGAATGTGATCATTGGGTGAGTCCTTTGTCAGTGACAAAAAGCAAATAATGGTTAATGTTTATAAGGCAGGGACATAATTTTGCTCTTCAGTGATCTAGACATATAAGGAAGGATTGTCTTAAAATTTTATTTCATTCTTTTTATGTCCTTTGGAATTTTCAAATATCTCTCTACATTTTTTAAAAATTTAGTTTTTAAGTAATCTTTACACCCAATCTGGGACTTGAACCTGCAACTCTGAGATCAGGAGTTGCACACACTACCACACTGAGCCAGCCAGGTGCCCCTAAAAATTATTTTTAACAATCCCAAATGTATAGCAAAGTTACGTGTAAAGTACAAAGAACTGTTTACTTCCTGAACTGTTTGTAAGTTTATGATATGACGCTGCATCATCTCTAAGTACCTTAGTGTGTATTTCCTTCAAAGGACTTGCTCTTATGTAGTGATAACTACAATACAACCATTATAAACAGGAAATTAGCATTGATACGTTATGACCATCTAATCCTCAGATCTTCATTGCATTGAAGTTTAACTGGTTGTCCCAGTAATGTTCTGTAGAGCAAAAGGATCCAGTCACAATCATGCCTTCCCTTTAGATGAAATGTCAGGTGTCTGGTCTGCTGCAGTCTGGAGCAAGTCTTCATTTTTTCTTGACTTTTACAACCTTGGCACTTTTGAATATTACAGGCTAGTTTTGTACAACATCCCTCATTTTGAGTTTTGTCTGATACTTCTTCATGATTAGATTCAGGTTATACATCTTTGGCAGGGATGTTACAGAAGTGATGCTGTGTTCTTTTTCTTTTTTTTTTTAAAGATTTTATTTATTTATTTGACAGACAGCTAGAGAGGGAACACAAGCAGGGGGAGTGGGAGAGGAGAAGCAGGCTCCCTGCTGAGCAGGGAGCCCGATGCAGGGCTCGGTCCCAGGACCCTGGGATCATGATGTTAGCAGAAGGCAGATGCTTAACGACTGAGCCACCCAGGTGCCCCATGATGCTGTGTTCTTATTGCATCCAATCGTGAGTTAGTAATTTTGATTTGTCCTTTTTCTGTTGGTGTTTACTTAGATCACTGAATAAGTGGCGTCTGTCAGTCTTCTCCACAGTAAAGCTATTCTTTGTAGGTTTATAATTCTTTTGTGGGACGGTAGCTTCAGAGTACTACTCTGTTTCTCACCAAATTTCCAACTTATTTATATCTTTATTGATTCATGATTTTCTACTTTATTCAGTGGGTTAAAATCTATTACTTGCATTACTGTGATGCTTAACAATTTTTCTTGATTTGGCTAGGGGAGTACCATTTTAGGTGGCTTCCATGTCCTGTTGACCTGTCCCATCATTATTTGAGTAATTTCTTATTTTCTGGCACAAGTTATACCAGGCTTATGCTTTCCCTGCCCTAGCTCAAAAATAAGCCATGTTTTTAAGGTCTCCTGGCTTCTCTTAAATGGAGAATGGTATTTAGAAACCAAGATTTGTGTGCTAGTGAGCAATTGCTGTTGGGTGTGTATAGTGCTTATATGTACAGCTATGTTTATTTCTATATATTGAAAACCATGAGTTCACACTTAAACTTTCATGTCTAATCCCATGGGGTTCATTTTTCTTTTCTCCCTTTCTATATTTATAACAACAGTGAAAAGTCTGATTTATATTATCAGTGTATTTGATTCCCTATTCTAGGTCATCTCACATGAATGGCTTCCTTACTCTGCTCAGGCTCCAGCACCCTGCAGCATACAGGGATATCCTCACCTGCTTGGACCTGAACACACCCCATTGTGGGCCACTGAATCCCTGCCATACTCTTTGGCAAAGAGACTATCTTGTTCACTTTAACCAATAACTTTAGGAATAAATTGTTGGGGAAGAGGCTTTTTTCTTTCAATTGGCCTCTCAACTTTCAAAGAAATTAATATTTTGAAATAAGCACAGTAAAATTAACTCTTCTGTTCATAGTTTTGTGAATTTTTAGCATGTAGATTCTGTTCATAGTTTTGTGACTTTTAACATGTAGAGGTATCTGTAAGCACCTTCAAAATCAGGAGATTGAACAGTTAAGTTTTTTTTTTTTTTAAAGTGAACTCTGTACCCCACATTGGGCTCAAACTCATGACCCTGAGATCAAGCGTTGCATGCTCTTACCAGCTGAGCCAGCCAGGCGCCCCAAGAGATTTAATAGTTTAATCACTACAAAAACTTAAAATACTCTCTCTTTGTAGTCATAGCCTCAAACCCTGGAAACCACTGATTAAGACTGTCTTTATAGTTTTGTCTTTTCAAGAATGTTCATCAGTGGAATCATATGTCATCTTTTTTTCTTAAAGGTTTATCTACTCTGGAGAGAGAGAGGGTGGGGAGCTGGGGCGGAGGGCCAGAGGGAGAGAATCCCCAAGCGGACTCCCCGTCAAGCACGGAGCCCGATGTGGGGCTCGATCCCTTGACCCATGAGACGCTACCTGAACGGAAACCAAGAGTCAGCTGCCCAACTGACTGAGCCACCCAGGCACCCTATAATGTTTTTTAAAAAACAGATTTATTGAGATATAATTCATGTACCATATATTTTACCAATTTAAAATACATAATTCAGTGATTTTTAATATAGTCATCTATTAAACCATCACCACAGTCAGTTTTCATTTTCATCACCTCAAAAAACCCTGTACCTTTTAGCTATCAACTCCCCTCTCCCTCTACCCTCAACCAAGTGACCACTAATTTGTTTTCTATCTCATAAATTTCTCTCTTCTGGACATTTCATATACATTGAATGCAGTCTTTTGTTACTGGCTTTCACTTAGCACATGTTTTAGTGGTTCATCCATGTTCTAGTATGTTAGTATTTCATTCTTTCTGTATGACTGGATAATATTCCATTGTATATTTGCCGCACATTTATCTATTTGTCAGTTGATGTTTGGGAGGTTTCTACCTTTTGGCTATTATGAATAATGCTGCTATAAACATTCAAGTAGGGACACCTGGGTGGCTTATTTGGTTAAGCGTCTGCCTTCGGCTCAGGTCATGATCTTTAAGTCCCTGGATGGAGCCTCAAGTTGATCTCTCTGCTCAGCAGGGAGCCTGCTTCTCCATCTCTCTCCCCTCCCCCCCATGCACCTGTGTGCGTGCTCTGTCTCTCAAATAAATAAAATCTTAAACATTCAAGTGCAAGTTTTTAGGTGTATGTATATTTTTATTTCTTACTTGGGATTGAATTTCGAGTTATATGGGAACTATGTCTGATCATTTGAGAAATTTCTAGATTGTTTTCCAAAGTGGCTACACCATTTTACATTTCCACCAGTAGTGTATGAAATTTCTAATATCTCCACATCTTTGCCAACACTTGTTACATGATTTTTAAAATTTTAGCCATTCTAGTGGATATGAAGTGGTATCACATTGTGTGTTTCCCTGATGACTAATTATGTTGAGCATCTTTTCTTGTGCTTATTGACCATTTATGTATCTTCCTTGGAGAAATGTTTATTCAAATCCTTTGCCCATTTTTTATTGGGTTATCTGTCTATTGAGTTGTAAGAGTTCTTTATTCTGTACACAAATCTCATATATATTAGTTGCATATATTTTCTTCTATTGTGTAGGTTTTTTTCATTTTCTTGATGGTGTCTTTTAAAACATGAATGTTTTAAATTTTGATGTATTCTAGTTCATCATGCTTTTGGTGGACCATGCTTTCGGTATCATATCTAAGAACTCTGTGTAACCCCAGGTTATGAGAATTTTTTCCAATGTTTTCTTCCAAAAGTTTTACTATTGTATGTTTTAGACCTATGACCCATTTTAAGTAATTTTTTGTGTAAGCTGTGTAATATAGGTGGAACTTCATTTTTTTGCATGTGGATGTCTATTTGTTTCAAAATATTTTGTTGAAAAGACTGTCCGTTCTTCATTAAATCGCTTTTGCACTTTTGTCAAAAATCAATTGCTGTTTATATGGGTCTGTTTCTGATCTTTCTGTTCTATTTCATTGACCCCTTCACAAATACCACAATGCCTTGATAATTGTAGCTTTATGGTAAGTCTTAAAATTGGGCAGCATGATTTCTTCAACTTAATTCTTCTTCAAAATTGTCTTAGCTGTTTAACTTCCTTTGCCTTTCTGTGTAAAGCTTAGAATCAGCTATATTCAGTCTGTATCTACAAAAAGTCCTGCTAGGATTTTCACTGGAATAGTGTAAATCTTCCAGTCCTTGAACATGGGGCATCTCTCCATTTAGTATCTCTCTGATTTCAGTCATGAGCATTTTGTGATTTTCAGCTTATAGAATATTTACATCTTTCCTTAGATTTAGTCCTAAGTGTTCATTTTCTGGAGCTGTTGTAAATGATATATTTTTTGAAATTTCTTTCCAGTTGTACATAGCTAGTACATAGAAATCTTTGATTTTTGTTTGTTGACCTTGTATCCTGTGACCTTCCTAAACTCACTTATTCTAGGAGTTTTTTGTTATGAATTCCTGGGATTTTCTTCAGAAACCACAAACGGGGTTTTATTTAGTCTGTACTACTCCATAGATCTTTATTTTTTTCTTGCTTCATTGCATTTGCTAGAAAACTAGAAGTGGTGGGAGTGGCTGTCCCTGTCTTGTCTGGTTTTCAAATTTTGATTTGATTGATTCTCAAATTTTGAACCTGCTTATATTTTCACACATGCCAGACTTGGTCATGGCGTGTTACTGCCGTTTACGTATCTGGATTTGTTGAAGATTTTTGTGTCTGTTCATTTGAGATATTGGTCTTATCATTGAGATTTTGTGTTATCTTTATTTTGGTTTGGTACCAGGGTAATGCTAGCCTTTTAAAATGAATTGGAAAGTGATTCTTCTACTTTCTAGAAGAGATGTGTAGAATTTGTTTTCTTTCAGCATTTTATGGGATTTGCCAGTAAGATTTTAAACAACAAATCCAGTTTTTAAAAATAGAACTTAGGTTTTCTAGTTTATTTTATTTTAGTTTGGTTTATTTTAAGTTTTGGTAGTTCTTTTCTTTCAAGGGATTGAATCATTTAACTTGATGTGCATAGTTATATGTGTTGTTTCTTTAGTGTCCTTTTAACATAGTGTTACCTCTTTCAGTCCTGATACTGGTAATTTCTTTTTTTTTCATTCTTGCTAGAGATTCATCAATTTTATTGCTTTTTTCAAAGAATTAATTTTTGATTTTGTTGATTTTCCTTATTTTGTTTCACTGATTTTTAAACCCCCTTTAAAAAATGTTTTATTGTTATGTTAATCACTATACATTACATCATTAGTTTTTGATGTAGTGTTCCATGATTCATAGTCTGCGTACAACACCCAGTGCTCCATGCAGAACGTGCCCTCTTGTGCCCTATTTAATACTCATCACCAGGCTAACCCATCCTCCCACCCCCCCGAACCCTGTTTGTTTTTCAGAGTCCATCGTCCGATTTCCCCCCCTTCATTCTTTCCCTCCTGCTATCTTTTTTTGTGTGTGAATTGTGCAAGACTGTTGAATCACAGATCTGTACCTCTGAAACAAATAATACAATATATGTTAAACCCCCTTTTTTTAATGACCTTTTCCCATCTGCTTGCATTGTGGGTTTATTCTGCTCTTTTTCTAGTTTATGTGGAAGCTTTGAGTTTTTTTCCTTAATAAAAGCCAATTAATAATGTGAATTACTCTAAGCACTGGTTTAGCTACATTTCATACATTTTGGTATTTTCATTCAGTTCAAATTATTTTACTCTTTAGAATTTCCCTTAGAGCCCTGAATTATTCAGAAGTCTGTTGTTTTATTTCCAAGTGTTTGTAGATTTTCCTGTTACCTGGTATTAATTTCTTGTTTATGATCAGAGAACATACTTTATAATTTTAAAAGTTTTTTTAAATTTCTTCAGGGTTGTTTGTGACCCAGGATATAGTCTGTCTTGGTGAATATTCCATGTGTATTTTAAAAGAATGCTTATTCTGTTGTTTTAGGATGAAATTTTTTATGTCAAGTAGATCCACTTGGTTATGGGTATTACTCAATTTTTCTGTGTTCTTGCTGATTTCCTAGTAGTTCTATAGATTACTGAGAAGAGTGTTTAAATCTCCAACTGTAGTTGAAGCTTTGTCCATTTTTCTTTCCAATGCTGTTAATTTCTGCTTTTTGTATTTGAAGTTCTGATGTTAGGTGCCTACAAATTTAGGATTGTCAGGTCTTGGTAAATTGATTCTTTTATCATTATTTAATGATCCCTTTTTAATCCTTATCATTTTACTTGCTCCAAAATCTACTTTGTCAGATTAATGTAAAACATTGGCTTCTTTTTCTTTAGGATTTTATTTTTTTTTACAGATTCTCTACCCCCATTGTGGGACTCAAGCGACGCTGAGATCATGAATTGCATGTTCTACTGGCTGAGCCAGCCAGGTGCCCCCCCAAAATTGGCTTATCTTAATCCATCTTATTTGACTTATGTTTACTGGTTTTGGTTTATGAAAATTTACAGGTTATACTTAGTAAGCAATAATACATTTTATAAAAATCTACTATTACAAGATAGGGAAAATAAATTCCAAGGTGTTATTCTTCTCTGATGATCATGATGGCAGCACTGAAATGAACGTGGCCAGAACAGTTTTGTTTGAAAATTATTCAATTTCATAGGTCCATTTAATTTTCTCTTTTGCGAGGTAATGTGCAGAGTGGCTAAGAACAAAACCTTTGCTTGAATTTGAGTTCTAACTCCAATTACCAGGTATGTGACCTTGGGCTAATCAGTCACCTTCTGTGTGACTCCAGTTCATTTGTAAATTTGGGTATCCTGATTCCGTTTGGAGGATTAGATGAGAGGATTCATATAGAACATGACAGTAGTACCTGACAGTAAAAAATCATTATTGCTAATCACAAATGTTAGATGAGAAATGTGTTATTTTTTTAAGTAAGCTCTATGCCCAACATGGGGCTTGAACTTAAGACCCCCAAGATCAAGAGTTGCATGTTCTTTGGACTGAGCCAGGTAGGCACCCCAGAAATGTGTTTTGTTGTTGTTTTTTAAGATTTACTTATTTGAGAAAGAGAGAGAGGGCATGAGCAGGAGGGGCAGAGGGAGGGGGGAGAGAGCCAACTCCATGCTGAGCCCAGAGCCAGATGCGGGGCTTGATCCCACAACCCGGAGGTCACGAGCTGGGCCAAAACCGAGTCGGATGCTCAACTGACTGCCCACCCAGGCACCCGTCTGTTTTAGATAGTATGCCTTACAATTAGAAATAAATAAGGTTCAGGTGCCCTTTTTAAAAATTACACTGAAAAGAGGGATTATTAAATATATCTAATCTTAGTCAAGTGCAAAAGGAATTTTCCTTTGTAAGTTTTTGTTTCAATAACTCTGCAGTGTTCACTTTGCCTTCTTAGTTTAATTAAACGTGAACACTTCAAAATCCTGTTTCAGTTCCAATTACCGATCTAAGCAGACTAACATAATTACTTGTCATTAACAACCACCTTGCTGGGATGCCTTTTAAGGTAAGGCAGTTTGCACAGAACTTCAGTTGGGCAGAATATAAGGGTGAATTTGTACTGAGAATATCCATAGTAGTGATGAATCTAAATGACAAATTACCAATACTACATCAACACAACTTTTTAATGCACATTAAACATATTTGTCCTAATCTTGTGTCTTCTGAAAAGCCATTAGAAAGTAAAGCATCAATTAGGTAATAGCTATACTATTAACAGAGATTTTGTTTCTGCTATTGTGCATCTTCCAGCTAAATTTAAATATACTGAGTGGAGATAGCTTTTTATTGTGGTTCTGGTATCACAGTTAAATCAGAACAGAAACAAAGAGAAACTACCCAGCAAAGGAATGCATTTCAATAACTTTATTGAAAGATATATCCCTTAGTACCAAAACATAATGGTAGTTGGTTAGGCTACCTCTGCCAACTCAGAATTAACACTGATGTAGTCAAATTATTGAAATATATCAGCCTTTTGGGAAAACTGAAGTTATCCACAGAACACAGTTCACAAAAGTATAAGATATATTGTGGTTCTTTGGTTTATTTTCCAGTGCACATTTACCTATAACATGATGTCAAAATTGGGTACAGCCATTATGGATGGACTCAGGCTACTTCCTGCACTGAGTAATAGTTCACAACATTTTTAATGCCGTAGATCTCCTTATAGTCCCTGACTTAATAGAAAATCTCGAATATTACCTTAACAACTTTATAATTATGAAGATGCCTACTTACTTTTTTAGACTTTCTTTTGGCACAGGAGGGGCAATTAGTGAAAGTATATTCTCTTCAAGAATTCTAAATTAGAAGCAATAGCAGTTTTTATAAAAACAGCCCTTAGTAAAAACTTCTGGAGTGTTAAATCAGCAAGTTTTTGGAGCGAAGTTATTTTGAATTACTACCACAATAAAAACAAATTTTCTTGATGGGATTAGATGGAGACAGTAGATAATTGTGTAGATTTTATCATGGATATAAACATCACCTGTTTTTTAGAAAAAATATTAAAGATAACTTAATATGCCAAAATGACTAGGAGTGTAGTTTTGCTTTTATAAAATGCCTTCAAATTTAAGTGTAATCCCCAAGTATCAATAAAGTCCAATCTCTGGATTATCTATTACTTTCACTATAGATACCAAGAAACCATTTTCACTGCCTAGAATAGTGACCCTTGTTATGCCTTAAAAGTGCATTTGTGAAATGTTGGTTTTGATGTATACCTCATAATTTAGAATTTAATTAGGTAACCACTTTTAATAACACCTAAATACAATATACTGACCCAATATAGAAGGTTGGGTCAGTGTTAGAAATGAAGATTCACAGTTTACCTTCCCAGGCTTGTTATTAACATTTCACATTTATGCTCTTAGCTTTAATTTGTATGCCTCACAGATGAATTCAAATTTAACTGAATTCCACTACAGCTTGTTAATTAGGTAGTTTTCCCAAATCTGAGAACATCAATGCTAATCTAGTTGTGATGTTCTGAGGCTTCACAGCTTAAATCCATTATAACATTATGGAATCCATAGCTCAGGATTGTGGAGAATGGCTTCAGAGAAGAGCTTTTTGTTGCTGTAACAATCCTATTTAAACAAACAAAAAAGTCAAGTTATTAGAATTCTGCCAAACATAGATATTATTAAATGTTAAAAATGAACTTTTAATCGAAGATTTATAATCCTGTCACATGTAGATGTGTTAACATTTAGTTTTGAGTAGGAAAAAGTTAAATCACCACTCAAATTCAGATGGCAAGAATGTATATCCTATATTAGTGATGAGATCTTCATTTTTTTATGCATATAACTACTTTCCAGTGTTCCAACTGCTATAGCAATGGTATACAAGAATAGTGTTGAGATACCCTGGCAGTTTGCAGATACCCAGTATGGAGACAGTCTGCCATAACTTACTTTAAGTGTAACATCCAAGTTCATACTGATTTTGCTTATAAGCTAACAGTCTCAAATTAGTTAATTTACAGTTCAAAATTTTGGTTCTGTTGTCCTGCTCAGGCTTGTGTTAACTTTAAAGTCTACATATAGCAAAATGGTGTGAAAAATAGTGTCTTAGTGTTTCTTTTAAAATTTAGGTTATTAAGGACGATATGATTTTCTAAGCTGATAATTTAATGAAATGGCTAATGTATATATCAAAGGTTGGATAATTCCTTACTCTTAGAGTATTGTATCTTGAAGGTAGTAAATGCCCTCAAAATATTAACTGACTAGATCAGTGAAGTCATTTTCCCCATTACTATTCTTACTCCATCTTATTTATTTTGAAAATAATTCAGATTTTAATTCTTGAATTATAGAATAAAACTATAGCATTAGAAGATTTTCTTTGTATGGAGAGTAACTATGAACCACATTTACCAATTAAGGGACCATTTCAGGAATTGTTGGAAGGTGGGTTATTCTGTAGTAACTATGCTTCAATTGCCGTGCAGTACGTCCAGAAACAATCCATTTCAACTTCTGAACATTTGGTTTGGAACACTTGTTTGATGAGTATTCAGTTAAACACTTGGATACAAGTTCTTGCCAGAAGGTCAAATCTCTGCCATTTATCTGTACATAAAGTAAAAGAAAATTATTAGTCAATAAAAATAAAAGTCCTACATGGGGGGCCTGGGTGGCTCAGGTGGTTAAAGATCTGACTCTTTATTTCAGCTCAGGTCATGATCTCACGGTCATGGAATTGAGCCCCGTGCCAGGTTCCACACTCAGTGGGGAGTCGGCTTGAGATTCTCTCTCTCTCCTCTCACTCCTCTCCACCCCCCCATCCCTGCTCGCTCTCTCTAAAATCAAAAGTCCTATTACTAGCATGTGTCTTTCCTTGTTAAATAAATTTGAGGATAAGTTAGCTACTCAAGTTTCAAATAGACACATGACAACTCATTTTACTTCAGGAGATAGTACAAGTGGTTTACTTTCTTTCACAGCTGTTAACATTTAGGCTATGACCTTGACGTACCTTGGAATGTGTCTGAAGACATTCTATTCTTTCTGTTAACTCTACACACTTCTGTGCTTGGATCTCCAGTGCAATGATAGATAATGCCAACACAGAAGGCTAAAAGAGATAAATTTTAAAGTAAGTGTTGAATAGAAAATAGGTCTATAAAT
This sequence comes from Eumetopias jubatus, assembly GCF_037043125.1. Taxonomy (NCBI): domain Eukaryota; kingdom Metazoa; phylum Chordata; class Mammalia; order Carnivora; family Otariidae; genus Eumetopias; species Eumetopias jubatus. The sequence goes on from NW_028274811.1 coordinate 100,889,366, forward strand.
AGGTTTAATCTTTATAAAATATTTACCTTTGCTTTAGAAAATATGATCCTGCAGTGGCATGCCTTAAGTTGAGCTTCTAGTCTTTCAAAATTAAGGCTATTCCTCCTTTAAAAAGAAAATGAAAATGAGATTAATTTTATGTAGATAATTTTACATGTAGTCAAAAGACAGATGTTTAGAATGACATAAAAGTCATTTTAAAATGAAGTTTATGCACACTTATCACAGAAAATAAATTACTTGAAGAATTCCCCTTCTTTCAGGGGCATTAACTTCTTAAAGATATCATACATGAATTTTAAATAATTTGCTCCCCCCCGCCAAAAAAGTATCATATCACAACCATCAAGTTATTTTTCTTTTCATTTTAATCTATTTCCGCAGCTACTGAAGTTCTTTTTCCATAAATCTGTTAGATGCTTGCTTACTAGGTCCTATGAGTTAAGTAGTCTATAAGTGGAAAATGTAATAAAAAAATGTTGGAATGTCCTTTAATCCCAAGAATTAGCCTTCACAGACTTCAAAAAGCTGTTGACAACTGAAAGTCTCACTTCTGCTGGACACTGAAGTGAAATCCAAGAAGCTGCAGCTGTCATTCTACTTTTTTTTTCTCATTTTACTTATTTTGATTGGAATTACCCCAAGATACTGATTTTATGCAACATCCAGAATACCATTCTGATTTCCAAATCTCCTTTGGTCAAAACAAAGATTACATACCTTTCAATTGGTAAGTTTTCTTGAATGAGTGAATAGTAGAGTTGCAGAAACTGAAAGGCAGTAGTAGCTTTGACTTTCCAACACACCTTCTCCAATACAATCTTTTCCATTCTCATCAAGTCTGAAACCGTGAATCTATACTGGCTTATTCGGATCAAGTCAGTTGCCAATGGGACATTCCTTTCCTCTTCTACTGATTTAACAGCCAAATAGAAGCAGCTCAGCCCAACACACCCCAGGTGCTTGGGCTGTACCTAAATAAGACAATAAGCCATGTTTTTAGCTTATTTCAATTAAAAAAACATAAAGGATAATCAGATCCATCATTATGAAAATGTATCTTTGAGGTATATTTCTCAACTGTGGAGGACTTAACAAGATCTAATCATACCTCAACTGTAGCCTGTCGAGGCCATATAACCACTTGCAACCAATTTTGGAGAAACTGGACTGAGTTTCAGTATAATGTTTGACTTCAGCCCATAAGAAATTCTTTTTTTTTCTTCTTAAATCATTATAGAACTGTAAGCACTAAGTTCTAGTTGGACCAAATAAATTAACTGGTCAAAGGCTTATAGAAGGACTAAAACTCCTTACGGAAGGTACATAAAATTTCTTTCTAGGATGTTGTTTTTTTCCAGGCTGTTTTCTTTGTAGTTAACACATAAAATCATTTTTAAATACTTTAGCACACGCTGTTTTACTCTGCCAGTAAAGCTCTATCCACTACCATTCTCTTATTTATCGTTTCCTGAATGTCTACAATGTGACAGGGTCAAACTTCTATCCATCCTAAGTTCCAAGTTAAATGAAACTTTAAGCTTTTACCAGTGTTTGTACCCTCCTTTTCTTGGAACCCCTTCAGCAACATACTTGGTTTAATTATCTTTCTTATTATGCCTTGCATTGTTTGTTACTGGTACAAATATTATTTTCATATAAGACTAATATCCTTAAGGGACAGATGTATATTATTAATCTGTGCAACATTTATAGATTCAAAGGTAGTGCTTGCACAAGGTGTCTGAAGAATAGTTTAATCTGTCGAGCAAGTTTCTTGAACCATCCAGTTCAACAAATATGGAGTTTCTTCTGTATATGACGTGTTGTGTTAGGTACTGAGGACTAAAAGATGAGTTCCATTCTAGTTGTCACATCATCTCATCCATGAATGACCACTGGCACAGAGAAGGCAGATGTATTTTTAACAGTTAAGCAAGCTCTGAAAGCTACATGGATGTCCTGCTTATCCAGCATAGGGAAATAATTATATAAACGCTTCTCCTTCAGAAGATATTCTCTTCTCAACTGTATGCCAACTGATGTTAAAAATGGCAAGCATAAGCAAGATCTGAATAGGTCTAAGGCTAAAACAATTAGAACCTTATATATGACTGGAGATTAAGAAATATACTCTACTGACCAAGTGGTTCACAGCATCCAAAAAAAGAAAAAAAAAAAAAACCACCAAAAAACAAACCTCTAATTCTTAACTACAATCTAGCATTCTACCTCTAACACATTTCCTTCAATTTAAAAACAACAGCCAACTCTCATACTGGGAGAGTCTGCAATTATTTGCTATTAGACTATCTTTCAATGTCAGAAGTTAAATTTAATGATGCATTATTCTTGATTATAAGGAAGCATTCATCATATCGTTCTGTGTACGATAGCATTCGTACACAGAACTATCACAATGTTTTGGCTACTTCAAGAAAATGAAAAAGGTCAAGTTCATGAATGCCATCCCAAAGCTAGAGCAATTCCATTTCCAAAACACACTGAGCAAAACTAAGAAATACTCAGTGTAATGTAGCTTTAAACATACCTTCATTTTGGACAGGAATCTGTCCAGTAAATTCACAGCAAGAGAAAATGTCTCCGTGTTGAAGCCAAAGAACTGAGTTAGACTAAGAAGATCTTTTACTTCAAAGTCCCTTAGCCTTGCAGTCATTCTGAGGCCATTATCGTGCGCAGATTCAATTAGTCTCAAGCCACAGACCTTTGGCTGACATCTCGACTCCTGTTCCAACAGGGCATTCAGCTGGTGTAGCAGTTTCTGACAGTCAGTTGTTGTCAGTACCTCTATCATCTATATATAGAACAAGGCCCAGAAAGGAGTGTAAGAAAAGCCCTTCCTACCTTGTATCATGCCAAGTGCTTTATAACACAAGTCTCCCTTCCCCAATGCCACTAGTGAATCTAAGTCGTTGCAAAGTGCCATCTGTTACACTCCCCCCCACCCCCATCCCACCAGTTGGTCACATCCTAAATTGTGAGTTCCTAGAGGGCAGGAGCCATACCTTAAAAAAAATGGCAAATCTTCAAGAAATACTTGGTTCAAGTCATTCATTGTCAAGAGATAACAATATAGATGCTGTAAGATGGGTGCCAAAACTTTGAAATTAGATGGTAGTATGTAATTCTGCCATATATTAACAGTATGAACTGTTAATGTTAGTTAATTTTACTTCATCCCTATTTCCTCATCTGTAGAGTGGGTATGAGGTTACTATCTACCTCAGAGGCTTGTGTGGAAAAATGAGATCACCTAGGTATACTGCTTAGCACATAGGTACCTAAGAAACGTTGGACAATAATAATGAATTTATTTCTACCTCTATAAAACGAGGTAACAATATTTCTCTCTCTGAATGGCTGTTAAAATTAAGTAACATGATTCACGTAGAGTTTTGCACAGTGCTTGACACACGGCGCTCAATAATTGTTAACTTTTATTGGTGTCAGGAAAGGAAACTTAAAGGGTGCTACAGGAACACGTAGTGAGGGCGGGCGGGAGACTAAGTTGTAAAATGAACCTGGGAGTTTCATTAATTTTAAGAGTCAGTATTCCACAGCTACTATGTCCCGGCCACAAGCTAAGCCCCAGATACAAGGATACCTCTCACACCAAGTGAAAGACAGGTAAGCAGGGGATCTTTAAAGTTTCGCGACGGAAGGGGTGGGCAAATGAGGAACCTCTAACTTTGTGGGTCCAACTCTTCTTGCCCTGGGCTGGTCCCTGGGAGCTGGCCGACCTGACAGTAAGACTCTCAGGAGGTCGGATCTGGCCCCGCCCCTCCAACCTCGGACTAGCCTGGACTTGTTGCTTCCAGCAACGGGAGAGTTAATCGAGGAAAAGAGCGCGGGCCGGACCTATCCCTCACCTCACGCCCCCCACCCTGCTCCCTAGCCGCACCACGAAGTCAACCCCGAAGTCCCAGCTCACCTTGACCGCGACTGCGGCTCTTCAGCGGTAATCACCCTCCCCGGGCCTGCTCTCACCTCACCCCACGATATCAGATCCGACAGGCCCACGAGGCGAGGGGACTCGCGGGTAAGAGGGGAGAGGCCCGGGGAGGGAGAGCCGTCCTGGGTGGAGGTCTCTGCAGCGCCGCCCTGACGACACTGCCCACCACAGGATCAGCTTGGAGCCGAAGGGGCCGCGCCTGAGCGGCTGAGTAATATATTGGAGGGCGGGGCTTTCGCCTGGTGGGAAGGGAAGGGGAGAATTGTAGCCTCTGATTGGTGTAGTTCTTTTGATGGATGGCTCCAGCGGTCCAAAGAGGGCTGGTCTGGGAGGGAGGAAGTTCAGCCAATTAGCACACACTTCCCATTATGCCGGAGACAAATTCTCCGCCCCTTGAAACCATGCCCCTTTACCTCTAAGCGTCTCTCATTGGAGAATTTCCTAAAGTGTCTTCAATGAAGAGAAGGTCGAACTAGATGCTGCACGCACCCTGTCCTGGCTGAGGTCTCTTCTGGCAGCCGGATTGTCCAGAATGTCATTCCAGAATGTACTGGGAGTTTTTCTTCCCTGCGGTTTAGTAGAGTTGTTCGGCCTCTCTTTATAAAAATACAGTGGCTAGTTACAAAACACAAAGTAAAGCCTTCATTTTTCATTACACATGGAGAGGTGATGAATTTTTCTATGCGGCGGTGTATTAAATTCCATAGGTTTCTCCTTGTGAGCTTTGGAAATCTATTGATTCTTGCGTTATTTTACTTTTGGTATAATATACCAAGAATGGAGTTGGGCTAGGTAAATTCTTGGTCTTTACCAACTTTCTGAATTTTATTTTTGAGCAAATTGAAAGAGAACGTTGGTAGTTTTTTAATGGCTTAAAATGGAAGGTGTGTGGTTGACTCTTAAGAGGAAAGTACATGGGAAAATATTTGTAGTAACTATGAATCTAAGTCCACAGACTCATGTGTGAAGTGAGCCCATGCCATGTTGGTGGGAAAATAATTAGCCTGAAGCCTTCTTGGACTCCCTCCCTCTGAGGACTGGTGAGCAGAGTCAGTTATCAGTTCTCATGAACTGTACTTGGATGTCTCTGTTATCATGACCTCTTCCTGGTTAGTGGCTGTCTGAGCTATGAACAGTGAAAATCTGAAAGATTTGCTGGTATCTCTACTCTTTTCTCTGAGGTGTATTTTCTTTAGGCAATGTCACGGAACCAAGCCCCGAAATGGGGGCAGAGTTGTGGAGAGGAAAGGGGAGGGAAAACTGGAGAAAAGTTAATACCTCAAAATAATACCTCAGCTACAAAATCAGGTTAGCTGACAAAATTCAGCTTTTCAAATGGGGAAGGGGCCTTGGTCCTTGAAAACAAACTAACATAATGAGTATAAGTGGACAGTTTAAAACATTTAAAAAGTACTCACTACAATAATGTGTGAGTTTATAAATGTACATGTTTCTCTTTTGACTTTTAGTTATAGAATTAGGAATATATATATATATATTCCTACATATGTATGTATATATATACACTCATTTACTAATATCTATTGAACACATAATATGTGCCATGGAGAACAAAATGTATTAGTCCCTGTCCTCATAAAACGTGTAGTCTTATGAACACTATAAACACATAGACTTTGGAATAAAACTTATTTTCAAATCATAGGTTAATAACTAGCTATGTGACTTTTAGCAAGTTATTAAATCACATTGGTTTCCATTCTTTTCTCAAAATTGGCAAGTCAAAGTACCCTATTCATAGGGTTATTGAGAGAAATAAAGCAAAGTACATAAAGAGGTAGGCACTATGCCCAGAACACAGTAAATACTTGCTAAATGGTAGCCTTTATCATTAAATTACTAACATTTCTTTTGAAATGTCTTGCTTAAACATACATTTGATTGGGTTTTCTCAATTGTCAGATTTAGTCTTCTCAGCCTAGAATTAGAGTATTAGAATTGTTTAGTTAAAACTAATAAAATTATCTAAATTGCCTGTATTAATTTCTACATCTTTTATACTTGAAATTTTCACACGAGGCTTTAGGTAGTATATTAGTGTTTACATGATAAAAATGTTTCTCTCACATTAGGATCTTGTTATTATTTTTTAAAATCTGAAATTCCCTACATGAAAGTAATTGTTTCAATAGCTCTAAAGAAACATTGATTAAATATAAATCAAGTCAAATGGACATTCCTTACCTCTTCTCCTTCCCCTCACCCCCACTGTCATTTTTATTTCGTAAAATTAGAATAGAGACTATCATTTAAATAACTGAAAAGACCTAATTAGAAAAATGTGCGAATGTAAAACTCAACGATGTACTCTGGTAAAAGAAAGAAAATGAGCCATTCATTGGCTATGAAATTATTTGTAAAGATGTATAGATTTAGTAATGAGTTTCAGTAATATTTCAAATGACTGGCTTCTCAGGTATTTTTGAGGCTTAATGATATATGCAGCTGCCATCTTCATACTTTCTTCTCTGTCAACAGTTAAGTGCAGCAAGAACCAAAGCTCAGAATAATGGCCTTGAAGCTGGGCAAGAATCCCAGTCAGTCAGAGGAAGACTTACTCATATTCTCTACATTGTAGACTGTAAAAGTGCCTTTGAGCAACAAAAATTATAAGAAGCAGGTATAATGGTGGTCCTATGTCAAATGCTGCCCTGACTCACAGGGAAATTCCTAATTGGTTCTGTCTCTATCCTGGAGATTGGAGGAGGTTTTGCACCTCACCCTCTGTTTATGCTCCCTGATAAATGTCCATAACTTTTGTATGTTGATTTTTCCAATTGTGATGAGGGACTAAGAATCAAGGATCAAAAGGATTTCAGCTGGGTACCTTCCACTCTGCTTTCTGATCCTTCCTGGAACTAGTTATTACAACCCCTTCCACCTCTCCAACGGTTCGCTAGAACCTCTGCTCAGTCTTGTTCATATGAAGAGAGCTTGCTTGGCAGTGGCTTTTTTGACTCTTTATTAGCCTCTGGGGTATCAGAGAAATTGTGTATAGTCTGGGTGGGGGGGAGGCAGGGAGAAGGATATGTAGAAAATAGATGAGTAATGTCAGGTATATCTTGCCATTCAGAGATTCTAACTACTACCTTAGATAAGGTAACCCTTTCCAACTAACTGAGGTTTCACTACATTCAATGCAAAACTATACTTTGTCACGTAACCACTGCCACATAAAGGCACTGGGAGACATCAGGGGAAGATCTGCTAGCATTTAGTCCAATCGACATAGACTCTGTTGAGTGCGGAGCTCAAAGCCAAGATCAGCCAATAATAAAAAGAGTTTGATTTGTTACATACTTCCCACATGGCAGAGTGTGTGCTGAACTTAAACCCAGAATGATCTTACTTAGTTTTCTAAGAACTCTGATGTTATTGTTATATATTATTCAGAACTGAGGGATATTCTGTATATTTCCTGCTTGGTAGCTACTATTTACTGTTAACTAAATATACTTTAAACATAATTTGAATTTGGATTATACTGCATTTAAAAAAAGTTTTTATTTTGGAACATTTCAAACTCCTTACCCAGCTTCAATAGCTATCAACATTTTGACAATGTTGCCTATTTACTTTGTTTGACCATTCAACAAATATTTATTGAGGACATCGGAAGTGCCAGACTAAAAATATTTTGTATTTTGTAGTCCCAGATTAAAAATATTATAACTTTGGGCCACAGGATGTGTTGGTTATTATTTTCTGTGATGATAGGGGTTGGAAGGATAGGCTGGGTCATTATCATCCAGGTGTATGTCTTTAGTCTAAAGGCCACACTGGGCGGGGTGGGGGGTTTCTGTGTGGTCTGCTGCTTTGGTAGGAGAGGGTGGGAATGGGGATGGACAACAGTTCCCACCCTTATTCAGGTTTCTCCCTAGGCTGCTACACTTTCTTCCCAAAAGCGCATGCGTACACATGTACACCTCTACACAAAAGGTTTTGTCAGAGTTGAGATTTGGAAAATGAAGAATTATTGCAATTTCTAACCTTGCTTTTTTTTCTGTTGCACTGTACTAGAATAAGGTTATGTCATAGGTCAGAACTTTTGTTCTCTACGTTAGCCTTAAATTGGTCAGGGTCTTCCTTGCTTTATGTCACCATGTTCCTTGTTTCTTTATCCTCTTCACTCTAACTCCTGATCTGAGTTTTGAAAGATTTAGCCAACTGAAGAGGCTGGTGCAAAGGACATTCCAGACAAAAGTAATAGTATGTGGAAAGGCACAGAGGAAAGAGAGAGTGAACTGATTTCTATAAATGGAATATAGATTACTCTGGCTAAAACGTGGAGGGTGTTGTGGGGGGTGGTGTCTAACAATGAGATGGGGAGAGAGGCAGTTGTTCATCCTAAAGGGCCATGTAGACCATGTATACTATTCTTGGAATTTTGGACTTTATTCTACAGTTTTTATAAAACTAACCATGGAATTTAAAGGATTGCCACAATTGGATTGTAATTTAGAATGACTACTGAGCATCGGCATGAAGACTGTGAAGAGGGGTCAACAGTGGAGTTGGGAAGAGTAGTTGAGAGACCATTGCCTTAACCTAGGACAGAAGTGATGAGATTGAACCGAGGGAGTAAGAGTGGGAATGGAAAGAAGGAGATGGATTCAAGGGACCTTTTGGGGTACAGCTGATGGATTGTAGAGACTGATGAGATTTGACTGGTTAGGGGATCAGGAAGAAGGAAGAGTCAGTAATGATGTTCAGATTTCTGGTTTAAGCAGTAGGTTGAATGGAGGTTCTGTTTATATGCTCAGATCATGGAATACAGGAAAAAGACCAGGTTTGTGGGGGAAGTCTTTGAGCTAGTGATGCCTGAGGGACTTCCAGGTGGTGATGTCCAAAAAGCACCCAGAGAAACTTTTGGTGCTGCAGATCGCTTTGGGACTCATCAGAATATAGGGGGATGATTTGAGTTGTGGAAGTAAATCAGTTAGAGACAAGAGATACAGGAGGATGTGTTATAGGAATCAAGAGAAAGTTTTTCAAGGACAGAGGGAGCACCACTACTTGATGCTGTAAAGAGGATAAAATGATGTATGAACAAGAAAGAGAGAAAATGAAATCAATGGATATATAAAACACTCTTGCAGGGAGCTTGATTGTGAGGGGTGGAGGCAGTGGTCACAGGGTGCATATGATATTGAGAGAGATATTTTGCTTTTCAAAGATGAGCTAGATCTGCACATGTTTAAATAATGACAGGAAAGAGCCAGTAGTGAAAAAGAAGCATCTGACTACTGGAACAATCTGAAACCTCCTATGACACTAGTCAATTTACATTTGGTCAGCTGTATTGTTATAGAAGCTTCTAGTCAAATACTCACAGATTACAATGGAAGCAAACAACACAAAGGAGCAGAGATTCTATGTACTTAGCATGCTTGAAATTCTCTAACTAGATGTGAAGAAACATCACTAAATGCTTTATGCATGTTTGTTTTCTATAGCTATTTTATGTTCATAATTTCCACTTTGAAATTATTTACAGGACTCTCTTCTTGATTTAAAATATTTTGGCTTGTCAAGTTTAGGAGCTTTATACCAGTGTTGAAGTAAGAGTAATAAATAAAAACATGCATTTCATGTGCCCATGTGTAGTTAAAATATGATAGAACAAGGCTTCAATTTGCTTATGCCTTCTAAAATATCTAGCTTTTTGTTGGAAGCCACCCATGCATAGATCTAGCTCAAATAGAATAACAACTTCAGACATATTATGGGTGTTTCTATTTTTAATGGAAATATGCATATATTTACATCATGTAACCATAAATACAGTGTATCTGAGCATGAAAATACTTGGATGTGGTAAATAATACTGCCAAATAACATTGATACAAATCTTTCTATAACACATTTCCTGCCAGGGCACCTGGGTGGCTCAGTCAGTTGAGCATCCGATTCTTGATTTCGGCTCAGGTCATGATCTCAGGGTCATGAGATTGAGCCCTGTGTCAGGCTCTGCGCTCCATGCAGAGTCTGCTTGAGATCTCTTTCCCTCTGCCCCTCCCCTCATCTCTAAAATAAATGAGTAACTCTGAAAAAAAAAAAAAGACATTTCCTGCCAATCCTTGCCTTGTAGAAGAACTTCCAATAATTAAAAACTGTGGTTTAAGACACCAAGGGTCAGACTACAGTCTGGGTCTCAGTTTCCCTCCTTACTAGTTCACAGCCTCAGTACTTTTTTAATAGCATGTCAAAAATTGTGAGGATTAATTGAACTAATACATGGAAAGAGAACATGTAAGAATTCCATAAGTGTTAGATATTATTATCTGTCAATATAAGTAATCTGAGAGAGAAATTATTACCCAAAGCACTGCTGACATCAGTGACTAAGTATATTTAAACTGAGCAATGTTATCAAGACTTTGCCCTTCATTACTTACAATAATAAGTTAGTCTTCCAATTTTTTTAACCTTGAACTAGGAATTTATCTCCTAATATGCCAGATAAAAGAGCTCAAAAACTGGGAGGATTTGGCTTCATATAAATCGAATAAACATAAACCAATATGTTAGGTTTTTCTTTAGACTTCCTTCTGTTAAACATTTTCCTTAAGTGAACATTCCCTTAATATGAAAGTGTGTGATGATTCCAATCAAGAGGTAATGGCAGGGGCACCTGGGTGGCTCAGTCAGTTAAGCGTTTGCCTTCAGATCAGGTCATGATCCCAGGGTCCTGGGATCAAGCCCTGCATCGGGCTCCCTGCTCAGCAGGGAACCTTGCTTCTCCCTCTCCTCCCTTCTCGTTCTCTCTCTCTTGTTATTTCTCTGTCTTTCAAGTAAATAAACAAAAAATCTTAAAAAAAAAAAGGGGGTAATGGCATCCTCTGTTTTTAGTACACTTCATCGTTGACAAAGGAATTTCGCATGTATTTTCTAATCCAAACTTCCTAGAATCCTTGCCAGATTTTCAGGACAAAAAATTGTTTTGGTTTTCTAGGTTGCCATAATAAAATATCACAGACTGAATAGCTTGAATGGCAGAAACTTATTTTCTCATATTCTGGAGACTAAAATTCAAGATGAAGGTGTTAGCAGGTTTGGACTCTCCTAAGCCCTCTCCTTGGTCTACGGATGGCCACCTTGCTGTGTCCTCACATGGACTTTTCTGTGTGCTCCCATCCTGCTGGTTTCTCTTCCTCCTCTTCTTCTTCTTCTTTTAATTAAATAGGCCCCACACCCAGTGTGTGGCTTGAACTCACAACACTGAGATCAAGAGTCACATGCTCTACCGTCTGAGCCAGATAGGCACCCCTCGTCCTTTTCTTACAATGACAACAATCATATTAGTTTAGGGCCCATATCCTTAGGACCTCATTTAACTTTCTCTCTTTAAGGGCCCTATTTCTAAATATAGTGACAGTGGGATTAGGGCTTCAACATATGAATTTTAAGGGGGACACAGTTTGGTTCAGAATGGGTTGTGATCCATATTTTCTTGGAGGGGGCAGTGAGGTCAGAGATTTTTCAGGGTCACCTGGCTTGTGGTTAACTTTTCATTCTTCTATTTCCCCCATCGCACATCTTACATTCCCTGCTGAATTATGTCTCCAGAAATGCTTTCTTTCCTTTCCTTTTTTTTTTTTTTTTAAGTAGGCTCCATGGTGGGCATGAGCCCCACATGGGGCTTGAACTCATGACCCTGAGATCAAGACCTGAGCTGAGATCAAGAGTCAGATGCTTAACTGACTGAGCCACCCAGGTGACCCTCCAGAAATGCTTTCTTGATGGCAGGTACTTATGAAATTATTTGAAGTTCATGGACAAAAGAATGGTGTTTTATCCACACCTGAAATCCAAGTTCAGAATTTCATTGTTCAATTATACTTTGGTCTGTTCAACTGAACTCACTGTCTTAGACATCACTATTTTTAATTTTTAGATGGTCATTTCACAATAGCTTTTGGGTTAGCTTGAGAAATTAAGGGCTAGCTTATTGTAATACTCTCTAACTCACAAACCCTTTAACAAAAAGTGCTTAAAAAAGGGTAAGAACCTATTAGGAAATTGCTAGCAATGGATATGATGTTAAGAACCCCTTTTGGGCTATGAATTAATTATTGCTGTTTCAGAATTTCACTTTTTTTTAAACAGTGGAATTAATAGGGACATCTTATGAGTATCAAAACAAATGACACATCCACTGTGGAAAAAAGTCTGTCCTCTGCACAGTTCCAGAGACTGGGGAATCCAAGATTAAGGTGCTGGGCAGATTTGGTTCCTGGTGAGAGCCCTCTTTCTGTGTGCCTATAGCCACCTTTTGGCTCTATCTTCACATAGCAGGGGGGAAGGGGGTCCCACGGGTTGGGGGGATGGAAAGGAGAGCTCTCTAATCCCATCAAGTGGGTTCCACCCTCATCCAAATCTAATTATCTCCCACATACCACCCCCCCAACCTCCAAATCCCATCACATTGGGGTTTAGGGCTTCAACATTTGAATTTGGGGGGCATGTTCACTCCATAATGGGGCTGTTTCTACTTTTTGGTTGTTATGAATAATGCTATGTTCATGCACATGTTCTTGTGTGGATATATATTTTTATTTCTGTGGGGTATTTACTTAGCAGTGGAATTGATAAGTCATATGGCAGCTCTATATTTAACATTTTGAGTAATTGCCAAGCTGTTTTCCAAAGTAGCTGCTCCATGTACCTTCCCACCAACAATGTTATGAGGGTTCCAATTGCTCCTCATCTTGTCAACACTTGTAATTATCTGTTGTTTTGATGATTACCATCCTAGTGCCTATGATGTGTTATCTCATGGTTTTGTTTTGCATTTGAGTAATGACTAATAATGTCAAGCATCTTTTCATGTCCTTATTGGTCATTTTAATATCTTATTTGGAAAATCTTTTGCCCATTTTTTTTATTGCGGAAAATATTTATTAGGTAAAATTTACCATTGCAACCATTTTTAAGTGTATAGTTCAGTGGCATCAAGTATATTCACATTGTTGTGCAACCATTGCCACCATCCATTCTTTTCAGAATGTTGTGTTCTGAGTGGAGATGTGTATTTTCACATTCTTATTGTCCATTTGTGTATGTTCTTTGGAAAAAATATCTATTCAAATCCTATGCCCATTTTTTAAGCAGGTTGTTGTTGAGTTGTAGGTATTCTTTATATATTTTGGATATTAACTCCTTATCATATATATGGCTGACACATTTTCTCCCATTCCATAGGTTGCATTTTCACTCTGTTCATAGTGTCCTTTGATGCATAAAATTTTTTCATTTTGATGCAATCCAATTTTCTATTTTCTTTTCTTTTGTTGCCTAGCTTTTGGTGTCATATCCAAGAAATCATTGCCAAATCCAATGTTACGAAGTTTTTCCCCCTGTGTTTTCTTTTCAGAGTTTTAAAGTTTAGCTTCCCAACATAAGCAGAAAAAGTTTTGCTTTAGATACATTATCTCTCTTCTTCCTTTTTCTTTTCATGTTGTAATATATCATGGTCCTTATAGTGGCTAGCTAATCTGAAAAATTAACTTGTACCAATATTAATGTGTTATTCCTGTTGGTTATGTATGGCTACATTAAACAAAAACAACAACAACAACTACCTCAAAGCCAAGTGACTTAAAACTGTGATGTCATTTACTTACTACAAATCCATACTCAGAGTAGATTAGAGTAGCTTGAAGACTGGTAGCTGGAATTCTCCCAAGGGTCACTCACTCACTCACTCACTCACTCACTCACTCACTCACCTGTGTGGCCTTAATGCTGTCTGGGACTTCAGCTTTGGCTCTGGCCAGAATACTTGCATGTGACCTTTCCCTGTGGCTGCTGGGCTTTCTTATAGCATGGTGGCTGGGTTCCAAGGGCAAGCACGTAGGCAGACAGAGAAAGAGAGATAGAGAAAGTGAGCAGGCAGAAACCATTTGGTCCATATGAACTCGTTTCAGAAGTCATGCCACATTCCTTCTGTTGTTCTCTATTGGCCAGGTAGCCTAGTCCAGTTCAGGGGCAGGGAAAATAGGCTCCACTTCCTGATAGACAGCTCCAAGGTTCTGGAAGATCACTGAAGACCAAAAAATATTGCTGTGGCTATTTTTGGAAGTATAATCTTCATACCTACCAACAGCAATATACAAATTTTGAAAAGGCAATATCAAAGTCTAAAGAAATGATTGCCAAAGTGGGCATTTTGGGCAATAAAACACAATGCTGGCAGAGACAGTCAGCCATCCCTTTCAGTAACACCAGGCAACCACACATTCTACAATGCACGGGCCAGTTCTAAAAGGGAACAATGAGCAAATTTTCCAAGGATTAAGTGAGTCAAGCTGTCCATGCAAAGTCTTGCAAAGTAGAATTTATTTTTGAAAACTCACTAATCCCAGGATTTAAGGGAATGTCCTAATACGTTTCCTTATCGTTGCTGCTTAAACTTGTATTGAAATATTGTCATCCAGAATGGTCAGGATGTTATCAGTTTGGATTCTTTTTTTAAACTCTGAAACCACCTAATTATAAAATTGTAAAGATTAGACCGTTTGAAAGATGAATGCTGAAAAGAGTATTATGTCAAGGAAAGTCAGAAAAGGACATGGATTTGAAGGTCATCTAACATTCTATGGAGAAAGAGTGATTTTGATGCAGTTAGTGCTGAGAATATCAGCAGTGCCTTATTCATGCTGTTTTTGAACTAAAAGTCTAAGTGATTTGCATTTGGTAACTAGGTCTTGTGATTTCCACGGTTAGTATGTGCCTGTTGAGAAAGTTACTCATAACTGGGAGAAAAAGAGCTACCCCCAAATTGTATTGTTTGTCACTTTGCCAATCACAAAGTTTTACGAATGGATACATTTGATATTTTTGCAAACTCTAGTCTAATTATTGGTACCAAATGCTGACAGTCACTGGAATAGGGCATTAAGTGAATATTGGGTTGTGACAGTTTGTTATTCTGATTGGAGAAGGAGTCTGTTGCTTTGTTCTTTTAGTAGCGGGCTGTTGCAGTAAGATGTTGTCTCCCTGTTTACTCCCATGAGTTTTAGGTTAAAGGTTAAGTAAACCCTAGTACTATCAGTTAACCAGAATGTTTGACTAAGTCTCCTTTGTCATTTTCCCGGACAACAGAGCCTTTATTTTACATGTAAGCTCAAGACTATTGTGGTAGGTACTGGGAGTTCTTGTTACATAAATGCTGACACAAGTTGCCCCATAGTTACAATAGTAGACATAAGATGAACATACTCACTAATGAACCAAACACTTACAAAATTAGTCTGATCTCAGAGATTCTTTCCTACATTAGCACTTGTGTCTAGCCCACCCATCAGGTCAATGTCTTTGTCAGGCAGAATCTATAATGTAACTAGGACACAAATGGATTACAAAATAAAGTTGCAAACCTTGTAAAAAGGATGATGGCAGGATAGATAATTCAGAAGGGAATGACTTGAACATCAAAGGATGAGGAGAGTCCCTTGGGAAAACTGATGAAGCTCTAGAATATTTTGCAAAAATCTGAAAATTGAATATGAAGGAAATACTGACTTATGACTCTAATCAACTTTATCAAAAGAATCATACCAAAACAAAAACAAAATCAACCCTTAATCCATTTTTTGTTTGTTGTAATAGGACATATTTGTAATTATAAACTAACTTTTAAATATAACAAAAAGTTATTTTATAACCTTTGGTTTCTCTTCTCATTATAAATGTCCCTATAAAATTTTTTCTCATTATTTAATATGAACTGATAGCCCCTTTTTCAATAGATTTAATTTTCCTGTTATTAATTATCCTCAGTTAATGAGGACATCCTAAATCAATACTCTTCATCTTGGTAGTTTTCTGAAACCTGGACATTAACACATTAATTCTCTCTCTCTAAGACTAGAACCCTGTAGGCACTTCCAATTCCCAAATACTGGGTTGACATCCTCCTCTCAAATATTTTAGAGTTACAGCAGATTCCTAGAACGCTAGGGTCTACCATGACTAGCAGGTCACTGTTGGGTGATACTGCACTCTGCAGTCCTCTGTGCTCTGGGGTTTTCCCTGACTTGCATGTTTAATCTCACCTAAACATAGTTTCCTCTGTCTGAAATGTCTTCCCCCTCTTTTATCCACTCTTCTCAATCATTACAGCCCTTGAAGATAGTTTTCAAACACAGCTTCTTCAATGAAGAACTCCCCAGTTCCCAAAGAAAAACTTTTTTACTAAGTTTTTACATTATTTGTCTTATACATTTGGCAGTTAACCCCTTTTGTCTTAGCACTAATAGGAACAGCTAATTCCATATCTACCGCTATGACTCAAATCCCCTATTCTCCACTTCTCATCCCTTACTTATGTTCATTAGAGATGAAGCACTTAACATTGTAGCTGCTGCTTCTTGTATTTACCTTCTTATTTCTAAATGGACTCATGCATACGAAGGTGATTTTACCCCCCAGGGGACAAATGTCTGGAGACATGTTTGATTGTCACCACTAGGGAAGAGCTAAGTCTTTGAGTGGTAGAGTCCAGGGATGTTGGCAAACATCCTATAATGCACAGGACAGACCCCACAACAAAGAATCATATGGTCCAAAATGTCAATTATACCAAGGTAATTCGGCATAATGACCTCTGCTGTTAGTGATAAGACAAATAGGGAGATATCCACAAATCTTTTTCAAAAAGTATTATTTATAGAGCTTTTTAGTGGGCATTCATTTTCTTGACCAAGGGATTCTCTAATATTCTGTTTGCAGAATTAAAAAAAAAAGTTTAGGGGTGCCTGGGTGGTTCAGTCCATTAAATGTCCGACTCTTAATTTCAGCTCAGGTCATGATCTCAGGGTCATTTCTCTCTCTCAGGTCAGAGTCTCTCTCTCCCTCTCCCTCCATCCCCCACCGCACCCCTGCTCGTTTTTTCTCTTTCTAAAAAAAAATTAAAAAAAAGAATGAATCTAGAGATTCATTTTTTTTCTTTTTCTGGCATAGGGTGTGTGATGTGCAAGTAAAGGCAGATAACCAGAGAGCACACACATCAGATCTGAGATAGCAGTGTTCATTGGAGAAAATTCATAGAGACAGAAGCAGCAGGCAGGTGGGTACGTTTTGTCCATTTATTCTAGTGCAGTACAGAGATCTAGCAAAGTCAGACATCAGACTGCATGAGAGAGACTTCCAGCTAAATGATTAGGAAAGCACTTGCCCCTCTCCTAGAGTGGTAAGAGGCCAAGGTACAAGAACAATATGATGTGATATAATCTTGAATCTTGGTTGCAACCCTAGTGCCCACGTAGAGAATGGCAAAATCTCAGAAGGAACTGTTATCTGTGTGCCCAGGAAGCTGAATTCTGGGGCTACTTAGCTAGGCAAAGTCCCTTGTGCCCCATTGACAAGGCAATGGTGGAACTGCCCACTTCAAGGGGCCCTGAAAAGCAGACAGTGAAGATACTGGCAGCAATCACAATGGAGATTAGATGGACTTTTGTTGATTTTTCAGGGGCTGGTAAGATCCCCAGATTCCCACGTAACTCTGGAGAGGGAAATAATGACAGAATTGGGTTAAAGGGAAGTAAATGTGCAATTTCTTACACACTTGAATTGGTGAATTAGGTGTCACATGTACTATGTATGTTTGAAATGTTGTCTCTGTCTCTCACCATGGCCTGACATAAATTAACATGAAACTAGGATGTTTTCAAGGCTTGTTGGACTAAAATAAACTTGATCTTTTTCACTGCAAAGATGATGCAGACTATTGCTATGAAACTTTAGTGTGTTGGCCCCTTGATATTTAGAACTTGGGGGGGACATTATAGTGATAAAGAAGTAGAAATAAGTTTAAACAGCATAATTGGAAAAGGGGTAAGAGCAAGTTGAATCTAGATGGTGTAGACTAGTATGGGGCAGGCAAAGACTAATGGAGTACATGCTCTCTCCCGATGGTCTCTGCTCTCTCCAGGGACCAGGTTATTGTGCAAAACCAAACTCTGCATACTGAGTAAAACAAAGCAGAAAGATGAGTTTATTGCAATAGTTTTGACCCGCAAGCCAGGAAGCTCAAGGCTACAGAGCAGGGAGTTCCAAGTTGCTCACGAAGAAAGGGATTTTTATAGGGTAAACACAAAAGCTATTTGGCTTTTTTATCTGATTGGTTGCCTAGTGGCCTTCTTATTTGGATCAGGGTACCTGAGTCAGAGCAACAAGGATGTCCAGAGATGGTGTGAACAGACTTGGTGTTTGAGGACTGGTTGACATCCTCTGCTAATCTCTGAGGAGAGTTGTAAATTCCTGTTAGGCGAGGTTAAATTTTGTTCTTTATGCACCTATCTTGATGATCTCCTTTTTTCCTGACATAAGTGACTTCATTTTATTTATTTATTTATTTATTTATTCATTATTTTTTTATTATGTTATGTTAATCACCATACATCATTAGTTTTTGATGTAGTGTTCCATGATTCATTGTTTGCGTATAACACCCAGTGCTCCATGCAGTATGTGCCCTCTTTAATACCCATCACCAGGCTAACCCATCCCCCCACCCCTCTCCTCTCTAGAACCCTCAGTTTGTTTCTCAGAGTCCATAGTCTCTCACGGTTCGTCTCCCCCTCTGACTACCCCCACCTTCATTCTTCCCTTCCTGCCATCTTTTTTCTTTTCTCTTTTTAACATATAATGTATTGTTTCAGAGGTACAGGTCTGTGATTCAACAGTCTTACACAATTCACAGTGCTCACCATAGCACATAACCTCCCCAATGTCTATCACCCAGGCACCCCATCCCTCCCACCCCCCACCACTCCAGCAACCCTCATTTTGTTTCCTGAGATTAAGAATTCCTTATATCAGTGAGGTCATATGATACATGTCTTTCTCTGATTGACTTATTTTGCTCAGCATAATACCCTCCAGTTCCATCCACGTCATTGCAAATGGCAAGATCTCATTCCTTTTGATGGCTGCATAATATTCCATTGTGTATATATACCACTTCTTCTTTATCCATTCATCTGTCAATGGACATCTTGGCTCTTTCCATAGTTTGGTTATTGTGGACATTGCTGCTATAAACATTGGGGTGCACGTACCCTTTTGGATCTCTACATTTCTATATTTGGGGTAAATACCCAGTAGTGCAACTGCTGGGTCATACAGTAGCTCTATTTTCAACTTTTTGAGGAACCTCCATACTGTTTTCCAGAGTGGTTGCACCAGCTTGCATTCCCGCCAACAGTGTAGGAGGGTTCCCCTTTCTCCGCATCCGGCCAACATCTGTTAATTGTTAATTTTAGCCATTCTGACTGGTGTGAGGTGGTATCTCATTGAGGTTTTGATTTGGATTTCCCTGATGTCCAGCGATGTTGAGCACTTTTTATGTGTCTGTTGGCCATTTGGATATCTTCTTTGGAAAAATGTCTGTTCGTGTCTTCTGCCCATTCCTTGATTGGATCATTTGTTCTTTGGGTGTTGAGTTTAATAAGTTCTTTATAGATTTTGGATACTAGCCTTTTATCTGATATGTCATTTGCAAATATCTTCTCCCATTCTGTCGGTTGTCTTTTGGTTTTGTTGACTATTTCCTTTGCTGTGGAAAAGCTTTTTATCTTGATGAAGTCCCGATAGTTCATTTTTGCCCTTGCTTCCCTTGCCTTTGGCAATGTTTCTAGGAAGAAGTTGCTGCAGCTGAGGTTAAAGAGGTTGCTGCCTGTGTTCTCCTTTACGATTTTGATGGACTCCTGTCTCACATTTAGGTCTTTCATCCATTTTGAGTCTATTTTTGTGTGTGGTGTAAGGAAATGGTCCAGTTTCATTCTTCTGCATGTGGCTGTCCAATTTTCCCAACACCATTTGTTGAAGAGACTGTCTTTTTTCCATTGGACATTCTTTCCTGCTTTGTCAAAGATGAGTTGACCATAGAGTTGAGGGTCCATTTCTGGGCTCTCTATTCTGTTCCATTGATCTATGTGTCTGTTTTTGTGCCAGTACCACACTGTTTTGATGATGACAGCTTTGTAATAGAGCTTGAAGTCCAGAATTGTGATGCCGCCAGCTTTGCTTTTCTTTTTCAACATTCCTCTGGCTATTCGCGGTCTTTTCTGGTTCCATACAAATTTAAGGATTATTTGTTCCATTTCTTTGAAAAAAGTTAATGGTATTTTGATAGGGATTGCATTGAATGTGTAGATTGCTCTAGGTAGCACTGACATCTTCACAATGTTTGTTCTTCCAATCCATGAGCATGGAATGTTTTTCCATTTCTTTGTGACTTCCTCAATTTCTTTCGTGAGTATTTTATAGTTTTCCGAATACAGATTCTTTGCCTCTTTGGTTAGATTTATTCCTAGGTATCTTATGGTTTTGGGTGCAATTGTAAATGGGATCAACTCCTTGATTTCTCTTTCTTCTGTCTTGTTGTTGGTGTATAGGAATGCCACCGATTTCTGTGCATCGATTTCATATCCTGCCACTTTACTGAATTCCTGTATGAGTTCTAGCAGTTTTGGGGTGGAGTCTTTTGGGTTTTCCACATAAAGTATCATATCATCTGCAAACAGTGAGAGTTTGACTTCCTCTTTGCCGATTTGGATGCCTTTGATTTCTTTTTGTTGTCTGATTGCTGTGGCTAGGACTTCTAGTACTATGTTGAATAGCAGTGGTGATAGTGGACATCCCTGCCGTGTTCCTGACCTAAGGGGGAAAGCTCTCAGCTTTTCCCCATTGAGAATGATATTCACTGTGGGTTTTTCATAGATGGCTTTTATGATATTGAGGTATGTACCCTCTACCCCTACACTCTGAAGAGTTTTAGTCAAGAAAGGGTACTGTACTTTGTCAAATGCTCTTTCTGCATCTATTGAGAGGATCATATGGTTCATGTTATTTCTTTTATTAATGTATTGTATCACATTGATTGTTTTGCAGATGTTGAAGCAAGCTTGCAGCCCAGGGATAAATCCCACTTGGTCGTGGTGAATAACCCTTTTAATGGACTGTTGGATCCTATTGGCTAGTATTTTGGTGAGAATTTTTGCATCCATGTTCATCAAGGATATTGGTCTGTAATTCTCCTTTTTGATGGGGTCTTTGTCTTGTTTTGGGATCAAGATAATGGTGGCCTCATAGAACGAGTTTGGAAGTTTTCCTTTCATTTCTATTTTTTGAAACAGTTTCAGAAGAATAGGTATTAATTCTTCTTTAAATGTTTGGTAGAAATCCCCCGGGGAGCCATCTGGCTCTGGGCTCTTTTTTGTTGGGAGATTTTTGATTACTGCTTCAATTTCCTTAGTGGTTATAGGTCTGTTAGGATTTCTATTTCACCTGGGTCAGTTTTGGTAGTTTATACATCTCTAGGAATGCATCCATTTCTTCCAGATTATCTAATTTGCTGGCATATAGTTGCTCATAATATGTTCTTATAATTGTATTTCTTTGGTGTTGGTTGTGATCACTCCTCTTTCATTCATGATTTTATTTATTTGGGTCCTTTCTCTTTTCTTTTGGATAAGTCTGGCCAGGGGTTTATCAATTCTGTTAATTCTTTCAAAGAACCAGCTCCTAGTTTCGTTGATCTGTTCTACTGTTCTTTTGGTTTCTATTTCATTGATTTCTGCTCTGATCTTGATTATTTCTCTTCTCCTGCTGGCTTTAGGCTTTATTTTCTGTTCTTTCTCCAGCTCCTTTAGGTGTAGGGTTAGGTTGTGTATTTGAGACCTTTCTTGTTTCTTGAGAAAGGCTTGTATTGCTATATACTTTCCTCTTAGGACTGCTTTTGCTGCATCCCAAAGATTTTGAACAGTTATGTTTTCATTTTCATTTGTTTCCATGAACTTTTTTAATTCTTCTTTAATTTCCTGGTTGACCCTTTCTTTCTTTAGTAGGGTGCACTTTAGCCTCCATGTCTTTGAGTTCTTTCCGACTTTCCTCTTGTGATTGAGTTCTAGTTTCAAAGCATTATGGTCTGAAAATATGCAGGGAATGTTCCCAATCTTCTGGTACTGGTTAAGACCTGATTTGTGACCTAGGATGTGATCTATTCTGGAGAATGTTCAATGGGCACTAGAGAAGAATGTATATTCTGTTGCTTTGGGATGTAATGTTTTGAATATATCTCTGAAGTCCATTTGGTCCAGTGTGTCACTTAAAGTCTTTATTTCCTTGTTGATCTTTTGCTTAGATGATCTGTCCATTTCAGTGAGGGGGTGTTAAAGTCCCCCACTATTATTATATTGTTGTCGATGTGTTTCTTTGCTTTTATTATTAATTGGCTTATATAATTGGCTGCTCCCACGTTAGGGGCATAGATATTTACAAATGTCAGATCTTGTTGGATAGACCCTTTAAGTACAATATAGTGTCCTTATTCTAGTCTTTGGTTTAATATCTAATTTTTCTGATACAAGGATTGCCACCCCAGCCTTCTTTTTGTGTCCATTATCATGGTAAGTGGTTTTGCACCCCCTCACTTTTAATCTGGAGGTGTCTTTGTTTCTAAAATGAGTCTCTTGCAGACAGCATATTGATGGGTCTTGTTTTTTTATCCAATCTGATACTCTGTGTCTTTTGATTGGAGCATTTAGCCCATTTACATTCAGCCCATTTACAACTATTGAAAGATATGAATTTAGTGCCACTGTATTGCCTGTAAGGTGACTGTTACTGTATATTTTGTGTTCCTTTCTGGTCTATGTTACTTTTAGGCTCTCTCTTTGCTTAGAGGACCCCTTTCAATATTTCTTGTAGGGCCCGTTTCATGTTTGCAAATTCCTTATTTTTTGTTTGTCCAGGAAGCTTTTTATCTCTCCTTCTATTTTCAATGACAACCTAGCTGGATATAGTATTCTTGGCTGCATATTTTTCTCATTTAGTGCTCTGAATATATCATGCCAGTCCTTTCTGGTCTGCCAGGTTTCTGTGGATAGCTCTGTTGCCAATCTAATGTTTCTTCCATTGTAGGTTACAGATCTCTTGTCCTGAGTGCTTTCAGTATTTTCTCTTTGTCTCTGAGACTCATAAGTTTTAGTATTAGATGTCGGGGTGTTGACTTATTTGTATTGATTTTGAGGGGGTTCTCTGTGGCTACTGGATTTTGATGCCTGTTTCCTTCCCCAAATTAGGGAAGTTCTCTGCTATAATTTGCTGCAATATACCTTCTGCCGCTCTCTTTCTTCTTCTTCTGGGATCCCAATTAGTGTAATGTTGTTTCGTCTTATGGTATCACTTATCTCTTGAATTCTCCCCTTGTGATCCAGTAGTTGTTTATCTCTCTTTTTCTCAGCTTCTTTATTTTCCATCATTTGGTCTTCTATATCACTAATTCTCTCTTCTGCTTCATTTATCCTAGTAGTTAGAGCCTCCATTTTTTATTGCACCTCATTAATAGCCTTTTTGATTTCGACTTGGTTAGATTTTAGTTCTTTTATTTCTCCAGAGAGGGTTTCTCTCATATATTACATGTTTTTTTCAAGCCCAGCTAGTATCTTTAAATTCATCATTCTGAACTCTTGTTCCAACATCTTACTAATATCCGTATTAATTAGGTCCCTGACAGTCGGTAATGACTCTTGTTCTTTTTTTTGAGCTGATTTTTTTCTGTCTTGTCATTTTTGTCCAGAGGAGAATAGATGAATGAGAGAACAAAATGTTAACAGGGAACAATGTCCCCAGAAAAATAGTCACTAAACAAATCAGAAGAGACCTGAAACCAGGGGAAAAGAAAGGGAAAGAAAGAAAAAAGAAAAAAAGAAAAAAGAAAAAGATAAAGATAAAAGCAAACAAAAAAATACAAAAAACAGAATATGATCACATATGATCAGGCTGGTGCATAGATCAGTGCCACACACTAGATTTTGGGTGTATTTTGGTCTCTTAGAAGAAAGTGCCTCCCAAAATTTTAAAGAAAGAAAAACTTATATATGTACAAAAATAAGGTTTAATACGATGAAGGGATGGAATATGAGTGTAAAGATGAAAATGATAAAAGATTTTAAAAAGGAATTGATAAGATAAGAAGTTGGTTGAAAAGAGAAAGAAGAGAATTTATTAAAAAAAATAAAGGCAGGAGACTAGAACAAAGCCATACACTAGAGATTTAGGGTATATTTTGATCGGTTAGAAGAAACTGTATCCCAAAATTTTAAAGAGAGAACAACTTATATATATATGTATATATATATGTGTATACATATATATATATATACACATATATATATACCAAAAATATGGTTAAGTATTATGAAGGGATTGTAAAAATGAAAAATAGTAAAGATTTTTTAAAAAAGGGGTTGGTAAGATGCTGGTTGATAAAAGGAAAAAGAAAAATTAAAAAAAAGAAAGAAAAAGAAAGTTAAAAAAAAATTAACTTTGAAATCTAAAGAATCATGGGAAAAAAGCCATGAATTATATGTGCTGTATTCCCCTAGAGCTGGAGTTCTGCCATTCTCATTGATCGGTAAACTTGGTCTTGGCTGGCTGTTCGTGCTGATCTTCTGGGGGAGGGGCCTGTTGCCGTGGTTCCCAAATGTCTTTGTCGGAGGCGGAATTGCCCCGCCCTTGCCCTTCCGGGCTAAGTAATCTGCTCAGGTTTGCTCTCAGGAGCTTTTGTTCCCTGCAAGCTTTCCGTACAGCTTTGGAGGACGAGAGTGAAAATGGCGGCCTCCCAATCCCCGTCCCCGGAGGAACTGAGAACTCAGGGCCCCACTCCTCAGTGAGCCCCCAGAGAAAAGCAGTCAGTCACTCCCGTCTCCCCGGTCTCCGGCTGCACTCCATGCTCACCCGGCCTGTGACCGAGCGTTTCTATCTCTTGCACACGACCCTGTTTGGAGTCTCCAAGCCCAGCAGATCCCTGCGGTGCGCTCCCGCGCCACTCCTCCCGGGGGAGGAAGGGGAGTCTCCCCAGATCTGCCGCTTGTTGGGTTCCTGCTGGAGGAGCAGTGGCCCGACTGTGCCGCGGATCACGGTTTATGGCAACCCCGAGCTGAGAGCCCGCGCCTGGGCTCTGTCTCTGCAGCCGGCTTCCTCACTCCGATACCTGGGAGCTCTGCCGCACTCAGGCACCCCCGGTCTTTCTGTGACCCCCAAGGGTCCTGAGACCACAGTGTCCCGGCAAGGGTTCCACCCCCCGCTTAGCCACTGGAGTGACGTCCCTCAGCGGAGCAGATTTCTAAAAGTTCTGATTTTGTGCTCCGCTGCTCTATCACTTTCCAGAAGCGGCTGACGGAGGCCCCCTCCCCCACTGTCTATCTTCCCAAATATTGCCTCGGATTCACTTCTCTGCACGTCCTACCTTCCAGAAAGTGGTCGCTTTTCTGTTCAGAGAGTTGCTGCTGTTCTTTTCTTCGATCTCCTGTTGAGTTCGTAGGTGTTCAGAATGGTTTGATCCCTATCCAGCTGAATTCCTGGGACCAGACGAAATTTAGGTCTCCTACTCCTCCGCCATCTTGCTCCTCCTATCAAGTGACTCCATTTTAGTTTGGCTCTACATTGTAATTATAGGAACTGGCTCAGAGAGGGCCCCGCTTCCCTTGCCTCTGAGGTCTTGTGTTTTTCAAGTGCTTCCGTGCTGTGCTGGCAGGTGTCACAGAGGAAGGAGGATCAGCGGTGTGTGAACTCCACATGACTTGGCCTGGAAAATGGATCAAATCCCGACTGGTGAGTTCTGGGGCCTTGAGTGTAGTATGTGTGAAGTTTCTGAGGGTAGGGTGATGGGGGGCATTTGGCTTGGAGGCTGAGAAGGACCACCCTCAAAATAAAATTAAATCTTGGCTAAGGCAGATCATGTGTTTCAAAGTAAGTAGACTGAAGAGTTCTTTCTTTGGGTTAAAAATACAGCTGTTTATCTTCTTTTCATTTGAAATAGCTTATTTTGCAGAGTTATTTATGAAGAGATGCTATGAGCAAACAACATTTCACAATTAAGTACTTTACAGGATCTGTCAAAGAAGACAGAGAGTATCTTACTAACAACTGAATGTGTTCAAAAGCCTGGAATTCAAACACTTAGATACCATACTACATGCTAACGATGAAGTAACTGTGATTTTAGGTAAAAAGAAAAAAAGAAAACCCTTTGGTGAATAGAAAATAATTCTTTTTTAAAAACGATTTTATTTATTTATGAGAGAGAGCAAGAGTGAGAGAGAGAGCGAGAGAGCACACAAGTGGGGGTGGGGTAGGGACAGACTCCCCACTGAGCATCCTGATGTGGGGCTTGATCCCAGGACCCTTAGATCATGACCTGAGCCGAAGGCAGACACATAACCGACTAAGCCACCCAGACACCCCAAGAAATTCTTTAATGAAAATTGTATTTGCTTTATATATATGTGTATATGTGTGTATGTATATATCTATGAGTATGTACGTAGTGTGGGCGTTAAGTATATATATGTGTTTATATATATATAATTTACAATAGGCAGCCTGTGGTGAGTTTGAGAGGGAGTGACCTGTCCTGGAGTGGGTGTAACTGTTCTTATCCATCTCTTTTCCACATTGAAGCTCGTCCCAGAACAGTGGCCCAGGTGCCCCAGTGCCAGGCACTGAGTGTGGGCAAGTAAATACAATCCTCCTGGAACTCTCCTGCTCCATTTTGGGTGATGCCATAGGGTGTGGGCTTGCTTTTGTTAAAGTAATTAAGCAAGGAGGCCATTAGA
Source organism: Eumetopias jubatus (assembly GCF_037043125.1). Lineage (NCBI taxonomy): Eukaryota > Metazoa > Chordata > Mammalia > Carnivora > Otariidae > Eumetopias > Eumetopias jubatus. Next base: position 100,915,988 of record NW_028274811.1, read on the forward strand.
CTGGGAAGGCTCTCATGCTTGGTAGCCTACTGAGCAAACCAAAACCTCAGCCAGGGCCAATGCCCTGGAATCCGAGAAAATCAACTGGAAAAACAATCACAAACAGCCTATCAGGCTTTCCCAAATAAGGCAACCACTTAAGCTATAACCATTCAGATAATTTCCTTGCTTTCCTCCCAAGCTTTCTCTCTAACAACCTCTCCCCTTGTGCCCATCAGTGGAGCCCTCCCAGCCACGAACTCTTTGGTGCTGCCTGATTCCAGTTGACGTGTACTCAGCTAAAATTTGAAAATGTTAATGTGCCTCAGTTTTGATTTTAACAGTTTGCTTTTACTGCAACATAGTGGTAAAGAACATTGGAAGTTGGGGGCATGCATAGGGAGAATGGGCCTCAGATCTGTTTTGGTTTGAGGCTTAGAAGAAAGCAAGCTTCTACCTGGTTCAACTTATTATTAGATTTTTGCTCTTGAGATTGGATTCAGGGCCTGGCTGGTATTAAAGTGCTCCTTTCCTCTTCTATGTCTGGGTAAGAGCAATGATAATAGGTAAGGTAATTCCCTTCTTCCTGAGTTTGCAGGCCATAATAATATCCAAATACCTCTTAATATGATTCCAGTTTCTAACACAGTACAAGATTCCCAGCCCTGCACAACTCGGTGGTAGCCTACCTTTTGAGTTGTTCTGTCATTAGATCTCTTGCTGTCTCCGGAGTACATGATTTCATGAGATTTACTTTTGTGCTTTCCATTTTCATTGGCTAGCAGCTTACTTTCAATGCATCCTTCAAGGCTGTAATAGTTTCCTAGGGCCGCTGTAACAAATTACCACAAACTTGGTGGCTTAAGACAACATAAATTTATGCTCTCACCTTTCTGGAGGCCAGAAGTCCAAAACCAAGATGTTGGCAGAATTGGTTTTTTTTGGAGACTCTGAGTCCCTCTCCCAGCTTCTGATGGTGGCTGACAATGCTTGGCATTCCTTTCCCTGTTGCTCTAATCTCTGCCTCCATCCTCACATGGCCTTCTCCTGATTTTTCCTCTTCTCAAATTTCTCTTTTAAGGACACCACTACTCACTGAATTTAGGCCCCCCCTAAGTCCAGGATGATCTCATCTCAAGATCCTTAATTAATATCTGCAAAGACCCCTCTTCCAAATAGTATCACATTCATCGATACTGGAATTTAGGACTTAAATATATCTTTTTGGGGGCTATTATTCAACTCACTACAGTGGCTTAACTCACTTTTCTTGCTGAAGGCTTTCCTGATTGGCCCACATGGTTTCTACCTCCTCTACCTCCTCTGTGGCACTTTTCTAACTGTTTGTGTGCCTTTCTCACATAAGAGATTAGGTGCTTCTTAGACTTGGTTCCTAGCTCAGTGCCTGACATATCATAAGACCTCAAAGACCTCAGCGTGTTTGTTGAACTTAAACAAAGCATTGCTTACGCCACATTGTTATTCTAAGGCTGACTTAAAACAGCAAAATGTTATTCAGACCAGAGCTGCTCATGGTTCACTATGAAATCAATGGGCTCCCATGCAGGCCATGGCTACTCATCCTTTTTATGTCTTATGTATGGTGCTGAGTGGAGAGGGCAACCGTTCATGTGATACTTACTCATTCGACAAATACTGAACACTTGTCTTGAGCCAGGCCCTGCCCTAGGCATTGAGATACAATGTGCATATGATAAAAAGCAGTCAGCACCTGGACAAGGATGGGGGCCTGTGAACACACAACTTACATTCTATTATGGTAATGACTTGGGTGCTGAGGGAAGTGCAGTGTGCTGTGAAATTCCTAACATGAGCCTGGATAATCTAGACTGCTGGATGGGGAAATTATCTAGGAAGAAGTGACTGACATAAAAACCTGAGGAGCAGTGAGGAATTCTCATGGTGAGGGGGATAGGGCTGGAGTCTTCCCAGAGAGGCAGGTGCAAAACTGTGGCAGTGAGAGAGAAGGTATGACATGCTTGACAAATGGTTGAGGGCTGCAGAGGCAGTGATCTCCTGGAGGCTTGTTAAACACAGATAGCTGGGACTTACCCCAAGAGTTTCTGAATCAGCAGGTCTGGGAGGGCTGAAGAATTTGTATCTCTAACAAGTTCTCAGGTGATGCTGATGCTGCTGGTCTTGGGGACCACACTTTGAGAACCACTGTGCCAAAAGGAGCACAATGAGTAAGGTGCAGGATTGGCTAGAGGGGGCTGGATTATAATTAATTGCAATTAATCTAGCAAGGGCTAGATTAATAAAATAATATAATAATATAATTATTAGTTGCTGTAGCAGGGGCTAGATTATAAAAGGTCTTAAAACATATGTTTGAATTGGGTCCTGAGGTCTATTGGAAGCCTTTGATGGGGCTGGATGATGATATACTTTTGGTCACTTCAGTCTACATATGAAGAATCTACTGGAGGGGGCAAAACTGAGGGAGACTATTGCAGGAATGGAGGAGAGAGACAATGGTCACAAGTGCAAAGGTGGCAGGGGTGGGGGATGGAGAGAAGGGATGGATTTCAGAAATACAGGACATGGCATAAGAAAAGTCTGTAAAGGTGCTCCTTTACAAATTGTCTCCCTCACCATGTATCCATTATGAAATTCTGTCATTAGAAATTGGGGACCAGATGCACCTGGGTGGTTCAGTCAGTTAAGCGTCTGCCTTCAGCTGGGGTCATGATCCCAGGGTCATGAGATCAAGCCCCACTGCAGGCTCCCTGCTCCACGGGGAGCCTGCTTCTCTCTCTCCCACTCCCCCTGCTTGTGCTCTCTCTCTGTAAAATGAATAAATAAAATCTTAAAAAAAAAAAAGAAATTGGGGACCAAACTGTGGCCCCCCAGACCAATGACATTGTATCATCTAGGAATTCGTTAGAAATCCACACTTCTGGGGTGCCTGGGTGGTTCAGTCGTTGACCGTCTGCCTTCAGCTCAGGGTGTGATCACAGGGTCCTGGAATTGAGCCCCGTATCGGGCTCCTTGCTCAGCGGGGAGTCTGCTTCTCCCTCTCCCTCTGCCTCTCCCCTCAGCTCATGCTCTCTTTTTCTCAAATAAATAAATAAAATCTTAAAAAAAAATCCACATTTCCAAAAGTGTAGCAATGGAGTCCAAAATTCTGTGTTTTAAAAAGCCCTCAGGATGATTGTGATGCCCGCCAGTTTGAGAGTCACTGCCTTAAAGCAATTGTGTCCTTAACTAAATGTAAAATAAAATGAAACACAAAATAGAAAAAAAAATCCAAATTAAATCAAAATTAAAATGCAAATCTCTCATGGAATGACCTTGTGTTAGGAATTTTTAGAAATGAAATAACAGTGTAAAACACTGGTGAAAACACCAGTGTTTTCGTGGTGATAGGTGGCTGACCCAGGTTTTGACAAGATGGTGGGGCCAAGATGGTTGGAAATATGGGGCGCAGACTTGAAGAGATATCAAGGGAAGTGTTTGTGTCAGTAGCTTTGCTGCTGTGCTTAAGGCAGTTGGTACTTTGCTGCCAATCAAATCTTGTGTTGAGGAAGTGTTTTTTTTTTTTTTTTTTAAATTAAAGTCTCCTTTGGAAAGATTCATAGCTCTGATTCTTAAATTCAAGCGTTTGGTTTTCATTCGTCCAACCACTAGATGGCAGCCTCGTGCCACCTTTCAAGCAATCAGAAAAGTCTAAATTTGGGAGGGGGAAAAAAAAAAAAAGCCAAGACTTTGGAAAGGATGCCAGTTCATTCGTTTCTATCTGGCGCGTGGTTTTGACATTCTATCTATTCTTTTGGACTTCTTCCATTAATTATGACACTCAAAGTTTTTTGTTCACTGAGGGGCAGAGAGCCAAAGCTTTAATTAAACCCGTGGGGGCACTGCCTCAGTAACGACCACGCGCCAGGCACTCTACATAAATTGTTTCATTTTATTCTCATAATGTGCCTATGAACTAAATATTATTACTTCTCATTTTACTTTGGAGAAAACTGAGGGTCAGAGAGGTTTAGCAATTAGCCCAAGACCCCCCAGCTGAAAGGGAGAACTGATTTTTAGAGCCCAGGTTAGTTTAACTGGATGGTAAATCATGCTCACTTAAACCCTTGAGAATTAGTAGGGTTTTTACAATCTCAGTAAATTACAGCTAGATTCAGCCCTGAGTTTTCTAAGATAAGAATCACACATAAAGTTTAAAATAACTGTTCTCCATATTCCAACATTAGAAGTTTCATTGAAAAGAAGAAAGAAAAAAGTTTCACTGGTTTTATTTGCAGGATGGCATTTGAGTCTTTTCTAGATTTATTATAGAGGAGAAATCAGTTTAATTAGGGTTGCGAAATAAAAAGTTTTGATCCCAACTGGATGTTAGAATTCTTATGGCATGCATCGCTTTCTACTCTCTATTTTATTTGTGTTTACAAATAAAATAATCTACTTCCGTGTGAGTCCAGGAAGATAGGATCCATGTCTCAGTCATTTCTTTGTATTCTTGCCTTATATTGCCTTTATTGAGTGTGTGTACAGAATGTGTGTAGTAAGGGCAGAGAAAAAATAAATGTAAAATAATCCACATGAACAAAATACCAAACTTTTTTGTAAAGACCGGATCTGTTAAATACCGTGCCAAGTCATCTTGGAGCCTGAGGCAAAAGGGTTTTTTTTTGGTGTCTTCTTAGATTTTGCAGTCAAAATGGGTGACTTACTTGCCCTATGCTAGTTCCAGACCTTGAAATACTCTTAAGTGCTTGTTCAGACAGGTTTTCTCAACATATATCCCCCCCAAAAAAACTACTGAGTGACTACTATGTGCTAATCATGATGCCCAGTTTGCTAACAAATGGTGAGTAAAAATGGACCTAATTTTTGCTCTCATGGAGCTTATGGAATACACCACTCATAGTTGGAAAGCATTATTATATAGTAAATGACTATCAGTCACTCACTCCTTTGTTATAAACAGGAAAACTAGGTGGCAAACTGAACCATGTAATGGCACTTTAATGGAGCCCTGGGTTTTTTTGTTTTGTTTTGTTTTTGCTGAATTTTATAACTTCCAAGTACCATTTGTAGATTGAGATCAGAAAACATTCCAAAAGACGTATGATCTGTTACAAAAAAGCATTGTCTTTCAGTCCTCCTCTTTCATTAGTATTCCAACCAGGAAGATGGACACATTATTGTAACTGGGGACATCCTACATTGCTTTTCAGTTTCGTACTGTGTTGAGTATGGATTTGGGGATGATCAGACTTGAGTCTGGGAGTTATTAAGAGCAACTGGTATCATAAGGTGAGGGTTTGCCTCCCAGCTAGACCATCTGCTAGTTGGGTAACTCTGGAGAGCTTATTGAACATCTCTGTGCTACTGATTCCTTATTGGTAGAAGGGAGGTCATAAGAGTAAATAAGTGGGGCACCTGGGTGGCTCCGTTGTTAAGCGTCTGCCTTCGGCTTGGGTCATGATCCCAGGGTCCTGGGATGGAGCCTCATGGTGGGCTTCCTGCTCAGCGGGGAGCCTGCTTCCCCCCCTCCCCGCTGCTCCCCCTGCTTGTTCTCTCTCTCTCTCTCTCATGCTCTCAAATAAATCAATATAATCTTTAAAAGAAAAAAAGTAAATAAGCGAATCTATGTAAGGTGTTTGGAACAATTCTTGGTACACAGTAAGTACTTAATATATATATGAGCTTCTACTAACAATAGTGGCAGTAATTCTGTCACTTTGATTCTGGAATTACTTTCCCTATGCAAGCTTTAGTTACCTCGACTGGCAAATGGAAAAAAATAGTATCTACATCATGAGGCTCTTGTGATGACTAAGTGAGAGAATAAATGGAAATCGCTCCACTGGACATGTAAGTGCTCAAGAAATTTAACTCCCCCCACCAAATGTCTGTCTCCTTAACTGAAGACTCTTCAAAATCCAGTAGGAGCTACAGATGATTCATCTTGTATACTTGGTGTTGTTCATAGTGTCTAGGACATAATAGGTGCACAGTAAATGATGAAAGCATGTAGAAATGTATATGTATTAGGATCATAAAAGCCCTTAAGTAGCTGAGGCTTGCCTGAAATTGTGAAGTAAATAAAGGTTATTTTGTGTGGGTGTGTTTGTGTGTGTGTGACAGAGAGAAAGAGGGAAAGAGATTATAGCTATCTAGGAAAGAACTATGGTCTGATGTTTGTGTCCCCCCAAATTCACATGTTGAAATCCTAGTGCCCCATGTGATGGTATGGGGGGGGCTTTGGGATTAGGTCACAAGGGCTCTGCCCTCGGGAGTGAGATTCATGTCCCTAGAAAGGAGGCTCTGGAGAGCTGGCTCGCCTCTTCTACCTTGTATGGACCCAGTGAGAAGTTGGCAGTCCCTAACCAGAAGAAGACCTTCACCGGACCTGACCACGTGGGCACACTATCTCGGACCTCCAGCCTCAAGAACCATTAGAAATTAAAACCTGTTGTTGCTGAGGCACCAGTCTGTGGTATTTGTGATAGCAGTTTGCACAGACTAACACCCAGGCAAATGAGAAGCTCCACTGAATCCCAGTGAACCTTTTTGTGCTTCCCTTGCTTGTGTTTAATAAAGACCACAAAAGAAAGCCTCAAGAAGATAGTGCAGACCTTTGCAAGTTGAAAAGGATATTCCCAGTTCTATGGCTATCAGTTTTGTTGCCAAATCACCCAAGTCAAGTGGAGTTACTCAAATAGCTATCAGGGTAGATTAGTTCTTTGGAAGAATGTGAAGCCAGGGAGCACCGAATAATGGGGGTATTTTTTTTTCCTCTCCTTCTTGATCATGTTCTCAGCTTAGCTCACCCTTTTATTTTCTTTCCACATCTTTTTCAAAAGTTGGAGGAAAAAAAAGAGGTCAATCAATATTTACTTTGAAGATTAAAAGCTGTAGCTTTTTTAGAGTACATCCTTTAAGCTGATGCTGTCGATATGAGGATGCCTGGACCCTCCTTACTGCATCGCCCCCCCCCATATCCAGAAAGGTTTTGTCTGCATTCACTATCAATTAAATCTTACTGAATAATTGACAAGAAAGAATCAGTTTAGTTTTCAGGAGTTCAGGCTGTAGTGTTTTTATATCACCATGTCAGGAATATTGGTCTAGTAAAAAAAGAAAAATTCCATTCTTTTTTAGAATTTAGCCTGGGCCTGTTAAATAATCAGTTGAATTAAATTATCCCCTTAAGAGAGGAGCACCTGTAGTCTGGAGGGTAAGAGTGATAGCTCTCGGGTCAGACTGCTTGGCTTTCAATGCGGATGGCGCTGTTTGTCAGTGGTGAGATTTTCCAGCTTGCTTAAACTTCGAGTCTCAGTTCTGTCATCTGTAGAATGGAGATAGTATCTGTCTCATAGTGCTGCTGTAGAAATTAAACGAAGTAATGTATGTAAAGCACAGCCTTGGCATATTACATGTGCTCTGTGAATATTAATTCTCGTCATCGTGATTCAGCTGGTTGAGCATCAGAGGGCGGCAGCTACTGATGAAGTCACTTCTGAAAGGGGAAAAGTCAGAGCACACTTTTTTTCTTCCAAGGTCACTATTTTGCAAGTTTTAATATTAATGCATTCAGTTCAAGGGATGAGCTTCAGAAAAATTTGAGAGCTGAAGAGAATTACCTAATCACCAATGTGATTTAAAAAGGTTGCTTCGAATTACACTGAAGGCTAATACAAAACTGTTTAGAAATGAGAATATGGATATCCCATGCCCTGGATTATTTTGTATTCTCATTTATACTCCACATACACATTCTCAGAAAATATTGATGACCAGACGCCCTTTCAGTGTATGTATATGAAAGAGAGTGTATAGCATGCAAACTATTTCTTTGACACTGGTTATGTCAACTTTCGCAAAAGTTTCTGGGCTATTAGAAGTTTCCAAATTGCTGAACACAAAAGAAACATAAATTTAAGGTAAAATATTTTAATATAGTCACTTTTCACCACCAAATGAAGATGCATGGGTACTTGGTTTAGGTGGAAGAAATAGAGATATTTATGGCCACTCTATATAATATAAACTAACCTGAGTACAAATAATTGTGAGTACTTACTATTTGATAGGTTCAATATTTAGGTCTGTCAAAATTATCTCATTTCCATTAAGTCTTTCACTGAATGGGGTCAATACCCTATTCATTTCTCTACCCCATAGATCAAATGTTATTTATTTTACTTTTGTGCACAATTGCAGGATAATCCGCCACTGGTTTTACTATAGAGGAATGATTATCTATGGAAAATTATCAGTTCTAAATGTAACTTTTGCATGTATCAGGCAGATGTAGGGCTGATTTATCTACTAAGAGATTAGGGTAAATGGGCTTTTTAAAGGGCTATGTTTGAGACCTGAAGAAAAGATCCTTTTAATTGGCTCAAAAATGCAATAAAAAGCTAAAAACTCATAATGGAGTAAATGTTGAATCAGACATTCACAAAACATTTTTTCATCTTCATGCATTTTAAAATAATTCTAAAATGAGGGCATCTGGGTAGCTCAGTTGGTTAAACATCTGCCTTCAGCTCAGGTCATGATCCCAGGGTCCTGGGATCGAGCCCCACATCAGGCTTTCTGCTCAGAGGGGAGTCTGCTCTCTCTCTCCCTCTGCCTGCCACTCCCCCTGCTTGTGCTCTCTCTCTGTCAAATAAAATCTTAAAAAAATTCTGAAATGTATGCCATAAAATTTCATTCAATTTGAAAACCTTTTTTTATTTTTTAATGTTTATTTTTTCGTTTCAAGTCTTTATTTTGAAAAGCTTTTTTATTTATTTTATTTTTTTAAAGATTTTATTTATTTGACAGAGAGAGATAGTGGGAGAGGGAACACAAGCAGGGGGAGTGGGAGAGGGAGAAGCAGGCCTCCAGTGAGCAGGGAGCCCGATGTGGGGCTCAATCCCAGTACCCTGGGATCATGACCTGAGCCGAAGGCAGACGCTGAACGACTGAGCCACCCAGGCGCCCCAAAAACCTTTTTTAGATTAATTTTCTCACCTCAAAGGAATTTGTGATGATTGCTGATATAAATTAAATGTGCTGCATAAAGTCAGATAGTTTAACAACATTTATAAAATGTTTAAGAATGTTTAGGTAGCAAAAATTACTTTTAATGAGGCATGTAGGGTTTATTTTCATATGATTTATTAATGTGATGTGAGGGAGAAAACTCTAAATGTGAGAGTGATATGGCCTTGTGGTAGTCTCAACATATCCTGAAAAGCCTTTTATTTTTAGCTTGTTTTCTCTTTCTACATAGCCAGTATGGTAGTGGTTAAGCAGTATGGCAGGATTAAGGACTAAAAGCAAAAACAGCAAGCTCTATTTGTGCCCGTCCCATCATTAAGTCAACAGAAAATCAGCAAGGTAGTTGCTTTTCAGTCAATATTGTCAGCTGGGTACTCTACTGCTGTAATGGCCTGTCAGCTCTGATTCACTCATATAGAAAGATTACAAGAGGGGGATATGCCTTTTAATCATTGTACTGGGAATTGACCTGCTCTTTCTCTGTAACCAAAGAAGAACAAAGTGTGAGCGCTGATCTCCTGAATAGCAGATGAGGCTCAATTTTCAAAAGAAATACAAAACTCTTCAGTGCATTTACCAGTCTTGATTTTAGGAGCCTTCATGGTCACCTGAGATCAAGCTGAAGCCTCAGGCTGGGATGTGAAGCCTTCAAAATCCACCAGTGAGCTAAACTTGTACCCTAGAATGATTTAATTAGTTGATCAATTTTTTAAACAATGAAGAGAGAAATCCAAGTGCACTGATTTTACATTTTCTAACTCTATAACAGAAGACAAATGGGAGTTGGTTCACGAATTCCTGGTACTAGATCAGAAATTCACTCTGGGCCCTTGCTTTACATTCTTTTGCTCACTTTTGCAATGACTATTTTTTGAGCTGTTCCTGGCTGCTAGGAACAATGCTAGGCCCTAGGCATGGAGCAGAGAACAAGTCAGATAATGTGTTCTCATATAGCTTATGTAAACAACACCATCTGGTCATCCTGATTGTGATGGGCACAATTAAAGAAGCTACCAGGGGTGTTAGGATAGTAAGTAACTGGAATTTACAAAGGAAAGTCGGGAATGTCCTCTGGGGAGAAGTGGTGCTTAAGCCAAGAACTGAAGGAAGAGAATGAGTCCCCTAATTGAATAGATGAGGAAGAGTTCTGCAAGGAGAACAGCGAGGGCAAAGGTTCAAAGGTGGAAAGAGCTACTCTGTCTTTCATGAATGGCACAGTAATGAAGGAACCAGAGAAAAGTAAGGGAGCCCCTCAAATTAGATAATTCTCCATGATTCATTTAATGAATACTGAGTAGGAGGCATTTTACTAAGTACTTTTAGGGGCCCAAAGAATAAGATATAGTCCTTTTGCCCTCAAGGAGTTTATGTAGAAAATGTTATTATTTCCATGGTAGAGATTCATTCTATAAATCAGGAACAAATTTGTATGCTGCTAATATATATGTCAAATTAAACTTATCCTTAAAAAAAAAAAAGAAACATTTGACAGGCTGGAAAACAGTCGTCTGGGGTCAGATTGTTAAAGGCATAGATTTGTGCTGCTCTAGGAAACTGAGCAGTTGCCGTAAGACACACAGTTATTTTGATCTCACAGCTTTAAAAATCTCAGATTTCCTCTGCTATGTGACCCCACAAGGGTACTTAGACTTTCTGAACTTCAACCGCAACATCTGAAAAATAGAGGTTTTGAGTGTGGAGTGTAGCTGCAGATTCAAACTGATTCCGGATCTGAATGACATGACCACATAACTATTGCCAAATAATTGCAGGAAGGAAGGACACAGTGCCCATATGTGCTGTTTCTTCTTGCTGGCATTTTCTTGGGGAACCAGGAAGACTACAATAGACATCCCAACATGCAATGTTAATTGTTAAGTTACTGCTTTGTCCAGCTACTGTGGTTAAGTCCTTTTATACAATGGTTAAAAAATTCTAAAAAGTACCCTTTGATGTAGGTATTTTACCCCCATTTTATAGGTGAGGAAACGGGAGGTTAGAGAACCCAAGGTCATATTCAAGTCAATAGCAGAGCCAGATATCGAACCTGAGGTTTGTGCTCTTTCCCTATATCCAAGGAATCCAATTGCAGGCAAAGGGATAAATGACCTCTAGAGATCTCTTCTGGTATTTTAAGGAAGAACTACCTAAATGGGATGTTTGTTATAATTTGGAATGGTTGCTAAGGGGAGCTGTGAGGCCTTTCAAAACAGAATAGCTATTTAGCCAGAAGGGAGAAAAAAGAAATCAGGCAGAGCAAGGCACAGCATTTATTGAACGTATACTCTGTGTTAGGCTCCATGTTATATCCTTCGATACATCTCATTTAAGTCTGCCAACAAACCTTTAGAAGGAACTGTGATCATTCCCTTGTAGATGGGGCTATCAGTTCTGACAAAGAAACAGAGCCTGGAGGTTAAGGAACTTGTGCTTGGACAGCTAGCTGGTAAGTAGCAGAACTGACATTCAGTGGCCCCCATTTCTTTGAACCCCCATTTCATTCTGGGCTGCTACCACTAAGAGAAAACATGTTTCAGACAGGAAGATTGATGATTTCTAGATGTTTCTTTAGTTCCTAGTAATTTGTTATTTTATGTTTTTTTTTTTTTTTGCCATTTGGTCATCTATGTTTTATTTTAATTTTTTATTTCTGTATCCATATTTTTCACATATACAAAACACAGTTGATATATATTTTCCTTCCTTTACTTTTTGCTCAGCTCAATTTAAAATATCCTATTTTCCCTTTGGTTTTTCCTTTGCTGTCTATGACCAAAGGCTGATTGATGAAAAGTTAACAATTCTCTAGTTAACATATTAAATAGACTTTTATCCCTCCTGGCAATGTTGAGGCAACTAATTATCAGCCCTGTGTAGGAGCAAGGAAAATTGACCTCAGACAGACCCACAGAGCCCTTCAAAGAGAAAATGAAGAAGTGGGGTCTCCCAACGCCCTCAGCTCCAAGCCAATCTGATATAATTGCCTGAGAAAAAGGACTCAAGTACTTGGAGTCTTCACAGATAGAGAGCCTCAGAAATAATGATTACAGCAAATCAGGGCTCATGAATATGCAGCTTATTTCTGCTTAGAGACACTTGAGTTATTGAAATTAAAAATACAAAATTATGGATTGCAAAGAAAGTGGCAGGGATTTTTTTTTTTTTTATTTTAACAATTGGAAAATATCACTGGAAATGAAGTCTTCCTGCCAACATGAAGCACATTATAATCATGCCAGGGAAATGATGCTTTTCTAAATGCTTGTTTTAAATAGATTTTTCCCCCAAATTCTGTTTAAAGATAGACTACGGAAGCTTTAACTCATGTGATTTTTTCTTTTTGTGGATTTCAATTTCAAGGTTATTCATTTTGGGACAGAGTCTAATACCATCTCATTCACAAGATGTTTCCTATACTTAGTATCTACCCTCGAAAGTCCTGAAGCAACGCGACTTGATTTTGGTGCCTGTTTCTTTCAGAGGTCCCTTCCTTTTTTACAGGATCCCCTTGGATGTCCCTAAACCTGATGTGCCAAAGACCCTCCATTCCCTAGGCTTGACCTCCCAGGCCCTACCCCATTCTTAGACCATGTCTTTCCCCTGCTAGTCCATCAAAATGACTTGTTTCATACTATTTTTATTCAGGATCTTTTGAGGAAATATGGTTAATAAACATAAATGGACATGCAAATGTTTTTTAAAAAATTTTTTATTGTTATGTTAATCACCATACATTACATCATTAGTTTTGGATGTAGTGTTCCATGATTCATTGTTTGTGCATAAAACCCAGTGCTCCATGCAGAACGTGCCCTCTTTAATACCCATCACCAGGCCAACCCATCCCCCCACCCCCCTCCCCTCTAGAACCCTCAGTTTGTTTTTCAGAGTCCATCGTCTCTCATGGTTCGTCTCCCCCTCTGATTTCCTCCCCTTCATTCTTCCCCCCCAGCTATCTTCTTCTTCTTCTTCTTTTTTTTCCTTAACATATATTGCATTATTTTTTCAGAGGTACAGATCTGTGGTTCAACAGCCTTGCACAATTCACAGCGCTCATCATAGCACATACCCTCCCCAATGTCTATCACCCAGCCACCCCATCCCTCCCACCCCCCACCACTCCAGCAACCCTCAGTTTCTTTCCTGAGATTAAGAATTCCTCATATCAGTGAGGTCATATGATACATGTCTTTCTCTGATTGACTTATTTCACTCAGCATAACACCCTCCAGTTCCATCCACATTGTTGCAAATGGCAAGATCTCATTCCTTTTGATGGCTACATAATATTCCATTGTGTATATATAGCACTTCTTCTTTATCCATTCATCTGTCGATGGACATCTTGGCTCTTTCCACAGTTTGGCTATTGTGGACATTGCTGCTATAAACATTGGGGTGCACATACCCCTTAAGATCCCTACATTTGTATCTTTGTGGTAAATACCCAGTAGAGCAATTGCTGGATCGGATGGTAGCTCTATTTTCAACTGTTTGAGGAACCTCCATACTGTTTTCCAGAGTGGTTGCACCAGCTTGCATTCCCGCCAGCAGTGTAGGAGGGTTCCCCTTTCTCTGCATCCCTGCCAATTGTTAATTGTTAATTTTAGCCATTCTGACTGGTGTGAGGTGGTATCTCATTGAGGTTTTGATTTGGATTTCCCTGATGCCGAGCGATGTTGAGCACTTTTTCATGTGTCGCTTGGCCATTTGGATGTCTTCTTTGGAAAAATGTCTGTTCATGTTGTCTGCCCATTTCTTGATTGGATTATTTGTTCTTTGGGTGTTGAGTTTGATAAGTTCTTTATAGATTTTGGATACTAGCCCTTTATCTGATATGTCATTTGCAAATATTTTCTCCCATTCTGTCGGTTGTCTTTTGGTTTTGTGGACTGTTTCTTTTGCTGTGCAAAAGCTTTTGATCTTGATGAAATCCTAATAGTTCATTGTTGCCCTTGCTTCCCTTGCCTTTGGCGATGTTTCTAGGAAGAAATTGCTGCGGCTGAGGTCAAAGAGGTTGCTGCCTGTGTTCTCCTTTAGGATTTTAAAGGACTCCTGTCTCACATTTAGGTCTTTCAACCATCTGGAGTCTATTTTTGTGTGTGGTGTAAGGAAATGGTCCAGTTTCATTCTTCCGCATGTGGCTGTCCAATTTTCCCAACACCATTTGTTGAAGAGACTGTCTTTTTTCCATTGAACATTCTTTCCTGCTTTGTCAAAGATTAGTTGACCATAGAGTTAAGGGTCCATTTCTGGGCTCTGTATTCTGTTCCATTGATCTAAGTGTCTGTTTTTGTGCCGGTACCATACTGTCTTGATGATGACAGCTTTGTAAGAGAGCTGGAAGTCCGGAATGGTGATGCCGCCAGCTTTGCTTTTCTTTTTCAACATCCCTCTGGCTATTCGGGGTCTCTTCTGGTTCCCATGCAAATGTTTTATAATTTGTTAAGTTATCATTGTCTTCTTACAAGTTAAATTTGCAAATCCCATTTTCAAATTTCTTGATTTGCAACACCAGGCTGCTACCATGTGGTTAAAACTGTTTTGATTACATTGTTTGAACTACTAGATGCAAGAATATATAACTAAAATCACTCTTTCAAAATGTGTGTGTGTGTGTGTGTGTGTGTGTGTGTGTGTGTGTGTGTGTGTTTGAGGATAACTAAAACGAAGTATAGGATTTGGTGCTATAAGGGATGGTTGGCAAATATATAGCAAATGTTTTTCCATTTTCCTCTCCATTGCCTATGGCAAATATCGCTAACTTCCAAGGCATCCTTTCCAGCTAAGTTAGGATGAGATCTCAGAATCCTTCCTAACATAGCACCTGAAGCAGTCTATATCAATTAATAGGAACTAGCATTTGGGATAAAATCACATATCTTTCTTAATATAGAGCAAGTTCAAAATAACAGTAATAAACCAAGGCTTTGAGCCATCAGGATGGTAAGCTGCTGCTGGGATGTAGTAAGGAGATAGAGATGATCTTTTAAGTATAGGGGTGAAGTCAAGGTCGGATGGCAATGTAGTATGAATAGAGCAATTTAAGTGAAGCAAGTTTCAAAACTTAGAGGCAGCATGAAGGGTGGAATCCCAGGGGGCAGGGGCATGCAGAGAGGCAATACTAAGCCTGAAGTGACAGGAGTCTCATCTGGGGGGACTGGGTAGGTTTGGGAAGGTGGATGGGGCTGAAATTGAAGAGATTCCTTAAAGCTTTGCAGTTTTATTTCTGTTCATATGTACCTCAAAGCCTTTTCAAAATGTTCACCATCTACTTATATAAGGCACCTTGGCATTTGCCAGTTTGAATGCATAGGTTAGCATCATCCACCATGCTCTTTACATTCCTAACTGGGTTTCTGCAGTTGGGTAAATAGCCATGTTTTCTAATCAAAAGACAACAGAGACAAGAACAGGACCACATGCATCTCCTAGAACCCTTGTTTCCTGAATGATGCAGTAATCTTAGTCCCATTTAACTTACTGTGCCTGACAGTAACCCCAAATGAGGTCAAAATGACAATAAGTCTCAAACTCCCTGGCCTACCTTAGGGCCAACTGAGAAACTACTTTCACTGCATTCTGCTTCTCATTGCCTATTGGGGAAACCATTGACTTTCATGTTCAGAATGACCAGTGAATAGGTAGTTAGGGACCAGATAGTTCTGCCAAAACTATACATTGGCCAGTAAAAGAAACTTGTTGGGAATTACAGGGTTAGGGATATCAGTTTTATAATCTCTTTAGTAAAGGTCCGATTCCTTTTCTTGTCTGAGTGGAATTCCAATGCATCTGGAATAGAAAAGTTGAGAAATCTGGGTACTCTCCTAGACAGCTATTGGTCTCGACATTCACCTGACACATAGGCACATAGACACAGATGGTTGGGCATGCCACGTTTGTCTTTCAAACATCATCTCTACCCCCCCCCCCACCAGTTGTATAAGAAGAAACATGAACCCACCTGGAACTAAAAGGGAAAAGTAGATCACACACTGAAACTGGGTCCAAATTGTTTAGCGGGTAGTCCCAGGTTAGGGGAGGAAAATGCTGCCTTTGTGTGGTCTCTTTTCTATGGGACAATGAACAGAGACTGATGGAGGTATTAAGCTTTTTTTGGTCAAAGTGGATCTAAACTCCTTTATTTGAAATCAGGTTTACTTCACAATGACCAACCAAAGTCAGGGGTTGAGACCATTATCTGGATAATTTAGATACCAGGAAGGAACTGAATTTTGCTTCAGTTAATCTGATTTTACTGAATAAAACATAGTAGAATCTTTGGCCTATGCTGTGAAGTTAAACTTCAATTTCTGACTTTTATTTGGTCTGGGGAGAATAGACTAAACCCTTCCTTTATTAAGGTGAATGCAATAATAAAAGATTAAAGTTCTCAGAGGTAATACATTCCCTCTTTTATTTCCACTTCGATGGTGGGAAGTTTCTTGCTTAAAGTATTAGTTTCTTGCAACTGCCGTAACAAAGTACTTCCAACTGGGTGGCTTAAACAATAGAAATTTATTGTCTCACAGTTCTGGAGGTTAGGAGGGCAAGATCATGTGTCAGCTTGGTTGGTTCCTTCTGAAGCCATGAGGGAGAATCTGTTCCATGCCTCTTGTCCAGCTTCTGGTGGTTTTCCAGCAATCTTTGGTGTTCCTGGGCTTATAGAAGCATCACCCTGCTCACTGCCTTTATTGTCATATAGCATTCTGTGTGTGTGTGTGTGTGTGTGTGTGTGTATTTGTGTGTGTGTTTGTCTCCAAATTTCCCCTTTTAAAAGGATACCAGTCAGATTAGAGCCCATGCTAATTACTTCGTTATAAATTAATTATCTCTGTAAACACCCCATCAACAAATAAAGTCACATTCTGAGGTAAGGGAGGTTAGGAATTAAATATACAAATTTTTGGAGGACACAGTGAAAGCCATAATGCTCAAATATGTTGTGTGGATTGCTGATATACCCATGCATATGTAACTGTTAAACCATAATCACAATCAAAATGTCATTGCTTTCATTAAGAGAAGCTTTCCAAATATATTTTCCTCCTCTTAATTTGAAATGAGAGAGTCAGAATTTGTCAATGTCTTTCCAGCATTGTGTTGGAACTGTGTAGTAATCCTTTTTCCTATCTGAGAAATAGAACTGGATGGACAGCTGGCTTTAGAGTTTGCATGAAGAGTACATAATCCTACTTATGTAACCCATCATGTTTGCAAAATCTGCACTGCAGTTTTTGAGAGGGAATGAGATGTTTGAAAATAAAATCTGCTGTGCAGGAGTGGAAAATTTATCCATTCTTCACATTATTTTTGTTCTCTGTATTTTTATTTTGCATTCTCAAGAGGTATGTATCCTTGCTTGAGTGTTTTGCCTTTGCTGCACATGTCAGGGATTCAGAAAAGGTGAGATATGGCCCTAGGTCTATTCATTGACCTTCTTTGTGATGTGCAAGTTGTTTAACTCCTCAAGGGTGATGATTTCTTAAGTCTTGAGTCAGTCAGGCTAGATTGAGGTGGGATGAGGAAAGAGTGCATTAGGAATGGAGAGCAATGCTGCCCTTAAAAGTGTGAGGGTTCATTGGTCAAATTGCAATTCTACCCAAAACAAAAACAAAAACAAAAAACAAAAAAAACAAGGGGGGAGGAGCAAGATGGTGGAGGACTAGGAGACCTAAATTTTGTCTGGTCCCAAGAATTCAGCTAGATAGTTATCAAACCATTCAGAACACCTACAAACTCAACAGGAGATCAAAGAAAAGAATAGCAGCAATTCTATGAACAGAAAAGCAACCACTTTTTGGAAGGTAGGATGTTAGGAGAAGTGAATCCGAGGGATATTTGGGAAGCTAGACTGTGGTGGGGAGGGAGCCTCCCTCAGCTGGCTACTGGCAAGTGATAGAGCAGCAGAGCACAAAATTGAAACTTTTAGAAGTCTGCTCTGCTGAGGGATGTAGCTCCAGTGGCAAAGCAGGGGGTGGGGGGTGGAACACTCGCTAGTACACTGTGGTCTCAGGACTCTCGGGGTCACAGAAAGACCAGGAGTGCCTGAGTGTGGCAAAGCTCCCAGATATTGGAGCGGGGAAGCTGGCTCCAAAGACGGAGCCAAGGAGTGGGCTCTCAGCTTGGGGTTGCCATAAACCGTGACCCGCGCATAGTTGGGCCACTGATCTTCCAGCAGGGACTGAACAAGTGACAGATCCGGGGAGACTCCCCTTCCTCCCCCAGGAGGAGTGGCGTGGGAACCCACTGCAGGAATCTTCTGGGTTTGAAGACTCCAAACAGGGTCGTGTACCAGAGATAGAAACGCTCACTCACAGGCTGGGTGAGCATGGAGTGTGGCCAGAGACTGGGGAGACAGGAGTGATTGACTGCTTTTCTCTGAGGGCTTACTGAGGAGTGGGGCCCAAGCTCTTGGCTCCTTTGGGGCCAGAGAATGGGAGGTTGCCTTTTTCACTCTCATCCTCCAAAGCTGTATGGAAAGCTTGCAGGGAACAAAATCTACATACAGCAAACCCGAACAGATTACCTAGCCTGGACCCTGACAAGGGCGGTGCAATTCTGCCTTGGACAAAGACATTTGAGAATCATGGCAACAGACCCCTCCCCCAGAAGATTACAGCAAGAACAGCCAGCCAAGACCAAGTTTACCGATCAATGAGAACTGCAAAACTCCAGCGGTAGGGGAATACAGCACACAGAATTCATGGCTTTTTTCCCATGATTCTTTAGTCTTTCAAAGTTAATTTTTAAAATTTTCTTTATTTTTTCTTCCATTTTTAAAAAATTTTTCTTCTTTCCTTTTCAACCAACATCTTATCTTAACAATTCCTTTTTTAAAATATTTTTTAATTTTCATTTTTACAGTCATAGCCCATCCCTTCATTGTATTTAACCTTATTTTTTGTATATATATAAGTTTTTCTTTCTTTAAAATTGTGGGATACAGTTTCTTCTAACAGACCAAAATATACCCTAAATCTACTGTATGGCTTTGTTCTAGTCTCCTGCCTGATCACATTCTCTCTCTCTTTTTTTTTAATTTAATTTTTTCTTTCTATTTTCAACCAACTTCTTATTAATTCCTTTTTAAAAATCTTTTTAAATTTCATCTTTACAGTCATATTCCATCCCTTCATCGTTTTTACCCTTATTTTTGTATATATATGTATAAGTTTTTCTTTCTTTAAAATTTTGGGAGGCAGTTTCTTCTAACAGACCAAAATACACCCAAAATCTAGTGTGTGGCTCTGTTCTATTCACCAGCCTGATCATATTCTTTTTTTTCCCATCCTTTTTCCTCCAGTTTTGGGACTCTTCTGATTTGTTTAGTGTATATTTTTCTGGGGTCATTGTTACCCTTTGAGCATTTTGTTTTCTCATTCATCTATTCTCCTCTGGACAAAATGACAAGATGGAAAACCTCACCTCAAGAAAAAGAACAAGAGTCAGTACCAACTGCCAGGGACCTAACCAATACAGACATTAGTAAGATGTCGAAACTAGAGTTCAGATGACGATTATAAAGATACTAGCTGGGCTTGAAAAAAGCATAGAAGATACTAGAGAATCCTTTTCTGGAGAAATAAAAGAAATAAAATCTAACCAAGTCGAAATCAAAAAGTCTATTAATGAGGTGCAATAAAAAATGGAGGCTCTAACTACTAGGATAAATGAAGCAGAAGAGAGAATTAGTGATATAGAAGACCAAATGATGGAGAATAAAGAAGCTGAGAAAAAGAGAGATAAACAACTACTGGATCACAAGGGGAGAATTCAAGAGATAAGTGATACCATAAGACGAAACAACATTACACTAATTGGGATCCCAGAAGAAGAAAAAAAGAGAGAGAGCGGCAGAAGGTATATTGGAGCAAATTGTAGCAGAGAACTTCCCTAATTTGGGGAAGGAAACAGGCATCAAAATCCAGGAGCCACAGAGAACCCCCCTCAAAATCATAAAAATAGGTCAACACCCCAACATCTAATAGTAAAACTTACAAGTCTCAGAGACAAAGAGAAAATCCTGAAAGCAGCTTGGGACAAGAGGTCTGTAACCTACAATGGTAGAAACATTAGATTGGCAGTAGACCTATTCACAGAGACCTGGCAGGCCAGAAAGGACTGGCATGATATATATTCAGAGGACTAAATGAGAAAAATATGCAGCCAAGAATATTACAACCAGCTAGGTTGTCACTGAAAATAGCAGGAGAGATAAAAAGGTTCTAGGAAAACAAAAACTAAAACAATTTGTGAACACCAAACCAGCCCTACAAGAAATTTTGAAAGGGGTCCTCTAAGCAAAGAGAGAACCTAAAAGTAAGAGAGACCAGAAAGGAACAGACACAATATACAGTAATAGTCACCTTACACGCAATACAATGGCAATAAATTCATATCTTTCAATACTTACCCTGAATGTAAATGGGCTAAATACCCCTATCAAAAAACACAGGGTATCAGATTGGATTAAAAAAAAAAACAAGACGACTCATGAATATGCTGTCTGCAAGAGACTCATTTTAGACCCAAAGACACGTCCAGATTGGATGTGAGGGAGTGGAAAACAATTTACGATGTTAATGGACATTAAAAGAAAGCTGGGGTGGCAATCCTTATATCAGACAAATTAGATTTTAAACCAAAGACTAGAATAAGAGGTGAGGAAGGACACTATATCCTATCAAAAAAGAAGATCTAACAATTGTAAATATCTATGCACCTAACATGGGAGCAGCCAATTATATAAGCCAATTAATAACAAAAGCAAAGAAACACATTGACAATAATACAATAGTACGGGACTTTAACATCACCCTCACTGAAATGGACAGATCATCTAAGCAAAAGATCAACAAGGAAATAAAGACTTTAAATGTCACACTGGACCAGATGAACTTAACAGATATATTCAGAACATTCCATCCCAAAGCAACAGAATACACATTCTTCTCTAGTGCCCATGGAACATTCTCCAGAATAGATCATATCCTGGGTCACAAATTAGGTCTCAATCAGTACCAAAAGATTGGGATCATTCCCTGCATATTTTCAGACCATAATGCTTTGAAACTAGAACTCAATCACAAGAGGAAAGTCAGAAAGAACTCAAATACATGCAGGCTAAAGTATACCCTACTAAAGAATGAATGGGTCAACCAGGAAATTAAAGAAGAATTAAAAAAATTCATGGAAACCAATGAAAATGAAAACACAAATGTTCAGAATCTTTGGGATATAGCAAAGGTGGTCCTAAGAGGAAAGTGTATAGCAATACAAGCCTTTCTCAAGAAACAAGAAAGGTCTCAAATACACAACCTAACCCTGCACCTAAAGGAGCTGGAGGAAGAACAGCAAATAAAGCCTACACCTGCAGGAGAAGAGAAATAAAAAAGATCAGAGCAGAAATCAATGAAATAGAAACCAAAAGAATAGTAGAACATATCAATGAAATTAGGAGCTTGTTCTTTGAAAGAATTAAGATTGATAAACCCCTGGCCAGACTTCTCAAAAAGAAAAGAGGAATTACCCAAATAAATAAAATCATGAATGAAAGAGTAGAGATCACAACCAACACCAAAGAAATACAAAAAAATTATAATAACATATTATGAGCAACTGTATGCCAGCAAATTAGATAATCTGGAAGAAATGGATGCATTCCTACAGATGCATAAACTATGAAAACTGAACCAGGAAGAAATAGAAAACCTGAACAGACCCATAACCACTAAGGAAATTGAAGCAGTCATCAAAAATCTCCCAACAAAAAAGAGCCCAGGGCCAGATGGCTTCCCCGGGGGAACTGTACCAAACATTTAAAGAATTAATACCTATTCTTCTGAAACTGTTTCAAAAAAATAGAAATGGAAGGAAAACTTCCAAACTCATTTTATGAGGCCAGCATTACCTTGATCCCCAAACCAGACAAAGACCCCATCAAAAAGGAGAATTACAGACCACTATCCCTGACCAACATGGATGCAAAAATTCTCACCAAATTCTAGGAAATAGGATCCAACAGTCCATTAAAAAGTTTATTCACCACGACCAAGTGGGATTTATCCCTGGGCTGCAAGTTTGCTTCAACATCTGCAAATCAATCAATGTGATACAATACATTAATAAAAGAAAGAACA
Organism: Eumetopias jubatus; assembly: GCF_037043125.1. NCBI lineage: Eukaryota > Metazoa > Chordata > Mammalia > Carnivora > Otariidae > Eumetopias > Eumetopias jubatus. Next base: position 100,938,142 of record NW_028274811.1, read on the forward strand.
AGAACCTTATGATCTTCTCAAAAGATGCAGAAAAAGCATTTGGCAAAGTACAGTATCCTTTCTTGATTAAAACTCTTCAGAGTGTAGGGATAGAGGGTACATACCTCAGTATCATAAATGACATCTATGAAAAACCCACAGCGAATATCATACTCAATGGGGAAAAACTGAGAGCTTTTCCCCTAAAGTCAGGAACATGGCAGGGATGTCCACTATCACCACTGCTACTCAACATAGTATTCGAAGCCCTAGGCACAGCAGTCAGACAACAAAAAGAAATCAAAGGCATCCGAATCGGCAAAGAAGAAGTCAAACTCTCACTCTTTGCAGATGATATGATACTTTATGTGGAAAACCCAATAGACTCCACCCCAAAACTGCTGGAACTCATACAGGAATTCAGTAAAGTGGCAGGATATAAAATCAATGCACAGAAATCAGTTGCATTTCTATATACCAACAAGACTGAAGAAAGAGAAATTAAGGAGTCGATCCCATTTACAATTGCACCCAAAACCTTAAGATCCCTAGGAATAAATCTAACCAAAGAGGCAAAGAATCTGTATTCAGAAAAATATAGAATACTCATGAAAAGGGCACCTGGGTGGCTCAGTCGTTAAGCGTCTGTCTTTAGCTCAGGTCATGATCGCAGGGTCCTGGGATTGAGTCCCACTTTGGGCTCCTTGCTCAGTGAGGAGCCTGCTTCTCCCTCTCCCTCTACTGCTCCCTCTGCTTGTGCTCTCTCTCTCCGACAAATAAATAAAAAAAAAATACTCATGAAAGAAATTGAGGAAGACACAAAGAAATGGAAAAACGTTCCATGCTCATGGATTGGAAGAACAAATATCGTGAAAATGTCTATGCTACCTAGAGCAATCTACACATTTAATGCAATCCCTATCAAAATACCATTAACTTTTTTCAAAGAAATGGAACAAATAATCCTAAAATTTGTATGGAACCAGAAAAGACCCCGAATAGCCAGAGGAATGTTGAAAAAGAATAGCAAAGCTGGTGGCATCAGCATTCTGGACTTCCAGCTCTATTACGAAGCTGTCATCAGCAAGACAGTATGGTACTGGCACAAAAACAGACACATAGATCAATGGAACAGAATAGAGACCCTCAACTCTATGGTCAACTCATCTTCGACAAAGCAGGAAGGAATGTCCAATGGAAAAAAGACAGTCTCTTCAACAAATGGTGTTGGGAAAATTGGACAGCCACATGCGGAAGAATGAAACTGGACCATTTCCTTACACCACACACAAAAATAGACTCCAAATGGTTGAAAGATCTAAACGTGAGACGGGAGTCCATCAAAATCCTAAAGGAGAACACAGGCAGCAACCTCTTCAACCTCAGCCACAGCAATTTCTTCCTAGAAACATCGCCAAAGGCAAGGGAAACAAGGACAAAAATAAACTATTGGGATTTCATCAAGATAAAAAGCTTTTGCACAGCAAAAGAAACAGTCCACAAAACCAAAAGACAACCGACAGAATGGGAGAAAATATTTGCAAGTGACATATCAGATAAAGGACTAGTATCCAAAATCTATAAAGAACTTATCAAACTCAACACCCAAAGAACAAATAATCCAATCAAGAAATGGGCAGACGATATGAAGAGACATTTTTCCAAAGAAGACATCCAAATGGCCAAGAGACACATGAAAAAGTGCTCAACATCGCTTGGCATCAGGGAAATCCAAATCAAAACCTCAATGAGATACCACCTCCCACCAGTCAGAATGGCTAAAATTAACAAGTCAGGAAAAAGATGTTGGCCAGGACGTGGAGAAAGGGGAACCCTCCTTCACTGTTGGTGGGAATATAAGCTGGTGCAGCCAGTCTGGAAAACAGTATGGAGGTTCCTCAAACAGTTGAAAATAGAGCTACCATCCGATCCAGCAATTGCACTACTGGGTATTTACCACAAAGATACAAATGTAGGGATCCGAAGGGGTACTTGCACCCCAATGTTTATAGCAGCAGTAATGTCCACAATAGCCAAACTGTGGAAAGAGCCAAGATGTCCATCGACAGATGAATGGATAAAGAAGAAGTGCTATATATACACAATGGAATATTATGTAGCCATCAAAAGGAATGAGATCTTGCCATTTGCAACAACGTGGATGGAACTGGAGGGTGTTATGCTGAGTGAAATAAGTCAATCAGAGAAAGACATATGACCTCATTCTTAATCTCAGGAAACAAACTGAGGGTTGCTGGAGTGGTGAGGGTGTGGGAGGGACGGGGTTGCTGGGTGATAGACATTGGGGAGGGTATGTGCTATGGTGAGCACTGTGAATTGTGTAAGACTGTTGAATCACAGATCTGTACTTCTGAAACAAATAATGCAATATATGTTAAGAAAAAAAAAGAAGAAGAAGATAGCAGGAGGGGAAGAATGAAGGGGAGTAAATCGGAGGGGGAGATGAACCATGAGAGAAGATGGACTCTGAAAAACAAACTGAGGGTTCTAGAGGGGAGTGGGGTGGGGGGATGGGTTAGCCTGGTAATGGGTATTAAAGAGGGCACGTTCTGCGTGGAGCACTGGGTGTTATGCACAAACAATGAATCATGGAACACTACATCAAAAACTAATGATGTATGTGATTAACATAACAATAAAAAATTTAAAGCAAAAGGTATTGGGAAATAATGTATTTCTCATAATTTTATTTTTTAGAATTGAAACTAATATTTTTTTAAATATTTAATTAATTTATTTGATAGCAGAAGCAGGGGGAGCAGCAGAGGGAGAGAGAGAGGGAGAAGCAAACTCTCCATTGAGCAGGGAGCCTGATGTGGGACTTAATCCCCGGACCTTGAGATCATGACCCTCAGGTCATGATCCCAGGACCATGGTCATGACCCTCATGGCCAAAGGCCAATGCTTAACTGGCTGAGCCACCCAGGCATCCCAGAAGCTAATATTTTTAATGGAGTTACTTTTCCTTCTTATTACCACCTGGAACTTTACTTCGTAGTTTACTCTTGTGTTTCCTCATAATTTGAGGGAATATTAGACTGGTATCCAGGGCTCTCAAAAGCCCTCTGAAAGAGAGAACATCTTCAAGCTTATATTATAGACAATGTGAAGTGCTTTGTCTTCCACTTATCCTTTAAGACCAGCTGAAATGCTACCATCCTTGTGAACTCCTCCGATTTGCTTATTTAGAAATGGATCTCTACCCGATGTCTCAGTGACAGCAGCCCCATTCTGCCTTCTGTATTCCAGTGTTGTGCAATAAATCACCCCAAATTAATGGCTTCAAACACCTACTGTCTTATTATATCTCATCATTTTGTTGGTCAAGAATTTGAATGGGACTTAGCTGTGGGATTGTTCTCCATCTGTTGTTGACTGAGGTCACTTGATATTGTTAGCTAGTCTGGTTTGGAAGGTCCAAGACAATGTCACTCACTCATCTGGCACCTTGGAAGGGTTGCTGTTGTCTCTTCTCTGCCTTTTTGGGTTCTGTTCACCTTTTTCTTTTGGTTTCATGCCTTTAAAAATCCCCTTCCTCTTACTTTATAAGAGTTTCTAGAGGGAGAGTATTTTTACAAAGTACTTTCAGATTCAGCTCTATTTTCTCTTTACATGAAGCTTTTGAGTATATTCCTCCACCTTTTAATGTGAGAACACTAAAACAGACAAGATAAGTGTTTTGGTATTGAAACTTTTTTGGTTGCAAGGAAAAGAAACTCACTCATGCCAGTGAAGGTAAATATCACATTTTCATTTCCTTTAAATATCCTCATCAGCCTCCAGGCCTACATGGTAGTTTGGAAGGTTGCTCTAGGTACACCATCTAGATTCATCTGATTTCTGGAGGTGAGGTGTTCAGAGTTCATTCACTGTCATTGCCATACATCATAATAAAAATGATAGCTGTTCTTTATTGGGTAGTTACTGTGTGTCAGGCATATTGCTAAATGTTTTAGATGTATTATCTCGCTTAATTCTCATACTAATATAATAGGTAATATTAGTATCATCTTATTTTAGAGGTGTGGGGGTGGGGGCTGAGGGTCATAAAGCTTAAATGTTTTGCCTCACTAGTTGGTAAGTGATAGAAGGGGCAGTGGAATAGTAGTGCCCCAGCTTTTTCCTGAGAGCAGAGTACTGAAAAAAAGAAGGAAGGAAGGTCTGTTAATTAGTCCTTTGATTCTTATTGTAAATGTATTGGTAAGTTTTCTTTCTTCAGGGACTTGGGAATTTTATTTTATTTTGGCCACGAAAAGAATCCAGGGCACTAAGTTCATTGTCTCTCATGCCTTCATGGCACTGTACCAACTCTCCTCTCAGTGGCTCATCTTTGCAGGCTTGTTGAACAAATTCAAATTTCAAAATAGAAGAGAGGAAGCAAACCCAGAAGACATTGACTTGTACTTCATTCTTCCACAGAACAATGCAGGGTGGTTCTATTTTGTAGGACGAAGCCTGGAAGACTCACTATACTCATTGTTCAAGGCAATTGATTCACTCTTGAGAAAGCAGGCTGGTAACTGAAGTTTGTTTACACAGTGACTCAGCCTCAGCCCAGAATTAGGTAATAGATGTTTATTAACTTTACTTTCTTTCTTAGAAAAAGAATCAACTAAGTTCTAGAAGTGGAATGATTGCAGCATTTGGAGGTCCCTATAAAAACTTCATAAAAATGTCACTCAGCATTTTTATTTTTTTAAAGATATTATTTATTTATTTATTTGACAGAGAGATAGAGAGCACAAGTAGGCAGAGCGGCAGGCTGAGGGAAAGGGAGAAGCAGGCTCTCTGCTGAGCAGGGAGCCCGATGCGGGGCTCGATCCCAGGACCCTGGGATTATGACCTGACCCAAAGGCAGGTGCTTAACCGACTGAGCCACCCAGGTGCCCCATCATTTTTAAAGATCCCTGGTATAACTTTTTTCTCATTTTAGTTCTTCATTACTAAAAGAAAAGAGATGCAGCTTTCATTTTTTACTTAAATCAATCACCAATGTCCTCTGAGTCTAGAGAGTGTGTGTATGTGTGTTTGTGTGTACGTCTTCCCTCAGAAGACACTAATAGGCTAACTGTGTGATAATATTTCACTAGCCACAATCTCTTTCCCCAATTCTTTAAAAAATTTTTTTGGTATGTTTTATTTTAATTAATTAATTAATTAATTAATTTATAATTATTCTCTACACCCAGTGTGGGGCTTGAACTCATGACGCTGAGATCAAGAGTTGCATGCCCTACTGACTGAGCCAGCCAGACATCCCTCCTCAACTCTTAACAAACATTTATTCTACAATTTGAATTTGTAATTGAAAATGGAGGAATAGAAGAGGCTGGAAAGTCTCTAAACAAAAGGACATTTAACTACATCCAAATGAATGGGGCATTGGGCCTCTTTATAATAGGCATGCTATGTCTCTTTGTGTTGAATAACCATAGCTAATCTGCATACATCTGCTTTGGGGGACATGCTGCTGGAAGGGCTGAGGATTGCTCAGGTTCTGGCACTAGTCAGCTGTGTGACTTTGAGCAATTCATGTAACATCATTGGATTTCAGTTTCTCATTTCCAAAGGGAAAGATTTGGGTTAGTTTATTTTTCCTCAAACTTCAGTTTCTGCATATCCTTCTTCATTTTTTTTCATATCCCATCACACCTTTGCTATTATTGAGCTAACATTTTAAAAAAGACTCCTTTTTAACAGGTTAAAATATGAGGGATGAAAATAATATTAAAATATTAAAAACTATAAAGAGAGAAGTATGTAGGAGAAAATAGAAGGAAAGAGTTTGCTAGAACAGGTGAGGGAAGACAGAACTGGGTTTTCTGAAAGTTCTTAGGAAAAAGAAGTTTGGGCCCAGAGATTGAGGGGATGGAATCTAGAGAATCAGGGAGATCTAAGACAAAAGACAGTTCTAAATTAAAGGGTTGCCAGTAGGAACTTAGGAAAGAGGAATCTTGGAGAAAAAGGGCTATTGCCTGCTCCATGTTAAATCATGCTATACTTTCCCTCAGCTACTTCTCCTAAATGCCATTGCACTGGAACACCAGGCCACAGCCTTGCCTCCTTCAGGCTCACTGATCTGTAACCTGTCTTCTACAGCCCCTCCTTAGGGAAGACAGTGGCTGAGGGAAAGTGCAGCCTGGGCGTTGAGGCCCAAGAGGGGAAGGTTAAGGGGAACTTGGAGGTGAGAGCCAAAGATGAATGAGGTTGAGGAGGGGTCAGAGAAACTGGAGTTTTTGGATTAGGCAAGGAGGAGGGGCCAATATCAGCCATGCCAGATTAAATAGGTTGCCCCTTGAGATAATGTGTTGGTCAGTATCTGATGAGTTATATATAGACTACCAAAAATAATAATTGCCCAGTATAATTACATCTACCTCAGTATGTCACAGCTGTTATGTGTAGTGATGGTAAGAAATACCTAAAACAACATACTTAACCATTTGGGAAATACTGGGCTAGATACAGTCATTTTGAACAGTTGTCAGTGTCAGTGTCACACATGTGCTATTTCATTTAATCCCACAGGACCCTGAGGCTCAGAGACCTTCAGTATTTCTTAATAACACATAGTTGGATTTGAACCCAGATTTTTGTAATAAGTCTGGGCTTTAAGGAGTGCTTCCAGCTCTACTGACTGTTCCATCTACCTCTCCCTGCCTCCAACTTTTGGCACTCACTGAAGGGGAATAAGATTCATTTTTTAAAAATTAAAATCAATTAATTAACATATAGTGTATTATTAGTTTCAGAGGTAGAATTTAGTGATTCATCAGTTGCATATAACACCCATTGTGCTCATTACGTCAAGTGCCCTCTTTTATATCCATCACCCAGTTACCCCATCCCCCTTACATCCTCTCCTTTGTTTACTATAGATAAGAGTCTCTTATCTATCCCTCTCTGATTTTGTCTTATTTTATTTTTCTCTCACTTCCCCTTATGTTCATGTTTTGTTTCTTAAATTCCATATGTGAGTGAAATCATATGCTATTTGTCTTTCTCTAATGGACTTATGTCACTTAGCATAATACCCTCTAGTTCCATCCACGTTGTTGCAAATGGTAAGATTTCATTTTTTTGATGGCTGAGTAGTATTCCATTGTGTGTGTGTGTGTGTGTGTGTGTGTGTGTGTGTGTGTGTGTGTATAATATATATATATATATATACCACATCTTCTTTATCCATCTGTCAATGGACAACTGGGCTTTTTCCATAGTTTGGCTATTGTGGACATTGCTGCTATAACATTGGGGTGCACGTGCCCCTTTGGAACACTATATTGGTAACTTTGGGGTAAATACCCAGTAGTGCAATTGCTGGGTCATAAGGTAGCTCTATTTTTAACCTTTTGAGGACCTCCATACTGTTTTCCAGAGTGGCTGTACCAGCTTCCATTCCCACTAACGGTGTAGGAAAGTTTCCCTTTCTCTGCATTCTTGCCATCTGTTGTTTCCTGACTTGTTAATTTTAGCCATTCTGACTGGTGTGAGGTGGTATTTCATTGTAATTTTGATTTGTGTTTCCCTGATGCCAAGTAATGTGGAGCATCTTTTCATGTGTCTGTTGGCCATTTGTATGTCTTCTTTGGAGAAATGTCTGTTCATGTCTTCTGCCCATTTCTTGACTGGATTTTTCTTTTTTTTTTTGGGTGTTGAGTTTGGTAAGTTCTTTTTTTTTAAAAAAAGATTTTATTTATTTATTTGAGAGAGAGAATGAGAGATAGAGAGCACAAGAGGGAAGAGAGTCAGAGGGAGAAGCAGACTCCCTGCTGAGCAGGGAGCCCAATGTGGGACTCGATCCTGGGACTCCAGGATCATGACCTGAGCCGAAGGCAGTCGCTTAACCAACTGAGCCACCCAGGTGCCCCCGTGTTTGGTAAGTTCTTTATAGATTTTGGATACTAGCCCTTTATCTGATATGTCATTTGCAAATATCTTTTCCCATTTTGTGGGTTGCCTTTTAGTTTTGTTGACTGTTTCCTTGCGTGCAAAAGCTTTTTATCTTGATGAAATCTCAATAGTTCATTTTTACCTTTGTTTCCCTTGTCTTTGAAGACGCGTCTAGCAAGAAGTTGCTGTAGCCAAGGTCACAGAGGTTGCTGCCTGTGTTCTCCTCTAGGATTTTGATGGATTCCTGTCTCACATTTAGGTCTTTCATCCATTTTGAGTTTATATTTGTGTATGGTGTAAGAGAATGGTCCAGTTTCATTCTTCTGCATGTGGCTGTCCAATTTTCCCATCACCATTTGTTGAAGACACTGTCTTTATTCCATTGGATATTCTTTCCTGCTTTGTCCAAGATTAGTTGACCATTGAGTTGAAGGTCCATTTCTGGGCTCTTTTTTCTGTTCCATTGATCCATGTGTTTGTTTTTGTGCCAGAACCATACTGTCTTGATGATCACAGCTTTGTAAAATAGCTTGAAGTCAGGCATTGTCATGCCCCCAGCTTTGGTTTTCTTTCTCCACATTCCCCTGGCTATTTGGGGTCATTTCTATTTCTGTAAAATTTTAGAATTATTTGTTCCAGCTTTGGGAAAAAGTTAATGGTATTTTGATAGGGATTGCAATGAATGTGTAGATTGCTCTGTGTAGCATAGACATTTTAACAATATTTGTTCTTCCAATCCATGAGCATGGAATGTTTTTCCATTTCTTTGTGTCTTCCTCAATTTCTTTCATAAGTGTTCTATAGTTTTCAGAGTACAGATCCTTTACCTCTTTGGTCAGGTTTATTCCTAGGTATCTCATAGTTTTTGGTGCAATTGGAAATGGGATCGATTCCTTGATTTCTCTTTCTTTTGTCTAATTGTTAGTGTATAGAAATGCAACTGACTTCTGTGCATTGATTTTATAGCCTGCCACTTTGCTGAATTCCTGAATGAGTTCTAGCAATTTTTGGGTGGAGTCTCTTGAGTTTTCAACATAGAGTGTCATGTCATCTGTGAAGAGTGAAAGTTTGACTTCTTTGCTGATTTGGATGCCTTTTATTTCTTTTTGTTGTCTAATTGCTGAAGCTAGGACTTCCAGTACTATGTTGAACAACAGTTGTGAGAGTGGACATCCCTATCATGTTCCTAACCTTAGGGGAAAACTCTCAGTTTGGGGAAAAAGATTCTTAATGAGAAAGGTCAACTTGTAGGCTCCATGTTCCATGCCATTCATTTTATAAACTTTCAAAGCAAAAGTTCGCAAATCAAAACATTGCCTATCTTTATTTTTGGCAGTTTTCCTCATCACAATTATTTAATGTAAACTAATTCTTTTTTCATTATGATCTTACATTCAAAAAACAAGAGAGCAGGTTGGAAGAATTAAAGAATAACTAAAATAGAAATTGACCTTGTGTGGTAGAATGTGCTCAAGTCTTGGAGTTAGAAAACATGGATATCAGTTTTAGTGCTATCACTTGCTATGGCCATGGTTAAGCTATTAAAATTCTCCAAGTCTCAGTTTCTTCCAACGTATAATAATATTGATAATAATACCACCTCATACTGTTGTTGAAAAAGGAAGGAAAAGATAAGATGTCTGTGGCAGCATTTTGTGAAAAGCAAACCTCAAGTTGTGTTGGACATTGAAGTGATTAATTAGGTCTTTCTCCAAGAACAAAACAGGTTTTTGATATTCTTTATATTTACTTGGTCAATGCCTACCATCACACTGTTGGTTTGAAATACAAATCTAGTTTGTATATCTCTCCTTAACAAATAAATGCAAAGACTGCCAAATATTTACTCACTTTGCACCATGTGGATATAGCCCAAGTTAGGAAAGTTTAATATGATAAAAACCATTTCATAGATACTACTTAACCAGTAAGAAATTTTATAGTCTGAGTCTTCTAATATTCCACCATTATTCAACTGAATCTGCTGCTATAGAAATTACTAATTAATTAACAAGTATTTATTGAGTGTTTTCTTGGTGGAGCATTTTTATGACATTGAGCATGCATTTGCTAGAGATGAGGGCAACTACCCACAGCCATGCAGTCCAGCCCAAATTTCAAGTTGTGTCCCATGGGGCTTTTGCAAACAATCATAATTTGTATTTGGAAGTTTATCAAGGTAAATTCATACATTTATCAAGAATCATCTAGTTGGGATTTTGTAACCTGATATGAAATTCAAGAAGGAATTCAAAAGCAATACTCTGTTTCACATTCATCAGACCTCTCATTTCTTCAAACAGTAGAGAATTTTACCTTGAAAGGGCTTAGAAAAATGAAACAAAAGATGATTGCATAAATTCTCTCAAAATTCTAGATCCAGGTAGGGTATGATTACTCTCTTTCTCAGGCAGGGCAAGAAACCAGACATATTTCCAGAAACTTCAAAACTGCAGCATCAAATTCTACTCTCTTCTAGATCTGACATCTTTTAACATGTAAATTATTGACAGGTTGGTTCATTATTTGCCATTAAGAAAAAATAGTACTCATATTGAGTAATAAAGGCAAATAATTGCAATTTTATTTTTTAAGGTAATTAGCCCTCACTCAAATATTTCAGATTTAAACGTAATTAGGGTTGCAGTTAATTATATCTACCATGTTCTGATACAAATTTTTAATTATTTTACTGAATCCAAGTTATATTTCCTTCCTTGTTGAGAAACAGTGAGTGAGTTGGAGTTTTAAAATCAGCTTAAGTAAAGAGTGACAACATTGAATATGAAAAATCTGTCTTATAAAAAATAATTTAAGAATCAAATCATACAGTGGCAATTTAGCAATTGATTTAAATTGAATTGAATTAAATTAAAATTATCAAAAGAAAGGTATAGAAATATTTTGAGTGAGTGATTTGTATCATCTTAATTGTAAATGTTTCAAGGAACTAAAAGAGTATAGAATGGAGTTGTGAAGAAAATAACAGAGAATGAAAAAACAGAAAACAGAAGCAAAAACAAAAAAACCAAAGCCCACAGTGCATTATCCTCCTGGCCTCACTTCATCTCTGTGTGTACTGAAGGTGGGGGTGTGGGGGCTAGTTCAGTTGGTAATATTTGATTCACAAGGTTAGCACAACTATTTGAAGAATATGAAACCTCCAGGTTTTTTCTTTTAATTTATACAGTCTCAGATTACTGTTTGGAAGAATCTTTGCTATGTGATGGGGCAACCAGTCTACTTTTTATGGTAGATAAAGCTTTTGTCTGGTGATCTGACCCATGTAGACCATCAGAATTGGATTATTACAAGCAGGTAAGAATTTCCCAGGGTGATGGGTTCTCTCTTACTCGAAAAGTACAAATTAATGTAGTTTTCTCATAAGATATTATTCATAGAATTGATTGCTTCTAAACATGTCTGACCTTGTGTAATCACTGTGGTCAAATATTAAATATAGTCATTATAGGTAATGAAGCTGTTTTTAAACTATTTAAAAAAGAATACTTATTATAAAGTAATTATTATTGCATTAAAAAACCATTCCCTTATCCAGTTATTCTATTATAGAGCAAAACAACTCTAGAATGGCATTAGAAAAGACCTTGGTGGTCAAGTGAGCTTCTTGTTGATTGTTAAGGAAAGCAAAACATGTGGAGGCCTGGTTGCTCAAGGTTACCCAGAATGGTAATCAAAACCCAGTTCTCCTCTTTTGAAATTGCCTTCAGACACACACAAGAAAACCACTCATTATGGTAGAAACATAATTTTCAACCAAAATGGAAAAACACATCTTAATCAACACCTCACTCATAAGACTTGCTTCCAAATTATTTGAAACTTAAAATATTATTATGGAAAATTTCAAATGTATATAGAAAGAAAAACATAATGAACCCTAATTTATCTATCATCCAGTTTTCATATTATAAAACATTTTGTTAGCCATATTTTATTTCCCATCCCTATTACAACTGCTACTACTGTTTGTGGCAGTAGAGTTGTTTTTTGCTGGTATATTTCACCCTTTAAAGCAAATCCTAAATATCATGTCTGATAACTTTTTTTTTTTAACAGGAAAGGTTTTATTTTATTTTATTATTATTTTTTTTAAAGATTTTATTTATTTGACACAGAGATAGAGGCACAAGTAGGCAGAGGGAGAGGGAGAAGCAGGCCCTCTGCCAAGCAGGGAGCCGGACGTGGGGCTCAATCCCGGGACCCCAGGATCATGACCTGAGCCGAAGGCAGCGACTGAGCCACCCAGGTGCCCCATGTCTGATGACATTTAAAAAAAAAATTTATTTATTTATTTGACAGAGAGAAAGAGCATGAGTCGGGGGAGGAGCAGGGGGAGAGGGAGAAGCAGACCACCCGCTGAGTGGGGAGCCCCACACGGGGCTCAATCCCAAGACCTTGGGATCATGACCTGAACCCAAGGCAGATGCTTAACCGACTGAGCCACCCAGGTGCCCTCATGTCTGATAACTTTAGTTACTAGTTTATTATGCATCCCTGACATATAAGGGCATATTTTTTTTAACACAATCACAATGCCATTATCATACTTAACAATTTCTTAACATTATCTAATATCCAGTCCATATTCAAATTTCCTTGATTATTTCAAAAGTGTTGTTTTTTTTTTTTTTTTTCAGTTAGTTTGAATCAGGGTCCAAACAAGGTGTGCACATTGTATTTGGTTTTTATATTCTTCTTTTTTTTTTTTAAGATTTTATTTATTTATTTGACAGAAAGAGAAAGAAAGAGAGAGCACAAGCAGGGAGAGTGGCAGGCAGAGGCAAAGGCAGAAGCAGGCTCCCCAGCAAGGAGGATGTGGGGTTTGATCCCAGGACCCTGGGATCCTGACCTGAGCTGAAGGCAGCTGCTTAACCAACTGAGACACCCAGGCGCCCCTATATTCTTTTTTTTAAAGATTTATTTATTTATTAGGGAGAGAGGGCGTGTGTGTGTGCATGTGCAAATGGAGGGAGGGGCAGAAGGCGAGGGAGAGAATCTCAAACTGAGGATGGAGCCCAATGTGGGACTCAGTCTCACCACCCGGAAATCATGACCTGAGCCAAAATCGAGTTGGAGGATTATTGGACTGAGCCACCCATGAGCCACTCAAATACATCCATGTATTTGAGTTTTATATTCTTAACTCTTTTAATCTACAAAGGTCTCTCTCTCTCTTTTTTTCTTTGTTAAAGAATGCTATTTATTGAGTAAATGAAGTTAATTGTCCTGCAGAATGTGCTGGATTCTGGATGTGGCTGATTGGTTTCTTCCGGTGTTTAACTTTTTCTCTAGCCACCATATTTCTTGTAAATAGGAAGTTAGGGGATGCTTGGGTGGCTCAGTCACTTGAGCGTTTGACTTTGGCTCAGGTCGTGATCTCAGGATCCTGGGATTGAGCCTGTGTCAGGCTCCCTGCTCAGCAGGGAGACGGTTTGTCTCTCTCCCTCTGCCCCCACCCCCAGCTCATGCTCTCTCTCTCAAATGAATAAATAAAATCTTAAAAAAAAAATAGGAAGTTAGAACTGGTTGCTTGATTAGATTTAGTTTTTTTTTTTTCGCAAGTGCTTTGTACTCTTTATTACATTACTTGAAGAGATACATAATTTTGAATGTTCTGTTTTCAGATAGTATCAGTCTGATCTGTTCCTTATAAAGTTTTTCACCACATTTCACCTAATGGTCTTGGCATCTGTGCTGATAAATGCCCTGACCTGACCCATTATTTTATTAGGGGTTGCAAAATGGTAATTTTCTAATTTTATCATTCTTTTTGCATTTCTTAACTAAAAATGTTCTGTAAAGGACTTTTTCCTCAGCAGCTACTAACTTTTTTGAAATATAATTCATATAGGAAAGTTGGGCTAAATGCTTGATTTATTCCCTCAATTTGTCAATTTTGAGTATGAGTTGGTGACATAGCAAATTCCAGTGCTGATAAATGAGTTCTTTTTTCAGTATGATTTTTCAAATATTTGCTATATTTGAGTCATATTATTATTATGACTATTTTGAGTTATTATTATTATTTCATGTTCAAATTGTCCCTTCTTAGGCCACTAGGAGTTTCTTCAGCTTGACTCTTGAGTCCTTTTGATATCTTGTTCTCTGTATGACAAAAACAATACATAAAGAAAAAGAGAAAATTTGTGCCACAGGCTTTCAAAGAAATGTGTTGTAGGCTCCCAAGACAATTTATAAAGAGAGGTTAAATTTCTTTTTTTTCATTAAGAACAGTGTTGGAATAACTATTCAAATTATTCATCTGAAGTGGACAATAGTCATGGGTATGTCTTTTGAGATATTTATTCTTAAAAACTCAACCACTTCACATTATTTTATAGGCATACCTTAAAGTATAATATTCATTTTAAAACAAGTGACAAAGAACTTCAAAGAATATGGTGGTGCATACTGTTCATTAATCATCCTCTTCAGGAGCTGAGGATGTGGCGATGGAAAATCAACAGAAGAAGTGTACTGACTAAAAGAGCTGAGGTTATCCTTTAGGTGCCAAATGAAAACCAGTTTGGATTCTGTAAAGGAGGACAGAGCATGCAAATGAAGAGTCGGGTGTTGGATTCAGAGGAATGTGGATCATGACTCCTTCACATGCTGCCTCTGGGCTCTTCCCAAGTCACCCAACATTTTGAAGCCTGTTTCCTTATCTGACAAACAGGCTGATAACACTGATTTCCTCAAGCAGGAATTAAGATGTGATAAAATAATTGTAAAGCTTTTCAGACAGGACATATGTCAACGACTAGTCAAGGCAACATTTGGTAAAGATGTCCGGATGGGGTTGATGGTGGCAGGGAGGGAAGCTCAATGTGGTGGTGGGAGCCATTTTAAGGAACCATCCACTGGCTTTTCAAGTCTAGAATTCATTAGTCTCTATCACGCTTTAGGATTAGAAGGGACTTTAGAGGACATCTCTCTAACTCCCATTTCACACTTAAAATTGAAGCCCAATGAAGGAAAGTGACTTGCAATAATATTGCGACCATGCAAATAAAGAGCCAAGACTAGAGCAGAATTGTCCAACAGAAATATACAAATTACCCATGCCCATGTGATTTTAAATGTTTTAGTAGCCATTACATATTTTACATTTATAGAACATCGCAATTTGGACAGCAACATTGCAGATATTCAGTACCACATATAGCCCATGACTATTGTATTAGGATGGGTCCAAAGCTCATTTCTCCTAATTCTCAAGCTTATTATGCATTTTCTGTAGAGAACATGGCCCTCATTATTTTCTGTATCAGAAATAATTGCCTTATCACATACATGGTCATCAAACATCATTTTTTCATTTAAAAAGAAATGTCACTGATGGTCCTAATGCATTTTGGAGAAAGAATTCTTCTAGATAGGCCTTTCCCAGAGACCTAATTCTTCCGGAAACTCTACCGGTAGCTTTCCAATGAACAGTTTTAATTGAGGATGCCGTTTTAGACATAATGTGCTAATTGTAATCTTGAGATTTCTATTTTTCTGAGAACAAGATTTTTGGCTAAAAGTTCTTTCAAAAAGTATATTTCTAGGGAAGATCAAATTGGTGGCCCAGCTCTAGGAGAGGCACAAATTCTTAAAACATACATGAGCTTCACTCTTATTGTATCTTTCATATTTTAGTTTCCCTTTAGCACATTTACTGCTTTTTAAAAATATTGTCATTTACAAATTAAAGTTATATGTATAGCTGGCTTTAAGAGTTAAATGATTTCTCAAGACTTATTTTAAAGTCAGTAGTCATCTCCCAACCCTATTTCCTGCTTCCCCTGTTCCCAGTCCTCCAGAGGCAAATACTTTGAACCCTTTCAGCTATTTCTTTTGGTATTTATCTTCAAAATTCTAAATAGCAGGTTTTTTGTGTTATGTCTTGATTTTTCACTTTTAGGCACTTTTTGGTGAACTTTCTGTAAAGGAACATAAAGATTTGGCTCTCTTTCACCCCTTCCTCTTCACAGATGCAATCATTCTCTTGAACCTTCACTTGTACTCAGTAGAGTTCTGTCATAACTTGGGTAGAAAACTCAGTGTTTGGCACTGGGATTGCTGTCTGTAAACACATTCATGCCTTAGTCATGTGGTATACAATACTTATTTTTCCTTTGTCTCACAAAATTTTTTGTTTCTTGAGGTAGTTAATAATATTTTTTTGTTGTTTAAATTTTTATGTATATATCCATCATGAAATTCTCTTACTTGAGAAGTATAGCTTGAGCTTCTGTCTGAAGGATACATACATGGGAACTAGTTGAAGGAGGGGTGTGTGGAGGGAAGCATTTAGAAAGTGGGAAGAATATGTGCAAAGGCCCTGTGGCTAGAGGACAATGGTAGAAGAAAAGGGGGAGGTCTGACTGGAGCCTAGAGATGAAGGGAGAGAGAGATGAAATAAACTGCTGGAGAGGCAGGAAGGGGCCAGGCCATGCATGGTGTATAGGTAATATTAATGGTTTGGTTTTGATCTTATTTATATCTAAAAGAAATTTAAGCATTTCTAGTAGAGGAGATAGGTGGCCAGATTTAAACCTTCCTCTCTATCCTATGCATTCTTTCATTTTTATAATATAGTAGTCCCCCCCCTTATATGCAGTTTCACCTTCTGCAGTTTCAGTTACCTGTGGTCAACTGTGGCCCAGAGGCAGATGATCCTCCTTGTGATGTATTGTTGGAAGGTAAGTAGTAGCCTAGTATTAAGTCACAGTGTCACCGTCATTCACCTCACTTCATCTCATCACATAGGCATTTTCTCATCTGACCTCACCACAAGAAGAAAAAGTGTGAGGGCAGCACAATAAAATATTTTGAGGCAGAGGGGATGAAATTCACATAATTTTCATTATACCATATTGTTGTAATTGTTTTATTTTACTATTAATTATTGTTGTTAATCTGTTACTGTACCTAATTTATAAATTAAACTTTATCACAGATATGTGTGTATAGGGAAAAACATAGTGTATATGGGGTTTAGTATTATCTGTGGTTTCAGGCATCACTGGGGTCTTTTTTCTTTTTTTTAAGGATTTATGTATCTTAGCGAGAGAGAGGGAGAGAGAGAGACAGCAAGAATGGGGGTGAGGGGCAGAAGGTGAGGGAGAAACTTAGCAAACTCTGCGTTGAGTGTGGGGCATGAGGCTGGGGTTGGACCCAGGGCTCCACATGGGGCTCAACCTCAGGACCCAGAGATCACAGCCCTGACATTACAACCTGAGCTGAAACCAAGAGTTGGACAATTAACCGACGGTGCCACCCAGGCACCCCTCGTGGAGGTCTTTGAATGTAGCCCTTGAAGATAAGGGGGACTACTATAATGTCCTATTTTGATTAAGTTAGTCAGAAGCTTTTCTATTGTTTGCAGTCAATGAACCTTAACTGATTTAGGATCTCTTGTATATTTGCATTCTGCTGTTAACACTCAGTTGGACTGGATTTTAAAACATGGGGTCTGCTTTGTTCTGTTGCCTGAATATTGCCTAAAGCTACAAATACACTGTTCATACTATTCTTTTGCATTTGTAGCGAAAGAGTTGTTTTTGGTTCCCTCTAATAGTTGTTCCATCAAATCAATTCACAGCCGTCATTTTTCAGGTACAGTTCTCAAGTTAAACCTCTTTTCAGTCATGTCTTTTATTTTGCTATGTCAAAAAGGACTTTAATTTGTTTCTGGCATATTGTATTTTTTAAGTCTTAAAAACTCGAGGTATGATAGTTGTCACTGCAAGATTCAGCTGCATTTCATTTGTTGTCTTGTTTACATTCCAGTATAGTTAACATACAGTGTTATATTAGTTTCAGGTGTACAATATAGTAATTCAGCAATTCCATACTTTGCCTAGGGCTCATCATGACAAGTGAACTCCTTAATCCCCATCACCCATTTAACCACTTCCCCTCTGGTAATCATCAATTGGGAAGAACAATTTTGGGAAGTTAACATGAAAGTTGGGGTGCAGAGAACTGGGACAAGAATTTTAAGATACGTGGTGAGTTTTTTTTAAAGGAATCTTTCTGAATACTTAGAGTCAGAATCAGAATTACTATTTTTTTCTTTGAGTAATACACTGTGTGAGACTGGACTATGTGGAGCCCCATTTATGTTCAAGTAATATATTTGTACCAAGATTGGGTAATAGCAAATGATGTCCCAGGTGTTTTTCTGTAAATTAGCATGCCAGTGGCAGAGTTCTTTGGGAGTATGAGGAAATAGGCTCTGGACACAGTTTGGAAGGAGAGGGCAATATAAATAGCCAATTTTTCTGCATAGGAGTATGACAGGCAGGGGTGTCTGGGTGGCTCAATCCATTAAGCACTGCCTTCAGCTCAGGTTATGATCCCAGGGTGCTGGGATCGAGCCCCGCGTTGGGCTCCCTGCTCAGTGGGGAGTCTGCTTCTCCCTCTCCCTCCGCCCCTCCCCCTGCTCGAGCTCTTTCTCAAATAAATAAAATCTTAAAAAAAAAAATATGACAGGCATTTGATTTTTGAGAGGGTATCTCAAGGATTTCAGGAGCCAGGGACTTGGGGAAAGGGTCAAACAACATGATAATTGAGCCTAGGATTTTGAGCCAAAATATAGCCATTGAAAAATTCCCAGTGGTGAAGATGGCTTTGAAAATTTTAAGGAATGAGCATGTGTGCTATTAGATTTAGAACTGTTTGCTTTGCTCTGTATGCCGTGTTGGAATTCTCCTTTGTCATCTCCAGCACTACTTTGCAAGAATCATATGTTGGGAAACTTACAGTTAACACAGGACAGAGAGAAGAATGAGATTTCTATAGAATCTCCATATATGAATGAGTAGTAATAATAAGTTCCTAAATATCTGTAAGAATCTTGAAGAAAGCATTATGGATGGATTGGGGCATGTGTGTTGGAAGCCCGCCCCTTTAAAAGTGCATGCAGACTCATGGCTCATGAGAATACTGTGGCTTTTCTTTCATCATTGCTTCTTTAGACGATTTTCATTTTTTGTCTGATGTGAAAATCCTCCACAATCAGCTACTCAAGAAAGAATCTGCAAAGGCATCTTTTCTATCTAAAATGAAGTGATAATTGAGTTCAAAACAAACAAACAAACAAACAAGAAACTTTGTTCCACCTCTAACAGCAGAGTTGGCAAAATCACAAGACATGTAATTTTATGGGGTTAGTGCGTTCCTGGGAAGCCCAAGACCAACTACCTTGAACAATTTGTTAAGGGTTCCGCACTCTAAATGGCCTCTAGATCAGTGCAGCTGCAGGCAATTTGCAGGAGACGCAATGTGGTGTGTGGACCCCGTGGCACTGAATGCTAATCTGAGACTATCTGCTCCAACAGCTTTTGCCATTCATCATTTTCACATCCAGATGGCTCCCATTGTCTTTCTAGTCCTCCTTTTTTTGTGCAAAGTGGCTGCTCTTAAATCATGGTATATTAGTGTTGGAAGCAATTTTATTATTCATCTAGTAGTCCAATCACCACTTTTTGTAAAAGAGGAAATGGAAACCCAAAGAGGGGAAATATCATGGTCAAAACTGGCCAGTTACTTAGTGTCACAGCTGAGACAAGAACGTTTATCTCTTGGATCTCAGCCTGATGCTCATTCCAGTTCACCAGGATCTCGTAGTTTTTGGGAAATAATGTAGCACAGGGCTTGGAGTCAGATGATCACAAGTCCAAATCTCATCTCTGTTATTTAATAGCTATGTGGCCTTGGGCAGTTAATCTCCAGTTTCCTCATCTGTAAAGTGAGATGATAATGGAACCTCCATCACAGGCTGTCATGATGACAAATTGATACTGATATTTAAGGTGTCTGGTATATAGTAAGTGCTCAGTTAATTAGCTTTTCTCATTATGACTCCAGATCTTTTCACATTAAAGCATGAAGAACTGATTCTTCCTAGGAGAGATGATCAAAGGAGATAGGATTTTGTTCATGAGCATCTGCACAAGCATATTTTGACTTCATACAAGCTAATAATACAGTTCAGTGATCAAGACTTGTCAGCCTGCTGGTTGAAAATGTTTTTCTGGAGGGAACATTTTGCTCAACAGTAGGGAGAATGAAAAATTTAAGTTCTTAAATACTACACTTTGTTAGCGTCTGGCATGCATTCATTGGTAACGATGATCACTGGACCTGTCACCAATTTGGGGTACCAAATATTAACAAAACACTCTGAATTCATGGCACTGTGCCTATTTAAAGAACAGTTTGATTTTTCAAGATTATAAAAATGGCTTCAAAATAAAACAATACACAACCTTTCTATAACTTCATAGGATAATTGGTGAATGTATAAATTGTCTAATTTTTAGATGTATAGTTAACACATTGAGAAATCTAAAAAAGAAGGCAAATGATATTAAATAATACATAGTCCTCCTTTAAATTAATGTATTGTCAATTGAAGACAGAAAATTTGAAATCTTGGAAGGTGATCGGTATCTGGAAGATACTTGGAAAAAATTAGCAAGAAAACAATGGACTTTGACATACTGACATTTACTCTCTTCTAAAAAGTGTTTTTCCCATGAAATCATAACATCTATGCCATTAATACAAAAGTTCAATTTCCATTACAAAAAAAGCCTAATGAAGTTTCTCCACAGACTAATTGCAGACTTACATGAGGGAGAAATTTTTAAGATGGATATTCCCTCATTGTAACCTGGAGATTCTGGTTCATAAGGTCCAAGGTGAGACCCAGGAATCTGTATGCTTAAAATCTCTCTAGATGATTCTTGAGCACCCTACAAATTAAAAACCACTGGCCTAAGGAAATTCTTTGTTTTGTATTCTATTGCTTCAAACAAAATTATGCCATGTCTTAAGAAAATCTAATATATTCAAATCCTAGAACAAAAATGATTATATGTACCACTCAAGGGCTTCTTTTTTTTTTTTTTTAAGACTTATTTATTTATTTGAGAGATAGAGAGAGAGAGCAAGGGGGAAGAGTAGAGGGAGAGGGAGAGAGAGAATCTCAAGCAGACTCCCAGCTGAGCTCGGAGCCTGTATTGGGCTCACCACAAAACACTGAGATCATGACCTGAGCCAAAATCAAGAGTTGGACACTTAACTGACTGAGCCACCCAGGTGCCCCTCAAGGGCTTCTTATTCTACAAAAAAGATTTATGTTGTATATTAAAAATAGTGAGTTTTTTGAACAAAGAAAAAAAGAGACCAAAACAGACTCTTAACTATAGAGGACAAACTGATGAGGTGGGTGGGGGATGGGTGAAATAGGTGAAGGGGATTAAAAACTGTACTTACCATGATAAGCACTGAGTAATTTTTGAATTGTTGAATTACTGCATTGTACACCTGAAACTAATATAACACTGTATGTTAAATATACTGGAATTAAAATAAAACAAATAAATAAAAATAGTGAGTTTTTATGTGTAAGTCATGACCTTCTTTGTACAAATTTAATTAATGCCACACCCCCCCCCAAAAAACCCAAGATAAGCAATAAATTTCAATATGCAGTCAAATCCTATCTTACCTACGGTGTCTCCTTCTTATGAGTTCAGATGGCCCACGGTATCTGGGCCACTTTGGATACATGGCTTTGTACCATGAGATATTTTCACTTGTGTGTAACTTGTTTCCCTAAATATATTGTGAACCATTTCCAAAAAATGAGTACATTTGCTTGTGTCCCTGTGTTCTTTCTTCTTTCTTTTCTTTCTTTCTTTCTTTTTCTTTCTTCCTTCCTTCCTCCCTCCCTCCCTCCCTCCCTCCCTCCCTTCCTTCCTTCCTTCCTTCCTTCCTTCCTTCCTTCCTTCCTTCCTTCACGTATTCCTCAAAAATTGATCAAGTGCAGGTCTGCTCTAAGTCGGGTTCTGTGATAAATTCCAGGGCGTGAAAAATCCAATGAAACTAAGATGAGGGTATGAGCTATATCAGGAGTTGGCAAACAGTAACTACTGGCCAAATTCAGCTAGCTGCCTATCGTAAATAAAGTTTAATTGGAATACAACCATGCTTCCTCATTTAGGTATTGTCTATAGCTGCTTTTGTGCTATAATGGCAGACTTTTGCAAAGTTGCTGCAGAGATTTGTATGGCCTTGAAAAGCCTAAAATATTGAATATATGGCCCTTTGCAGAAAGTCTGCTGGCTTCTGGATTGTATGATTGTTAAGGTCCTGCCCAGTTCATAGCACTCTTTTGATGAGTGCTCTGAAGAGAACGTGCAGAGTCCTGTCAGAGAGTATAAAAGAAAATTCAGTTTGGATCAGGAAGATCAGTATCTCAGGATGTGGTATTTAATCTGAGATCTGGAGGATTTGTAAGATTTAAGGCAGGCCAAATATGGGGGGAAGGGAGTTCTAAACAAAGGTTTTATGAGTTTTATGAACTTCTGTTTTCCAGAAGAAAATTTGGTGGCCCAATAGAAGGGGGAAATAAAAATACATAAACACTATCAATATATATAGGAAACATGATGAAATGATTTATGTCCTGACTCAGTGGTTTTATGACTATTGTGTGGCTAAGTAAGCATGTGAAATTAGATGTCATTTGACCTCTTAGGAGCAGGGATCAGGAAATATTTTCTTAATGGGAAAATAGTAAATATTTTAAGCTTTGCCAGCTATACAGTCTTTGCCACAACTATTCATTCCTGTTATTACAGTATGGAAGCAGCAATAAACAATATGTAAATGAACGACATTGGTTGTGTTTCAATAGAACTTTATAAATAGTGGAATTTTAATTACATATCATTTTCATGTGTCATTAAATATTATTTGTCTTTTGATTTTTTTCAGTGAATTAAAATGTAGAAACCATTTTTAGTTCATGGGCCATACAAAAATAGGTAGTGGGTCGTAGTTTGCAGACCCCTGTTTTGGTCTCACATTCCTTGCTTATAAAATGGAAGTCCTGTAACATTTTCTCTACCAATTACCCAGGGTGGTTATGACTGAGTGAGAGACATTTGTCATTGAATTTCTTTGCATAGGACAACATATTTGGATGTAATATATTGTCATTTTACATTCACAAAAATTATTGAATTATTCACAGTTGCAATTTTCCTGGGAATTGAGAAATTTATCTTTTTCATGAATAATTTCTGCTGAAGGAAGAGAAAAATATGAATACATTTTACATATGTAATAGGTACAAGTGTTATTCTATTATTTCTAATATTCCTAGAACATTGGTTGCTAAGTTAAGTAATTTCCTAAGCAGAGAAGGGTTTTAGTTGGTTACATCAACTTGGATAGCCTATTGTACTTTATTTTTACTCTTCCAATTGAACTTACAATTTTTGGTTTTATGTGGTTGGTTTATTGGACAGACTGGACTTGAGAAGGTAGAATTAGCAATCAGCATTATTATTTTCCAAGCACTGCCTTCAACTAAACTCTGGATCACCTTTTCCAATCTCAGAAGATATCTTCAGCAAATGTCATATACTTTCAGGTATTTGAACATTCTCATTATCAGGAACTGTGATGTTCTGATTGTACTAGAGTACAACTGATTGTACTAGAGTTCAACCTAAATCTAGTACAACCTAAATCGAGTACAACCTAAATCAAAACTTTATCTCTCATCCTATTCAAGGTTTCTCTTTATCCATCGTTTTCCGCCCCCAAGCCTGACCCTTGATTCCCGTCTGCCTGTGGGAAAGGGCAATGTGGTTCATTCTTTGGTTCTGCTTGTTCACCTGATCCTTCCATTCACTCTGCTGCTTCTGACTCCTCTAGGGTTGAGCATAGAGTATGTATGAATGTGTGTGTGCGCATGCATGCATTCACACCAGATTTACAGAGAAAGGGCAAAATATTACTTCTCTGTTGTTGGTCAGTTTGATTACTGGTGCTTTCTTTCATGACAAGGGTAAACTTCTGGCTCTTCCTATTGTGGGGCACAGGTAAGGGCCTTTTGGATACCCTATGAAGAACAAGCATGGCCCTCTTAGGCTGTTGACATCCTCTTAGCTCCTGCCCATTGGCAATGCATTCCTGGTGTGTCCTTTGTCTTGAAGCAGAAGTCCTTTCAAGATGGCTCTGGATCAGCTACCTTTCTCTGCCCAGACATTCTGGATCTTTGTTCTCCAATCTCCCCAAAGGATTCTCTTGCTGACCCTTCATGTGGTTTGAGGAAAGAGGGGATAAATGTCACAGCACTCTATTCCCACAAATACCTCTCATGTACTCTCTCTTTCTTGCTGAATCTCTGGGGTTCTTTTATCCTAGTTGGAGGTTTGTGATGAACCAAGCGTTACTAGTAGACTGGTAATTTTTTAGCAAGCTCTTCAGAGATATGTCTAGCACAACTCTGCAATGTGTAGGCATTAATTACCCATGATCGTTGGTAGGTTCCCAGGAGGCAAGAAAATATGTTCCATGCAAGTTACTGTTTCATTTGTATATAGCTATTTGTTTTTCCTGGAATATTTCCCCATACTATATTCATAAGCTACCTAAGGGCAAAACCTCATTGAATTTTCCTCAGTTTTAATACTTGCTCAATGGATAAGTAAGTAAATAAACATTCATTCCCTTCTAATTACTAAGTAAATGGGATTGAAGTCAGTGGGCTGATTCATTCATTCAATATTTAATGTCTACTACTAAGTTTTATAGTAAGTTCTGGGAATATAGCAGACCAAAAAGATATACCCTGTAACTTCAAGGCTTTATTTTAATAGAGGAGATATATATTAATCAGGAATATACAACGAATTTCAAATATTGATGCATGTTCTGAAATGAAAGTGCAGAGTTCTGTCAGAGGGTATAAATGGCAACTTAATGTAATTGGAGTGATGGGTATCCTAGAATGTAGTATTTATTTATTTTTTTGAGATGGAGGAAGGGCAAAGAGAGAGAGAATCTTTTTTTTTTTTAAGATTTTATTTATTTATTTGAGGGAGAGTGAGGGAGAGAGAGAGAGAGAGAACATAAGCAGGCAGAGAGGCAGGGAGAGGGAGAAGCAGGCCCCTTGTTCAGCAGGAAGCCGGAAGTGGGACTTGATCCCAGGACCCTGGGCTCATGAACTGAGCTGAAGGCAGACCGTTAACCAACTGAGCCACCCAGGTGCCCTGAGAGAGAGAATCTTAAGCAGGCTCCATGACCAGCATGAAGCCCATTGTTGGGCTTGATCTCACGACCCTGAGCTTAACTGACTAAGCCACCCAGGTGCCCCAGGATGTGGTATTTAATATGAGATTTGTAAGATTTGTAAGAGTTCAGGTAGGCCAGGAATGGAGGAAAGGCATTCCAAGCAGAAGAAATAGCGTGTACAGAGACCCTATTGCAGGGAAAAAAATGATGTTTTATAGGAAGCTTTGAATGAAGTAAAAGAAGGTGATGTAGCAGATTGTGACTTGGGGGAGGAAGATTGGGGTGAAGTGAGGTGAGGATAGAGTAGTCTGGGGTTTGACCATACAAAGAACAGCTAGGCCATGAGAAAGGATTTGGATTTGATCTTAAGAGCAGTGAGAAGCTTTTGGAGGTTTGTAAGCACAGATGTGCTGTGCTCCCATTGGCATGCTCAGGTGGTTCAGTCTCAATAACTTCTGGCATAAAGAACATAGATAATAAATATTGGAAAGGTGCCTTATCAACAGAGGTCAGTGCCTCAGTTTTAGTCTAAATGTCCTGCAAATCTTACTGATTCAATAAATATGTTCTTTCACAAACACATCATGTTCCCTGATAATTTGAGACTGGATTTGATCATATAGATGGAATTGTGTTCAAAGGACAGTCCATTACTTTGCAGAAACATTTTGGTGCAATCCTGCAGATTTTGGATGACCTAACGGGTGAGAATTCTGTTCTTTCAGTGAGAAACCATAGCAACATGCCACTTAGAAGGCACACTATATAATCTATCTGTTCTTCAGTTAGTATTTTGCAGTCCAGAAATAGTCATCACTGCCTAATGTGAGTATGCAAAAGGTCAGGCAAATATAACCCCCAATGACAGTGCAGTTCTCCCTCTAACCATGGGGTGGGGGTAGGGAATGGCACCTTCTGTTGGAGATGCAGGATCAAGTGCATTGGGGCCAGGAAGGAGGGAGGAATTGGGGATATTAGTCTGTGTTTCAGTACAAATTGCAAGCTAGTCCTCAGTCTCGAAGTACTAAGAATGAGGCTATGATCCATAGAATTGCTCCTTTTCTAAAACCATATACTCAGTACCTCTTGGTACAATTCTTATTAAATTGCAAGTTTATGGTTCAGAGATTTTTATGTCCCAGCACCTTCTGCAATTCCACACATACTCCTTATCTTGTCTTAGGTGCAAAATAGTAATAAAAAATAAATACATGGAGGACTGCTTGTCTAAGTTTAGGAATATAGAGAGCCATGGCTGCCTGCTTGGTATCCACCAATGTAGAGAGGTTAAGAGGGTCTTTGCTAAGAAACAGTCAGAAACGAAAAGATCTTTACAGAAGGGAATTCAAGATAGTTGGTCACAATATAAGTTCAGGTAGTGTTTGGTAGGTAAAAAATGGAGAGGTATAGAAAGAAAAGAGAAGAGGGAAGGGAAAAGGATTTCCTGGAGTCTTCCACTCTGCTAGTAAGACTTATGGATGTGTTTTGTTTTGATGAGTAATCACATCTTCAGGTGCCATTTTCTTTTCTTTTCTTCCTACTCGGAGTATGTTTCTTTTTTGCTTTTTCCCCTGTGATCTCATTGGGTCTTGCATTGCCTTTTTGATTTTCCTTGCATTGTGCTGGCAACATTTTGTTAAGTGGTTCCCCAGGCAGCTTATCTCTGAGGGCTCCAGTGGGCTGTGTCCTATATCCATCACCCTCTCCCTAATCCAAGGCTTACAAAGCCTGGTTGCTAAGAATATTTACTTCCCACCCTTGTTGACTCACACCCTAAGTTTGTCAAGGGCTCACCAAGGAGACCTTTAAAAGAGATTGCACAATTACTCGGGCATGGTACCATGGCAGAAGCGTAGGGGAACAAGGTAATAATAGCCCAATGTTAAAACCGGCCTTTGCTAGGTAGTCTGCACCTAAAGTATAGAGAGGGAGAAAGAGAAGTCAGAGCGCCTGGAGGTGATGCCCAGGGGTATTTAGTTTGCTTCATTTATTCATCTATTCATTCTTAAATTTATTCAACAAATACTTCTTGAGCAACTATGTACTAGATGTCAGGCTAGGTAATGGGAATACGACAGAGAACTGGATAGACATAGTCCCTACTCAAAGATAGCCCATGGTCTGTTATGAAAAGCAGATAAATAGGCAATTACAATACAGTGTGGTAAGGACAATGTGCTTTGGTCATGTGAATTCTATGTGAGTGAGAAATCAACTGTTTTGGATTAAGGCGCTGAGACTTTATAGTTATTTGTCACTGTGGCATAGCCTATCTTATAACTAATAGATTGGATGAAGAGGAATTATACCTGCCTAAGTCTTCTCTCAAGCTTTTTAAAAATCATGTTTCAGGAAGGAAGATCCATCAGAGGCTAGGATTTATTCCACAAATTGATCTCTAGTTGCAAAATTGTAGAAATCAGCCTTTCCTTCCCTCTTACCAAGAAAGCAAGCTCAGGTGGGTGCCTGCTGCTTACGTATGTTTAATTGAATCCTCCTGTGATTTAGCTAAACTCAGCATCTGAGGAAATTTGCCACCATCCATTCTCAGAAATCAAGAAACAGGTTCTGTTTCTTCCCAGCGTCAGTGCTCCTGCCTGATGCAGACAGCTGAGTAATTTTTTTCTCTACATACTGCACCAAAACTGTCTTCATTTTAACATTAATGAGTTACTCATCCAGGATAACTATTTCCAGCAAGGAAATTACCTACAGCTGCCTATCAACAGGGCTGGGGCAAAGAGATTACAAAAGAGGTTTTACTGGAATGAAATTGAGCTAGTTTCTGAAGCCATTCAGGCCGTCTCTTTCAGCCATCTACCGGGAGGGGGCAGTATAAGAACATGGTTTGTTGATCCCTTACTGCACCAACTCCTTAAAGAATCCTCCTTTCGGAATGTTTTTATTAGGAATCACACCAAGTGTTTTGTGAAATTATCTTTACATATATTTCCAGGGATGAGAAATTCCAGAGCATTAAAAAAAAACCCTCCAATATGTACAAGAGATTTTTAATGGACTTAGTTTAAACTCCAGGAGACCAAAGTGGAATTTTTCTAGCTGAAAGATGGGTTAAGAAGTTGGCTTGAAGGAAGACCAAATCATCTTATCTCTCCAGACCTGAGTTATCTTCCCTGTTAAATGAGGGGCCTGGATAAAATAATCTACATTCTGTTTGAGTGTCTGTGATTCTCCAATCAAGCATGATTAGTCTACTATTATTACTAGTACAACTATCACTAGAAACAGCATTTATTATATTATCAATATGCACCAGACATTGTGCTAAGTGTTTCACATGTATTGTCTTTACTCTTGCAGCAATACAAGGAAGTAGATATTATCAACCAAATTTTATAGGCAAGAAACCTGAGGATCAGAGATGTTAAAAGAATTGTCTAAGGTCCCAAAGCTAGCATGAAGACATGATCCAAACCCAAACTTTGTGACTCCCAAGTCGCCACTCTTAACCACTGCCACATATGTTCTGTTTTGATTCCAGCACCTGCTTCGTTTAACCTTCCTAGGCTTGGCAGCAGGCTGCACTGATTGCTGTCTCTTTGGCCTCTGGCCTTTGCCTGTCTGCTCATTCAATTTTCCGTGCCTCACAATGCCCTCTTTGTGGTTCTCCAAGTATTACTCATCCTTCAAGTTCTAGTTTATGCCTATTCTCTGGCCTGACCAGTCTATCCCATACTAATCTGTTTTTCTCCTGGGATGCTATTGCATTTACAATTCATTCTGTATAGTTTAGACTCAACTTGATATTGTCTCTTATTTTGCTATGTTTTAAATAAGTTAGCCTTGTCAACATTAACTACAGTGGAAGGCTCCTGAGGACAGAGAAGTCATCTTAGTCTTCTTTTTAATCTCTGCTATGAAGAGTACAGGGTTGCATAACAAGTTGGGAATCAATAATTTCTTCTTGTTTGCTAGAGATAGACCTCAGGTAAAAATGAACCCTTCTGATTCTAAAAATTATGGCAGTCTCTGAGAAAAACAATTTTCTAGTCTGGCTTAAAAACAAAAACAAAACAAAACAAAACAAAAAACCCCTAAGAAATCCCCAATCTCCCTGGACAATATCATCAATTATTTCACAAGTTTAATGATTGAACTTATAATAATTATTATCATTAATATTATATGACTAGTTAACATTTATAGGTTACTTATTACATTCCATGCATTGGGTTTATGTTTTTCATGGATTATATTTTATACTTACAATAGCACTATGGAGAGGATATGTAACCTTGCTTTACAGAGAGTATAGAGATTTAGAGATGTTGAGTAATTCATATAAGGTCTCACAGAGCTGGCAAGTGGTGAAATTAGGGCTACAACTTACCTTTTTAAATTCCGAGTCCAGTTTTCCTGGGTCTGGCCTAATTGTACCATGTTGTAAATTAGCCTGTTCCTATAGATGACAGTGCATGGCTGTTTTTCATCCATACATGTTCTACTCCATCTAAAAGCTATCTAGGGTTTCATAACTGTTCATATGATTATTCTTAAATTCTTATTTTAGATTTTGCTCCTCTTTCTAAGTGTCCAGTGAGAATTCAGTTTTTCTTATTGTGGTAGGCTGAATTGGGATTTCCCAAAGATGTCTACATTCTAGTCCCCAGAACATGAAGGTTGAAATGTTGCTGGAAAGTTTGGAGGTGTGATTGAGTGAAGGGTCTTGAGGTGGTGAGATTATCCTGTATTATCCTATGGACTCTAAAGGTATAATCACAATCATCCTTGGAAGAGGGAGGCAAGGTCAAAGGTGGAGGAGGGCTGTATGATGATGGAGCAGGTATTGGAGTGATGCTGACAGAAGCCAAGGAATGTTGTAGCCTCTAAAATCTGAAGAGGCCAGGAACACATTCTCCCTGGGGTTGCTAGGAGGAACCAGCTTTCCCAACACCTTGATGTTTGTACCTAAAAACTCATTTTGACTTCTGACCTTCAAATTTTAAGAGAGAAATTTGTGTTGTTTTAGGTAATTCAGTTCATAGTACTTTGTTTTGGCAATAATAGGAGACTTTACATACTGTGTAAAGTGTGTAGAGAGTTCTGTGGATATACCCATTTCCAGCGGCTGAGAGACAAGATGGGTTTAATTGCTCATACTAAACCCTTACTCTCCTCTTTCAATTGGAAGAGATGAATCCATCTGAAAGTTATGCATAAATAAGGGCTAGGTCTAAATTCTGTCCAGTGTCTGGGCAGTAATAATTCAGTTATACAGGATAAATGTGTAACCAAACCCAACTCTCAACTTTTTCTTTATTCTAAAAAAGAAGGAAAGACTGAAGGAGCATGATTTTATAATGTACCATGGAATGCGATGGACTTACTCTTCTCTTTGGGTGGTTTAGTTTGGGCTGCTTTTTTTTTTTTTTTTTCCTTACTAGAATTCTTCCTGCTTGGATTTAAATGTCTGTTTTGAAGGTACTATCACGATCACACCACTACCAATACCACCACCACCACTAATTGAAATTAACACAAGAAGATGCCGTCATTTGACATCCTTAGAATGCCTGCTTTTTATTTTGTTTCTAGGCAGTAGAATGTGAATGTTGCTTCTAGGCACCAATATTGTGCATTCCTTTAAATCAGGTGGTAAATGTTCACCTGGGAGGCATCTTGGTTTTGGAGGAAAATGAATAATGCTAAATTACTTGATTTTGACAATGACAAACAGAATCCACAGCTGTTAGGAGTTTTGTGGAGGGGTTAGCAGGCTAAATCTTTGATGAAATCTTTTCTGAGGACATACCACTGAGATCATCCAACAAATCTGCCCCATTCCATGTTGTCCCATAGAGTTTAACTGCTAAATCAGAATCTAAGAATTGTTAACAATCTCAGGAAATCACCTGGAATCATTTAACAGGATTAGTAAGAACAGAGTTTTGAGTTCAGAAGTTCTCAATTATTTGCTGCATGACCTTGGTCAAGTCACTTAACTTCTTTGAGCCACTTATATCATCTATAAAGTGGGGATAATTACCATTTCTCATGCACATAAAAGTCTTGTCAAAGTAGAATAGGGGGACTAGTCAAGACCTTTTCACTTATAAGTAATAGAAACATGATTCAAACTAGTTATTCAAAGGGAATATATTTTATGTAACTAAAAGTTAGAGGCTAGACCTGGATTTGGCACTGCTAGATTCCGTAATTCAAAGAATATGATTAGAAAAAGAGACCTTTTTAAAAATTATTTATTTATTTATTTTGAGAGAGAGAGAGAGAGTGTGGATGAGCAGAGGGGACGGGCAGAGGGGGAGGGAGAGGCAGACTCCCTGCTAAGCAGGGTACCCTATGTGGGACTCGATCCCAGGACCCTGGGATCATGACCTGAGCTGAAGGCAGATGCTTAGCCAACTGAGCCACGCAGGCACCCAAAGAGACTTATTTCTGAGATAGTTTTCTTTTTCCTTGCAAGGAGAGATTGCTTAGCAACCCTGGCAAAAGAAAGAAAACATCTTTGTCTAAGACATTAATTAACACTGGCTGAGCAGTCATGAGGAGAGTTTACCTTTGCTTCTCTGAATATCCTTGAACCCTGATTATTGTAATCTGAGGGATGTATATACCCTGATTGGCCAGACCTGGGTCTCATGCTTGTTCAAATTTCTTTCGTTTAAATGAGACAAAAAATTCAATTCAAACTGTTAGAAACAC
Organism: Eumetopias jubatus; assembly: GCF_037043125.1. Classification (NCBI taxonomy): domain Eukaryota; kingdom Metazoa; phylum Chordata; class Mammalia; order Carnivora; family Otariidae; genus Eumetopias; species Eumetopias jubatus. The sequence continues at coordinate 100,969,831 of NW_028274811.1, forward strand.
TAAAGGACATCTATTGGCTCACAATAGATTTTGCTAACTAGGAAGAGAGTGAAGGGATATATATATATGTGTATATATATATCCCTTCATATATATGTATGTATATATATACATGTATATGTATGTATATATATACATACATGTATATATATGGTAGGCAAAACCAACAGCTATCCATGACACATACGTCAATAAATATTAGTTATTTTATTAGGTTATTATCATTCTACTCATGTTATAGAAGCTGGGGTCCTGAAAAATGACTGACTTATTCAAGGTAGCAGAGGTAATAAGTGGCTGGACTGATATGAACATATTCAGAAATATATTCTTTTAAGTACTTAAGTACTGAGAAGGTCTCAGTGTTCGCTCTAGAGGCTTCATCGAGTAGAGGGAGAAAATGCACGAACATAGAACTAAGGGGGAAGAGAAACAAAGGTACAAAGGATGGGAAAACAAGATTTCTAGAAATTGCAATTATCTTTTAAATGGGGATCCTCTAATAACCATTTTTTCCCCTAGTGTTTTACTTGAGGATCTATTGTCTAGATCTTGAGAAAACACATCATTAACTCAACTGTTCTCCTGAGGCATGTCCTTTGCTTTTAGCCACTTCCAGCTCCCCTCTTGGCAGGGTAGGCTTCCTTTATAATCCATTTCCTTTTGTTTTCTCTTTTCTTTTTTTTTTTTAAGATTTTATTTATTTATTTGACAGAGAGAGACCCAGTGAGAGAGGGAACACAAGCAGGGGGAGTGAGAGAGGGAGAAGCAGGCTTCCTGCAGAGCAGGGAGCCCAATGTGGGGCTCGATCCCAGGACCCCGGGATCATGACCTGAGCTGAAGGCAGATGCTTAACTGATTAAGCCACCCAGGCACCCCTGTTTTCTCTTTTCAATAATTCCCACTTTCTTTCATAAGAAATATCTGTATCAACTTTTGGGAAACAGCTTAATCCAGTTTTTCATAGAATAATTGAGGGCTGAGGATCATCAGCACTGTAAAGAAAATGATCACATTCCCTAAAGTCATCTAAAACATGTCACACTGAAGGAAGAAGTAATGGATTTAAATCCAGAAGAGAGTACTGAAACCTTTGTCAGTATAGTGTGAGGAGTTTAATCAGTGGGTGAATAGACTGGCCTTTGTACATACAGCAGGTGGACACAAGACAGTTGCTAGAGCAACTAGCTGAGGGAGAAGAGCTGGGCAGATGGGACCTAGTATTTATAGAGTATGCTGGCAGGTGGTAGGTCTTAGTCCTGTCTTGTGTTTAAAAGGGTGGATATCAGTTTGAAAGGATGATACAGCAGGGAGATGGTGGCTATAGGGAGATTTTATTTATTTATTTATTTAGCCTTGATATCCTTTGCACCTAGTATAATGCTTGTCACATAGTAAAGTCTATATTTCCTTGAAAAATGAACAACAAGCTACATTTGGAGATGCAGAAGGGCAGCTGGAATCAGAGAGATTTGGTAGAAGGTAAAGAGAGGGAACATATCCATAGATAGGGTTTTCCAGATGCAGGACTTTCAGTGCTTAAAGGGGATGGTCCTGGGCACATCAAGATGATTGGTTACCCTAGGCCACATGGCCAAAAACTAAAGGTTGAATTCTGGGAGGACCCAGTAAGAGTTGATGACATTCCTTCCCAACTTCCTAGATGTCCTATCTCGTTCAATCCAAGATATATGAACAAATATGGGACCAATTCGCTTGACTCAGATCATCTCTAGTGTGTGGCTCCTCTAGGATGAAAGATGAGGCTTCTCTTAAGCCTCACATGTTTTTTAAGAAAAACCAGTGACTAGGTATCATGACAAGATTGGCCATCAGAGATGTATAATATAGATTGATTCTCAGCCCCACGAAGCAGGACGTGTAATTTGGTTGTTAATAATTTGGTTTTTGGAGTCAGAGGGACCTGGGTTTCCACTCCTGAATTTATATGATGGCTTAGGTGAGTTACTTAATTTGTTTACCTCATTTGTGAAATGGGTATAATAGTCCCTACATCAAAGGGATGTTGTAAAGCATAAGTGATGTAAAGTATGTGAGGGATTTAGTACAGCACCAGCCTCATAGCAAAGGCTAATTTATAGAAGATAGGTATTATTCTGTCTTGGGTAGGTTTTTCATCTTCTGCTTATGTGAGTTTAATGATATATGCTTTGGTATTTTCTAAATATAACTTCGGGTTTACTTCTAGGACAACCCAAAGCTACACCTGGTCCAGAAGACAAATGAATTTGATTAAGAAATAAGACAGGCTGATGCATGAAATATGAGGAAATTATTCACATTCAGAATGAAACACCCATTGAAGTCAGAGAGGGATGCACATTGTATGAATTATTAAAGACCAACTAAAATCTAGAATGTTTATGTAATTCTGAAATTTTACTGGAAAAGCTAACTATGAAATTAAATTAATTATTTAAAAATTAATTAGTCTAAAAGCTTTACTGATTTACTAATATAGTTAGAAACCAAACATTTGATACAAAGCTTTCTGAAACTGGGGAAAACAATTCCATGCCTCAAAGAATTTTTGTAAATTCAGTGTAACTGTCTTTCCAATTTATTGACATTAATTAACGTTAACTTTGATGGGAATATAATTACTGTTATCTTTCAAAGTGAATATATTCATATCCAGGAAAGCAGATCAACCAGGTGTTTACAAACCAAAAGTCTACTTTAACGTTAATGAGAGGTCATTTGCTAGATTTGCTCTCCTTTCTACTCCTGATTATATGCCACCTTGAACCTTAAAATAATGCTCTTGGTGCATTAACTTCCTAATTTATTTTTTTTGGAAGGGGGGATAAAATGGCATATTAAGTGTTTATTATGTAGGTCAGTGGTTCTCAATTGGGTATGACTTTGCCCTCAAGTGAACATTTGGCAATATCTGGAGACATTTTTGGATTTCGTAGGTGAGAGAGGGCAACGCTACTGGCATTTGGTGGATAAAGGCCAGGAATAATGCTTAACAGCCTATGATGCACAGGACAGCCTTCACTTTTCCCTTTTCCTGTCATATCAAAGAATTACCATGATCACGAAATTAGCTGAAGATTTTTCTCTTCTTACTATTGAAGAATTAGGGAAAATATTTACAAGTATTTTCTGTTTTGCATAATCCTAAAACTTGTAAATTCATTTGTAAACGGGATTTTATGATCAGGTTATGGAAGTCCTACTCTATTCTAGGCCCAGTGGTGGGTGCTGGTGTGTTGTGAAGAATGAACTACTTATGGTCTTTGTCCATCGTAAGACAGTTTAGTCTTATGATAATTCAGACAAGGACAAATACGTAAACAAGGAAATACGTAACAAAATTTAAGATAAATGTCATGAGGGAAGACAACAGAGAGCCACGAAGGGAGGTTAACAGGGAGATTCTTCTTAAAGGCGACGCTTCAGGAAGCCTCTCTGAAGAGGTGATAGTAGAACTGCGGTTTGAAATGGTAGCAATTTAAAGATAAGAAAAAGGATGCTCCAGGGACTAGTGTGTTTACAGGTTTTGACGTGGGTAAGAACTTGGTGTTTTAGAAGAACTGAAAAAAAGCTAGTGTGACTAATAGTGCTGTCAGTGAGAGGGAGAGAGGGATGGAATGAGGTTGGAAAGAATAAAGAGCTAGGCAGCCCACCAGAGCATACGGGCTCTTGGGGACACATTAAGGAAGTTGGATGATTTCATAAATGGAAGGGAAAACCATCAGGAAGATTTAAGCAAAGGACTTAAATGTCCTTATTTATGGTTTTACAAGGATCATGTTGATGGTTGTAGGGAGAATGGATTGGATTGAGGCAAGAATGAAAGTACGAGATCAGTTGCAATGGTGCAGGCAGGAGACCATCATGGCCTGGATTTAGTGGTGGCCATGGAGCTGAAGAAAAGCTGATGGAACCAAGACACAGGTTAAAAATAGAATAGATAGAACTTGATGATGAGTGGATAAGTGTGCAGAAGTGTGAAGAAAAGAGAAGAGTCAAGAATGATTCTTAGATTTCTGGTTTGGAAAACTGGTAGATGCATGGTGGTGCCATTTAGTTAGATGTCAATGACTGGGGGGACAGAAAGTTTACAGGGACCAAAAATCAAGAGCTCTATTTTGGATATATTCATTTTGAGGTGCTTGTGAATCTTCTAATTGGAGATGCCAAGCAAGTAGTCATAGGATATCTGTCAGCAGCTCGGAAGAGGAGCCAGGTGAGAGTTGTATTCTGGGGGTCCCTTGCAAAGAGAAGCTAATGAAGCCCACAGGAATAGATATAATCATGCAGTAAGGTATATAGAGAAAAAGAACAGTAGTAGGGGACTGGAAATGAACACAGAGGGCCTGAAATATTTAGAGATGCAAAACATTATGTGTTCACATTTGTTAAAAATCTTATCCTACCCCATCCTCCCCACCCCCCAAATTTTAAGTTCCACATTTTCTTTTTTCTAATAATTTTTTATTGTTATGTTAATCACCATACATTACATCATTAGTTTTTGGTGTAGTGTTCCATGATTCATTGTTTGTGCATAACACCCAGTGCTCCACGCAGAACATGCCCTCTTTAATACCCATCACCAGGCTAACCCATCCCCCCACCCCCCTCCCCTCTAGAACCCTCAGTTTGGTTTTCAGAGTCCATCGTCTCTCATGGTTCATCTCCCCCTCCGACTTACTCCTCTTCATTCTTCCCCTCTTGCTATCTTCTTCTTTTTTTTTCTTAACATATATTGCATTATTTGTTTCAGAAGTACAGATCCGTGATTCATCGGTCTTGTACAATTCACAGCGCTCACCATAGCACATACCCTCCCCGATGTCTATCACCCAGCCACCCAATCCCTCCCACCCCCCACCACTCCAGCAACCCTCAGTTTCTTTCCTGAGATTAAGAATTCCTCATATCAGTGAGGTCATATGATACATGTCTTTCTCTGATTGACTTATTTCACTCAGCATAACACCCTCCAGTTCCATCCACGTCATTGCAAATGGCAAGATCTCATTCCTTTTGATGGCTGCATAATATTCCATTGTGTATATATACCACCTCTTCTTTATCCATTCATCTGTCGATGGATATCTTGGCTCTTTCCACAGTTTGGCTATTGTGGACATTGCTGCTATAAACATTGGGGTGCACATACCCCTTTGGATCCCTACATTTGTTTCTTTGTGGTAAATACCCAGTAGTGCAGTTGCTGGATCGTATGGTAGCTCTATTTTCAACTGTTTGAGGAGCCTCCATACTGTTTTCCAGAGTGGTTGCACCAGCTTGCATTCCCACCAACAGTGTAGGAGGGTTCCCCTTTCTCCGCATCCCCACCAACATCTGTTGTTTCCTGACTTGTTAATTTTAGCCATTCTGACAGGTGTGAGGTGGTGTCTCATTGAGGTTTTGATTTGGATTTCCCTGATGCCAAGCGATGTTGAGCACTTTTTCATGTGTCTGTTGGCCATTTGGATGTCTTCTTTGGAAAAATGTCTGTTCATGTTGTCTGCCCATTTCTTGATTGGATTATTTGTTCTTTGGGTGTTGAGTTTGATAAGTTCTTTATAGATTTGGGATACTAGCCCTTTATCTGATATGTCATTTGCAAATATTTTCTCCCATTCTGTCAGTTGTCTTTAGGTTTTGTGGACTGTTTCTTTTACTGTGCAAAACCTTTTTATTTTGAAGAAATCCCAATAGTTCATTTTTGCCCTGGCTTCCCTTGCCTTTGCCCATGTTTCTAGGAAGAAGTTGCTGTGGGTGAGGTGGAAGAGGTGCTGCCTGTGTTCTCCTTTAGGATTTTGATGGACTCCTGTCTCACGTTTAGGTCTTTCAACCATTTGGAGTCTATTTTTGTGTGTGGTGTAAGGAAATGGTCCAGTTTCATTCTTCTGCATGTGGCTGTCCAATTTTCCCAACACCATTTGTTGAAGAGACTGTCTTTTTGCCATTGGACATTCTTTCCTGCTTTGTCAAAGATGAGTTGACCATAGAGTTGAGGGTCCATTTCTGGGCTCTCTATTCTGTTCCATTGATCTATATGTCGGTTTTTGTGCCAGTACCATACTGTCTTGGTGATGACAGCTTTGTAATAGAGCTGGAAGTCCGGAATGGTGATGCCGCCAGCTTTGCTTTTCTTTTTCAAGATTCCTCTAGCTATTCGGGGTCTCTTCTGGTTCCATACAAATTTTAGGATTATTTGTTCCATTTCTTTGAAAAAAGTGGATGGTATTTTGATGGGGATTGCATTGAATGTGCAGATTGCTCTAGGTAGCATTGACATCTTCACAGTGTTTGTTATTTCAATCCATGAGCATGGAACGTTTTTCCATTTCTTTGTGTCTTCTTCAATTTCTTTCATGAGTATTTTATAGTTTTCTGAGTACAGATCCTTTGCCTCTTTGGTTAAATTTACTCCTAGGTATCTTATGGTTTTGGGTGCAATTGTAAATGGGATCGACTCCTTAATTTGTCTCTCTTCTGTCTTGTTGGTGTATAGGAATGCCACTGATTTCTGTGCATTGATTTTATATCCTGCTACTTTACTGAATTCCTGTATGAGTTCTACCAGTTTTGGGGTGGAGTCTTTTGGGTTTTCCACATAAAGTATCATATCATCTGCAAAGAGTGAGAGTTTGACTTCCTCTTTGACGATTCGGATGCCTTTGATTTCTTTTTTTGTCTGATTGCTGTGGCTAGGACTTCTAATACTATGTTGAATAGCAGTGGTGATAGTGGACATCCCTGCTGCGTTCCTGACCTTAGGGGGAAAGCTCTCAGCTTTTCCCCATTGAGAATGATATTCGCTGTAGGTTTTTCATAGATGGCTTTTATGATATTGAGGTATGTACCCTCTATCCCTACACTCTGAAGAGTTTTGATCAAGAAAGGATGCTGTACTTTGTCAAATGCTTTTTCTGCATCTATTGAGAGGATCATATGATTCTTGTTCTTTCTTTTGTTAATGTATTGTATCACGTTGATTGATTTGTGGATGTTGAACCAGCCTTGCAGCCCAGGGATAAATCCCACTTGGTCATGGTGAATAATCCTTTTAATGTACTGTTGGATCCTATTGGCTAGTATTTTGGTGAGAATTTTTGCATCCATGTTCATCAAGGATATTGGTCTGTAATGCTCCTTTTTGATGGGGTCTTTGTCTGGTTTTGGGATCAAGGTAATGCTGGCCTCATAAAATGAGTTTGGAAGTTTTCCTTCCATTTCTATTTTTTGGAACAGTTTCAGGAGAATAGGTATTAATTCTTCTTTAAATGTCTGATAGAATTCCCCTGGGAAACCATCTGGCCCTGGGCTTTTGTTTGTTGGGAGATTTTTGATGACTGCTTCAATTTCCTTAGTGGTTATAGGTCTGTTCAGGTTTTCTATTTCTTCCTGGTTCAATTTTGGTAGTTGATACATCTCTAGGAATGCACCCATTTCTTCCAGGTTATCTAATTTGCTGGCATAGAGTTGCTCATAATATGTTCTTATAATTGTTTGTATTTCTTTGGTGTTGGTTGTGATCTCTCCTCTTTCATTCATGATTTTGTTGATTTGGATCATTTCTCTTTTCTTTTTGATAAGTCTGGCCAGGGGTTTATCAATCTTGTTAATTCTTTCAAAGAACCAGCTCCTAGTTTCGTTGATCTGTTCTACTGTTCTTTTGGTTTCTATTTCATTGATTTCTGCTCTGATCTTGATTATTTATCTTCTCCTGCTGGGTTTAGGCTTTATTGCTCTTTTTCCTCTAGCTCCTTTAGGTGTAGGGTTAGGTTGTGTATTTGAGACCTTTCTTGTTTCTTGAGAAAGGCTTGTATTGCTATATACTTTCCTCTCAGGACTGCCTTTGCTGTATCCCAAAGATTTTGAACAGTTGTGTTTTCATTTTCATTGGTTTCCATGAATTTTTTTAATTCTTCTTTAATTTCCTACTTGACCCATTCATTCTTTAGTAGGGTGCCCTTTAGCCTCCATGTATTTGAGTTCTTTCCGACTTTCCTCTTGTGACTGAGTTCTAGTTTCAAAGCGTTGTGGTCTGAAAATATGCAGGGAATGATCCCAATCTTTTGGTACTGGTTGAGACCTGATTTGTGACCTAGGATGTGATCTATTCTGGAGAATGTTCCATGGGCACTAGAGAAGAATGTGTGTTCTGTTGCTTTGGGATGGAATGTTCTGAATATATCTCTGAAGTCCATTTGGTCCAGTGTTTCATTTTAAGTCTTTATTTCCTTGTTGATCTTTTGCTTAGATGATCTGTCCATTTCAGTCAGGGGGGTGTTAAAGTCCCCCACTACTATTGTATTGTTGTCAATGTGTTTCTTTGCTTTTGTTATTAATTGCCTTATATAATTGGCTGCTCCCACGTTAGGGGCATAGATATTTACAATTGTTAGATCTTTTTGTTGGATAGACCCTTTAAGTAGGATATAGTGTCCTTCGTCTTCTCTTATTACAGTCTTTGTTTTAAAATCTAATTTGTCTGATATAAGGATTGCCACCCCAGCTTTCTTTTGGTGTCCATTAGCATGGTAAATGGTTTTCCACCCCCTCACTTTCAATCTGGGTGTGTCTTTGGGTCTAAAATGAGTCTCTTGCAGACAGCATATTGATGGGTCTTGTTTATTAACCCAATCTGATAGCCTGTGTTTTTTGATTGGGGCAATGAGCCCATTTACATTCAGGGTAACTTTTGAAAGGTATGAATTTAGTGCCATTGTATTGCCTGTAAGGTGACTGTTACTGTATATTGTCTGTGCTCCTTTCTGATCTATGCTGCTTTTGGCTCTCTCTTTGCTTAGAGGACCTCTTTCAATATTTCTTGTAGGGCTGGTTTTGTGTTTGCAAATTCCTTTAGTTTTTGTTTGTCCTGGAAGCTTTTTATCTCCCCTTCTATTTTCAATGATAGCCTAGCTGGATATAGTATTCTTGGCTGCATATTTTTCTCATTTAGTGCTCTGAAGATATCATGCCAGTCCTTTCTGGCCTGCCAGGTCTCTGTGGATAGGTCTTTTGCCAATCTTATGTTTCTACATTATAGGTTACATATCTCCTCTCCCGAGCTGCTTTCAGGATTTTCTCTTTGTCTCTGAGACTCATAACTTTTACTATTAGATGTCAGGGTGTTGACCTATTTTTATTGATTTTGAGAGGGGTTCTCTGTGCCTCCTGGATTTTGATGCCTGTTTCCTTCCCCACATTAGGGAAGTTCTCTGTTATTATTTGCTCCAATATGCCTTCTGCTCCTCTCTCTCTTTCTTCTTCTTCTGGGATCCCAATTATTCTAATGTTGTTTCATCTTATGGTATCACTTGTCTCTCGAATTCTGCCCTCGTGATCCAGTAGTTGTTTATTTCTCCTTTTCTCAGCTTCTTTATTTTCCATCATTTGGTCTTCTATATCGCTGATTCTCTCTTCTGCCTCACTTATCCTAGCAGTTGGTGCCCCCATTTTTGATTGCACCTCATTAATAGCCTTTTGATTTTGATTTGGTTAGATTCTAGTTCTTTTATTTCTCCAGGAAGGGTTTCTCTAATAACTTCCATCCTTTTTTCAAGCCCAGCTAGTATCTTTAAAATCATGATTCTGAACTCTAGGTCTGACATCGTACTAATGTCAGTATTGAGTAGGTCCCTGGCAGACTGTACTACCTCTTGTTCTGTTTGCTGAGGTGATTTTTTTCGTCTTGTCATTTTGTCCAGAGGAGAACAGATGAATGAGAGAACAGAATGCTAACAGGTTAACAACGTCTCCAGCAAATATACTCTATACAAATCAGAAAAGACCTGAAACCAGGGGACAAGAAAGGGAAAGAAAGAAGAGAAAAAAAAAAAAAAAGGAAAAAGAAAAAGATAAAAACAAACAAAAACCGAACAAAACAAAACAAAAAAACAGAATATGATCAAATATGATCAGGCTAGTGCATAGATCAGTGCCACAGACTAGCTTTTGGGCATATTTTGGTCTGTTAGAAGAAAGTGCCTGCTAAAATTTTAAAGGAAGAAAGACTTATATATGTACAAAATAAGGGTTGATACAATGAAGGTATGGCAGATGACTGTAAAGATGAAAATTATAAAAGATTTTATAGAAGGAATTGATAAGAAGTTGTTTTTAAAAGGAAAGAAGATTTAAAAAGAAAAAGAAAAAAGAAAAAAAAGGGAGAGAATGTGATCAGGCAGGAGACTAGAACAAAGCCATACACTAGTGATTTAGGGTATATTTTGATCTGTTAGAAGAAATTGTATCTCAAAATTTTAAAGAGAGAACAACTTATATATATGCTAAAAATAAGGGTAACTACTATGAAGGGATAAAAATATGACTCTAAAAATGAAAAATAAAAAATGGTTTTTTTAAAAAAGGGATTGATAAGATGTTGTTTGAAAAAGGGAAAAAGAAAAATTAAAAAAAAACAGTTAAAAAAATTAACTTTGAAAAACTAATGAATTATGGTAAAAAAGCCATGAATTCTATGTGCAGTATTCCTCTAGCGCTGGAGTTCTCCCGTTCTTCTTGATTGGTAAACTTGGTCTTGGATTGCTGGCTGTTTGTGCTGATCTTCTGGGGGAGGGGCCTTTTGCCGTGGTTCCCAAATGTCTTTGCCGGAGGTGGAATTGCCCCACCCTTGTGTGTCCGGGCTAAGCTATCTGCTCCGGTTTGCTCTCAGGAGGTTTTGTTCCCTGCAAGCTCTCGGTACAGCTTTGGAGGACCAGGGTGAAAATGGTGGCCTCCCAATCTCTGCCTGGAGGAGCTGAGAACTCGGGGCCCCCCTCCTCAGTGTGCCCCCAGAGAAAAGCAGTTACTCCCGTCTCCCCGGTCTCCAGCCGCACTCCGCGCTCACCCAGCCTGTGACCAAGCGTTTCTATCTCTGGCACCCGACCCCGTGTGGAGTCTCCAAACCCAGCAGATCCCTGTGGTGCGCTCCCATGCCGCTCCTCCCTGGGGGAGGAAGGGGAGTCTCCCCAGATCTGCCACTTGTTGGGTCCCTGCTGGAGGGGCAGTAGCCCGACTGGGCCACGGATCATGGTTTATGGCAACCCCGAGCTGAGAGCCCTCACCTTGGCTCCTACCTTCCAGAAAGTGGTTGCTTTTCTGTTCAGAGTGTTGTTACTCTTCTTATCTTCGATTTCCTGTTGAGTTCGTAGGTGTTCAGAATGGTTTGATCCCTATTCAGCTGAATTCCTGAGACCAGACGAAATCCAGGTCTCCTACTCCTCCGCCATCTTGCTCTGCCCCCCAAGTTTCACATTTTCAGTCATGGTTCTTTTACTAACTGAGTTAACTAATGGAATTCTGGTATTAGCCTTCAAAGTGTAGCCTCCTCTAATTGCTAATGCAAGAAATCTTAGGGCCACAAGGAAAAAAATTCCACCTTCTTTTGTAGCTGGCAAAAAAGCAGGTTCATTTTACATCATAAAATTCTCCTTGCAATGGACAATTTTAACAATAACATCTATAAGGCACTTGGACTTTACATATTGACAGGTTCTGTGAAGATAACCTTTAACCTCTAAAATGTCTATAAATCTCATTAGTTTTTTTTTAAATAATGTGTTGCTCTGGAAATAATATTTAAACTGACACCTTCATTTTTCAAGAAGTGTAAATACTCGTGAATTTTCTCTGTTAAGTTAAAGGGGAATGTGTTCTCCCTCTACATGTGCGAAGGTAACAACAACAATAAAAATGAACGCTACATCTCTGCTAATTTCTTACTTACCCAAAACCTTTGAGAAGTTTAGAAAATTTTTAAATTAGCAGACAGAATGAGCTAACAAAGAAGATTGCGGAGTTGCCAGAAAGCTGTAAAATACTAGGAGAGTGGAAGAGCAGAACCTATATTTAGGAAAGAGTAGTTCAAGAAAGCAATCAATTATTGCTTCAATTTCTAGGTGTCTAGAAAGATGAGGACTGAAAATGTCCAATAGATCTTTGTAGCATGAAGGTCATTAGCAATCTTGGCCGGAGCCATTTCAGGGGAACTGTGGAGCTGGAAAGCAGTCTGGGCTAGGCTGTTGGGGAGGTGGGAAAGGCAAAGACAGCCTATATTCGAAGCAGTAGGAAACCAGCTTGGATCAACATGTAGCACATGATAATTGCACAAGACTTTTCAATTTCATTTTCAAGACTTACATAAAGTCACCGGGGTAGGTCTTTTATCCACATTTTTATTGATGAAGTGATTGATATTCAGTTACTCAAAGTCTCAGAGTAATTAGGTATGAGGTAACAGAAGCCCACTGCCCTTTCTTGCAACACATATAAAAGGGGAGGCAATATCAGGGTGAGGAGGAAGCAGCCTGGGAACAAAGCATCCCAAACACATTTAACAAACTTCTTCATTCTACTTGGACCTATCCTTAATTCTAACTTTTTGCAAGTGAATGGAATGGTGTAATATGTATGCCTAATTCTTCCCAGAGGAGAGCACTCCTTAGGTTATCTCTGAAAATGGTGCTTTTCTAAAGGAAAAGTCAAAGAACCACCTTTTAGATAGCAGTAAGCAGAGGAGGAGAATTTAAAAAGCTTAGCAGCAGCTTCGGAGACACTCACCTTTGGTGCTCCAACTTTACTGACAAGAGATGCTGGGTCCTGGAAGTATCAGTGTCATATAAGCCCTCAATGGTCTCACGTGGTCCATCTTGGTCTCTCCGGAATGCATCAGCAACGTAATGAGAAATTGAGGCAGCTGGACGTGGGAAATGCATCTGCTGAACTCTTGAGCAACTTGAGTTTAAAAGAGGAAAACATTTTTATGTCATAGTCCTTGAATTGTCAAATTCCTTTAAAATCAGAGTATCTGAATTTGTTCAAAGTATAAAAATATTGAGATAAATAGAAAATCATTCTACTGTTTTTTTAAAAAATTTTAAATTTTTCTTTATTTTTTGGGGGAGGGGAGGGGCAGAGGGAGAAGGAGAGAGAGAATCTTAAACAGGCTTCACGTCCAGCACAGAGCCTGGCCCTGGGCTTGATCTCACAACCCTGAGGTCATGACCTGAGCTGAAATCAAGAATGAGATGCTTAACCGACTGAGCCATCCAGGCGCCCCCAAAATCATTCTGTTGTTATATCTTACCTGTGAATGTAGGCAGAAGGCAAATATAAACATGGAAACTCTGAGAAATAACCAATTAAAAGGAACAGGATTATTTGATATTTTTGACCTGGAAACCTTACTGGGATGGTGATCCTGGTTTAGAAAAATCTAAAAAAGTTACTTATGTCACACTTAAAATGATATTAATTACATACTATATGGTTCTAACTGGGCCATATAGTATGACATTCTGGAAAAGGCAAAATTATGGAAATAGTAAAAAGATCAGTGGTTGCTAGGGTTTGGAGGGGAGATGAATAGGCAGAGCACAAAGGATTTTTAGGGCAGTGAAAGTACTCTGTGTGATACCATAATGATGGATATATGTCATTATGCATTTGTCCAAACCCATGGAATGTATGACACCAAGAGTGAACCTTAATAGTGTAAACGATGGAGTTTGGGAGATTATGATGTGTCAATGTAGATTCACTGATTGTCATACATGTACCACTCTGGTGGGGGATGTTGATAATGAAGGAGGCCGTGCATGGTTGGGGTCAAGGGATATGTGGAAAAGTCTGTACCTTCCTCTCAATTGGGCTGTGATTCTAGAACTGCTCTAAAAAGTAAAGTCTTAATAAGATAAATGTCAACTTAAGTATTATTTCTGGGGCAACAAATGCTTTCAGCTTCTGCCTCAGCAAGGTCTTCACTCTCAGCCTGATCTGAGTCTCATGGCTGCCCTCAAGCCAGTGCTCCTTGTACTAAATACTGGCAAAATGCTCTCTTTCCCTTTACTAGGTCTGTGCTCACAGACTTCACATCGTGAAATCAATTTGGTCTACCTGAGAGCCCTATAAAAAGCCTATCTACTTATTTATAGACTGTTAATGAAGCCATTTAAAAATGCTTTTTATTATGGAAAATTTTAGTCACTTAAGGAAGTAGACAGAAGCCCTGAATACTTTATGAAAGTATAAGGGACCTTGTGAACCTATCATCAGCTTCGACAATTACTAATTCATGGCCAGTTGTGTTTTCATCTAAACTCCCATTCATTTCCTCTCCACCTGTATCATTTTGAAGAAATTCCCAGGTATTATATCAATGAAGGTTTTTGCTTTAATTTAAATCAGCAGAGTTGTGTGTGCTTGCTTTTATGTAAGTTAAATGTATTTACTATATAATATACTTTGTGTTCTCAAATATTATAACTTTCTATTGTCTCCACTGTGGGAATTATGATAAATTCAAATTTTTATTTCATATTCATTTACTTAATTTTTTTATTGAAGAATAATTGACATACAGTATTGGATTGGCTTATTTACATTAACAGAGAGTAACATGGTTCAAAATGCAAGATATTTAAAAGGGCATCCATAAAAAGTAAGTCTTCTTTTTCTTTCTGTCTTCCTTTCTCTCAGGAGGCAGCCACTGTGGCTGGTTCTCATGTATTTGTTCATAAGGGGCAGAGGGAGAGGGAAACTTAAGCAGACTGTCCTGAGTGCAGAGCCTGACATGGGGCTTGATCTCTCAACCCTGAGGTTATGACCTGAGCCAAAACCAAGAGTCCGTCGCTTAACCGACCCTACCACCCAGGCACCCCTCTGGCACATTTTTTAAATTGAATGCCTTGTAATCAGTGTTTTAGTTACATTCTGATTTTCTCTTTCTACCTATTCTTCATTCTAGTCTCTATGCCCTAACTGCCTGTATTTTCCCACCCACAACCTCCTCAACATGTTTTTTGGTGCGTGATTAAAAGGGCCACACCTTGTTCTTAGGGCAGTGAGAACAGTGACGATCAGGAGGCTCCACTTTCTGTGGCTCAGCTGAAGTTAGCTGAGATCAGGTAGCCCAGCCCATTATAGGATAGTAGAGCTAGGTAGTTTAAATTCAACCCTCTCATTTCATGGTAAACTGAGGCCTCAGAAAATTAATAACTCAGTTCCCCAGGACCCTTAATATTTCTTCTTACTCAGAGAAAAGAGTCACAAGACTGAAAGACTGAAAAAAACCTAGATACATGGCTTCCGTATTTAAGGGGTTAAAGAGAAGAACATACAGCTGACATCACTGGGAGAAAAGGAGGTTGTTATGTGTATACTCTGCCCTTACTCACATAGCACCCCCAGCAAAATAGGAGAGGTAGAGCTCCTCCTTTTCACTGAGTTGCCCTTAGTGTTCAGATCATGACATCTTTTTTCTTAACTCTAAGGCTCTCCTTAGATGCTCTTGATACCTTATTTCTCCCGAACAATAGCAACAGCAGCAACAGCTCACACTTACAGAACACCTACTGTGGGTCAGGCACTGTCCCAGTGCTTTACACATGTTCCCTTAATCCTTACAACCACGATGGAGCTACTACTATTACGAACGGAGAAACTCAGAACAGAGAAGAAAAATAACTTGCCCAAGGTCACAGTAAGTAAGTGGCTAAGCTGAGGTGTGGATTTGGTCCAGCTCTAGAATCTGATTTCTTAAGCCTGATGCTATACTTCCTCTGAATAGCAATGTTGAGGAGAAGGGGAGTACAGGTAATTTGGACCAGTTTATAGATGTCCAAATTCTTGCCCTAAGAAGGAGGACCAGGAGTTGGATGGGTCTGGGGTTCTAGGAGCCTGAGCTAGGTCTAGATGGGACAGTACCGCTCAAGGACTGACAAGGACAAGCCAAGAAAGATCATAAAGGAAGCCTCCAGGCAGGGAGGTGAAGTAAAATCAGGCACTCAGTCCAGCCAGAGGATTTACCTAGGGGAGCTGGGTGGAAACTAGAGACATTAGGAAAGAGTAAATGGGTTTGCATGGCAGGAAAGAGCCTATTCTAAGAGAGATTTTCTGAAATGCTGGAGTCCAACATCAGGGCGTTAGACCTCATGTTGAGAGACTGTGGGTAAGTGTGGAGAAGAAAATTGTTTCCTTTCTGTTGCCTTCACATCCCACATAGTTAATGCTGGAAAAGAATGGTGTTAGGGAATTGCACATCAGAGGCTAATCAGGATTTACACAAAAAGAAGAAAAAAATATTCACAAAGATGGGGAGAGGGGAGGCAATGCCATTGTCTGTTGGCTGGGTCCACATCAGAGAAATAGCTGGGGCAGAGATTCTTCATTTGTCATATCTTTCATGCACATGGGAGTGTCCCGTTTTCTGTCTCCAAAAAATGTGAAGACCAAAGGAACAAGCTAGATTAGGAATTTATTTATGTTTTCATCATTTAATTATATAATTGAATAATTAAACATTCATTAGGTACCTACTATGTGCCACTGTTCTAGGATTTTGGACATATGCAAATGAGCAAGATGGACCAAGTCCTTGACCTTATGGGGCCCACAGTCTAGAAAGTAATCGAAAGAAATGAGCTTGCATAGTGGCTTAAAGGGCAATCTTTGGGATCAGATGGCCTGATGCAAGCCATGGCTCTACCAGTTACTTATTGTGTGACCACTCTATGCCTCAGTTTCCTCACTTATGAAAAGTACATGATAGAGTTATAAGGATTAAATGAGAGAATGCATGCAAAACATCTATGATAGGCCTGGCACTTGTGCTAATACACAGTATTATTTATCCCAAGACTAGAGGCTTAGTCTTCTCTTAGAGTCTTTGGTTTATGGCTCTTGACAGTTCACCTCTTGGATCATCTTTGTTTGCTCACTACCTGAGTGGAGCTGCAGGTCAGGAGAGCTTCCTTCTTCCCCAGTATCTTCATTCAAGAAGGATTTCCTGTAAGTTTTAAACTCGGCCAGTCACTGCAATAAAAATTTACAAATTATGTAATCTGGTTGGTGCCCAGCCCAAAGTTTTGGATTATTCTTGTCAGAGTGGGAAAATGTTGGGGAAAGGAAAAAGAAGTGATATTCACTCCATATGATTTTTACAAAGTATTCTGCATGAATATTCAAGACCCTCGCCAGCATCAGTCACAGCAGAGAAAGGCTGGCCTAACATTTGCTCTGTAGAGTTTTTTTTTTCCTCCAGACAATTTTATGTAAAATATCTACTTTATAAAAAAGGAAATTAAAGATGATTTGAGATGCTAGGAAAAGGATATACGAAGCCACAGTGTGCTTTGATAATTCTGTGTCTGAGTGATTACGAATATCTCAATGCTTCCAGATTCTACAGAGTTCTTTTTCGGGAAATTGCAGAATCATTCATTCTTTATATACACCATTTTAAGAACAAACCTGTCATGGACAAGCTTTTGCAAAGGAGAACTATTTAATGACTAGACTAATTAAGAATGTTTACATATCAAATGTAAATCTTGAGAAGGATCCTGGAAATTAAAAAAAAGAAAAATCCTGTTAGTGGGGATCAAGGCTAGAGTCAAGTTGGCTTTCAGATTGGCACATGCTGGCTTTTAGATTGAAACCTTGTTTCTTGGTCTGATCAGAGCATAGTGTAGGTCCTAAGGATTGCTCAAAAACTTTTCTTTCAAAACTCTTCCCAGATTCCGTTTATCTCAAAAGAGAAGAAACAGGCTGATTTGCATTCTGCAACTGACTTCCCCAGAGCCTCTGCAGTGTGAAGATTTGAAATTGACTTTCCCTCGAGGATGTTTCTTGGATGCAGGAGGGGAGGAAAAGTCAGCTAAGCCAAAGCATCTTTAAAGATCTCTCGGAAGCAAGATACAAACTGTGCTCTTTAGACAATACATTTCCAGTGTTCTAGGCGTGACCTTCCCTACTTCAAGTGAATACCAATGAAAATCAATTCTTCTCTCAGTAAGAAACAGAACTTACTGGGATTAGGAGGTAGGTCAAAAGGGAATATGAAGTCTTTTCAGGGGTTCTCGGATCTGCTAAGCAAATTCTGCCCATGGGGAAAAGAGCCAATTTCCTACATTTTAAAGAGAGTGGCTAACAGGGTATTTACCTCCAGCTTGGAATTCAAGAAAATTTAGGATTTTGTCACAAAATGGACATCCAGAGACCTCTGAACATAGAAGTACATCTTCTTCAGCAGGAACCGCACACTTCAGTCTGATCATATTTATCATTATTTTGACAATCATGATGTTGAGAAAAGCCTAAGTATTGGATTGGACAGACCTGGGTTCAAATTCTCACTCTGTCAGTGATAGCTCTGTGTCTCTTACCTCTATGAACCTCTGTGAACCTCAGTTTCCTTATCTGTAAAGTGGAGATAATACCTCTCAGAGTTTATCTGATAATTAAATGTGTTTACTATGTGAGGCAATTAATGCAATAATGGCACTCATTTGGGTACCCTCATGGTGTGCACTCTCTCTCCCTCTTTTCTCTTTTTCTCTCTCTTTCCCCCTCTCTCTCTCTTTCTCTCTCTCTCTCTCTCTCACACACACACACATACACACACACACACACACACACACACACACACACACCTAATTTCCTCTCCTATCCTCTCTTGCTTTCTCTGTCTTTCATTTGCTCATTCTTTAAGGCTCAACTCCCATCTCCCTCTTCCTGGCCCCTCTTTTCTACAAAGGTTTCTGCTTTTTCTAGTACTCATGGTTTACTCCACGACCCTCAGGAGTTTATTATTTGACTAATGTGGTAAAACCATAATTTTGTTCATCCAAAGCACCCAAAATTTTGAAGGACACATAGTTTATAATAAAATTTTACTGGTTGATCTTATTATTTATTGCAGATAGTAATCCCTTGAATTTCTTTATTTCTCCAGGTTGATCTGGGGACATAATTAATGGTATTTGTAGAGTAACTATATGGTTTACATATATTGACTCAGAGCTTCAGAAGCACTCTGTGAGGCAGGTATTATTATCCTCATTTTGCTAATGAACTAACAGGGGGTCAGAGATTTTCAATAACTTGTCTGAATTATATGCTGGGTGGGTAGTTAGGATTTAAATTCTGGTCATTATGATTCTAAAGTTTAAACTCTTTTTGCCATGTTATATGATATTTCCATTAAGTTTGTTTCTTTTTTTGAGAGAGAGAGAGAGAGAGACAGAGACAGAGAGCACGCACCTGCGCACACACACACAGGAGCGCACAAGCAGGGGCAGAGGAGCAGAGGGAGAGGGAGAGGGAGAGAAGACAATCCCAAGGAGACTCAGTGCTGAGCACAGAGCCTGACGTCATGACCTGAGCAGAAATCAAGAATTGGGTGCTCAACCGACTGAACAACCCAGGCGCCCCTCCATTAAGTTTCTGAGGAAAATTTGTTTAGGGTTTTTCAGTCGTGGCTTTTGAACTGAGTACGGTTTCTTTGTGAAACACTGTTGATTACTAAAAAAGGCCATTCCTAGGGACAGCTCCCTCTCTCCTCAGTGGCCTTTCCAATGTAATTCTGGGTCCCTATGAGCAATGGAAGAAGGTGCTTATATTCTTCTATTCAAAGGTTTCAGGTGACATTCAGCCTCCTGTCCATGCCCTGCCCTTCCTGTCATGAGCACCACGGCGCCGCCAGCATCTTTGCTGGAGTGGCAAGAGAGCACTGTAGAGAGTTACATATGTGCCTATGGCATCTGCAAAAAGAACCAAACCAAACACCCATATACAAATAATTTGCTTTTTAAATACCCATTTTTCCCCTGCTATGAAACTTCGATAAATACCTTGGGAAAGATGTGAACACATCTGTCTGGAGAATCCAAGTGGCATTTTTTCCCGTTCTTAAAATCGTGAGAGGAACAATGCTATTGCAAGTAAATTCAGTTTTTTCCCCACAAACGAGAAGTATTTTCTATATCACAGTGCTTTCCAATTATGTTGAGTAGCTTCATGTTCAGTAACAACAGAGGCTCCCAAATTGAGTGCTGTGGCCAGAAGCTGAAGTTCAGTAATTTTGGTAATAGATTTTTCCCTTCTTAAATGGATATGTAAACATCATATTAGAGTTTTGGATGATAGAAATTACACATTTTCCCCTAGACCCTATAACTTCTGCTTTGGACAACGATCAGTGATTTTCTATTATATTTCTAACTTTCCTATTATTTATATTAAAAGAAGACTTGGTGGTAGAATTGTGGTTTCTGTTTCCTTTTGGAGGATAACAAGTTCAACAGGTTGGGCAAATTATTTAAGTGTTTAATGTTGTTCTCTTTGCTGTAGATTGCCATAAATTGCCATAAAATTTTGAGAAAGATGATTAATAATCTTTAGCCCTTTTTTGGTGCATTTCTCAGAGGGCCAAAGAAATATATTTTCTAGAATGAAGAAAGGGAGACATACAGAAGAGAAACATGTGAGCAAGGCACTATAGAATCAAGTTTCAACTTTCAGTGCAATAAATAGAACATAATCAATTCAGATTCCCAATGTTTGGTGCAAATTATATAGGGAGACTTTATTTAATGTATTTCTCAATTTAGTTCCTAATTTTGATTTATCTTTTAGTGTAGTTGTATCCTCAAGTAGGACTTTTTCTTGGTTTTGGAGATTTTGTGCACCTGACCATAATTTTATTCACTTTAAAAAAAAACTTTTTGGCATTTCCCCAAAGATACAGATGTAGTGAAAAGAAGGGGCACATGCACCCCAATGTTCATAGCAGCAATGTTCACAATAGCCAAACTGTGGAAGGAGCCAACATGTCCTTTAACAGATGAATGGTAAAAGAAGATGTGGTTCATATATACAATGGAATATTACTCAGCCATCAGAAAGGATGACTACTGGGGCACCTGGGTGGCTCAGCCAGTTAAGCATCTACCTTCGGCTCAGGTCATGATCCCATGGTCCTGGGATCAAGTCCCACATCAGTCTCCCTGCTCAGCGGGGATTCTGCTTCTCCCTCTGCCTGCTTCTCCCTCTGCCTGTGCTCTCTCTCCCTCTCTCTCTCTCTGACAAATAAATAAATAAAACCTTAAAAAATTATTGTTATGTTAATCACCATTCATTACATCATTAGTTTTTGATGTAGTGTACCATGATTCATTGTTTGTGTATAATACCCAGTGCTCCATGCAAAGCGTGCCCTCCTTAATACCCATCACCAGACTAACCCATCCCCTCACTCCCTTACCCTCTAGAACCCTCAGTTTGTTTTTCAGAGTCCATCGTCTCTCATGGTTTGTCTCCCCCTCCGATTTACTCCCCTTCATTCTTCCCCTCCTGCTATCTTCTTTTTTTTTCTTAACATATATTGCATTATTTGTTTCAGAGGTACAGATCTGTGATTCAACAGCCTTGCACAATTCACAGCGCTCACCATAGCACATACCCTCCCCAATGTCTATCACCCAGCCACCCAATCCCTCCCACACCCCCACCATTCCAGCAACCCTCAGTTTCTTTCCTGAGATTAAGAATTCCTCATATCAGTGAGGTCATATGATACATGTCTTTCTCTGATTGACTTATTTCACTCAGCATAACACCCTCCAGTTCCATCCACGTCATTGCAAATGGCAAGATCTCATTCCTTTTGATGGCTGCATAATGCCATTGTGTATATATACCAAATCTTCTTTATCCATTCATCTGTCGATGGATATCTTGGCTCTTTCCACAGTTTGGCTATTGTGGACATTGCTGCTATAAACATTGGGGTGCACGTACCCCTTCGGATCCCTACATTTGTTTCTTTGTGGTAAATACCCAGTAGTGCAGTTGCTGGATCATATGGTAGCTCTATTTTCAACTGTTTGAGGAGCCTCCATACTGTTTTCCAGAGTGGTTGCACCAGCTTGCATTCCCACCAACAGTGTAGGAGGGTTCCCCTTTCTCCGCATCCCCGCCAACATCTGTTGTTTCCTGACTTGTTAATTTTAGCCATTCTGACTGGTGTGAGGTGGTTCTCATTGAGGTTTTGATTTGGATTTCCCTTATGCCGAGTGATGTTGAGCACTTTTTCATGTGTCTGTTGGCCATTTGGATGTCTTCTTTGGAAAAATGTCTGTTCATGTCTTCTGCCCATTTCTTGATTGGATTATTTGTTCTTTGGGTGTTGAGTTTGATAAGTTCTTTATAGATTTTGGATACTAGCCCTTTATCTGATATGTCATTTGCAAATATGTTCTCCCATTCTGTTGGTTGTCTTGGTTTTGTGGACTGTTTCTTTTGCTGTGCAAAAGTTTTGATCTTGAAGAAATCCCAATAGTTCATTTTTGCCCTTGCTTCCCTTGCCTTTGGTGATGTTTCTAGGAAGAAGTTGCTCCAGCTAAGGGTCGAAGAGGTTGCTGCCTGTGTTCTCCTTTAGGATTTTGATGGACTCCCGTCTCACATTTAGGTCTTTCAACCATTTGGAGTCTATTTTTGTGTGTGGTGTAAGGAAATTGTCCAGTTTCATTCTTCTGCATGTGGCTGTGCAATTTCCCAACACCATTTGTTGAAGAGACTGTCTTTTTTCCATTGGACATTCTTTCCTGCTTTGTCAAAGATGAGTTGACCATAGAGTTGAGGGTCCATATCTGGGCTCTCTATTCTGTTCCATTGATCTATGTGTCTGTTTTTGTGCCAGTACCATACTGTCTTGATGATGACAGCTTTGTAATAGAGCTGGAAGTCCGGAATGGTGATGCCGCCAGCTTTACTTTTCTTTTTCAATATTCCTCTGGCTATTGGGGGTCTCTTCTTGTTCCATACAAGTTTTAGGATTATTTGTTCCATTTCTTTGAAAAAAGTGGATGGTATTTTGATGGGGATTGCATTGAATGTGCAGATTGCTCTAGGTAGCATTGATGTCTTCACAATGTTTGTCCTTCCAATCCATGAGCATGGAACGTTTTTCCATTTCTTTGTGTCTTCCTCAATTTCTTTCATGAGTATTTTATAGTTTTCTGAGTACAGATCCTTTGCCTCTTCGGTTAAATTTACTCCTAGGTATCTTATGGTTTTGGGTGCAATTGTAAATGGGATCGACTCCTTAATTTGTCTCTTCTGTCTTGTTGTTGGTGTATAGGAATGCCACTGATTTCTGTGCATTGATTTTATATCCTACCACTTTACTGAATTCCTGTATGAGTTCTACCAGTTTTGGGGTGGAGTCTTTTGGGTTTTCCCCATAAAGTGTCATATCATCTGCAAAGAGTGAGAGTTTGACTTCCTCTTTGCCGATTCGGATGCCTTTGATTTCTTTTTTTGTCTGATTGCTGTGGCTAGGACTTCTAACACTATGTTGAATAGCAGTGGTGATAGTGGACATCCCTGCTGCGTTCCTGACCTTAGGGGGAAAGCTCTCAGCTTTTCCCCATTGAGAATGATATTCGCTGTAGGTTTTTCATAGATGGCTTTTATGACATTGAGGTATGTACCCTCTATCCCTATACTCTAAAGAGTTTTTTTTTTAAAGATTTATTTATTTATTTATTTGAGAGGGAGAATGAGATAGAGAGAGAGAACATGAGAGGAGGGAGGGTCAATGGGAGAAGCAGACTCCCTGCTGAGCAGGGAGCCCGATGCGGGACTCGATCCCGGGACTCCAGGATCATGACCTGAGCCGAAGGCAGTCGCTTAACCAACTGAGCCACCCAGGCGCCCTCTAAAGAGTTTTGATCAAGAAAGGATGCTGTACTTTGTCAAATGCTTTTTCTGCATCTATTGAGAGGATCATATGATTCTTGTTCTTTCTTTTGTTAATGTATTGTATCACGTTGATTGATTTGTGGATGTTGAGCCAACCTCTCAGCCCAGGGATAAATCCCACTTGGTCATGTGCATAATCCTTTTAATGAACTGTTGGATCCTATTGGTTATTATTTTGGTGAGAATTTTTACATCCATGTTCATCAAGGATATTGGTCTGTAATTCTCCTTTTTGATGGGGTCTTTGTCTGGTTTTGGGATCTAGGTAATGGTGGCCTCATAAAATGAGTTTGGAAGTTTTCCTTTCATTTCTATTTTTTGGAACAGTTTCAGGAGAATAGGTATTAATTCTTCTTTAAATGTCTGATAGAATTCCCCTGGGAAGCCATCTGGCCCTGGGCTTTTGTTTGTTGGGAGATTTTTGATGATTGCTTCAATTTCCTTAGTGGTTATAGGTCTGTTCAGGTTTTCTATTTCTTCCTGGTTCAATTTTGGTAGTTGATACATCTCTAGGAATGCACCCATTTCTTCCAGGTTATCTAATTTGCTGGCATAGAGTTGCTCATAATATGTTCTTATAATTGTTTGCATTTCTTTGGTGTTGGTTGTGATCTCTCCTCTTTCATTCATGATTTTGTTGATTTGGGTCATTTCTCTTTTCTTTTTGATAAGTCTGGCCAGGGGTTTTTCAATCTTGTTAATTCTTTCAAAGAACCACCTCCTAGTTTTATTGATCTGTTCTACTGTTCTTTTGGTTTCTATTTCATTGATTTCTGCTCTGATCTTGATTATTTCTCTTTTCCTGCTGGGTTTAGGCTTTATTGCTCTTTTTCCTCTAGCTCCTTTAGGTGTAGGGTTAGGTTGTGTATTTGAGACCTTTCTTGTTTCTTGAGAAAGGCTTGTATTGCTATATACTTTCCTCTCAGGACTGCCTTTGCTGCATCCCAAAGATTTTGAACAGTTGTGTTTTCATTTTCATTGGTTTCCATGAATTTTTTTAATTCTTCTTTAATTTCCTACTTGACCCATTCATTCTTTAGTAGGGTGCCCTTTAGCCTCCATGTATTTGAGTTCTTTCTGACTTTCCTCTTGTGACTGAGTTCTAGTTTCAAAGCATTGTGGTCTGAAAATATGCAGGGAATGATCCCAATCTTTTGGTACTGGTTGAGACCTGATTTGTGACCTAGGATGTGATCTATTCTGGAGAATGTTCCCTGGGCACTAGAGAAGAATGTGTGTTCTGTTGCTTTGGGATGGAATGTTCTGAATATATCTCTGAAGTCCATTTGGTCCAGTTGTCATTTAAAGTCTTTATTTCCTTGTTGATCTTTTGCTTAGATGATCTGTCCATTTCAGTCAGGGGGTGTTAAAGTCCCCCACTATTATTGTATTGTTGTCAATGTGTTTCTTTGCTTTTGTTATTAATTGCCTTATATAATTGGCTGCTCCCACGTTAGGGGCATAGATATTTACAATTGTTAGATCTTCTTGTTGGATAGGCCCTTTAAGTAGGATATAGTGTCCTTCCTCATCTCTTATTACAGTCTTTGTTTTAAAATCTAATTTGTCTGATATAAGGATTGCCACCCCAGCTTTCTTTTGGTGTCCATTAGCATGGTAAATGGTTTTCCACCCCTCACTTTCAATCTGGGTGTGTCTTTGGGTCTAAAATGAGTCTCTTGCAGACAGCATATTGATGGGTCTTGTTTTTTAATCCAATCTGATAGCCTGTGTCTTTTGATTTGGGCATTTAGCCCATTTACATTCATGGTAACTACTGAAAGATATGAATTTAGTGCCATTGTATTGCCTGTAAGGTGACTGTTACTGTATGTTGTCTGTGTTCCTTTCTGGTCTATGCTGCTTTTAAGCTGTCTCTTTGCTTAGAGGACCTCTTTCAATATTTCTTGTAGGGCTGGTTTTGTGTTTGCAAATTCCTTTAGTTTTTGTTTGTCCTGGAAGCTTTTTATCTCCCCTTCTATTTTCAATGACAGCGTAGCTGGATATAGTATTCTTGGCTGCATATTTTTCTCATTTAGTGTTCTGATATCATGCCAGTCCTTTCTGGCCTGCCAGGTCTCTGTGGATAGGTCTGTTGCCAATCTAATGTTTCTACCATTATAGGTTACATATCTCTTCTCCCGAGCTGCTTTCAAGATTTTTTCTTTGTCTCTGAGACTTTACTATTAGATGTCGGGGTGTTGACCTATTTTTATTGATTTTGAGAGGGGTTCTCTGTGCCTCCTGGATTTTGATGCCTGTTTCCTTCCCCACATTAGGGAAGTTCTCTGCTGTAATTTGCTCCAATATACCTTCTGCCCCTCTCTCTCTTTCTTCTTCTTCTGGGATCCCAATTATTCTAATGTTGTTTCATCTTATGGTATCACTTGTCTCTCGAATTCTGCCCTCATGATCCAGTAGTTGTTTATTTCTCCTTTTCTCAGCTTCTTTATTTTCCATCATTTGGTCTTCTATATCGCTGATTCTCTCTTCTGCCTCATTTATCCTAGCAGTTGGTGCCCCCATTTTTGATTGCACCTCATTAATAGCCTTTTGATTTTGATTTGGTTAGATTCTAGTTCTTTTATTTCTCCAGGAAGGGTTTCTCTAATAACTTCCATCCTTTTTTCAAGCCCAGCTAGTATCTTTAAAATCATTATTCTGAAGTCTAGGTCTGACATCGTACTAATGTCAGTATTGAGTAGGTCCCTGGCAGACTGTACTACCTCTTGTTCTTTTTGCTGAGGTGATTTTTTTCGTCTTGTCATTTTGTCCAGAGGAGACTAGATGAATGAGAGAACAAAATGCTAACAGGTTAACAACATCCCCAGCAAATATACTCTAAACAAATCAGAAAGACCTGAAACCAGGGGAAAAGAAAGGGAAAGAGAGAAAAAAGAAAGAGAAAGAAAAAGAAAAAGATAAAAACAAACAAAAACAGAACAACACAAAACAAAAAAACAGAATATAATTAAATATGATCAGGCTAGTGCATAGATCAGTGCCACACATTAGATTTTGTTTGTATTTTGGTTTGTTAGAGGAAAGTGCCTCCTAAAATTTTAATGAAGGAAAGACTTATATATGTACAACATAAGGGTTGATACAATGAAGGGATGGCAGATGACTGTAAAGATGAAAATTTAAAAGATTTTATAAAAGGAATTGATAAGATAAGAAACTGTTTGAAAAAAGAAAGAAGAAGATTGAAAAAAAAAGGGAGAGAATGTGATCAGGCAGGAGACTAGAACAAAGCCATACACTAGTGACTTAGGGTATATTTTGATCTGTTAGAAGAAACTGTATCTCAAAATTTTAAAGAGAGTACAACTTATATATATATGCCAAAAATAAGGGTAACTACTATGAAGGGATAGAATGACTAAAAATGAAAAATAAAACATTTTTTTAAAAAAGGGATTGATAAGATGTTGGTTGAAAAAGGGAAACAGAAAAATAAAAAAAAAACAGTTAAAAAATTAACTTTGAAAAACTAATGAATCATGGTAAAAAAGCCATGAATTCTATGTGCAGTATTCCCCTAGCACTGGAGTTCTCCCGTTCTCCTTGATCGGTAAAGTTGGTCTTGGCTGGCTGTTCATGCTGATCTTCTGGGGCAGGGGCCTGTTGCCGTGGTTCCCAAATGTCTTTGCCCGAGGCGGAATTGTCCCGCCCTTGTCGGTCCGGGCTAAGCAATCTCCTCAGGTTTGCTCTCAGGAGCTTTTGTTCCCTGCAAGCTCTTGGTACAGCTTTGGAGGACCAGGGTGAAAATGGTGGCCTCCTAATCTCCGCCTGGAGGAGCCGAGAACTCGGGGTCCCGCTCCTCAGTGTGGCCCCAGAGAAAAGCAGTCAGTCACTCCCATCTCCCCGGTCTCTGGCCGCACTCCGTGCTCACCCGGCCTGTGACCGAGTGTTTCTATCTCTTGCACACGACCCTGTGTGGAGTCTCAAAGCCCAGCAGATCCCTGTGGTGCGCTCCCGCACCGCTCCTCCCCGGGGAGGAAGGGGAGTCTCCCCGGCTCTGCCGCTTGTTGGGTCTCTGCTGGAGGAGCAGTGGCCCAACTGGGCCACAGATCATGGTTTATGGCAACCCCGGGCTGAGAGCCCTCGCCTTGGCTCCGTCTCTGCAGCCGGCTTCCCCATTCCGATACCTGGGAGCTCTGCCGCACTCAGGCACCCCCGGTCTTTCTGTGACCCCAAGGGTCCTGAGACCACACTGTCCTGTGAGGGTTCCACCCCCAGCTTAGCCACTGGAGTGGCGTCCCTCAGCGGAGCCGGCTTCTAAAAGTTCCGATTTTGTGCTCCGCGGCTCTATCACTTGCCAGAAGCGGCCGACGGAGGTCCCCTCCCCCGCCATCTATCCTCCTGAATATTGCCTCGGATTCACTTCTCCGCACGTCCTACCTTCCAGTAAGTGGTCGCTTTTCTGTTCAGAGAGTTGTTGCTATTCTTTTCTTCCATCTCCTGTTGAGTTCCTAGGTGTTCAGAATAGTTTGATCCCTATTCAGCTGAATTCCTGAGACCAGATGAAATCCAGGTCTCCTACTCCTCCGCCATCTTGCTCTGCCCCTCTTTATACATTTAAGACAAATGATCTGGGGAGCACCTGGCTGGCTCAGTCAGTAGAGCCTATGCAACTCTTGGTCTCTGGGTTGTGAGTTAGAGCCCCAGGTTGGATGTAGATATTACTTAAAAATTAAAATCTTAAAAACAAAAATAAGACAAGTGATATGGATACCAAAATAGCTGAGTCACTAAATTTTTCCTTCAAAATACAATTTAGGGGTGCCTGGGTGGCTCAGTCAGTTAAGCCAGCTCGGGTCATGATCTCAGGGTCCTGGCATGGGGCGCCCTGCTCAGCAGGGAGCCTGCTTCTCCCTCTCCTTTGCCCCTCCCCCGTGCTTGTGCAGTCTCTCTTTCTCTCCAGTAAATAAATAAATAAATAAATCTTAAAAAAAATACGATTCAGTGTTAACTCTTAGGCCAGCCTAGTTTTTGCTCATTGTAGGTAATCTGTTTTTTCCTCTTGCCTGAAAGCTTTTAGGATGTTTTCTTTATCATTGTAAACCAATATTTGTCATGGTGTGCCTGGACCTGAGTCTGTCTCTCTTGATTCCTCCTGGAACATGGTGAATATGTTCATACTGCATTCTCAGGCCCAAGTTTTTGTTTTAAACAAAGGAAAATTATCTTTGATTCTGTCTTTAATTATCAGTGTTTTAACATCAGAAATCTTTCCCTGTGATTTTTTTCATAGTTACTGTGTTTACCTAAAAATATAGCAAACTTATTCTTAGTGGCCCAGGGAAATCTTATTTTCCATATCATGAGACAATGTGATGCTTGAAAAGAGTACTTCTAAAATGTATACAGATTATAGACCTTTCCCAAGGAGGGAGGAGGGGGCTGTATTTTTTTTCTTTTACCATATTTTCAGTCATACTCTTTTTGATATGCATGGCACACAATACCTAAGGGTGTTTTTCTCTTAATTTTGGAATCTAAGGTAGGTCTCTTGCTTCAGAACACCCAAATGGTATAACTTTAATGCTAGAAGGAAATCTGGGTCCTTAGGGACAAGACTAGGTGTGGGTGCATGGGTGGAGAGGTTGGTTAGCAATTACTAAAACCAATAAAAAGAGTAAAAGGAAATGCAGAATTAAGCTATTTTGATTTCATGATGTCCAAATGTTTAGCGGGAAATAAGCTGGGAAGAGTCATTACTTAATTGCATACTTTGACTTTTCTCTTTTATAAGAAGCTTAAAGTGCTGTAACAATATATATTAACAAGAATTTTTTTCCGGTTGCTCTGTTGTGTTGACTGGGGACCTGTATAATTCCTAGCTTCACTCACCATTCTCTCTTCACTGTATCTTTTATTTGTTCATCAACTCGTCTTTTTGTCCTTTCCTTAATCAGGAACTGTTAATAGCAACATAAGGCCATGTAGAGTTAAGTGTAAAACTGAGAAGAGCAGAAAAGGAGAGGTGAAAGTAAATTCAAAATATTAGGTTAGAAAGGGTAACATGTGGTCTAGCCC
Source organism: Eumetopias jubatus (assembly GCF_037043125.1). Classification (NCBI taxonomy): domain Eukaryota; kingdom Metazoa; phylum Chordata; class Mammalia; order Carnivora; family Otariidae; genus Eumetopias; species Eumetopias jubatus. The sequence goes on from NW_028274811.1 coordinate 100,999,414, forward strand.
TTTAAGCATGTATAGGATTGAACAGAATTGAAGAGGCTCAGGGCGACATTTAGGCAAATATCTGTCAGAGAAAATGCTGAAGAGAAGTGGTATCACCCATTTGGGTAATTTCCAGGTATGGATATTTTGTGCATGGCACTGTTTCATAGGCTGAGTCCAGTGGGTTTAATTTCTGACTACTAAGGAGATGTCAGAGATTTTTGAGTGGGGATGATGGTGTCATGGAAATGGCAATAGGCTAACACTTCTGAAGTGTGAATCAGAAAAAGGGGAGAGGGAATAAGACCAGTGCTATAGAGCAGATGGTATTGGTAGTGACAGCAGCATGAGGCCTCAGATTTACGTGTTCAGAGTCTGCTTGAGGGCTGTGAGTCAGGAGATTGAGATAGAAATGGGGAAACCTGGAATATTAGTGGTCATGATTAAGTCCCAGAAACCTGGATGCTGGACAAAGTTGAAAGAAGGGATCAAAACTTGATTGTCAGTGTTATCAATAGTACACCTTATCAACAGTATATGATAGCAATGGACTGACTCCAAGGCATCTGATATGCTCAAGATCAATGTACCAGGACTGATCTTTAGGAACCCCTTCTGATCCATCCCTTAGTTTGGCCCAAGGTTACTGCTTCACTGGAGGAAGTATTACTTCAATCCCTTTTGATCCCAAATGAAATACAGATGATAGGACATGAAGAGACAGAAACCTGTCAGAGGGTTTTGTTTTCTATTTACTTCCTGTCTGAACATGGGATTCTTCAACTTTCTGAAAAGTCTTTGCCCTGAACTGACATGGTTTGAAGAGAATGGACATGGACAAGTACATGGAAATGCCTTTCTAGCAATGCTACCAATGTTCTGCAGTTTTGACAAAGGCACCATCTTGGAGGGAGGGAGGGAGGCAGGAAAGGGCAGAGAGAAAGAGAGAGATTGGTGGGAGAATGAATTTCTGCCTCTTTTATTATTTCCCTTATGGCAGAAATTATAGGCCTTTGGTAACAACCACTTATAACATTCTTTTCCTTACTTGATCACTATTATTTAATAAAATCCTGAAAATGAAAGATGCATGATTTCTAAAGAAAGAGTCCTGTAACAGATTTAAGGACATTATAAATTCTTTTTTCTCAATGCAGATATACAGCTTACCTTTTAGAAGGCACAGAGGCATTGGCTTAAGGAGATTGAAAAAGGACTTCCAGTTAAGCATGAAGGATTGAACATTTCCATTTATCTTTGCACCCTCCTAACCCCCCTAAAATGAATAAAAAATATATGCTTATTTAAAAAATGAAACAAGAGAAGGTGACAACACAGGAAAGAAGTCAACAACATTTTGGAAATGGAATGAGGATGGAATAGTAGAAACTGAACTGGTTAGCCTGCGGTATTAAAGCCTGAAGTGTTAAGCCAGTGAGAGAAAAGGAAAATTATGTCCTAAAATCTAGAAAGGCTGAAGAATTGGAGATACCAGGGAACTTTAAAAAGGGAGCATGGCAAATGATTAAAAATGGGGATTTGTTAAACTTGTGTGTAATGAACATTTAACACCACAAATCACCTCTGTTACCCTTGATAGCCAGGCAACTACTCCTTGTCCATCCTCGTAGAAAATAGGAGGTTCACAATGGAGAGGTTTGCACAACTGGGGATCCCAGTGAGATGTTGTTGAATGTGCCCCTTGAATGGTGAGATGCCCTGTCATTATTCTTCTGAAATGCTTGCAGAATACTGACAGCCAGGCATATACCCTCAGACAGAAGGGGCACACAAATGCTGAGAATGGGTGCTCCCCAACCAAATGGCTCAGTCCTTACCCCACTGTCTGATTATGACTATAAAGCCAAGTGGATGTATTACTTTGCTAAAATTAAGAAAACATTAAGTAAAAAAGAATAACTCACAGCCTGTTAAACCAGCTGCCTCTCTCAAGAAGAAAGAAGTATTGTTTGTCATGAGGCAAGGTTAAGGACTCTTAGACCCATATAGGGAATTTCCCTAAGATTATCCCATCACAGCTGGCATCCCTGGATCACAAATATGTACATAAAGAAAGCCATTACAGAGATTGACTATGGTGCCTCTGGGTGTGGTCTGATAAGAGTTAGACTGAGGGAAATGGAGTTAACTGCAGACATACCTTAACTTGAGATTTTTTCAAAACAATTGTTGTTAAGAGATAAAATCTGTGCTGGTTAGAATGTTTCTCATTTATGTTTGTTACTTTGTCCATTCTTTCCCCAAGTTGCAATGGCACTTCTAAAAGCCATATATGCCTGGCATGCATTTGTTTTCATTCATTCATTCATTCATTCATTCATTCAAGTATTTTCTATGCTCTTATATTGCATTGGGCACTATTCTAGGCAGTGAGAATATAAAACAAAGTCCCTCATCACATGTGGCTTACATTCAGGAGGGAGAGATTGGTATAAACAAGTAAATACTAGATTCTTTTTTCCTTTCCTTTTGGTAAGAGTTGACTTCCCCCTTATTCCAGGTCCAAAAGCATAGAAGTGAGAGATTTACATGTTAACATTTTTTAGATTGGGAAATTGGACTGGGAACCAAATTGGGAAATACGAACTAGAACTTTTCTACAGAAGAATTAGCTCTTGATGTGATAGTGGAAAGCTAAGTATTATAGGAAGCTGGGAAACTAGAAGATCCAGATAAGCAAATGGGCCAAGGAAGTCTACTGTGGTAAGCCATGAGTGAACCACTCTGGAAAAAAGCACATAAATATAATAAATAGGGGCACAACTACTCTCCAAAGTCTTTTTGTTCAGTTTCTGGGAGATTTCCTCATCTTCATTGTTTATCTATTTCATTGAGTTACACACACACACATACACATTCCCCTATACACACATATATATCTATATACATATGAGTGTATATGTATATATTTATTTTTCCCAAAGGCTCTTTTTTTCTGATTCTTTCTTTTCTCTCTCCCTCTCTCCTTTCCTTTTTCTCTTCCTCCTTCTTTTAATAATACCCTGTTCTTATTTCACCTAGATTATAGCTTGTTTAATCTTTTGAGTAAAGTAGGGATAATTTATTTGAAGTTTTTTTTTTTTTAAAGAGTGGAACCTAATCCATCTAACTTTTTTTTCCCCACGATTTTGTTTATTTATTCGAGACACAGAGATACAGAGAGAGAGAGAGAGAGAGAGAGCTTGAGCAGGGGGAGAGGCAGAGGGAGAGGGAGAAGCAGGCTCCCCAATGAGCCAGGAGCCGGCCGTGGAGCTCGATCCTAGGACCCTGGGATCATGACCTGAGCCAAAGGCAGACGCTTAACCATCTGAGCCATCCAGGCACCCCTATTTGAAGTTTTTTTTTTTTAAGATTTATTTATTTGAGAGAGAGAGACAGCAAGCAGGAGGAGGAGCAGAGGGAGAGGGAAACAAGGAGACTTCCCGCTGAGTGAGGAGCTCGAGGTGGGCCTCGATTCCAGGACCCCAAGATCATGACTTGAGCCGAAGTCAAGAGTCAGATGCTTAACCAACCGAGCCACCCAGGAGCCCTGTTTATTTGAAGTTTTATTCTCCTTGAAAAGACTTCTTCCTCCAAGTTACTTTTTCTTTCAAACTCCACATTTCATGTTCTTTCTTTCTTTTTTCTTTTTAAAGATTTTATTTATTCATGAGAGACAGAGACAGAGAGAGAGAGAGAGAGAGAGAGAGAGAAGCAGAGGGAGAAGCAGGCTCCCAAGGAGCAGGGAGCCAGATGAGGGACTTGATCCCAGGACCCCGGGGTCATGACCTGAGCCAAAGGCAGATGCTTAACCATCTGAGCCACCCAGGCGCCCTCTTTCTTTTTCTTTTCTTTTCTTTTTTTTCTTTTTTCCTGATGTTGCTGATCCTTTAAGAGTGGGGCAATAAACACCTGACAGGAAGCTCCTGAAAGCACGGTTGGGGCTTCTGGATTATGAGCTCCATTATTGTGTGATCTTAGTGGGCCCTTTCATCCAGGGAATTCCTGATGGAGAATACCTTTTTTCCATGTATTATCTCTACACTTAACTATGCCTTTTGCTCTGCTATCTAGACAGTAAAGCTCTCTTATTTTCTCTAGAGGCTAAGCCCCCTTTATCCTGTTGGGGCAGAGATGATGTACAGACAGGCTGTATGGAATAGGGAAAGGAGAGGCATGTAGCTGATTCTCAAAATTCTCTAACTACGTTTTGAATAGTCTTTCATACAATCCTCTTGTTTTTAATTTCGCTTCCACATCCATTCTCATCCAGTAAAATAAATGGAAATTTACCTGAAGGTCTCCCTTGTTCTCTTAAGTATTTAAACAATTGCAACAGTTAAAAAATACATGAATTTAGGATTTAAACAATCCATATATCAAAGAAAATGTGAGTCTCTCCTCTACTACCTTGGATTCTGCATTCACATCTCCCAAGACGAATAATATTAACTACAGTCATGATTTTTCCAGTCCTTCCATGCACTTGTGGATACTTATTTATACATGTATACCTTTAAGAAAATAATTGGGATTATATCAAATCTGTAGTTTTGTGTGTTGTTTGTTTGCCTTTTTTTTCACTTGTGATCTTTCCCATTCTTTGAGCAGCTGCATAGTATTCCAGAATGGTGTGTCATATTTTATTTAACCTCTTCTCTATTTAGAAACATTTAATTTGTTTTCGGTTTTTCTGTATTATAATAATGCTATGGTGAACATGTTTGATCAAACATTTCTTGCACATGTACACGTATTTCATTAAAAAAATGTTTAGTGGCTCCTAGCCTAGGTCTATGTTTTCCTAACTTAACACAACTGCATTTCATTTCTTAAATTTTGCCATATATGCATAACACATGTACCATTATATACTTAATTTTCCCCTTTAAATGAATGAATTTCAAATTTATTTTAAATAGAAGCTTTATATTATTTAATTCTACTTATTCACATAAATAGGAAATGAGTGTCACCATAAATGATGGTAACTGTAAAAATAAACGCAAATTTATCAAAAACAGTTTTATTGAATTCTAAGTGAGTGTGATTGCTTTTGTTAAAAGGGAATTAACAAAGTGTTGGAGAGGTGTTAAAGCCATATTAGTACCAAACCCAAAACTTTCTCCCTCAAATCTTCTAGAAGAAATTAAAATGGGGGCGCCTGGGTGGCTCAGTCATTAAGTGTCTGCCTTCAGCTCGGGTCGTGATCTCAGGGTCCTGGCTGGGATCGAGCTCCACAGTGGGTTCCCTGCTTGGTGGGAAGCCTGCTTCTCCCTCTCCCGCTCCCCCTGCTTGTGTTCCCTCTCTCGCTGTGTCTCTCTCTGTCAGATAAATAAATAAAATCTTAAAAAAAAAAAAAGAAATTAAAATGGAACATATTTTTCACTGTGCAGTTCAATATTATTTAATTCCATGTTCATGCACCACCTAAAGTAATTTCATACACCATCAGTGGGTAATCTCTCTTTCTAGTCCAATGGATATACCACTGCGATTATTATCTTCCTTCAATGCTTCACCATGTCACTGCTTTGCTCAAAGATTCTTCAGATTTTTATTGCCTAGAGAATAAAGTAGATATCTTAAAACTTAAGGCCCATCACCTCATGTCAACCAGCCTCAGTCTGGGCTGCTCCCGTGTCTTTATTACTTGAGTTTCTTTAGGATTACGATCTACACACATTTGCTTTGTTGTGATGTTCCAGCTTTATATCTTCTCTTGCATTCTGGTTTTTGTGTCTTCTCTAATATACCATTACTTCTCTAGTGCAAGACCAACATCTTTTATTTTATTCTTTCCTATGCCCTCCACTATGCCTAGCGTAGTGCCTGTACATGGTAGGTGCTCCATCAACTTAAGGTAATTATTTACTTATAGACTTTATTTGTTACAACAAATTAAGCATTCATTACATAAAAGCTTAATAGAGATGATTCAATTATCAAGCCATCTAAATTCTCATCAGAACAGAATCATGAGATTCTTCTTCATAATACCGCAACATTAAAAAAAGCAAGAGGAAAAAAAATGTAACAGAAGGAGGAATTTCTAGTGGTGAAGCTTTTCTACTGAGTTTGAGTTCATGTTCATCGTATTTGCTTCCTTAATTGGAAAGGTTAAGCTCCTATAACTTTTTATGAACTAGCTGATTTCTATATTCCTGAGTTGCTTTTGGAATATATTTTATCTTAATAAGAATAACCCATCAAGCAAGAAAGCCAGCAGGGTCCTCATTATCATGCTCTGTATATAGGAGTTTATGTTTTGACTGCCAAACCTGAATTCCACACTGCTCGACTTTAGAAAATGGATTGTTTTTCATAGGTAAGTTTGAGTGACAAAGGCAGAGAGCAAGCCAGTGCCCTGTCCTCTCAGTTGATAGGTTTAGATCTAAATGAATAAAGACATGTGAAGGGCTGCAGACTTGAGGGGAAAGTCTGCAGTGCACATTCGCACTTGTGAGCAGCATTAACATTCACTGCCTGCTGTACAACTCTTTAAAATGCCATTTGCACTGATGATGGTATAATTGACAATGCTCCTCGAGGAGCTCAGGGGATTGTGGGGAGGTGGAATCAAAGAAAATTCATCTCTTCTGAAGGCTCTCCTCTGGCAACAAAATGCAGAGAAGAGGACTCTTGTTACTGGGTGATGTCATATTAATAAAAAACAAACAGGCACAAAAATCTATCCATCATCACAGGTTTTCCAGTAGACTTAGTATCTCATCATACATTGTCTTTCTAATTGGCATTCATCAGCATTTGTCTGGATGCATGATATTATTATTATTACTTGTTTTCACTAAATATCCATTTAAATTCTTTATGGTCTGTTTGCTCCCATTGATCTCTCTTCATATAGTTAAACTTTTGGGACACCTGGGTGGCTCAGTCGGTTAAGCGTCTTCAGCTCAGGTCATGACCCCAGGGTCCTGGGATCAAGCCCTGCGTCCGGCTCCCTGCTCAGCAGGGAGTCGGCTTCTCCCTCTGCCTGCCACTCCCCCTGCTTTGCTCTCTCTCTCTGACAAGTAAATAAATAAAATATTTAAAAAATAGTTAAACTTTTGTAGTTCTAGCAACAGTTTAATGCCCCAAACACCTATAAATGTGTATGAGGGAGGACACTTGAGCATGGGACTCGGTAGTCAGTCTCTGCTATGACTGAACTGGGTTGAAATCACTGTGAATGAACATGACCTCTTAGGGGTCAAAGAACAAGTGCAGTATGTGGAACCGTAATACAGAAAGACACATATACAGATATGAATAAGGGTTTCAATGAAACTGTCAGATTTTCAACAAAATCAGTTGTGATGTATTTTCTCCCTAGATTTTCCCTGGATCAGTGTATGTTAGCATAATTTTGCTGTGTTTTGTGAACAAGGGGTTAAGTAGAGGAAATAAGTGATTTCTAACTAGGATTTCATAATAGTTATATTAGAAATAAGTGATTTCCTATAGCATTTCATACAAGTTAAATCAGACAAAAGACAAGATAATCAAAGTGGAACACAATCTACAGTCCTAATAATTGGCTTCTCATGCAGCAAGGAATCAAAGGATAGTTTTCTTGTCTTTTTTGTTTGTTTGTTTGTTTTTGAAAAATGCCAGTAAAAAATCTGTTTTTCTCTCATTAATATTTATTCCAAATGGGAAAATATCTTACAATGATATTTGGTGTTAGAAAACATAACCAAAGGTATTGGATTATTTGAAGTGCCTTCTGCTCATTCAGGAAAGATCAAAATATGTTTGGTGATATTTTAAGGTTGTTCACTTAATTGTATTATAATTTTTGGATTGTTAATCTGTACGTGTTATATATATATGTCTTAGAGCATGTTTGGTTGCAAGGAGAAAAGGGCTCTTCAAATCTGTTTTAGGAAATTCTGCAAATCACAGAGAAGTCAGTTTTTGGCAGACATCTAGACCTCAAGGAGAGAAGAAGAGGCAGAAACTCAACTCAGGCTGAGAGGTATTGTTTAACACACCTAAAAAGCATGTATAAATCAGTACGTTTATATCCAGGTGTGCAGACAATGTCAGGAGTTTGTCCCTAAGCCGAGTTTTCTTCTGTGTTGGCTTTATTCTTGGGTAGGCTTCTTCCTCCTGGTGAAGTTGCAATTTCATTGTATATCCTCAGATCTTAGCAACCCTAGTGAAGACATATTTCCTCTCCTAATAGAAATAGTTGCAAATATTCTGAGTCTGGTCTTCAGTCTTCCAAACTGGGTCATGAGCTGATGCCTAAACCCAAAATTACAATCCTATTTGAGGAAGTCTGTTTCATGTGGATTGAACGCTAGAGTAAGGGTGGATGAGTAGAGTCAGCCCCACCAGAACCAGTTGAAATTGGGAGGAGGGGTTCCTGGAAGGAAGAGGGAGGTCTGTTAACAGCAGAAGAAGGTGTGGGAGGTGCTGTTGGTGCCCCTCCCGTATCTGTCCCTGCGCGCCTGTGAGGGTTGTTGGCTAACAGCTCAGAGCTTCCCTCTTCTCCAGATAATGCCCCCAGCCAAGGGATTCAGCTCATCCAGAAAGTAAACCACCCCCTCCTCCAGCCACATGCATCCAGTGACTATTTGATTCAAGGGGACAACGGGCTGTCCTTTGTCTCAAGGAGGGAATAAGTTACCAAGGCACAGCATGCCCCAAAGCTCCAGGAGAGAGCATAACCTTGTTGGCTTTCCCTCCTGCCCCATCCTGCTTCTCTCACTCGCTTGTTCCTGAGAGCCTAGCCTCAGCAAATGACTTCTCGAGCTCTGCTTCTACGGTACCTAAACTAAGACATTAGGAGTGGATGTTAGACAAGCAAAATAACTAATGTCCATTCTAGACAAGAGCTGAGACCTTTTTCCTTCTCTCTCAAGAGTTCCTCCAGTGTTTCCCTTTCTCTGAATGTCTATGGCATTCTTCTCTTAGAATGTCGCCTCCAGTTCTCAGTGCTTGCAGATCCCTCTGGCTTTTCCTGACCTCTAGATACTGAGATACTGGAATGCTCAATTCTCAGTCCTCCTATTTTTAATCTATCCTCATTTCCTGAAAAAAAAAAAACAACAAAACATTATGCAGTGACATGGTTTCAAATGGCCACTACTGATAATTTCCAAATTTACATCTCCAACTTTATCTCTCTTGGAGTCCCAGACTCATGTCCCGTAGGCTCCTTGACATTTCCACTTAGATACCTAACAAGCATCTTATACTTAAAAGAAATAGGGAGACAAACCATAAGAGACTCTTAATCTCAGGAAACAAACGGAGGGTTGCTGGAGTGGAGGGGGGTGGGAGGGATGGGGTGGCTGGGTGGTGGACACCGGGGAGGGCATGTGCTATGGTGAGTGTGTGAATCGGGTAAGACTGTTGAATCACAGACCTGTACCCCTGAAACAAATACTACATTATATGTTAATGATTAAAAAAAAGAAATCCTGATCCTACCCTCTAAGCCCATTTCTCTTGGAACCTTTCAAATGAGGAGAGGAAATGGTTCTGACAGATCAAATAGTCTGTTAGAATGATCCCATCACAGTAAATATGGTGGCCAATCTGCCTGCTCCTCTGACACTCAAACTGTTTCTTACAAGGCCATTTTGGCAACCCATGTACAAATAGGGCCTCCTGGATCTCATGCAAGTAAAACTCACCATCCCAGGTGAAGGTGGAAAATTTAACTGGTTTTATTTCATTGAAATGGGAAGTAGAATAGGCAAGAGGATGGAAGAACATAAGACAGAAACCACGAAAAACAGAGATCTTCCTTTGTGTAGCAACGCTGACACTGTTGACATTTTGAGCTGGCAATTCTTGTTGTGGGAGGCTCTCCTGTGTGTGGTAGGGTGCTTAGCAGCATTTCTGGCCTCTACCCCATCCCAAAGTCATGGAAGTAAAAAATGTCTCTAGACATTTCCAGATCTCCCCTGGCAGTCAAAACTACCCCTGGTTGAGAATTTCAGCATAAGAAAGGAAATGTGTGGATGTCAGACTGTCACCAGACTCCCAAACTATTTATAGCCCTTCTTACTGTAGGGAGAATCCAATAGGGGGTGAAGAGAAGCCTGGAAGCTTTTTCTAAAAGAAAGCTGAAGTTTTGGCCAACATTGGCATTTTATCTGGCAAGGTGAGACTACAGAAAGAGTATAAGAAAGATGTTCCTATGAGACTTTAATGTGTACTATCTTTTCACATTATGTTGATGGGTAGCTTATTCATTTCCATCCAAATATGTGTTCAGTTAGGCTCATCTTTCCAAACTGACTTGTTAAAAGATTTAGATCTAAAACCCTATGCTATTCATTTAAAGTATCAGATAAATATAGCAGTCAGTTTATATGACAGTTTTTAGTGTTTCAGGAAACAAAGCAATTTTTTTTCTCACTTAATTCTTACTTTAATTATAGAAGACATCTCTATCTATTAAGAGATGCATGGTAAATGTGGAATTCAGGAGTAGTAGCCAACTCTACTTGGTATTTCATCCTTATTTAGCTTGATTCGTGTTTTAGCCTGTTTAGAGGTATGTTTACCTCTGGTTTGATGGACAACCAAACCAAGCCAAACCAAACCAAACCAAACCAAGCCAAACCAAACCACACCAAACCAAACCTAACATAGCTCCATGTCACAATTTTCACAGTATTGTTGGGGTGCCTGGGTGGCCTCAGTCAGTTAACCATCTGCCTTCCCAGGTCATGATCCCAGGTCATGATCCTAGGGTCCTGGGATTCAGCCCTGCATTGAGCCCCACATTGGGCTCCCTAGTCAATGGGGAGTCTGCTTCTCTGTCTCCCTCTGCCCCTGCCCCTCTCTGCCTCCCCACTTGTGCACGTGCTCTCTCTCTCTAATAAATAAAAAAAATCTAAAAATATTTTTCACAATATTGTCACTTTTATTCTTTAATATTTAATCTAATTTTAATTTCATTGATTTATATACATCAATTTTATTTTCACATCATTATGCTGTTTTATCCTTCTCAGTCTACTTCACATTAGATTTTCTGCTCTTCTTTCATAAAGGTTAGGTATTCTGGCATCCTCTTGGGGAGTGCTCTAAAATTTGTTTTTTCCTTTGTTTTTACTAATGAATCACCTTCAAAGTTACAATCTTCTTCTGATTCTTCAGTGTGATAGTCCCCTCTTAATGTTCTGCATATATCATTAATTCTTTAAGGGCATCTTATCCATCCATCCATCCAACCATCCCATAATTAGGAGAGATTTATCCAGATTCAGTGTTTACCAGCATAGGGTTGGTGCATTTCATTTGGTTCTTCTTTTTTTTTATTAATTTTTTATCAAATCAGCTGTAAGAAAGTAGCTCATTCCTCAGTGCTTTGCAGATTTAAATACAGGGATTCTTAAATCATATTGCCTGGAACCTTAACATTTTGAACTGATTCCATATACATACTCCAGTATGTGCTTCTTCCAGACTATTCCTTTCTTAGCTTTTCTAACACCACACACTCTTTTCTTTCAGAGATTAACTTTCTAGGGGAGATATATATCTCTGTCATCCTTCCTTCTATTTCTCCTATTTGTATTTTGAGAGTTGTCCTTCCCAAATAATAAACATCATTCTATTTTAAGCCAAAAGAGATTTAATATTTTGAAAATATTGTACAATTATTGGGTTGTTAGAAGAGCATCACTGCTACATTTGGGAATGAAATTTAAGTGTCCTTTACCTTTGTGTCACTTGGTCAAACTTTATAGAATGGGAGTATCCATTTGAATGGGATCAGGTCATGTGCCTGGGGGAAAGGGGGACAATTTGACTTCTTCTGTTGCAGTAGAGGGCAATAAGACATTGTCTTTTACCAGAACATGTATGGTTGAATTGTGTCTCCTTAAAAGCTATGTTAAAGTCCTAACCCCTAGTATGTATGAAGGTAACCTTTTTTGGAAATAGGGTCTTATGTAATCCAGTTAAAATGAGGTCATACTGGGTTAGGGTGGATTATACTCCAATGACTGGTGTCCTTATAATAAGGAAATGTGGACACAGATACACAGGGAAACACCATGTGTTGATGGAGGCAGAGATGGGAGTGATGTAGCAGCAAGTCAAGTATAACAAGAATTGCCCACGACCGCAAGAAGCTAGGAAGAGGTAAAGGAGGATCCTCTCCTGGAGCCTTCAGAGAGAGCATGGGCTTGCTGACACTTTGATTTCAGACTTCTAGACTCCAGCAATGTGAGAGAATAAATTTCTGTTGTTCTAAGCTATCTGGTTTGTTTTAATTTGTTATTGTAGTCCTAGGAAACTAATATAACACACAATCGGGAAATTCTGAAATTGTAAAAGGGCAGGTGGGTGCTGGACACCTGTAGAAATCCAAAGGTTCAGTAAGGAGAGTGCATGAGGAGACAGTATTCTGTTCATCTCCAAGAAGCACTCTCTTAGTAGATGAATGCCCATCCAGTTTTCTTATTGGGACAGATCCTGGATCTCTCAGGCATCAAACTAGAGTGGAAGAGAAATGAAATGTCTTTCTACCTTCCCTCTGGGTTACTCCGTCTGATGAACCAAAGCATGGGTAAAGGATTTTTTTTTTCCTTTATCCAGTTTCATAAGCCATAGCATTGCGAGAAGTTCCTCCCAGATTTTGGCAATAATGTATCTATTTATCTTTATTTTAAGTTACTTTTTAGTTGTTATTATGTGTGAATATCCATGAGAATATATATATTTTTTTGTGAGAAGCTAAGAGGATCTACGATGAGACACCTTTTTAAATTCCTCTATTATTTAAATTAAGTCAAAAAGTTTAGGGAATAGGGCAAAATTGGCACAAGCAAGACATCATGTCATATTATGATATCTAAAATTTTGTCAGCTTTTTGTTTTCTTTCTCTTATAATATGGGACAGTTTGCCTATCTCTAGAGAATTTTAGATTACCTAGAGATATCTTATATGGATACTGAAGTCCTAATTAACAAATTATAGAACTGAAAATTTCCCCTTCTGTAATATCTTGGTTTGTTAGTCTTTGAATTATGCAATATGTAAATAACACTAAGCTAATTTAAAGAACTTTGAAATTAAAATTATGCATTAAAATAATAAGCCAACAGAACCAGTTATGAGCCAAAAGAGTGCAGTTGCTTTTATAATAATTCAAAGGATTGGGGTGCCTGGGTGGCTTAGTGTGTTAAGCATCTTCCCTTGGCTCAGGTCATGATTCCAGGGTTAGCCCTGTATCGGGCAGGGGAGCTTGCTTCTCCCTCTCCTCCTGGTTTGTGCTCTCTCTCACTATCTCTCTCTCAGATAAATACATAAATAAAATATTTAAAAAATAATTCAAAGGATTTTGTGGAGATTAACTCAAACTAAATGTAAGAGAATAAAGACATAATCTTGGACTTTGAAATACTTTTGAGAGCATTTTGATCAACAATTTTTTAGCTTGAAGTTTATTTTAAATGCCTATTCCAAGAATGTAATTGAAGAAAAACTGTCTAGTTTAATTTAGAACTTTATCCTCTATTTTAAGCTTTGAACAAGTTAACAAAAATAAGTATTTTAGAGCCTTAAACAAAATTTTCAAAAATTAGAAATCTTTTTCTATTTTACTTATGTTGAAGATTTTTTTTTATTAAAAAGCAGAGAAAGCATCATCTTCTTTAGCAAATTTCAAGGCATCTGTTCTCATAGATATGGTATTTACAAATGAAGACTAGCCAAGACAATTTAAAAAACAGTGAGATTTGATGAAGGGAAATAGGTATTTTATTTTTAACCCTGTTACTGTTGTCAATCAACTATGCAGAGAAAACAGAGAAGGAAGACACAGCAAAAGGACAAAGTCATGTACCTTTAAATGCTCAAAAGGGGGCGCCTGGGTGGCTCAGTTGGTTAAGTGACTGCCTTCGGCTCAGGTCATGATCCTGGAGTCCTAGGATCGAGTCCCGCATCGAGTCCCGCATCGAGTCCCGCATCGAGTCCCGCATCGAGTCCTGCATCGGGCTCCCTGCTCGGCAGGGAGTCTGCTTCTCCCTCTGACCCTCTTCCCTCTCGTGCTCTCTGTCTCTCATTCTCTCTCTCTCAAATAAATAAATAAAATCTTTAAAAATAAATAAATAAATGCTCAAAAGGTACAGGTGGTGTCTATGCGCTGGTTTGCAAATGAAAGGATTTTTCTTCTTCCTATTCATTTTTTTAAGACCTTCCTGTACAAGGGGAAAAAAGTAATTTAGATAGAAAATTCAGAGGCAGTGAAAATTGCTGTGTGTGGGAGCTTGTAAAATTAATTTTAGTTGCTAGGCCTTTTAATATTAGGGTGTGTCCTATGCCCTGTGCCCTGTTAAATAATTCTTTTATGTTGCCCAGGGCAGACATATTTTGAAAGTGGCACCTCCATTAACCTTAGCTGTATATACTTCTCAAAAAAAAAATCACTGGAGTTGTATTTTGAGTGCTACCCATGCCGAACAATTGTCATAGAACATTAGTTTGAAATCTAAATGGAGTCTTGACTCTTCTTTTTAGGTGGGAGAGAAACGAGACAGTGAAGAAAAACAAAGATGCTTCTCACTCTGAATTTCTATTATGATACTGTGATGGTATATAGAGGATCTAGAGAAAATAAAAATCAAGAAAGTTTTAAAGGGGGAGAGAAATATGTCTAGAAGTCACAGTGCCAGACAACTAGATGACACTAACTCCTGTTTATTGAGTGCTTACAGCATGCCAGCACAGCCCTAAAGGCATCACACGCGTTAAGCTCATCTTTCCTCCTGACAGCTCTAATATTACCATCCTGCTATGACCCTCATCTAATATTATCATCCTAATTTTACATATGAAAACTGAGGCACAGAGAAGTTAAGAAACTTGGCTGAATTCTCTCCCCTAGTGAGTTTTGATCCTGCAGTTTGCCTCCCTAGATTTTGCTCTTAACTTTTCTACTCTCCTCCCTCCCAACTTTGTAATAAATACTTCCTCCATCTCAAGCCATTTAGTTGTGTATAGGATGTAAACTTCAGTGAATAAGTGGAATGATTATTTATAAATTTCTAGATGTGTGATACTATTTGCAGACAAATGGTAATGGATTGTGGTGGGCTTTTATTGATTTTGTCTGCTTGGCATCTCCTCTCTCTTATGTTGGTATCAGCATCCAGATTTTGCTTACAGAACCTATTCTTCCCTCAACATATTTGTTTTGGTGCCTGTCTTCCATTGGCTAAGGGATAGATAAGAAATGAAAGCTGGCTGATCAGATCTTCTGTCCCTGGATTTTGAATCTTAAAAGGAAAGAGAAAAACTTAAGATAGTTGCAGTTCTTCCAACCTGATGAGGGCTTCTGGAGGAGACTGATCTGAGTTCTTGCAGAGAATCATGATGCCTGAAGCTGTTCTCGGAAGTCTGGTGCATTAGCTTTTCCTTCAATTCTATGAGCTGACCCATCTCTTTCCCATACATTTCTTCCTGCCTTAAGACAACTGGATTCCATTTATTTTACTTGCAATGAAATAACCCAGATGAATTCACTGACAGCTGTTCCTTTTTCAACAGGTTGACCTTATGGTCTTTTGGGGAGCCTCCATCAGTTCACATTGGAATACCATGACTAGAGTTTGTGGCTTGAAGAGAAGGTATAAGGGAGCTTTAGGTCTGTTGCTTTCTTTCTGCATGAATGGATAGGAACTTTGTTTTTCCTTGCAAACAGCCACTTGTCAGAAAAAATAAAATTGTTTTGGTAGAAATGAATTTTTGGTAAAAACGAATTCTAGTTTCACCCAGAAGCTCTTGTTGTCTAGTAGAAAGGATTGTAGGCAAAAGACAATTTAGTTCTGGTATTGACTCGCTGTTATAAAAACTCTGCTGTATTGGGGCACCTGGGTGGCTCAGTCGTTAAGCCTTCGGCTCAGGTCATGATCCCAGGATCCTGGGATTGAGCCCCGCATTAGGCTCCCTGCTCAGTGGGAAGCCTGCTTCTCCCTCTTCCACTCCCGCTGCTTGTGTTCCCTCTCTCGCTGTCTCTCTCTCTGTCAAATAAATAAATAAAATCTAAAATAAAAACCTCTGCTGTATTAAATTCTTATCATATTTAATTTATATTTTAAATGAGAAAAAATAATCTCAGTTGACAGATGTGAAATAGTTTAAAAATGGTTAAAATTATTCTGTTGTCAAGTAGGTAGACCTGTATCACCCCCTTCCTTCCTTCTCTCCCCTGCTTGCCTCTTAACACCCAACACTACTCATTGCCTCACAGTTTCTTGTACTGACTAGACTGTTTCAAGTGTCCCATGTGATTTTCCTTGCTTGGGATGCCCTTCTCAAATACATCCATCCAACAAACATCTATTGATCCTCCAAGACCTAACTCCAGTGTTTTCTCTGTGATACAGCCTTCTCTGACTTTCCCAGCTGGGTTAATTACTTTGTCTCATGATGCTAATCTATGGGATCTTATCTTATTAGAACATGTATTAAAAACTATTTAACTACATGTTTATATCCATCATTTGAGTGTGCACTTCTATAGGGCAGCCCCTTGTATTTTTGCATCTCTGGTATCCTTTCTGACATTGAAAATGTTTAAATATTGAGTGTGCCTTGAAAAAGTTCCCAAGAAAATTTGTCACTTAAAGGAACTCTGCTACTGATGCTCTGTACATCTGAAATTTCTTGGAAAATGATAAAATCAACCCACAAATGATATGTTTTACAAATCTTTTTTCTTCATTATTAATACATTTTTGGATTATGGTACTAAGAGTCTTTGTCTGTTTGGGCTGCTATAACAGAAATACCATAGACTGGGTGGCTTGTAAACAACAGAAGTTTATTTCTCACAGTTCCAGAGGCTGGAAGTCCAAAATGAGGGTGCCAGTATGTTGAGTTGTGGTGAGGACCCACCTATCGGGGTTGCAGACTGTCATGTTCCCATTGTATCCTCACATAGCAGAGAGCAGAGAGAGGAAGCCAGGTCTCTTGTGACACTTATAAGTGCACTAATGTCATTCATTGGGTCTCCTCTCATGATTTCATCTGATCCTAATCACCTCCACTTCCAAATATCATCACACTGAGGATTCAACATGGGAGTTTTGCAGGGATGCAAACACTAAGTTTTAAAAGTTGCAGCTCAGTCATGGGAAACCATGTCTGTCATCTGCACAGCTCCTATCTGGAGGATGTGATGACTGTCATTTTTTCTGTAGGCCTTTCTGTATCTCCTACCTCTAAATCCCCAGAAATGTCATTAGCCGCGTGTTTGAAATAGACAATGTCATACCAAGTTAGAGCAGCAAGGGAGAAAAAGAAATTCTCAGGACATTTTGGATACAGAGCATCCAAAAAACAGACTAGGAGGTTGCTGGGGGCTATGCATCTATTAAAGATGTGATTGACAATGGAAACTGTATTATTAAAGCCATTGGAATTTCTAACTTCATATCAAACTAGCTTCATTTCATTTTTAGGGAGGACGGTCAGCCCCTACAGTCCTCCTTATGGACTAACTTGTCTTGATTTTAGGAGACACAGAAATATCTCAATAGCAGAATTGAAGACAGTAGAATGCTCTATCAGCCAAGCTTTACATTTGCATGTGGTCAGAGACCTACTAGTACATATCTTCTCGGGATAGATTTTCTCTTTTATTCACTTCCTTTAAAAAAAAAGATTTTATTGGGGTGCCTGGGTGGCTCATTCCTTAAGCATCTGCCTTCAGCTCAGGTCATGATCCCAGGGTCCTGAGATCGAGCCCCACATTGGGCTCCCTGCTCAGCGGGAAGCCTGTTTCTCCCTCTCCCACTCCCTTTGCTTGTGTTCCCTCTCTCGCTGTGTCTCTCTGTCGAGTAAATAAATAAAATCTTTTAAAAAATGTTTATTAATTTACGAGAGAGAGAGAGAGAGAGATCACAGCAGGGGGGAAGGGTAGAGGGAGAAGCAAACTCCCCGCTGAGCAGGGAGTCCATTGTGGGGATCAATCCCAGGACTCTGGGATCATGACCTGAGCGGAAGGCAGACATTTAACTGACTGAGCCACCCAGGAGCCCCTCTTTTATCCACTTCTTTTTTCCCACTGCATACACTAGTGTTTTCCAAAGGGTGTTTGGGGGAATATTACTCTAAGTATTAACTGGTGTTAAGGGCAGGAGAAAAAAGCTTTTGAGGTTAAACAAGTTTGGAAAGCATTGCATTAAACAGGTGGAACCAGCTTCTTCATCGCCATACATGTTAATTGCAAAAGAAGATGAGGCATTCAGCCCAAACCTACGTGATCATGGGACCTTCCCAGAGAATGTTTCATGGTGTACACACAGGCAAACCCTGCTGGGATACGATGGGCTGATTCTTTCTGTTAAAAGAACAAATTCACGCTCATGGTTGTTGAATATTTTGTAGCATTGTTAGCACTTATTCACTTGTTTTCAGCCCCCAGAGAGCCTTAGAATTCATTTGCTATTTTCCGCTCTTTTGTGACGAAGAGGTTTTGTTCAGTTTCTTGCTTGATTACCTTTTCTAGATACTTAGAAACCTCTGCCTTTTTGTCTTTTATTATTATTTTTTAATGGCTGATACTAATGCCAAAGCATTTTCCTTTACAGAATTAACCAAAATAAAACAAACAAAAATCTGAATGCCAGTAGTTTTTCCTTAATGTCTGCCATAGAAAATTAGCCAAATTTAGGATAAATTCCGTAGTTATATCTCAGGGTTGGTGAGTTCTAAGTGTAGTACTGGTCTAAATTTGCTGACTAGACAGATCTCATTGTCTATAAAATGAACATGAGGCTAATAGGCCTATGAGCAAGTTCATTTTTCATAAATTCAACACATTGCCCATATTTATTGAGCATCTTCAGTTGGTCCTAGGAGCAGAATAAATACAATAGATGTGATTCTTTGTGTCTATCTGTTGGGTAGAGAGAAGAGACAACTACAATACAGGTGGATAGAGACAGTGATGAGTAAGGTTTTGAGGAAATACACAGAAAGGGCATCTATTTATCTGAAAGATAAGTTATTCCCAAAAAAAGAAGCAGGAGGGGAAGTATATCCCAGGCATGGGAGAAAATTTATGAATACAGTTTTTTACTGAACATTTCATTTGTGTCCCACTGTTCTGGGCACTGGAGATAACACCGTCTCAGTTTACATGGGAACAAACACAAATAAGTGCATATTTACAGTCAAGCTTGTGAAATATTAAAAGAGGTTTAGGAGCACATTTCTATGGGAGCACAAAAGAGGGAAGGATTTTGGGGCTAGAAAATTATGAGGTCGACTGACACATGGTGGTTGAGAATTACGTAGTTGTCCAGTGATTCTAAAACTTCCTTCCACTGTATCATGTTGCATTTCATTGATAGATGTTGTGAGCCAAGGAGACTGGAAATAAGTTGTAGAGAAATAACTAATAGCTGGGGGGATCAGGTTGGCACAGTAACTCCAAATAAGGATAATGTCCAGGGACTGGAAAAATCTGTAGAGGCAAACAGAAACATACTGTGTCCTGAAACTATAGACATGAAATGTGGAATGTAGGGTGGTTGGGTGAGAGAGAACCAATGGAGATCCAAATAGAGGTTCTAGTCAGAGATCCAGAAGGTGTGGGACTCTCTGGGTCATGATCTAGTCAAGGGGCCCAAAGCAGAGGCATTTATAGGAATGTGTGCCTCAGGCCTATCTGACATATATTGTGCCCTGCAAACCACCCTCCCCATCTCCAACTCAGAGACCTAACCTCAGGCGAGAAGCTATGATCTGTTTTTCATCTGGCCTCTCTTCTCTCTCTCTCTCTTTTTTCACTGAGGTCCATTTGAAATTCCTGGACTTAGTTACTTTATTTATTTTTTACTTTCCATGTGATATATTTGTGTAGCCCATTTTTCTTCTCAGTCTTAAATTGGCTAAACTTCTTGTCCTGCCAGAGAAATGGCAAGCCCAATTTTAAATGTCTCACATTGTTTTAATAAGACATAAGTACTGTACTTAGTCTTGCTTCTATTTTACAAAGGGTCTTCTTAGAATACTTACATATATATGTCTTAGAATTCTTATATATATAACAGGCCAACATCCTATATAAAAACAATTTATATATGTTTCATATATTTATAAGTTATATATTAATTACACAATTTTACTGTATAAATTTATATTATATAAATAATTTATATTTTAAATATAAATACACATATATAATGTACATATAAATTACTTTTTACATTGGGTGTTAGTTATCGCTTTTTTTAAAGGTTTTATTGATTTGTTTGAGATAGAGAGTGTGAGAGAGTGAGAGAGAATGAGTGGGGGGGAGATGGCAGAGGGAGAGGGAGAAGCAGGCTCTCCACTGAGCAGGGAGCCCCACACGGGCTCGATCCCAGAACCTGGGATCGTGACCTGAGCCAAAGGCTGAGGCTTAACCAGCTGAGCCACCTAGGTGCCCCAGTTACCGTTTTTTAAAAAGATTTACTTATTTATTTGAGAGAGAGAGAGAGTGTGTGAGCCTGAGTCAGGGGAGCAAAGGGAGAGACTCTTCAAGCAGACTCCCTGCTGAGCACAGAGGCCCAACATGGGGTTTGATTCCATGACCCATGAAATCATGACCTGAGCCAAAACCAAGAGTTGGGCACTTAACTGACTGAGGCACCCAGGTGCCCCCAACATTAGTTATCTTAAATTGATCCCCATGGAGTCCTTCCAGATGCACAAGTTTGATTTACTTCAATTTGCTTTTCTATATTTTTATGTTTTTTTAATAGCTTTCCAATGAGATTGACATTTATCTGAATATAAAAATTAGTGCTACCTAATTTGTTTGTTTGTTTTCTCATAGACATATTGGTTGACCTTGGGGAATAGCCTTTAGGTTTGTTTTCTGCCATCAAGTGTTCAGAACATTGTTGCCTGCTTTTTTAAAAAATTTAAATTCAATTAGCTAACATATAGTACATCATTAGTTTTTGATGTAGTGCTCAATGATCCATTAGTTGTGTATAACACCCAGTGCTCATCACATCACCCAGTTACCCCATCCCCCCACCTCCCTTCTGTAACCCTCAGTTTGTTTCCCAGAGTCCAGAGTCTCTCATGGTTTGTCTCCCTCTCTGATTTCTTCCCATTCAGTTTTCCCTCCCTTCTCCGATGATCTTCTGTGTAATTTCTTATATTCCACATATGAGCGAAACCATATAATTGTCTTTCTCTGATTGACTTACTTCACTTAGCATAATACACTCCAGTTCCTTCCACATCAGTATAAATGGTAGGTATTCATCTTTTCTGATGGCTAATATTCCATTGCATATATAAACCACATCTTCTTTATTCATTCATCTGTTGAAGGACATCTTGGCTCCTTCCACAGTTTGGCTATTGTGGACATTGCTGCTATGAACATTGGGGTGCAGGTGCCCCTTCTTTCACTACATTTGTATCTTTGAGGTAAATACCCAGTAGTGCAGTTTTTGGGTCATAGGGTAGCTCTGTTTTTAACTTTTTGAAGAACCTCCATACTGTTTTCCAGAGTGACTTCACCAGCTTGCATTCCTACCAACAGTGTAGGAGGGTTCCCCTTTCTCTGCAACCTCACCAACATTTGTTGTTCCTGTCTTGTTAATTTTAGCCATTCTAACTGGTGTAAAGTGGTATCTCATTGTGGTTTTGATTTGTATTTCCCTGATGTCAAGTGATGTGGAGCTTTTTTCATGTCTGTTGGCCATTTGTATGTCTTCTTTGGAGAAATGTCTGTTCATGTCTTCTGCCCATTTCTTGATTGGATTTTTTGTTTTTTGGGTGTTGAGTTTGATAAGTTCTTTATAGATTTTGGATACTAGCCCTTTATCTGATATGTCATTTGCAAATATCTTCTCCCATTCCATTGGTTGCTTTTTAGTTTTGTTGACTGTTTCCTTTGCCATACAGAAGCTTTTTAGCTTGATGAAGTCCCAGTAGTTCATTTTTGCTTTTGTTTCCCTTGCCTTTAGAGACATATCTTGCAAAAAGTTGCTGCGGTCGAGGTCAAAGAGGTTACTGCCTGTGTTCTCCAATAGGATTTTGATAAATTCCTGTCTCACATTTAGGTCTTTCATCCATTTTGAGCTTATCTCTGAGTATGGTGTAAGAGAATGGTCCAATTCCATTCTTCTTCATTTGGCTGTCCAATTTTCCCAGCACCATTTATTGAAGAGACTGTTTTTATTCCATTGGATATTCTTTCCTGCTTTGTCCAAGATTAGTTGACCATAGAGTTAAGGTTTCATTTCTGGGCTCTCTATTCTGTTCCACTGATCTATGTGTCTGTTTCTGTGCCAGTACCATGCTGTCTTGATGATCACAGCTTTGTAATATGGCTTGAAGTCAGGCACTGTCATGCTCCCCAGCTTTGGTTTTCTTTCTCAACATTCCCCTGGCTATTTGGGGTCTTTTCTGGTTCCATACAAATTTTAGGATGGTTTGGTCCAGCTTTGTGAAAATGTTGATGATATTTTGATAGGGATTGCATTGAATGTGTAGATTGCTTTGGGCAGCATAGACATTTTAGCAATGTTTATTCTTCGAATCCATGAGCACAGAATGTTTTTCTACTTCTTTGTGTCTTCCTCAATTTCTTTCATAAGTTTTCTGTAGTTTTTATAGTACAGATCCTTTACCTCTTTGGATAGGTTTATTCCTAGGTATCTTATGGTTTTTGGTGCAATTGTAAATGGGATTGATTTCTTAAATTCTCTTTCTTCAGTCAAATTATTAGTGTACATAAATGCAACTGATTTCTGTCCATTTATTTTGTATCCTGCCATGTTGTTGAATTCCTGTATGAGTTCTAGCAACTTTGGGGTGGAGTCTTTTGGGTTTTCCACATAAAGTATCATGTCATATGTGAAGAGTGAGAGTTTGACTTCTTTGCTGATTTGAATGCCTTTTATTTTTTTTTTTTTTGTTGCCTGATTGCTGAGGCTACGACTTCTAGTACTGTATTGAACAACAGTGGTTAGGTGGAACAATGATCATGTTCCTGACCTTAGGGGGAAAAGCTCTCTCTTTCCCCATTGAGAATGATATTTGCTATGGACTTTTTATATATGGCTTTTATGATATTGAGGTATGTTCCCTCTATACCTACACTTTGAAGAGTTTTAATCAAGAAAGGATGCTCTGTTTTGTCAAATGCTTTTTCTCCATCAACTGAGAGGATCATCCATTTTGAGCTTATCTCTGAGTATGGTGTAAGAGAATGATCCTATTCCATTCTTCTTCATTTGGCTGTCCATTTTTCCCAGCACCATTTATTGAAGAGACTGTTTTTATTCCATTGGATATTCTTTTCTGCTTTGTCCAAGATTAGTTGACCATAGAGTTAAGGTTTCATTTCTGGGCTCTCATTCTGTTCCACTGATCTATGTCTCTTGTTTTTTCTTTTATTAATGTGATCTATCTTGTTGATTGATTTGAGAATGTTGAACTGCTGTTGCAGCCCAGGAATAAATCCCTCTTGGTCGTGGTGAATAATCCTTTTAATGTACTGTTGGAACCTATGGGCTAATATTTTGGTGAGTATTTTAGCATCCATGTTCATCAGGGATATTGGTCTATAATTCTCCTTTTTGATGGGGTCTTTGCTTGGTTTGGGATCAGGGTAATGCTGGCCTCATAGAAGGAGTTTGGAAGTCTTCCTTCTATTTTTTGAAAGAGCTTCAGTAAAATAGGTGTTATTTCTTCTTTAAATGTTTGGTAGAATTCCCCTGGGAAGCCATCTGGCCCTGGACTCATGTTTTTTGGGAGGTTTTTGTTACTGCTTCAATTTCCTTAGTGGTTATGGGTCTGTTCAGGTTTTCTATTTCTTCTTGTTTCAGTTTTGGTAGTTTATAAGTTTCCAGGAATGCATCCATTTCTCTCAGATTGCCTAATTTGTTGGCATATAGTTGCTCATAATATGTTCCTAAATTGTCTGTATTTCCTCAGTGTTGGTCATGATCTCTCCTCTTTCATTCATGATTTTATTAATTTGGGTTCTTTCTCTTTTCTTTTGGATAAGTCTGGCCAGAGGTTTATCGATCTTACTAATTCTTTCAAAGATCGATCTTACTAATTCTTTCAAAGAACCAGCTTCTAGTTTTGTTGATCTGTTCTACTGTTTTTCTGGTTTCTATTTCATTGATTTCTGCCCTAATCTTTATTATTTCTCTTCTCCTGCTTGGTTTAGGCTTTATTTGTTATTCTTTCTCCAGCTCTTTTAGGTACAAGGCTAGTTTGTGTATTTGGGATTTTTCTAATTTTTTGAGAGAGGCTTGTATTGCAATATACTTCCCTCTTAGGACCACCTTTGCTGTATCCCAGAGGTTTTTCAACCAGTTTGTTTTATTTCTCATTAGTTTCCATGAATTTTTAAAATTCTTCTTTAATATCCTGGTTGACTCACTCATTCTTTTTTTTTTTTTAAAGAGCGAGAGAGACAGCAAGAGAGGGAATACAAGCAGGGGGAGTGGGAGAGGGAGAAGCAGGCTTTCCACTGAGCAGGGAGCCTGATGCGGGACTCGGTCCCAGGACTCTGAGATCATGACTTGGGCTGAAGGCAGATGCTAAACGACTGAGCCACCTAGGCACCCCTGACCCACTCATTCTTTAGCAGGATGCTCTTTAACTTCCAAGTGTTTGAGTTCCTTCCAATTTCCTCTTGGGATTGAGTTCCAATTTCAAAGTGCTGTGTTCTGAAAATATGCAGGGGATAATCCCAATCTTTTGGCATATGTTGAGACCTGATTTGTGACCCAGTATATGATCTATTTTGGAGAAAGTTCCATGTGCACTCGAGAAGAATGAGTGTTCTGTTGTTTTAGGATAGAATGTTCTGTATATATCTGTGAAGTCCATCTGGTCCAGTGTGTCATTCAAAGTCCTTGTTTCTTTGTTGATCTTCTGCTTAGATGATCTGTCCATTGTTTTGAGTGGGATGTTCAAGTCTCCTACTATTAATGTATTATTATCAATGTGTTTCTTTACTTTGATTATTAATTGGTTTATATAATTGGCTGCTCCCACGTTGAGGCATAAATATTTACAGTTCTTAGATCTTCTTGTTGGATAGATCCTTTAAGTATGATATAATGTCCCTTTACTTCTCTTATTACAGTCTTTGGTTTAAAATCTAGTTTGTTTGATATGAAGATTCCTACCCCAGCTTTCTTTTGAGGTCCATTAGCATGGTAAATGGTTCTCTACCCCCTCACTTTCAGTCTGGAGGTGTCTTTAGGTCTAAAATGAGTCTCTTGTAGATAGCATATGGATGGGTCTTGCTTTTTTATCCAGTATGATACCCTGTGTCTTTTGATTGGTGCATTTAGCCTATTTACATTCAGAGTAACTATCGAAAGATACAAATTTAGTGCCATTGTATTGCCTGTAAAGTCCCTGTTTCTATAGATTGTCTGTTTCTTTCTGGTCTATGTTACTCTTGGGGTCTCTCTTTGCTTACCAGATCCCCCTTAATATTTCTTGCAGGGCTGGCTTGGTTGTCACATATTCTTTCAGTTTCTGTCTGTCCTGGAAGCTCTTTATTTCTCTTTCCATTCTGAATGACAGCCTTGCTGGATAAAGTATTCTTGGCTTCATGTTCTTCTCATTTAGACTCTGAATATATCATGCCAGCCCTTTCTGGCCTGCCAGGTTTCTGTGGATAGGTCTGATGTTAGTCTGATATTCCTCCCTCTGTGTGTAAGGAACTGCCTGTCTCTATCTGCTCTCAGGATATTCTCTTTTTCTTTTAAATTTGCAAGCCTCACTATTATAAGTCAGGGTGTTGATCTATTTTTATTGATTTTGTGTTCCCTCTGCCTCTTGGACATGAATGCTTGTTTCTTTCCCCAGATTACAGAATTTCTCGGTTATGATAGGCTCAAATATACCTTCTGGCCCTCTCTCTCTATTCCCCTCAGGCACACCAATGATTCTTACACTTTTTTCTTTTCAGGGCATCATTAAATTCTCAAAACCTTTCTTCATGGGCTCTGAGTTGTCTTTCTCTCTTTTCCTCAATTTCCTCCCTTTCCATCACCGTCTTCTAGATCACTTATTCTCTCTTCTGCCTCATTCACCTTAGCTGTTAGAGCATCGAATTTAGACTCCATCTCCGTTATAGCACTTTTAAGTTTGGCCTGATTAGACTTATTTCTGTGCTTAGAGATTCTCTACTGTCATTTATGCTTTTCTCAAGGCCAGATATTAACTTTATAATTGCTATCCTGAATTCCTCTCTGACATCTTCCTTATAGTCATATCAATTAGCTCTGCGGCAGAGAACATTGCCTCTGGTTCTTTCTCTTGTTGTGAATTCCCTCTTCTAGTCATTTTGCCTGGAGAAGAATGGGTGAGCAAGTGAACAGAGTCCAAAATATCAACAATGACCCAGGCAAAATACATCCTAGACAAATCCAAAGTGTTCGGAAACCACAATAGAAAAGCAAACCAAACAAAAAAAGGTGGGAGTGATGAGAGACTATAATCTCTCAGGGTGGACAAAGCAGGGTGATCCACTTGTTCCTGAGTGAATTTTGATCTTTGTGTTAGAAGACACTATATCCCAGAATTGCAAAGAAAGCAATGTCATATGTATATGTGTACACACACACACACACACACACACACACACAATATATATATATATATATAAATACGTATATATTTATATATAAAATTGAATAGAGTGAAAAAAGGACTAAAATGAAGCATATATTTATAAAATGTAGATGTAAAAAATAAAAGTTAAAAAGTGACTTAAAGACATAAGTTGGTAAAATAGGAAGCTAGTTGAAATGGGAAAAAGGTAAAAAAGAATTGGAAAATTTTAGACTGAAAGATAAACAAATCATGAGAAAAAACCTGGAGCTCAATATACTATTTTCCCCTGATGATGGAGTTTACAGTCTTTGTGGGATCCATAAACTTCTTGTCCACCTGTTTTTCCAGTTGGCCTTCTGGATGAGGGGCCTGCTGTGTTGCTTCTCAGGTGTTTTTGCCTATGTGGAGTTGCACCACCCCTTGCCAGGGGGCTGGGCTCAGTGTAAGCTGGTCCTCTGTGTTGCTTTTGTTCCCTGGAGGCTTTCCATGCCTTTTTAGCAGATCAGAATAAAAATAGCCATGCCCCAATCTCCAGTGCAGAGCTGAAAGATCACAGTTCCCCCTCTTCAATAAACCCCCTGGGACAGTCTTCACTTTTGTGTGTGCCAAACTCCATGGACTCTTGTGGCATGTGCCCCGTGCAATTGTGCAATCCTTCCTGGTGGAGGTCTCAGGGACCTGCAAGCATCACTGCCCTTTGTGTGCCTTGGGACTGAGAGTGGTTGTGGGCTCATGCACGTACCCCAATCTGCTGCTCCCAGGGGATGGCTGGGTGTCACACTACTGTCCTCTTTGGGGCCGCCTCCCTGAGAGCTGTTGCCCAGTCATGGACCCAATAGTTTGACCCTCCTGTGGATGGTAAATGGCTCATGAGTCTCAGTCTTTTTCAGGGTGCTCAGGCAGAGAGCGGTCACCTGACCAGTCCAGCTCAAGGTTTATGGCCACTGGAGCTGAGCGTCCTCTCCTGGGCTCACTGACTGTAACCAGTTTCCCTGCTCCACTGCTTGGGCATTCTACCAGTTCAGGCACCCTTGTTCATTCTGTGACTCCTGGGACCCTGAGACCACAGTGACCCACCTAGAATTCTGCCCTTTTCATCCCCTGAGCCCCTTTCAGAAAGGGGTGTCTCTCATTGGAGCAGATTTCTAAGGGTTCCAATTTTGTGCTCTGGGTTATATCACCTTCCGTTAGCTGGCTTATGGAGTCTCCCTCCCCCCTCCATTTATCTTCCAGTATCTCCACATAGAATCCTGTCTCCACATTTCCTACCTTGCAAAAAGACGTCACTTTTCTACTTGTAGAGTTCCAGATATATTTTCTCATATCTCAGGCTGAATTCCTGAGTGTTCAGAATGGTTTGATAGATATCCAGCTAAATTTAAGGGATCAGATGAAGCAAGGTCCCCTACTCTACTGTCATCTTGCCTGCCCTGCTACCTGCTTTCACAGGCTTTCTTACCTTGTCTTTTTCCTAGGCTCACATTGATCTGGGTGTGATGAAGGCTGCCTGAATCACCAGTTACACTTCTCTCTCTCTTCTGTGACTGTCAAACTGATAGTCTAAGATGGAGTCTTATTTTATTTGCTCCCAAGGCAGAGACATTCTAGGATGATGCTTTATAATGGGAAACAACCACAAAGTAAGACAAAACAACAATAACAACAAATACCATCCCAAATTAGAAATCTAAAACAATTTAGAAAATTTTTTGTTTGCAATGTTCTTTCTGTGCAAGGACAGTTTTATGTCTTGGTTATTTTTTTTCAATTAAAAATGGAAATTGGGTGATATTTTAAATTTTCCTATAGCTCTTCAGCATCTTTTTGGGGCATGAAAAAACCCAGAATATTATTTTTTCATAAATTTGAAAAATAGTTTTGAAGGCCTGTGTGTGAATCCTTCAGGTCAGATCTTCTTCATCAGCTTTTTTCTCTATAGAGGGAGTTTATATTTAGGCATTATGGCCTTAATGTTATCATCATCTTCATTATCATTATCATCATCATCACTCATTTTGTACTTTTAGCCAAAGGCAGCCTTAGTTTGTCAAAGATTATCATCCCTAAGTTTTATATTTAATTTCTCTTTGCATGAAAATTAAAGTTCCAGTCTTTAACTTAATTTGAATATGCAGGAAGCCTCCAAAATAATTTTATACCTCCACAGAAATTGACTCTAAAAAACTGACCATGTAATGTAGCAGAAAGTACAAAAGACTAATAATTCAGAGACACATATTATGATCTAAGCTCTCACACTAACTATTCTTTGGTTACTTTGGGTAAATAAATCCTTCCTCCTCCTTCCTTCCCTCCATCACTTTTTCCCTCCCTCCCTCCCTCCCTCCCTCCCTCCCTTTCTACTTCCTTCCTTCCAAGTTTTCTTGAGTGAGAGTGACAGGTTGAGTGACAAAATGGTATTCCCTTCAAGAACAAGACCCCTGAGGAAACTCTCCACTTCTCTGCATTCATCAGCTACTAAACAAATATTATTGAGCCTCTGTAATATGGCCAGCACTGTGTTAGCAAAAAGGATATGTTAAAAGAGCAGTGAAAAGGGAAGTGGCCCCACAAGGGTCTCAACATCTTCTTGGAGAGACAGTATATCAACATAAATAAAAGTAGATGAATACAGCTGTACATTGTTAACATGCTCTATCACAAAATAAAACAATTTCAAAACAACTGCAAAAGATAATCTTGGATGTTGATTGGGTTAATCTGATAATATATGCAAAAGGAGTTAGGGATTGCTGTGGCTGGAGTCATCAGGGAAGCCTTATGACTTTTCTATATATTTCCTGTCATCTTTCCTTCATGCATTTATATATTCCAAAGGACCAGAGACATCATATATTTATTCAAAGTTTATTGAGCACCTAATGGGTGCCAGGATCTGTAATAGATGACATGAATAAAAGGATGTGTAAGACATGGATTTCTAGAATGAATAAATTGCTTTACCAAAACTTTAGCACTTTCCTCTCATTTGTTTCCAGAAACTTAATATTAATATTAACTTAACACTTAAAAACTTAATATTAAGCCCTAGGAAAAAGTCCTAAGAGAAGGTAATAGCCAAGGAACAGGTGTCTTGTAAGAAATAGCTCTTCCATATCATTGCAGGGCAGTGAATGTACCAGAGCTTTATTTAAGAGCATCTTAGGGGAAACAAGCTGGTTGCAGGGGAGGACGGAGTTAAGGATTTGTCTTAAAACCAGGTTTGCTTGGCCAGCACACTAACTTTATATAGATTCCTGTACTTGAATTGGCTTGGGGGAAGAGGGAAAGAAGATGAAGAATATTAGGAAACACTGAAGATATCCCCAGGCCACCCCTTGGTGCTGGCATTGTTGTTAGGATATGGTGTTCTACTATTTCTATAGCTGAGTGTCTTATAAGCTGAGAGAGCAACTCCACAAACTTAAGGAAAAGCAGTTTCTATGGCAACACTCAAATCAGTTGAAGGATGACTAGATAATCCTTTCTTAAAGCCAAGGAAGAAGAGATGGAAATTTATTAAAGGTATATTTCATACATTCTGAATAAAACATATTCAGGGTAAGTATATTCCTTTCATGTCACGTCATACATCCAACTTAAATCATAGAATATTAAGTACTAATGTACCTCAATGGCTTAATTAGTTTCCCAAGACATATTTAGACTGCTAGGATCATTAACATCATGATTAAGGACATGTATGTGGAGCCTTTCTGCCTAGATTCATATCCTGACTTGGACACTTATTATGGTCTTAATTCTAGTTTATTGACCTGTTCCACAGTTTCTTATCTTTAAAATGGAAATAAACATAATATCTACCCATAGCGTTTTTTAAGCCTTAAAGAAATGAATATGTATAAGCAGCTTAGAACAGTGCCTAGTAAATAACTATTCAATAAATATTAACTATTATAATTAGCTAGTTTTCCAGAGACAAAGCTGCTTTCTCTTCTCACAAATAAAATTGGAATTCATAGTATATATATATAAATACAAGTAAATTCAGTTAACATTTTTTGGGCACCTACTTTACACAAAGCATCATACTCGACACTGTGAATAATGAAAAACGAATAGTGTATCATTTCTGCCCTTAAGTTGTTCATTTTCCACTGAGCAATGGGGAAGGAAACATATATTCAACCATTTATAACTTAGATTCCAATGGCAGAGGGCTTAATAGAGGGTCATATTCTCAGTCTCTCTTCTCATCTGCAGACAATCTAGACTACTTTTGGTTTCTGGAATATACCAAGCTTATTCCTGCCCCAGGACTTTGCACTTGCTTTTCTTTTGCTGGATCATTCTGTTTTAGTTCTTAGAAGGGCTGGTTCCTTTTGGTCATTCAGATCTCAGCTCATATTGCCTCCTCAGAGAGGCCTTTCCTCAAAACTTTTTGAAAAGTTGGTTCTTCCTGGTCATTTTCTATCATGGCACCTTGCTTTCCCCCCATTCCTAGCATTTTAACAATTATGGTTATTGATTTTAGTTAACTGCTTAATTTACTGTCTCATTAACTAGCTCAAAGTTTCATGAAGGAAAGGACTATTTCTGTTTTGCTCAGGTTTATTCCCAGTGCCTTTCACAGTGTCTGATGTCTAGTAGGCACTTATTGAATGAATGAATGAATGAATGAATGAATATGGTGAATGGGAACATAGAGGATGGGTTAATAGTTTTGACTAGGAACTCCACAAAGTTTTTAAGAGAAAGATGGAAAATGTAGGAGAGACATTGCAGGGCTCAAGAGCATGATGAGCAAAGGCATGGAGAATTTTTATGTCCCTATCTGCTTTTTATGGAGAATACATCTTCTGACTTTTTTTTTTAAGATTTTATTTATTTACTTGACAGAGAGAGACACAGAGACAGAGGGAGCACAAGCAGGGGGAGTGGGAGAAGGAGAAGCAGGCCTTCCGCTGAGCAGGGAGCCCGATGTGGGGCTCGATCCCAGGACCCTGGGATCATGACCTGAGCTGAAGGCAGACGCTTAATGACTGAGCCACCCAAGCAGCCCTCATCTTCTGACTTTTAACACATAACTGGGAAGGTCACATTTCAGGTTTCCTTTGTATCCTCAGAAGCTGCATCTTCTTACCTGGCTCTTATTATTGTGTAACTTTTCCCTTCACAGCCTTGTCTTCCCAGTCTTGTTATCCATCCACTTAGAGAAACATACAGAAGTAGGAGATTTTGCTAAAACATTCACACCCACGCTCAAATTATGCATTCACCAGAGGCTGCATAGATAGTGCAATCATGTTTATACAGCTGAGAGCAAGAAAAGATCAGGTGACTGGTGGAGATCACTTAGCTAAGAGCTATGGGCTTCCATTAACTGTGATAACCACAGACTAATTTCACTGCTGAATGAGGGCTGTAAAATAATTAGGAAAAGTATGTGCCAGAATGCCAGTGCATATTTCTCCTAAATTAATACAGCCTGTCAAATAGGTTATATTAAAAACAGACACTGTATGATACAAGATCATTGATTGGCTTAATTAATAAGAATCAACAGGCAGAGTCAGGGCTTGCATTAACCTTGGCAGCAGTTGGAGATTTGGGAAAGGTAACTGAGCAAGAATTATTTGAGGGGAATAAATCTGTGCTTACAAAATAGCTTCTGAAATGGAGTCTGGCTGTGCATTGATGCAGCTGCTGTGATCTCTACATGGGCCCTTCTCCCAGGATTTTTCCCTAGGAGGACCCAGTAGGGTGGCATTCCAGAACAAGGTGGGGAAACTGCTCATGGAGAGACAGATGTATGATTCAAAGCCACAAGGATTGACTGGTGGTGATGAATCAGTAAAATATTAAGCTTTGATTCTCTAATTCCACTAGCAGTAAGGACTCCAGAAATCAAAGCACAGGGACACCGGGATAATGTACAAAAAGGTGAAGACTTAGAAGTGACCTTGTCCAAACTGTGAAGCAATACAGGAATCTATTATATACCATTCTTGATAGGGGGGTTATCTAGACCCAGTTTAAACTTCTCTAGAGAGCTGTTAGCTGAAAAGTTCCACATTCCATCTGTGGAGATTTGGGAGACTCTTACTTCCTAGTTCAGGGAGAAACTTGCTCTGGTTTGAGTGATATTCTAGGAAATCTCGAGTTATTTCAATTGCATTCATTTTGGGATTGCCAGATTTAGCAAATAAAAATAGATGTTCAATTAAATTTGAATTTTAGATAAACACGCAGTATTTGGGACAAACTTATTCCTAAGAAATGTTTTTTTCTGAAATTCAAATTTAGCTAGGTGTTCTGTATTTCACCTGGCAACCATACATTGTTTTAATTCACTTTATTTTTAAGTGGAATACCTTCTGCATTCGTAGTGTGGAAGGAGAACACATTTTGGTCAAAATATGTTAAGAAAAAACCTAGCATACCTGTACCTAGCATCTTTTGGGTTAACTGGTGGGAATATAAAAATAAATTCGATTCATTTCCTGCCCTTCAAGGGTTCAGTGTATACTACAAGAGACAAAATTCAAAGAATATAATCCTATAATTGTTTAATATGTGCTATGCTGGTAGTCTATTCAGGATAAAGTGAGGTAACAAAGGAAGGAGTGACCAAAATAGTTGAGTATTACTGTCCCAGCTAAGGAATAAGAACAGCTCATATTAATGACAGGTTTTATACTCTTCTCCCACCACCAGTTTATCTTCCCAAAGATTAGTTCTTAAAAGAATATAGGAGAATGGATTAACTTGTTGGGAATCAACTTTTAGGTAATAGTAACAGTAACAATCTATTTTCAATGATCTTTTATAGAACATTTTATTTTATTTTATTTTATTATTTTATTTTATTTTATTTTATTTAAAGATTTTATTTATTTGACAGAGAGAGACACAGCGAGAGCACAAGCAGGGGGAATGGGAGAGGGAGAAGGAGGCTTCCTGCTGAGCAGGGAGCCCGATGATGGGCTCAATCCCAGCTTCCTGGGATCATGACCTGAGCTGAAGGCAGATGCCTAACGACTGAGCCTCCCTGGTGCCTCTTATAGAACATTTAAGAAAGTAATCTTAAAATTTATAAATTTGGTTGGTTGGCAGAAATGATTAAGTAATTACAGCCAATGAGATAATTATAGCACTGATCCAACATTGGGGCTGCTCAATGTGTATGGATCGCCATTGAGACAAAATGAGTAGCTCCAACATGAAACAGTTTTGAAGCTGCTAGAAGACCTCTCAT
This sequence comes from Eumetopias jubatus, assembly GCF_037043125.1. Taxonomy (NCBI): domain Eukaryota; kingdom Metazoa; phylum Chordata; class Mammalia; order Carnivora; family Otariidae; genus Eumetopias; species Eumetopias jubatus. The sequence continues at coordinate 101,033,197 of NW_028274811.1, forward strand.
GTTATTTAAGAAAAAGAATATTCAAGAAAGTGAATCAACATGTTTCCTGTATTCGTGATACCTAATTATTTGACTCTTGAGTCTTAAAGAAATTTTTAGACACTTTACCTTGCACCATCAGTGCCCTCTTGAGGGCAACTTTTCTTGTCCCATAGAAGCCGAAGTATGCATATTTTCAAATTCTGTCCTTCAAGATTGACTTACTTTTGTTGATTATATTTAGAATTGGCAAGGTCTCAGAGAAAGTAGTACCTCCACATATCGGCAATACCTAGTTTATATTAAATGCTTAATAAATGTTTGTTGACTGGATACTGGCTGAATGAGTAGCCTCTTCCATAGCAATTTTATTTTTAGGAATGTAAGTGAAGAGAATAACAATGATGTGACAATGATGTGGCAATAAAGATGAGTGCAGAATCTTTATAATGGTTAAAAAAGAGGGAAAAAACTAAGTAAGACGTGGTAGATTACTGAATAACAAAATTGTGGCTACATTACTCAATGAACTATTAATCAGCCATTAAAATTATTATGCAAATGTGCATTCATTGAAATATACAAACATTTATAAAGCATTATTAAAGGAAGAAACATTTGACTAGCAGCAGGTACTTTAGTACCGTGTGTGTGTATTTGTGTGTATAGGTGTATGTGTGTGTGTGTGTTTATGTGTATGAAAAAACTTAGAAGAGTTCACATCAAATATTAAAATTGATTATTTCTTGATGACAGGATTCTTGGTGATATTTTTCTGCACCAATTTCTTTTTCCTGTCTTTCTGGGACTCTGATAATATGCTAGATCTTTTGAAATTGTCCTACAGGTTGGAGGCTCTGTTTATTTACTTTTTCAATCTTTTTCTTTCTGTGTAGATTGTATACTTTTTATTACTCTATCTTTAATGTCTCTGGTTCTTTCCTCTCTCATCTCCATTCTGTTATTGGCCCATACAATGGCTTTTTTAAAAAGATTTATTTATTTATTTTAGAGAGAGAGAACCAGTGTGAGTGGGGGGAGGGACAGAGAGAGAGGGAGAAGGAGAGGGAGAGAATCTCAAGCAGACTCCATGCTAAGCATGGACCCCAATGTGGGGCTCATTCTCAGGACCCTGAGATCATGACCAAGCTGTAATCAGGAGTTGGACACTTAACTGACTGAACCACCCACGTGCCCCCCAGTGACTTTTTCTAATTTAAGTTATTGTATTTCTTAGTTCTAAAATTTCCATTGAGTTCTTTTCTGTAGTTTTAATTTTGCTTCTGAGAATTTTTATCTTTCCATTAATTTCAATAATGTTCACCTTTACCTCATGGAGGATTGTTATAATAGCTACCTTAAAGTCTTTGATAATTCCAACATCTGGATATCTCAGGCTTGTTTTCTGTTGTTTATTCTCCTGGGTATTTTTTGGATAATTTTGGTTCTTTGTATGTTGAATAATTTTGGATTGTATCCTGGATGTTTTGAAGTTATGTTGGTAGAGTCTGAGTCCTGTTAAATCCTCTGCAGAATGTTATTTTTTTGTTTGAACAGGCAATCAACCTTGTTACAATCAGACCACAAGTTCTGATTCTCTTTCTGAGGGTGGTGTTTGCAATGCCAGTTCAGTTTTCAAACCTTTTTTATGCTTTATGGTTCTGTGTGGCACATGTGCCTCTTGGGGGTTAGACTTGAACCTGGGCAGTGGTAGTTCACTTCTTGAAGCCATTGTTATTTTCTTTGCATCTGTCTGTGTGTGCATAGCTTGGAGGCAGGCTCAGGACTTTTGTCACTTCATGCACAGAATTGGAGGAATCCCCTTCTCCAGCTCTTTCCTCTCTGGGACATTCTCTGACTCCCTGGGGATTTCTTTTCCCAGTACCTCTGGTCACAAAGATTTATTTCCCTCAGACTTTTAGCTTTCTTTACTGTTCTGAAGTTCTTCATGACTGGAGCCTTCCATTTTGCAGACCATTATTTAAATTCTGATTTTAGTCTTCCATCCACCTGCTGTTTATGTCTCTGTCTCTGTCTATATCTGTATCTATCTATAGATACATAGATACAGATATAGTTGTTTAAAATACATGATTTTTGTTTTTTACTTTTTGGATTCTTCAAATCATGCATTTTGCATTCTTTTCAAAATTTTTAGTTGTAATCACTGGGAGAGAGAATCTATATCCTCTTCTCCACCTTAGTTGGCACCAAAAGTTTCCTGATATTTTATTTTTCCTTAAATGTTTATTTTCTAAGTTTTCTACCAGAATATATACTATTTGCAGGGTAAATATGTTTTCTTAAAAAAATGTAAAGGAATAATTACTGAGGGAAATACCTTGATTTTTGGTAAACATTGAAATGATATAATTATTTGTCAATGATCAGATAATTTGATGTGAAAATGATTGATAATAACCAGTTTGGATGCAGGTGTGGGACAATAGGCAGTCTCCTAATATAACAGTGGTATCCACATTAGTACATTCTTTTTCATAGTCAACATAGTTACCTTGATAGATTTAAGATGTGCATTTTCTTTGACCTAGAAGTTCAAATTTCAAATACATCAGGCAAGTACATGTATGTTTTTTGTAGCATCATTGTATAACTCAAAACTGGGAAGAACTTAAACTCTCATCAATATGGCGATAGTTTAACATATTATAGTACCTCCATACAATAAACTCCTATGTAGCTCCTAAAAAGAACATGGCATTTATATTTATTTATAGAAAAAGATATCTACAGTTACCGTTTGAGTGAACAAGTGGGTTACAGAAGATTACACATATAGAAAATTCCATTTATGTTTATATATGCTTTAAGAAACAAAACAGAGTCGCTATATAAGAATATACATGAAACTTTCAAGAATAATTTTCTCTGGAGATTGGGCTATTTGGGAAACAAGTAGGCTATTCATTGTCTCTATTGCTTGAGGTTTTTGGAAATTAAAAAATATTAAATACAAAAATTAAAAGTGTTCCTGAAAAGGGATTTCAGGCTGTTTGAGAAGTTTAGATTTTTGTTTTGTCCACAACTGGGAATTAAATAATCTGTTAACGCTGGGCAGGTGGTGTGATGGCAGAGATATGACTTAGCTTCAGGTTGCTCTTCTGGGAAGTACATAGTGCTGCTCTGAGTTTTAACCAACTGAGCCACCCAGGCGCCCTCATAGTGCTGCTCTGAACAGTAATGAATACCTCTGGACAACCAGTTAGAAAGAGTTGGTATTTCTCAGTAAGGAACGCACCATGTGATATGAGGGAGGTTGGAGGGACACTGACTTTGAGACAGTGAACAATTAGGTTCATATGCAAAAATTTGTCTTATGGTATGTTTGAAGATTCAGTTACAGAGCAAGAAAGACTAGGGTGACTGGTTCTGGCTACCCTATGGAAATCAGGAATAGGGTTAAGTGCAACTCATTCCCACTTGCTGGGTTGACATGTCGGCAGAGTAGCTGAGTAGCTGTTTCTTATCAGGCACCACATCTTTGAATCAAGACTTCTACAGAGTCATGAAATGATGGGGTTCATAGATCAAAATTCAAAACTAAAGGGAGCCTCTGGGAGAGTATCTGAATTCTAGTATACTAAGTGTCCAAACTCACATTGAAACTTTGTCACCTACTGTCTTAAAGGATTTGCAAAATTACTTCATGCATGTGAGATTCCTTTCTAAACTGTATATTTTTTAAGGAGTGACTCCTTATTATGATTTCTTCTTTTTTTTTATACTTTATTCTTCTTGAGTACTTATACTACTTGATGTTTTTCTATGACACTTTTATTTTGTTGTCTATTATCTGGTTCTTCCACTACAATATTCCACATACAATATTGTATGACAGACTTTATTTCCCTTGTTCTGTGCTGTAGGCCCAGTATTGAAATGGTGCCTGACCCAGAGTGGGGACTTACTAAATATTATTGATTAAAGAATAATGCATGAAGGTGAGACAAAGGGTTTCTACTTTTTCTCTCTCTTCCCACCCCACTTGCCTCTATCTTAGTTCCTATCACAGTGTTAAGACTTTGACATCAATCAAATGGAGGATGTGAAATCAAGAGAGGATTCAAAAGTGTCCTTATAGCCATCTTTGAAGCATTCTTGGCATGGCTAAGATTCTTCACTGTTAGCAACATGTGTAGAGTGGGTTTTAAAACAGGAATATCATGATATTCATCTTCCTACTTGAAACCTTACAGTGAGTTCTTCCTAAATAGTGATCAAAATTAATATATTTCAACTTACCCTGTTCCAAATTCAGTCAATTCCTTATATTATTATTTTCACTGCTTCTCAAGTGAGCATTTTACTTCACATTTTAATATATCTGAAATATGAATGTCTCTTACCATCATTGGCATCTTAGCAATGTGTCATAGTTAATTTGTAATGTTTGATATGTCATACAAATGATGGATCTTAGATTTTCTGAAATATGGCATTTGGGTTTCTCATGCCTTCATTCTAGCATTTTAGAGAATTAATGGAAATTAGTGTTGTAGAAAGAAGATTTACAAACAAAAGAGCCTTCAGTTTTGCTTTAGTTCTGCTGATTATGTGTGTGACAATGGGTTGGAACTTTGCCTTTCTGGTCTATATCTGTTTTGTAGAATGGCACTGGAAGAGAGCATGGGTCTAATGTTTTAGTGAGGGATTATTTGTTGCTGGAAACAAACTGTAATTTAAGGGTGAAAGGAGAGACCAGAAAGAATCCTGATTAGGCATGGAAACCAAGGGCAGAAAATGGAGTTTGGTTTCATGAATTTCTAATAACCTGGAACCAGAAATAATCAGAATCTGAAGAAGGTATTCTTTTTCTCTTTTCCTATCCCTCTTTCATTCCATATGTGTTCTCTTCTTAAATTTTCTATTTTCTTTTTCTCCAGTACCATAGACTACTTCCTCTGGGTTGGTATGCGTATGATCAAAGATGGTTTCTCTAGTTTCTCGTTTTAACTCCAGAGGCTAATTAGCATGTTTGAGACTCAAGTCTAGTCTGATTTCCCCCTGTGGTTTAGGAATACATATTTTATTAGGAAAAATCATTTATTACAAACATGGCTGAAAGGTCCACTCCAGTATTTGGTGGGAGTTAATTCTCAGAGAAGAGGGAATAAAACCTGGGCAGATTCTGTAGTATCTAAGTTCTATGGTAGCTAGACAGTCTCTATGGCTCTAAAACTGGATGAACTACAGTGTGGGGAAGAATTGCCTTTTCAACATAATCCAGAACTTTTCTGTTAAAGAATGGTCTTGGTGAGGGATTTCAGGAAGTGAATAACCTTTCTTTAATATTATCTCAGTAATGAAAATCTTACTGATAACTCCTAGGCTTTTTTCTTATTTTGTAAAAGGGCCTATGTAGGTGTGGCTGCCTTCCAAATCTGACATAAAGCCAGACAGGAAAGGGCTTTAAAAAAAGGCATTGTAACTTTCAATTTTTTCAATTGAAATAATTAGCCAAAGGATAATTATTTGTCATTGTGAGATATGGTTCTATCATCAGAAAGATAGGAACACTTTAATCAAGCATCTTTCTATAGAGTTTGTATTTAATGTCTTATTTTCACTAAGTGAAACACTATAATCTCATTAATGGTTCTACTTGCTGTTGGGACACCGTGTGTGGGTATATGTGTGTGATTGAGAGAGACAGAAAGAGAGAAAAAAGGAGGAGGAGGAGAGCGGCTAGAACAAGGGAGCTTGGGCATTTATGTTGTCTTTCTACCTACAACAATATTTCCATTAGATACTTGAGAAAAACCATGCTCTAGGCTCATTCTTCTGGACATTTCTCATGTTTGGGGCAAGCAGGAAAAACCGGCCACTAAATGTCAGGATGACCTGGTACAATTTTTCATGGAAGAAAAAAATGTCCAAGAGATCCTAGTTTCCCTGGAATGAAAACTAATCCTACTTGCATGTATACATTGTACTAGATTCTTTTTATATAGTAGTTCTAATACTCATAGCAGTTTGGCAAACTATTATTATTCCCAATTCACTGATAGAGAAAACTGAGGTACAGAAATGATGGATAACTTGAGCGAGGTTCCACAGCTAGTATGCAGTGATGTCAGGATTTGAATGTGCATGGGTCTGCAGTCAAATGCTCTACCACTGAACTATACCCCCTTGAATGTGCATGGGTCTGATTGCAGAGCCTGAGTTCTAGTTTTAGCACTTGGGAATGACTCTGAGAGCTTAGGCATTGCTGTGCTTCATTTCCATCAGGTATAACGTCTGTCAAATAGAAATTGCTCGAAAAATATTTGTTGAATTGGATACTCATCTACATACAAGATTATTGTGAGGGCTGTTGGGGGTAATATGTATATAGAGCCGAGGGATTAAGAGTTTGGGCTTTTGGTTCATCTACATCACTCTGGGTTTATTTGATTCCTTACGGCTTGGTTTTCTCAATGATAGAAGAGAGGATGATAAGAAAACTGAGTCTTTGGGTCATTACAATGATTAGAAAACATTTTAAGGATATTTATCAGGAAGGTAAGCATATGTCTATGTCTTCCTTTCGCTGAGACTCAGAAACCTGAGAATTTGGTTGATGCAAGAAGAAAACAAGGAGAAAGTTAGCAACAAATTTACTCTTATAATCAGATTTTGAAAGATTGAGTGTCTGTGTATGTATTTGCTTATCACTGACATCTACTGATATCTTTTAATGTAACTAATTCCTTCCTACATGCCACAGTTTGCAAAGAATTGGGCACTTTGTTACTTTTCTTTAATAGATCACCATAAAATATGTGATGGAAGAAAGTTTAGTCCACTCTGTATGTAATTATATAAACTGCTTTAGAATTCAACTAAATTTGGGAGTTTCATCCTATGTAATTATCTTTTGGTCATTTGCTTTTTATTTTTGCTTTTATAAACTAATATTCCTTACCACTACCCATTGGTTGACATCAATCTTGAAGGCCCAACTAATGCTCCTTCACAGAACTGAATTTTACTTCCCTTTGTCCAGATGAATTTCCCTCCAAAAAATTGGCATACATTTAGTGATATATTAAAAAATTGCTGGTAATTTATGAATAATCTTGCTGGGTAAGAATTAACCTTTTCCTTTATTATAAGACTATAAATGGAGTGAAACCACAGGAGAATTAGAGTGAATGAGCTTATCAGACTCTGTTGTAACTATAAAGAAAACATCAAGATAAGTATTCTGAATAATTTAAAGAAAATATAATACATTTTTTATATTGTCTGTTTAATATCAGTATAACTCACCTTGAGACTCTTACCTTTCATTTTGCCTAGGTATAGTGGGTAAATATTCTGGGCTGAAATATTTAAAAGTGAAAGGTTTTGTAGTTTAAATTTTGTGAGAAGAGATTATATTTCAGATGTGCTTTCTGAGGACTCAGACAGCAACATTTTTGAAAAAGTCCTCTTCAGTTTGAGAGCTGAAGGTGGAGCCCTTGTGCTGTGTCCAAGAGGCATTCTAAGCCTTAACTCTTCCAAACTTGTTTATGCAGTTCTAGAAAGGACACAGCCTAGAAAAAAGAAAAAGGAAAAGAAGAAGAAAAAGAAAAAGAAAAAGAAAAAGTACATTTTTTTTTTTTCACTCCTGGACTCCCACCTTGGATAGTTTGAAGAGGAGACTAGATTGTTGGGATTTCATGGGACATGGAAAAACCAGCCAAAAGCCCTGTTGAAGTTTGGAGTTAGAGGTTTTGCAGTGACTGTGGTTTTGACAGTTTCTGGGAGATGGGAGGAAATTGTCATTGTTCACCTACATCTTTGTGGGATTCCTCTGGAAACATCCCTAAGGGCCTCAGTTTTGCCATTTGTAAAATGAATGGGTTCTCTTCATTGTTTCATCTGTTCCTTTCCCCTTAGAACACTGTGGGAGTCTAAGGTGTTTGTCAAGTGCTTCTCATCCAGATCAGCTTGCCCTTTGAAGAAATATAGCTGCCCTACATGTGAGGGCAAGGAAAGGAGGGAGTAGAAAAGGTACCACCTGTCAAATCCCTACTGCATGCTCAGAACTTTACACTGTTGTCTCATTTTCTTTCCAACAAGAATCCCATGAAGTAGGTACTACTAGCACTTTTTCACAGATGGAGAAGCTCAAGGTTGGTATTATTAAGTAATTTATATGGAGACATACACTGAAAAAGTGGCAGAGCACTGTTTTGAACCCCAGCTCAGTTTGACTCCAATTTTAGGTCTACTTCCTTTTTTTTTTTAAGATTTTATTTAGGAGGAGGAGCAAGATGGTGGAGGAGTAGTAGACCTAAATTTTGTCTGGTCCCAGGAATTCAGCTAGATAGGGATCTCCCCATTCAAGGGGAGATTGAAGAAAAGAACAGTAGCAACTCTCTGAACAGAAAAGTGACCACTTTCTGGAAGGTAGGACATGTGGAGAAGTGAATCCCAGGCGATATTCAGGAAGATAGACGGTGGGGGGAGCTCCGTCAGCTGCTACTGGCAAGTGATAGAGCAATGGAGTACAAAATCAGAACTTTTGGAAGTCGGCTCCGCTGAGGGATGTTGCTCCAGTGGCTAATGGGGGGGGGTGGAACCCTCACTGGGACAGTGTGGTCTCAGGACCCTCGGGGTCACAGGAAGACTGGGGGTGCCTGAGTGTGGCAGAGCTCCCTGGTATCAGAGCAGGGAAGCTGGCTGCAGAGATGGAGCTGAGGAATGGGCTCTCAGCTCGGGTTTGCCATAAACTGTGATCTGCGGCACAGTCGGGCCACAGCAGGGATCCAACAAGTGGCAGATCTGGGGAGACTCCCCTTCCTCCCCCAGGAGGAGCAGAGTGTGAATGCACTACAGGGATCTGCTGGGTTTGGAGACTCCAAACGGGGTTGTGTGCCAGATAGAAATGCTCGGTCACAGGCCAGGTGAGCATGGAGTGTGGCTGGAGACCGGGGAGACGGGAGTGTTGACTGCTTTTCTCTGAGGGCTCACTGAGGAGTGGGGCCCCGGGTTCTCGGCTCCTCCAGGGCGGAGATCGGGAGGCCACCATTTTCACTCTCATCCTCCAAAGCTGTACCGAAAGCTTGCAGGGAACAAAAGCTCCTGAGAGCAAACCCGAGCAGATTACTTAGCCCAGAGACCCAGCAAGGGCAGGGCAATTCTGCCTCTGGCAAAGACATTTGAAAACCATGGCAACAGGCCCCTCCCCCAGAAGATCAGCAAGAACAGCCAGTGAAGACCAAGGTTACCAATCAATGAGAACAGCAAAACTCCAGTGCTAGGGGAATACAGCACATAGAATTCATGGCTTTTTCCCCCTGGTTCTTTAGTCTTTCAAAGTTAATTTTTTTAATTTTCTTTTTTTTCTTTTCTATTTTTTTAAAATTTTTCTTTTTCCCTTTTTCAATGAACATCTTATCAATCCCTTTTTTAAAAATCCTTTTATTTTTCATTTTTAGAATCATATTATGCTCCTTCATAGTAGTTAACCTTATTTTGGGTATATATATATAAGCTGTTCTCTCTTTAAAATTTTGGGATACAGTTTCTCCTAACAGACCAAAATATACCCTAAAACTCTAGTATATGGCTTTGTTCTAGTCTCTTACCTGATCACATTCTCTCCCTTTTTTTTTTTTTAATTTCTCTTCTTTCTTTTTTTCAACCAACTTCTTATCTTATCAAAACCTTTTATAAAATCTTTTATAATTTTCATCTTTACAGTCATATTCCATCCCTTCATTGTACTTACCCTTATTTTTGTACATATATAAGCTATTCTTTCTTTAAAATTTTGGGAGGCACTTTCTTTTAACAGGCCAAAATACGCCAAAAATCTAGTGTGTGGCACTGATCTATACACCAGCCTGATCATATTTGATCTTATTCTTTTTTTTCTTTTTAATCTTTTTCTTTTTTTTCTTTTTTCTTTCTTTCCCTTTCTTTTCCCCCAGTTTCAGGTCTCTTCTGATTTGTTCAGCATATATTTTTCTGAGGTCGTTGTTACCCTGTTACCATTTAATTCTCTCATTCATCTGTTCTCCTCTGGACAAAATGACAAGATGGAAAAAATCACCTTAAATAAAAGAACAAGAAGCAGTACTGACTGCCAGGGATCTGATCAATACAGACATTAGTAAGATGTCGGAACTAGAGTTCAGAATGATGATTAAAAAGAAGCTGGGCTTGAAAAAAGCATGGAAGATATTAAAGAAACTCATTCTGGAGAAAAAAAATAACTAAAATCTAACCAAGTTGAAATCAAAAAGGCTATTAATGAGGTACAATAAAAAATGGAGGCTCTAACTGCTAGGATAAATGAGGCAGAAGAGAGAATTAGTGATATAAAAGACCAAATGATGGAAAATAAAGAAGCTGAGAAAAAGAAAGATAAACAACTACTGGATCATGAGGACAGAATTCGAGAGATAAGTAATACCATAAGACAAAGCAATATTAGAATAATTGGGATCGCAGAAAAAGAAGAGAGAGGGGGGCAGAAGGTATATTGGAGAAATTATAGCAGAGAACTTCCCTAATTTGGGGAAGGAAACAGGCATCAAAATCCAGGAGCCACAGAGAACCCACATCAAAATCAATAAAAATAGGTCAACACCCCAACATCTAATAGTAAAACTTATGAGTCTCAGAGACAAAGAGAAAATCCTGAAAGCAGCTCAGGACAAGAGATCTGTAACCTACAATGGTAGAAACATTAGATTGGCAACAGACCTATCCATAGACCTGGCGGGCCAGAAAGGACTGGCATGATATATATTCAGAGGACTAAATGAGAAAAATATGCAGCCAAGAATATTATATCCAGCTAGGCTGTCATTAAAAATAGAAGGAGAGATAAAAAGCTTCCAGGACAAACAAAAACTAAAGCAATTTGCAAACACGAAACCAGCCCAATAAGAAATATTGAAAGGGGTCCTCTAAGCAAAGAGAGAGCCTAAAAGTAACATAAACCAGAAAGGAATAGAGACAATATACAGTAACAGTCACCTTACAGGCAATACAATGGCACTAAATTCAAATCTTTCAGTAGTTACCCTGAATGTAAATGGGCTCAATGCCCCAATCAAAAGACACAGGGTATCAGGTTCGATAAAAAAAAAAAAAAGACCCATCAATATGCTGTCTGCAAGAGACTCATTTTAGACACAAAGACACCTCCAGATTGAAAGTGAGGGGTTGGAAAACCATTTAATGCTAATGGACACCAAAAGAAAGCTGGGGTGGCAATCCTTATATCAGACAAACTAGATTTTAAACCAAAGACTATAATAAGAGATGAGGAAGGACACTATATCCTACTTAAAGGGTCTATCCAACAAGAAGATTTAACAGTTGTAAATATCTATGCCCCTAACATGGGAGCAGCCAATTATATAAGCCAATTAATAACAAAAGCAAGAAACACATTAACAACAATACAATAATAGTGGGGGACTTTAACATCTCCCTCACGGAAGTGGACAGATAATCTAAGCAAAAGGTCAACAAGGAAATAAAGGCTTTAAATGACACACTGGACCAAATGGACTTCACAGATGTATTCAGAACATTCCATCCCAAAGCAACAGAATACACATTCTTCTCTAGTGCCCAGGGAACATTCTCCAGAATAGATCACATCCTAGGTCACAAATCAGGTCTTAACCAGTACCAAAAGATTGGGATCATTCCCTGCATATTTTCAGACCACAACGCTTTGAAACTAGAACTCAATCACAAGAGGAAAGTCGGAAAGAACTCAAATACATGGAGGCTAAAGAGCACCCTACTAAAGAATGAATGGGTCAAGTAGGAAATTAAAGAAGAATTTAAAAAAATTCATGGAAACCAATGAAAATGAAAACACAATTGTTCAAAATCTTTGGGATGCAGCAAAGGCAGTCCTAAGAGGAAAGTATATAGCAATACAAGCCTTTCTCAAGAAGCAAGAAATGTCTCAAATACACAACCTAACCCTACAACTAAAGGAACTGGAGAAAGAACAGCAAATATAGCCTAAACCCAGCAGGAGAAGAGAAATAATAAAGATCAGAGAGGAAATCAATGAAATAAAAACCAAAAGAACAGTAGAATGGATCAACGAAACTAGGAGCTGGTTCTTTGAAAGAATTAACAAGACTGATAAACCCCTGGCAAGATTTATCAAAAGAAAAGAGAAATGACCCAAATAAATAAAATCATGAATGAAAGAAAAGAGATCACAACCAACACCAAAGAAATACAATTATAAGAATATATTATGAGCAACTATATACCAGCAAATTAGATAATCTGGAAGAAATGGATGCATTCCTAGAGATGTATAAACTACAAAAACTGACCCAGGAAGAAATAGAAAGCCTGAACAAACCCATAACCACTAAGGAAATTGAAACAGTAATCAAAAATCTCCCAAGAAACAAGAGCCCAGGGCCAGATGGCCTCCCAGGGGAATTGTACCAAACATTTAAATAGAATTAATACCTATTCTTCTGAAACTGTTCCAAAAAATAGAAATGGAAGGAAAACTTCCAAACTCGTTTATGAGGCCACCATTACCTTGATCCCAAAACCAGACAAAGACCCCATCAAAAAGGAGCATTACAGACCAATATCCTTGATGAACATGGATGCAAAAATTCTTACCAAATTACTAGCCAATAGGATCCAACAGTCCATTAAAAGGATTTTTTACCATGACCATGTGGGATTTGTTCCTGGGCTGCAAGGTTGGTTCAACATCCACAAATCAATCAGTGTGATATAATACATTAATAAAAGAAAGAACAAGAACAACATGATCTTCTGAATAGATGCAGAAAAAGCATTTGACAAAGTACAGTAACCTTTCTTGATTAAAACTCTTCAGAGTGTATGGGTAGAGGGCACATACCTCAATATTATAAATGCCATCTATGAAAAACCCACAGCTAATATCATACTCAATGGGGAAAAACTGAGAGCTTTTCCCCTAAAGTCAGGAACATGGCAGGGATGTCCACTATCACCACTGCTATTCAACATAGTACTAGAAGTCCTAGCCACAGCAATCAGACAACAAAAAGAAGTAAAAGGCATCCAAATCGGCAAAGAGGAAGTCAAACTCTAACTCTTTGCAGATGATATGATACTTTATGTGGAAAACCCAAAAGACTCCACCCCAAAACCGCTAGAACTCACACAGGAATTCAGTAAAGTGGCAGGATATAAAATCAATGCACAGAAATCAGTGGCATTCCTATACACCAACAACAAGACAGAAGAAAGAGAAATCAAGGAGTCAATCCCATTTACAACTGCACCCAAAACCATGATAGCTAGGAATAAACTAACTAAATAGGCAAAGAATCTCTACTCAGAAAACTATAAAATACTCATGAAAGAAATTGTTGAAGACACAAAGAAATGGAAAAATGTTCCACACACATGGTTGGAAGAAAAATTCTGTGAAGATGTCAATGCTACCTAGAGCAATCTACACATTCAATGCAATCCCCATCAAAATACCATCCACTTTTTTCAAAGAAATGGAACAAATAATCCTAAAATTTGTATGGAACCAGAAAAGAGACCGAATAGCCAGAGAAATGTTGAAAAAGAAAAGCAAAGCTGGTGGCATCACCATTCCGGACTTCCAGCTCTATTACAAAGCTGTCATCATCAAGACAGTATGGTACCGGCACAAAAACAGACACATAGATCAATGGAACAGAATAGAAAGGCTAGAAATGGACCCTCAACTCTGTGGTCAACTAATCTTTGACAAAGCAGGAAAGAATGTCCAATGGAAAAAAGACAGTCTCTTCAACAAATGGTGTTGGGAAAATTGGACAGCCACATGCAGAAGAATGAAACTGGACAATTTCCTTACACCACACACAAAAATAGACTCCAAATGGTTGAAAGACTTAAATGGGTGACAGGAATCCATCAAAATCCTAAAGGAGAACACAGGCAGCAACCTCTTCGACCTCAGCTGCAGCAACTTCTTCCTAGAAACATCACCAAAGACAAGGGAAGCAAGGGCAAAAATGAACTATTGGGACATCATCAAGATAAAAAGCTTTTGCAGAGCAAAAGAAACAGTCCACAAAACCAAAAGACAACCGACAGAATGGGAGAAGATATTTGCAAATGACATATCAGATAAAGGGCTAGTATCCAAAATCTATAAGGAACTTATCAAACTCAATACCCAAAGAACAAATGATCCAATCAATAAATGGACAGAAGTCATGAACAGACATTTTTCTAAAGAAGATATCCAAATGGCCAACAGACACATGAAAAAGTGCTCAACATCGCTTGGCATCAGGGAAATCCAAATCAAAACCTCAATGAGATACCACCTCACACCAGTCAGAATGGCTAAAATTAACAAGTCAGGAAACAACAGATGTTGGCGCAGATGTGGAGAAAGGGGAACCCTCCTACACTCTTGGTGGGAATATAAGCTGGTGCAGCCAGTCTGTAAAACGGTATGGAAGTTCCTCAAAATGTTGAAAATAAAGCTACCATACGACCAATCAATCACACTACTGGGTGTTTATCCCAAAGATACAAATGTTGGAGTTGAAGGGGTACCTGCACTGCGATGTTTATAGCAGCAATGTTCACAATAGCCAAAGTATGGACCGAGCCAAGATGTCCATCGACGGATGAATGGAAAAAGAAGTTGTGGTATATATACACAATGGAATATTATGCAGCCATCAAAAGGAATGAAATCTTGCCATTTGCAACAACGTGGATGGAACTGGAGGGTATTATGCTGAGCGAAAAGACATGTATCATATGATCTCACTGATATGAGGAATTCTTAATCTCAGGAAACAAACTGGGTGTTGCTAGAGTGGTTGGGGATGCAAGGGATGGAGTGGTTGGGTGATAGTTATTAGGGAGAGTATGTGCTATGGTGAGCGCTGTGAATTGTGTACGACTGTTGAATCACAGATCTGTACCTCTGAAAGAAATAATACATTATATGTTAAAATAAGAAGAAGATAGTAGGAAGGAAAAAATGAAGGGGGGGTATTAGTGGGGGAGATGAACCATGAGACACTATGGACTCTGAGATACAAACTGAGGGTTCTAGAGGGGAGGGGGTTGGGAGGATGGGTTAGCCTAGTGATAGGTATTAAAGAGGGCATGTATTGAATGGAGCACTGGGTGTTATATGCAAACAATGAATCATGGAACACTACATCAAAAACTAATGATGTAATGTATGGTGCTTAACATAACATAATAAAATTTAAAAAAATTTTATTTATTTATTTGACAGAGAGAGAAAGCACAAGCAGGGGGAGTGGCAGGCAGAGGAAGGGGATTAGCAGGCTCCCTGCAGAGCAGGGGGAGCCCAATGTGGGACTCATTCTCAGGATCCCAGGATCACAACCTGAGCTGAAGGCAGCCACTTAACTGAGCCACCGAGGTTCCCAAAGTGGAAGATTTTTTTAAAAAAGATTTTTAAGTAATCTCTACATCGAACATGGGGCTCAAACTCACAACCCTGAAATCAGGAGTCACATGCTCTACTGACTGAGCCAGCGAGGTGCCCCCAGTTTTGGGGGTACTTCCCAAGTAATCAAAGCTTTGTATCTATGTGCAATAGAAAATATGGAAAGCAGTCTTTTTTTTTCTTCAAGTGAATATAGAGTTTAAATTAAAAAGTCATAGCATGAACTTAAATTATGTGGAAATACTATTTTTCATCTATCAGTGTGGCAAAGGTAATTAGCACATTGTTTTGACAAAGGTGTTCTAGAAGAGGAACTCTTGTACTATGGCTGGAATTTCCCTTTATGTCACATATTTGAAACATTATTGATTGATTGATTGATTGATTTTTTGATTTTTAAAAATAATTTATTTTATTATGTTATGTTAGTCACCATACATCATTAGTTTTTGATGTGGTGTTCCACGATTCATTGTGAAACATTATTTATAATATTAGTTGTAAACATCTCTGCTTAGTTTGTCTTTTATCAAGCTTTTCTTTTAGATGCCTCACTGTTTGAGGTTCTGAAAGGATTTGCAAATGGTTTCTTCTAACACTTTGATGTTTCATAAAATCCTTCATCTTTTTGGAATTTATTTAGGGATCAGATGGATCCAGAGTTCCAAATGGCTAGCTAGTTGTCAGTGCATGAGCCATCTTCTCTTACTGACTTAAGATGCTCTTTAACATATACTAAATTTTCGTATGCTTTTGGGTTCATTTTGGTACTTTGTTCTCTAATGCATTGATTATCTCTTCATGTGATGCTACCACTCTGCTTTAGTTATTGTGGTTTTATATTGTTTATTTTTTATTTAAATTCAGTTAGTGGCTTTATATTGTTTTAATGCCTCTTGGGGCCAGTCCTTTTAATACTGTGATTTTTTTTTTTTGCTCAGATTTTTTTCCTGGCTGTTCTTGCTTTTCTATTGTTCCATATAAATTTTGGAGTGAAGATTGCCCTACATTTATAGATTAATTTAAGGAGAAATAACATTTCTATGATGTTTAATCTTCCTATCTCAGAACATGGTATGCTTTTATTTGTTCATCTTTTTAGGTCCCTCAAGAGCATTAAAAACTTTATTTATATCTTGTGAATTTCTTATGTTCATTCTTATTTTATATTTTTATTGCTATTGATTTTACCATATTTACCCCATTATTGTACATGGTTATTATCTGCAAATGTGAAAGGCATCGATTCTTGTATAAGTTTATTCCAGCCTACTTATTTGCATTTTCTTTCCTGGGTGACAGTTATTCAGTTGAAATCTTGCTTTTTAAATTTTTTCTAGTATATGGTTATACCATATCATCTTCAAATATTAAACAACCTCACATTTTATTCACACAAACTAAAATATCCAGAACAATGTTAAATAATTGAAGTGAGAGAGAACATCCATCTGTTTTTTCTTTTAATATAAATAATTTTCTGATGTTCAACCACCTCTGCATTTCTGGATCCATCCCAATTGGTTATTATTTTAAGTTATTTTAATATATTACTGGATTCATTTTGCTAATGATTTTTTTATCTTCACAGTGAAACTGGTTTATAATTTTCTTTTCATTACTCTTTTATTGGGTTTCATATCAAAATGATTATTGCTTCATAAAATGCGCTGTGAAGTTTTTAATTTTTTTTCTGTGCTCTGAAACTGTTTATAATAAGGGAACTATCCATTCCTTGAAGGTTTGGGAAAATGTATCCTTAAAACATTGGTATTTCATTAATTACCTTTCAATTTCTTGTACTGTAATTAGTCTATAAAAGTATCTTACTGACTCAAGACACAATTTCCATAATATATGTTCCAGCAATACAGTCTATTTTATTTAAAGTTGTTGATCTGTCATGAAGATGCTCAGAATATTCTCTGACATTTTTTTGATGATAGAATATGACCATTTTTCATCCTTAATGAATTAATTGATGTAGGCAATGATTATCAATGGCTGTTATATCACAAAAACAGAGACTCAGATCTTTATGGAAGTACATGATGTCACCTATGAACTAAGTTGTTTTATCAAATAATGGAACCAGAATCTTACGAAGCTGCGGATCTGATTGCCAATTTTCAGCCTATGAAGACTACAAAGGAACATATTAAATGACACTGCAGGATGTAATCAACAAAATCCAGAGTGGTTTGTGGGCAAACCACAGGATGAAAGACATCATTTCAACAAAGAATTATAGGGAAAAAGGGAGAGATAAAGAGGGAAGGGAAACTATGCATTAAAAGAAAGACATTTCAATGAATAGCAATGTATGGATCTTATTTGGATTCAAACAAACTAAAAAAAAATTATAAGATGACTGGGAAATATGAAAACTTAAAATGTGAATACTGAGAGTATGATGATGATATCGTGGCTGTCTTTAAGAATAGATGCTCCCTTTTAGTGATACATACTGAATATTTACAGATGAAATAATTTGATGTCTGAGATTTACTTCAAAATCATCTAGGCTGGAGGGAATGGATGGAGGATAGAGATGAAACAAAATTAGCTATGAGTTAGTAATTACTGAAGCTGGTTGATGGGTACATTCAGAGTCATTATTCTATTTTTTCTACTCTTGTACAGATTTGAAATTTTCCAAAATAAAAACAAAAATATCTTTGTATTCTAGTTATATTCCCTGTTTCATGACTAACACTGGTTATTTGAAAATTTTTCTTTATTTTTTTGATAAAACTTTCTAAAAGTTTTTCTATTTTAAATTAGTCTTTCCAAGAATGTGAGCTTTTTTTGTGCGTGTGTCTATATCTTTGAAATTTGTTTTATTTTCAAATAATTTCAGATTTTTTTCTGATGAATGCTACCCTTTCCTTCCTTCAGTTTTATTCCAGCCATCCCACAAGGTGCTGTCTGAGAGAGGAATGAGGTTTGAATTTTTTCCTGACACACTTCGGTCCACAGCCCTAGACCTGATCACTCTTCCCCTAAAGATAGGATTAGTCTCACCATGCCTCACATTCCTGTTTACGTCGGTCACCTCTAGAAGATAAAATCTTCTTTAACATTCATCATCTCCCCCATTTTGTCATCTGTGTACTGCTCTGTACATCACCAACCCCTTATTCCTGGTCTCCAGAGCCTCCACGGTATCCTAGGGGCCTTGAATTATTAATCTGTAAACAATCCTCTCCTTTCTTTGCATCATGTTCTCTTACTGTAACTGAAACATAGGTGTCTTCTATGGGTTCACCTCTCTTGAAAAGGCTGTACTTTTTTCTTCTTCCCTCATGCTCCTTGTACCTCAAGAGTAGATGCTAGAGTAGGTATCCTCCTTGCTCTCTTCCTTCTTCTAGACTAGAACTCTTTCCTTTCTGAAAAAACCCTGCTCCGTAATCCCTTACCGCATCACACTGTTCTCCTTGTGACTTCAATGCCCATTATCATGGCAAATCCAGGTGCCACCCTTCAATATCTGGCTTCATTGTTCTTTGAACTTATTATTAATGATCTTTTCCTTTACTCCACCAGCTTTTCAGTTTCATCGATACACCTAGAACCATTTAAAAAGTGGCACCTCAAATGTCAACAAATGTACGACCTTGAACATAACCTGCTGTCTCAATCTACTTTCTCCAGTACAGGTGTTTTCCAGTTCCTCAAGTACTTTTTCCAGTAGAGCAGTTATTTGACTACATCATCACCTGAAACTATTATTTCCATAAATTTAACTTTTCCTATAGTTTTTGATAGCATAGTTTAATTCTAAATTTTCCTTAATCTCAGTTTTTCTAATATTTTACTATGAACATTCAGCAGTTTTGAAATAATTTCAGAGTGAAGATCATATACCTACCACCTAGATTCTACCATTACCCTTTTATTCTGCTGCTTACCATATACTTATTCATCTACCCATTGCTCTGTCTATGCATTAAGCCATTGTATTTTTGGGGTTACATTTCAGAGTAAATTGCAGATTTCTGTATATTTCCCCCTACCTGTGTCATCATGCGTATCTTTAACTAGAGTTCAATTTTATTTACAGCTTATTGTGTTGGCTTTAAAAATTGCATACAGTGAAATGCACAGATCTTAAGTGCCTATTGGCAGAATTTTGACAAATGCACATCTCTGTGTAATCCAAACCACTGTTTGGATATGGATATAGAACATTACCATGAGCCCAGAAAATTCCCTTATATCCTGTTCCACTCAATCTCTGCCCCACACCTCCAGAGGCAACTTCTTTTTTTTTTGTCATAGATTAATGCTGCGTTTTTGGAATTTCATACAAATCAAATGAAATAGGTGTTCCTATGTGTAAGATTTTTTCACACAGCATAATGTTTCTGAGCTTGAGCCATGTTTTTTCATGTTTTGGTAATTTATTCATTTTTTATTGTTAAATATTTTTCTATTGTAAGACTATGCCACAATCTGTTTATCCAGTCTCCTATTGATGGAAAGCTGGGCTATTTCCAGTTTGTACTGTTATCTTCTCATGGGTTAATTGGCCATTTGTATATCTCCCTTGTTAAGTTTCTGTTCAAAACTTTTGCTCAGTTTCCAATTGGGTTATTTTCTTTTTATTATTGTGTTAGAGGTATTCTTTATATAAATCTGGATAACACTTCTTTGTCAGATATGTTTTGCAAATAATTCTACCCAGCCTACTCATTTTCTAAATAGTATCTTTGGATGAACAAAAGTTTAAAATTTTGATGAAACTTATCAAATTGTAATGCTTATTATTTTCTGTGACTTGTCCAAGAAACATTTCCTTACCCAAAGTCATGAAGATATTCTCCTCTGTTTTATGACTCTAAAAGCGTCATGGTTTTAGCTTTTACTTTAGGTCTCTCTATAATGCACCTTGAATTAATTTTTGTATAGTGTTAGGTGGGGGTCATAATTTATTTTTTCCCAAATAAATAGCCAGTTGTTCATCACCATTTGTTGAAAAGATGTTCAATTCTCCATTAGATTACTTTGGTGCCTTTGTTAAGTATCAGCCATATAAGTTATGCCAGTACCACCCTTGCTTGATTACTTAGTAATCAAGTAGTAAATTTTGTAGTAGCTTTGTAGTAGTTTTGTAGTAAATTTTGAAAATAGGTAGTCAAAGTCCTCTAACTTTGTTTTCTTTATTTAAAATTTCTGTGGTTATTCTAGGCCATTGTATTTCTATATAAATTATACTGGCTTATCAATTACAAAAAAAAAAGCCCATTGAAATTTTAACAGAACTTGCTTTATACCTATAGCCAGTTTGGAGAAATGTGACATCTTACCCATATTGAATTTTCCAATTAATAAGATATATACATACATATATATATATATATAATCTTTGACTATTTTTCTGTGTTTAAAAAATTCCCTCAGCAATGCTTTGCAATTTTAGCCTGCAGATTTTTATGTTCTTTTGCTAAAAGTATTCCTAATTATTTTCTAATTTTAATTCTTAATTTATTTTTGATGCTATTATAAATTGAATTTTAAAATAATTTCTTAAACTATTGAGTGCCAAGTATATAAAATGCAAATTATTTTTGTATATTATCCTTGAGCCCTGCAGATTTTCCAAATTTACTTTTTAGTGTAGAAGCTATTTTTTAGATTCCTTAGAATTTTCTATCTAAACAATTATGTAGTCTGCAAATATAGACAGTTATACTTCTTTCTTTCTAATCAATATGCTTTTTTATTTCTTTTACTTACCCTATTGTAATAGCTAGGATCTCCATTTGGATAGAAGTAGTGAGAATTGACATTTTTGTCTGATTCTTTATTTATTTAATGAGAAAGTGCTCAATATTTTCCAACTAAGTATGATGTCAATTATTGGTTTTTCATAGGTTCCCTATAGCAGATGAAGGAGGTTCTTTTCTGTCCTAGTTGACTGAGAGTTTTAGTTATGAGTGGGTGTTATTTGTCAGTTGCTTATTCTACATCTCTTGAGATTATCATATGAATTTTGATTTTTAGAGTGAACACGCAACAACCTTGCATAACCTGATAACCCTGCTTACCAATGATGTATTATTTTTGTGCATTGCTGAAAGCAGTTTGACATTTTTAAAAAAAAGTTATATTTGTATATATGTTTTTGAGGGATGCTTTTCTTTTTTATCATATCTTTATCAGGTTTTGCTATGAATATTGTGTTGGCTTCATACAACTACTTGAGAAGTTCTTTCACCTTTTAATTTTATGATAGAGTTAGTATGAGATTTGTGTTGTTTTTTCCTTAAATATGTGACAGACTGTATCAGTGAAACTATCTGGGCCTATAGTTTGGGATAATGTTTTAATAATGAATTTAATTATTTAATAGGACTCTTCATATTTTCTGTTTCATCTTGTTTCAGTCATGGTGAGTTGTCATTTTCAGAAAATTTGTCCCTTTCATCTCTTAAATTTGTTGGCATAAAGTTACTTATACTGTTCTTTTATTATGTTTTTAATTTCAGGTTTTCAAAAATTAAGCTCTATACCCAATGTGGGGCTTAAACTCACAACCCTGAGATCAAGAATCACATATTCTACTAACTGAGCCACCCAGGTGCCCTTTAAAACTGAATTTAAAGGGCACCTGGGTGGCTCAGTTGTTAAGTGTCTGCCTTCGGCCCAGGTCATGATCCCAGGGTCCTGGGATTGAGCCACACATCAGGCTCCCTGCTCTGCAGGAAGCCTGTTTCTCCCTCTCCCACTCCCCCTACTTGTGTTCCCTCTCGCGCTGTGTCTCTCTCTGTCAAATAAATAAAATCTTAAAAAAAAAAATTCAGTTTTAATGTTCCTTTTTACCCAGTATTAAAAAAAAATTCTAGCAGGACAGATTTTGCTGTACTTTTAAATTTATTTTTTGTTTAAATAAACTTTTAATTTTAGAGTAGTTTTACATTTACAGGAAAGTTACAGAGATATTACAGACTTTCCATATGCCTCTCACTCAGTTTTTCCTATTATTTATATCTTGCATTGCTATGGTACTTTTGTCACCACTATACATTACTACTAACTAGACTCCATACTTTATTCAAATTTTAGTAGTTTTTCCATACTATCCTTTTTCTGTTTCAGGATCCCATTCAGGATATCATGTTACATGTCTTAGTGTTCTCTGGTCTATGACATTTTCTTAGACTTTTTTTTTTGATGACCTTAACAGTTTTGAGATCAAGGTTTTTTTTTTATAGAATGCCTCTCAGTTTGGATTTGTTTGAAGTTTTTTTCTCTTGGGGTGCCTGGGTGGCTCAGTCTGTTAAGCGGCTGCCTTCAGCTCAGGTCATGATCCTAGGGTCCTGGGATCTAGCCCCATGTCCAGCTCTCTGCTCAGCAGGGAGCCTGCTTCTTCCTCTCCCTCTGCCTGCCTGTCTGCCTGCTTGTGATCTCTCTCTCTCTCTGTCAAATAAATAAATAAAATCTTAAAAAAAAAGTTTTTTTTCTCTTGATTAAGATACAGTTGTGGAAGGAAAATCACAGAGGTGAAATGCTATTCTCATTATATCATACCAAGAGAATATACTATTAACATAATTTATGACTGATGTTAACCTTGGTTATCTGGCCGAGGTAGTACGTATCAGGATCTCCAGTGTAAAGTTACTTTTTTCCTCCTTTCATGCTCCTAGTCTTTGCGAGCAAGTCTCTAAGCACAGCTCATAGTCAGGGGTGGAGAATTAAGCTCCACCTCTGTGAGGGGCATTATCTACAAAAATTCAGAATTCTGTATGGGAGATCAGTCCCTTATGGGAGTTTTTTTTTTCTTTACTCTAAAAATTTTAATTTCTAATTATATTATATTGTCATCAAGTAACTTGGCCAAATAGTCTCAACTTCTTTTTTTCTTTTTCTCTCCCTTTCTCTTCAATACAGATTAGAGGTTCATTTATACTGGTGAACAAACTTTCTCTAATCATTTTGTCAGTTGATATAAACATTGTGGTATTCCTGAGAACCTGTGCCATGTTGTTTCTTTCTTCATGTGAGGCTACTAGTTACTAAAATAATGGTTGTGTCTCTGGAGGGACATCACTACTTCTGAATTCCAATAATGAAGTTATAAGGCTGCCTAGTGGACAATATCATAATGACTCTTACTCATAAAACATTCTGAAATAGGGATATTCGATGTTTCAAACATTTATTGAGCTTGCAGTGTCGTGATCATACTGTTTTTGGTGTGGGTGGAAGAGAGTAATTCTACTTTTGAATCATAGTATAACAATGAAAGCTTTTAAAGAGAAGGAATGAGAATAGTAGGTGCTATTTTGGTTCTTAACAAAAATATACAGTGAACTCTGTCTGCTGCCATCACAAAGGCTCCTGGTGAGAAGCACCTGCTGCTTCTCTTTTCTATCATTAAAGAACTTGATGTCAGGAAATAAAACTCTTCCAGTGACACATTCTGAAAAGAGAGGGTACAAAATTTTATGTACTTAGGAAGCTTATATAAATTTGAGGTGATGACTTATTTAAACTGTGTTCTGGGGCACCTGGGTGGTTCAGTTGTTAAGTGTCTGCCTTCGGCTCAGGTCATGATCTCAGGGTCCTGGGATCGAGCCCCGCATTGGGCTCCCTGCTCCGCGGGAAGCCTGCTTCTCCCTCTCCCACTCCCCCGCCTGTGTTCCTTCTCTCGCTGTCTCTCTCTCTGTCAAATAAATAAATAAAATCTTAAAAAAAAATAAACTGTGTTCTTCCTCAGGATGGTAGGATGGTAATGGTGTAGATATTTCTCATGACATTGGTTATGAAGTATACTTTTTATTTCTAAAGGGTGGCAGAGAGTTCCTAGGAAAGAATTCTATTATTTTGGTTGATACTTTTTCAAAATATTTTCCAGGCCTACATACAATTTTATATATATAATTTACAATGCTGTAATCATACTAAACATATTATTTTAGGACATGTAAATATCATGAACATTTCTTTATCATTTTAAATATTCTTCTAATGGGTTATGAGTCTCATATTGTTAAACTGTCACAGAGAAACAGTGATGTGATGAACACATCTAGTCATCTTTGACATCAGTGATTATTCCTCAGAGCAAATTTCCTCAAACTTGGCACTATTGACATTTTGGGAAAGATAATTATTTTTGTTATGGGGGACTGTTCTGTGGACTTTAGGATGTTTAGCATAATCCCTGACCCCTACCCACTAGATGCCCGTAGTGTCCCCACTCCCAGGTGTGATGACCAAAACTGTCTCAGACATTGCCAAGTGTCCCCTGAGAGCCAAATTTCTCTCCCTTTGAAAACCACTGCCACAGGGTACATTCTTTGAAGAAGAATTTGTCACATATACTGTATGCATGATTTACAGTTTAAAAAAATGTATGTGGGGTTTTCTTTTTAATTTGAAAAAATATGAGGATATAAAGAGACAACTTGAAAATGTGTGGAAAAAATTTCTCATAATCCTTTCCTACTGAAGTTCTTAGAGTTTAACATGCCTGGTAATAAATATGGTGGGGTCCTGTTTCATCTCCAGGTACAGGAAAATCTTTCTGTGTAGCAATAGAGTGATAGAGCTCAGAGACAATAGGAAGAAAAGACCCAACTCTCAGATTGCTTCTCATTTTTTGATTATATAATGCTTTGTGATTTCATATTCTATAACCACATTCATAAAATTTTTGACTTCTAATGTTTTCCTTTTCTGAGCAGTAAATATGATTGATTAAGTGTTTAGATTTTGGAATTAGCCAAACTAGATTCTGATACTATATCTTATCAGTTTCTAACTGGCTGATCTAGGACCTTTAATCCACAATTTCTGTATGTATAAAATGGGACAAATGAGATCTACCACACAGAGTTGTTGGGAATGTTAAATATGTTTCAGGACTGTTAGCAATGCTTGGTACCTAGAAGGCATTCATTAAATATTATCTATCCCCCCCATCCAACTGAAAGAAGAATAATATATTTTCTCAATATAATTCTTTACCCTTCAGCCATCTAAGGAGGCATTTCAGGAGCGAGAATTGTCCTGAAACCTTTCATTGGCATAATAACTTAAGTTGTGATATTTTAGGGATGTAAATTTATAATTGTGTATGAGATACTGTCATAGTTACTATTTGATATTTTGGAACGATATCCCATTGGGTGAGTGTGCAAAGAAAATCCTAGGAGCTTGATTTTCTATATATTTAAAATTTCCTCCATTTTAATTTTTATTTTTGTATTTGCTAATGTTTATATTAGTACAATGGTATGACGTATATGATTTATGAATAGATAAAAATCTTTGGAGGATGCTTGCTCAAAATTTCTTTACTGCTAGGGTATGAGATCATCTATTTTAGAGGTCAATCACCTGGAAGGTAGTTTTTTTACTGTTTCTGTGATTTGGGATGAAGGAAAGGAGTCATAAATCTCACTGCCTGTCAGAACCCACAATTCATTGAAAGTTATTTCAATATCATTATACACAAAGTTTCATCGTCCTTGTGATTTTCAGTAAAGTATTCATAATTTAAATGTTCCCACCCCAGTCTTTCTTTCAAGACTGATTGGAGTAGGGAGCAAGATGAAGCATTTTTTTCTTTTTTTTTTTTAAGATTTTATTTATTTATTCATGAGAGACAGAGAGAGAGGCAGAGGGAGAAGCATTCTCCCCACGGAGCAGGGAGCCCGATGCGGGACTTGATCCCAGAACCCTGGGATCATGACCTGAGCCGAAGGCAGATGCTCAACCGACTGAGCCACCCAGGCGTCCCCAAGGTGAAGCATTTCTGTATGTCACTGATAGATCTGGGAAGATTTTTTTGTTCTACTGTTTTGGAAATGGAAAATAAAATACAAGATTCTGACTTTCTCTTTTGAAAAACCTAAGCTAAATATCTGGGGACAACAGTGTCTACATGAACTCTTCTCCTTTTCCGTTCCTTCAATCCTTCCTTGAAATAAGGATATCTAGGAGATAATGGAGACGTACTGTAAAGATCGGTGCCATGTAAAATGGTAACAGGATTTAGAAGGTGTTGGAAGGAAGCAGTGGTGTGTGTGTGTGTGTGTGTGTGCACGTGTGCACGCTCGCACATGCATGTGCAGACATGCATGCTTGTTTGAATTGGAGAACCAACATTCATGGGTTCCTGGTGTCTGACAGAGTCTTTATAGCGGACATTTATACCATCCATTTTTACTTTCATACAAGCAAGATAAGGGAGAAGAGAATTTCTTGCCCTCCTCATGGTAAAAAAAATTTAACAAGTAAAAAGATAGAGGGGAAAATTAGGGTCCTTTGACCCTTCCATCATTCCACAGACTGCCAGTATTTTGTGAGTACTTCCAGAAATTTCTGTCTATACAAGGAAAAAAGTATGTATATTCTCTTTTCACAAGCCAGAATCATAATGTGCAAATAGGAATCATACTATGGATACTGTTATCCAAAATGCTTTTCCTCACTTTGCAATATAATTGGGATATTTTCCATACCAGTGTATATAGATTTACCCAATTCTTTCTGTAGCCATCAGGGCATTCTATCGTGTGGATTTACTGTAATAAATTTAGCTACTTCCTTATTCAACACTGTAATATCTTCTGTGTGTATCTTTGAACACTTTTCTAGAGATATATTTATAGAAATGGAATTACTGGTTCAAAATGTATGCATGTTTTAAAATTTAGATCCAACAAGAGTGCATCAATTTATCCTCCCACAAGTGAGAAATTTTCCTTTTTTAAAAAAATTCATATTGTTTAAATTTTATGGACAAAAAGGCATTTAATTTTCCTCTTCATTGTGATATTGAACATCTCCAAGAGGTCCTTTTATAAACAATTACTGAGGTTAGGGCTCTTTACATTGTCTTGGTTTCATCCTAAGCTGTTTCTATACTTAGGATCACCAAGGAAGCCAGAGTGGAGGCTGTTGGAAAGATGAGTTTGAATGAACTTTGGCTGCTCCATCAAGGAGGCTGATTACTGAGGAAACATCAAAAGCTTCACCCGAGTGACTCATCACCCAGATCCAACAGAGGTAATAGAATAACTTAGAGTGTACAGCCTTTTGGCTATTTAGTCCGCTGTGTGAGATCAATGGTGCCCACGTTCTCTGCTGGATTTTGCTTTGGGAAAGAGATTTATTGGTTAGACCTCACATTACAATGCAGTCAGGGGCTTTGGGACTGATTGCCAATACTCAGACGCATAGAGAAAAATTATTTCACATCTTGGCCTCAGGTAATAATATCTACTTCATGGAGTTGGATCAGGCATCAGATTCTAGCGGGATATATTACTGTCCACTGCATTAACTATCTTTCATGTTGTTTCATTATTTTCAGAGGCTTTACTTTGTTTTGTGTGGTGAAAAGCTTGTGGCTAGAGATAAACCAAAGTGGCAATTTTAAGATGCATGTGAAATAAAAATGTGACTGGTCATGCATGTGGATTATTAGATATAAAATGTACAATATAGCTTTATATATCTAGTGTTAACAGGATTGTGTTCATGTGCTATAATTATGATTTTAAAATTTATTACTGTCTTTTCATGAAGTTCATATGGTCTGACTAATTTATATTCCCTAAACATTTCTTGTTTTACTCTTTCATCAGATTCCACTCTTAAAATTCACTGCATAGTCTCTACAGACAAGAAGCAAAGGTTCTGCATGGCTACAGCATTTCAGTTAAAAGACAAGGAATCCACATTTTCCTTCATTTTACTCTTAGGCAGTATGTTTTATAGTCTCTCACATGCTTTTCTTCTCTCAAAGACATTTTCAAGTTTAATAACATATTTTTAAGAAGTTAGATAATTTTTAGGTAATAAAATTTTGGAATCCGGCAGACTTCAAAAGAAATGCAAACAATTAACAAAAAGCTCACATACAAAGCCATTTACCATATCTATCTAAAAATTACAGCTACCCATTTGCTAGTTGCGTTATTATGGAATTGTTAATATTACCTGCTTTTCCAAAGCATTAAAATAAACTTGTTTGGAAATGATATTATTTGCTAAAAAGAAATAGGTCAGAGTGAGGCATTATTTGTCTTTATGTTGGTTTAAAATTGAAGTATATTTTATGGAAAATGGGACATTTTAAAGGTTAATCTTAACAGGGAAGTCTTCTCCTATATAAATATATTATAACTTCACACTATATAATTTTGGAGTTTTTCCTGATAACTTATGGTTTTGAGAAGCAAAGGTCTTAGTAAAAATGTACTGATTTGAAGATTTTTTTAGCTTTCATTGTGAGCGTACATGGACCAAAAAAATCATGCATCTCCTAGGATTCTTTGTAGTGCATCTAGTCTGGTCAAATGGAATCATTTATTTCAAAAGTTATTGTGAAAGAAAATTTTAAAAAGGATAAATTGCATGTAATTGTGGTAAAGAATAAGCTTTTACTGATCAGTTAGAAAATACCAAAGACACTCTTTGTGCCTGTGTAATCAATGGTGGGTTAGTAATATTATTTTGTATAAGAAAGAACATTATTAAAATGTATTAAATTGTTCTGTAGTGAAAGGCATAAGAGCATTGTATAATCTCTAATTCCTGCCAGAGAGAGAGAGACTTCATCACTGGGTAGAACCATTTTTATAGTCTATTCATGTATTCAACCAGCATTTATTGAAGTTATGTTTTTCTTATGTACCCTATCAGGTACAGAATTTGGGGTGGGCCATGTTAGTGTTAAAAAAAAATCAATAAAGCACACTGCCTTAGGGATTTTACAAGCTTGAGGGTGGGAGAGTATCAAGAAGCAATCATGTAAATAATAAATGACAATACAAAAAGAATGAGATGTAATGGTCTAAAGGTAAAAATGGCATAATAGTAAGTGCTAATATTAGTATAGTGTTACTGATTGCCCATTGTTAGCTAAGGAATTGACTCCCCATGGTGGGCATTAGGTCATCTCCCTAGCATCCATTCTCCTCTCCTCTCCCATCTCGTACTTACTGTGCAGTTTATGAGTAGAAAGATATTTTCTGGGGTTTGTAATCCCCTCTCCTATGCTACAGTGATTGGTCCATTTGGGCAGATTGGTTCATCTGAAAAAATTCAGAATTCCTCTGCTCTGGGCAGTGTTAAGGTATGGGCTTGTTAGTCATTTCTGGACAATGGGCCATGAGAGGTTTTTTTTGAGGTTGTCTGAAAAAGTTCTCCTTCACTATTCTGGGAGAGCTTTTTGAAGTGATCATTTTGTATACTCTGTTTTGGATGAGGAAGCCTATAACTTAATGATAGCCTCTCATAACTATGAGGGCAAATAAGGCTTAGGCTGAATCTGACACCTTAGAATAAAGACCAGAGGGAGAGAGAAGGATATTAGATCCTTGAGCTTATGGCTGAAGCACTGAATCCAACTGAGCCTGAAGCTTACCTTTCTTCTGGACTTTGAGGTAAGTGAGTCAATAAAACACTTTTGTTTTTATGCTGGTCTGAGTTGGGTTTTCTCTTACTTCAACCAGTCTAAATTATACCCAGGAGTTATCTTTTTCAATCTTCATAAAAACCCTATGAAATAGATGATATTTTCATCCTTTTATGGATGAGGAAACTAAGGCCTGGAATGATTAAATATCTTGCTCTGAATCACAGAAGCAATACACGGTAAAGCCAAGACTTTGCCTGTGTAGTTTAATCCAGAAACCACATTGCTAAGCACTACATCTTGCTGTTCCCATGCTTTGGGGATGCAGAGAGAATGTCTGTCAAGTTGTAGGAAAATTATCACAAGAAGCACGGGATCTGGGCCTGTAAGTGGAGCTTAAATCAACAAAAGATGGAACTGAAGTAACAGCTTTGGAATACGGGAGATAAAGTAGCTGTGGCAAGGTCTAGTTCATGTTCAATTTTTCAGGGGGCTAAGAGAGGACAGGACCAACAGGAAAGGTGAGGGGTTTGCCCCAGAGGTTAGAAGACCAAGAGTGAGATCAGAAGAAGATGGCAGAACTAGACAGGGGAAGTTAAAAGGAGAGAGGAGTCCTTGAGAGGAAATAGTGAAACAGTGGAGGAAGCAGAAGTATTGAGATTGATAGTGACCCACCTCTAGTTCCAACATATTGGGATTATGGGACTAAGGGTGGGTTGGGGGGAGAAAAAAGCTGATGTCACCTGGATCTGCGCACACTTAAGAGTTCAGTATTATCATTACCAGGGAAAAGCTGGGTTTCAGTTTAGAAGAGAATGTAGAGGAAGTGTGGCCAGAAGGGTTGAGTGAGAATGTGTGTCCAAGGGTTCAAAAGAACCCAGTGAAGGGTAATTAGGGGAGTGGAGGAGATGTGGGGAGGATGACTGAGCTGGAGAGAACACGAGTGGGAGAAGGCAAGTAGGCTAGAAGCAGGTGCTTTTCAGTCAGTGTATCAAAGTGAAAAAGGCGGGGAATTATGGAAAGGGAAGAGGCCATTTCCAGACTGAACTGCTTCCCAGGTTGTCTTTACATATGTGCGCTCCTTCGTAATTCTGACTCCTAGCGCATCACGTCCGGCAGACAGAAGGGAACTGAGGTGGCCATGGCAACCTGACAAACCTCAAACAATACTACCACTCACAAACATTTGGAGGCTGCAATTCTTTAAAAACTACAATCACAACAGCAGTGGCAGCAGCAACAACAACGATAGTAATTTGTACCTCTCCCCTCTGGAGAAACACAGAGCCGCATATATTATTTTTTAGTAATCAGTGACAAATTAACTAATCGCTACCATCCTTAAACCTGTTTTTCCCTGTAGCTTGTCGTTATCTGCAGATGTCAAAACAAGTAAAATAAATGGATTAGATTTCCTTCAGATGTTTGTTGATAATAACTGTTCCCCTAAAAAAATAAAAATTGTATGAGGCAGACAAGCAAAAGCTCCTTCCTGGGTTGTTACTTTACAATGCCTTTTTTATCGGTAAATTTCTGGTAGATATTGTTAGACTCTGCCTTGCTCCTTTTCTGAATCATCAAATACCATGGTTCATCTGGAGAACTAGTTAAAAGTCACTGTGGGAGCATAAGTAAAAATGCACAGTGCCAGTCTCTACCTTAGAGGTGTGGGTTCATGAGAGCTGGAGTAGGGCCCAGGAATATACATTTTAAATGAACCCCCCCCCCCGCCCCCAGGTAATTCTGATGCAGGTAAGGCTGTGAGAACAGCTCGAATCTTCTTGGTGGGCTGGGGGCTGGAGCTTAAATAGGGAGGTGTGTGTCTCTGTTCTGAAAGTTGTTTCAGTTCTTTTTTCTAACCCTCATTACATTCCTCTTCACAAATCTTTTGTCTTTGAGATACAGTGTTATGGAAAACTCTCAGGCACTGGAATAAGCTCTGGATTTGAATCCTGGGTGTGGTATTTACTAAAGGTAAACTCTTGACAAAGGCAGGTAAATTCATTGTCTCAGTTTTTCCATCTGTGAGATTTTTTTTAGAATTCTAGAGATGATGTTCAGAGAGTGCCTTATTTAATATCTAGTACCTAATAAGGGCTTACACATTTCTGTTATCATGACCTTGATTTCTACTTTGCCCTAATTTATTGCACTTGCCTGTGGGGTTGCCCGCTTGTGTTAGCTTATGGAGGATCACATGGGATTGTGCATACACTAGGATGATTTTTCTGTTCTACTACCCACTTTTCACTTTGGCTCTGAAAAGACCCATCAGTGAATTGCTGCAGGTGAAGAAACAGTAGTGTTACTAGACTGACAGCTGAGCAAAGACCATGCATGCGGGGAGATTCTCCGAAACTCTCATCTTATGCAGGTGCTAAATAGGAAAAGCACAAGACAAGATAAAGGTATGGTGGCTGTCTACATTTGTGTTGTCTGTTGGGGGCACTGAGCAAAGAAAGTAGTCCCAGCTATCTGTTTCGTAGCTGCCTTTCCTTCTTGAAGTTGACAAGGTGGGTCGGGTGGGGACAGAGTTTAGAAAAGAATTTTCTTGTTAGCATTGTTCCTGCTGTGTCCCCTCTGTATACCAGAGACACAGAGACTTGATAAAATTTTGGAGTGAGGGCATGCTCTAAGTTCTGTGTGTATGGCTATGCATTCCACAAAACCTGTTACCCATCCACTGTTTTGGCATGATAGGGCTTTCTAGTTTCACAGTTATCATTGGACAGGGATCCATGGGTAGGAGTAGATGTTTTAATTCTTTGCTTGTGTTGTAGGAGATCATTAAGAGGATGTAACCTCCAGTTGATCTGAGAGCTACATCTGGGCAATCAGAGCCTCCTCAGCCCCTCCTCTGTCCTTGGAATGCATATCCTGCCCACTATTTCCTACAGCTGGAGCTGCTTTTCAAGGACCTGATCGTGAGAGAGCAATGTGTTGTTGAGGCCATCAATGGTATACGTGAGTGAACCTAGTGAAGGCCTGTATATAAACGTTTAAGATTCTGGCAGGCCAGGGCAGAGATCTGCTCTTTTTGCGTCTCCCAGACAAACCTCATATGTAAGTTTCTTTGCTTGTTCAAGCAGCCACTTACCAGTCTGGAGGGGTCTGCTTCTTTCTCTGGTCTCTCTTTTCCCTTCATGTACAGGGGCCAGTTTGTGAACCAACAGCTTGGATCATAGATACCCAAAAGAGAATTTCTTGGAAATTCTTAATGTGTTTCTTAATGCACCAGTGCCAAGGGGCTTTAATGTTTTGTCATAGATTGCAAACTGGCTGCTGTGGGCAAACCATTTTAATAGGTGTGCTCTTATTTTATTTATTTATTTTGAATTTTTTTGACGTGTATTTTTGTTTTTGTGACTTTGACTTTTGAAGAGTCCAAGAAAGTTATCTTGTATAACAGTCCCTATTCAGGAGTTTTTGAAAGCATTTTAAAGGACACTACATTGGGCCCTTTTATTTCCCAGCCTTTGGTAGGCCATCACTTGTTAAATCTGTGGTAATTAACTCCAGGTGAGAGTGAATGTAAAGTGTGAGGCATTTGCCCAAGGCATGCTACTGGGGATTTGTCTCTTGAATATTTATTTTGGGAAAATAAATATTAAATCCTTTTTTTTTGTTCTGATCCTATAGGAAAGTTCAAACTTTGCCCAGCTTTAGGCTTTAATATAGAAGCAGAATATCTTGACTAGCATGCCAACTTCGCTTGAACTGTATTTGTATATGATAACCCTTAAGCTAATATAACAACAATTAATTGATGAAGCAGGAATAGTTATTTTTGTCTTAAGACTTTTTTCTTCTTACCAAAGAAAATTAACAAAACAGAAAGATATTTAAAAGGGCTAGAGTTTCATTTGTTTAATTCCTTACATTTTGGGTCCCGAATGGGGGGGTGGGGAGTGGACTGTGAAATGTTTGACTTCATGAACATGGCTTCCTTTTGAGTAGTTCATCCACTAAGGATGATAAACTGTCTGGCATGAGTGCACTTTAGAAATATTGCCTCATGTTGTAAGCTATTTGGGATTATACCCTCTTCCCATTTTACAAATGTACTTTGGAATTATAAAAGAAATACCTATCAGAAAACTCAGAAACCTCAAATGTAAGGACTTCTCTATTCACTTTTTGCTCTTTTTTAAAATGTTTTATAAACTCCGTAGTTAAAATGAATCCTTGAAACAAATTAATAGTTATTTAATGTTTGATATTTAAAACCCCTTTCCCTGTCTTTTTAAGCTACTTAGCATAAAATTTACCCTAGTTTTATTCTAGACTGTAAAGAGCAAGAAATCAGAAAAAGCTTTTTGTTTATTGGTATGGAATTTTAAAATAAGCCAGTGATCTTCATGGATAACTCACATGGGTAACCTTGAAAACTGAAAATTGTCATTCTTTTTGGGATAGAAGTGTTTATAGCAAAGCCTTAAGCTAAAGAATGATCATATAACAGTGAGAATAATCCCTTTCTATTGTAGGATGAGTCAAATTTTTAAAATGGCAATAGGTTATAATATTCTATAGCTACAATGGATATCAGATATTATGAAAATAGGATAGCTAGCAAGATTGAGTGCTTTCCCATGTATCAGGAACTACTTTGCATGTCTTATTTTATTTCGTTCTCTCAGCCCTGCGCTATGTACTATTACT
The DNA here is from genome assembly GCF_037043125.1 of Eumetopias jubatus. Lineage (NCBI taxonomy): Eukaryota > Metazoa > Chordata > Mammalia > Carnivora > Otariidae > Eumetopias > Eumetopias jubatus. The sequence continues at coordinate 101,067,651 of NW_028274811.1, forward strand.
TCCCCCATTTTAATGAGGAATTGAAAAGCTAGACAGGTTAAGGAACTTGATCAAGGTCATATACCTCATTTATTTAACAGTCTCAATTTGGAAGTATGGGTTAATTAAGTATCTCTCAAGGTCATGTATAAATAGCAATTTATTAGAAATTATTTTTGGATATCAGATTTAAAAAGCTAAAAATTTCTTGTTGCATAACCTTGTTGCATAAATTGTTGATTTTCAGACTTTTCATGATTTAATCTGCCTGCTGAGAAATCATTTTTCCTGTTGCAAAGGTTCATAGTATGTTCAGATTTCAGAGCTTGGCTTGAGTGCCCTGTAAGATGCTTATTGACTGAACCATAGAAAATTCTGTGTTATTAAAGAAAAATTAAGTGAGGTCTTATGTGAATAAGTCTCACGTGAGTTGCTGAGGTAGGGGCTGTTGCTTGTTGGTACTTTTTAGCTCTCTGTATAGGTCATGTCTATGTTCTGGCAGACGGCAAGAAAAGGAATAAAGAGAGAATGTATGCACAGGACAGATAATTTGTCAAACAACTTCCTCTAAGCATAAAAAGGCAGTTAATTAAATTATATCAAGTGTCCTGCATGTAATATGAGAACTTCATTAAAAGTAATAATTCTTTGATTAGCTTCCCCTCTAAAGAGAATGTTTTGTAGATGAAATGCAGGACGTTTCCTGGCCTTAGTTCATGTTGCTTTCGGAGCCTGTTGATAGGTACTAATCCATTCTCCTTAATGTAAAAATCCCGTAGGCTATAAGGGTTGTGAGGACTAGCATCCATGGATATGCTCAAGATTGAAGAAGCTTCCAAAATAGCAATATCACAAAAGGATTTCTGGTAAGAGAATAATGATAATAATAATTCATGTAATAGCTTTCTCTGTTTCACTTTTGAGGATTACTGCAATCCCGTAATAACTTCATTGGCTATAGAGTAAATGAAGGTGCTTCTTTGACAGGTAAGGAACTTGGCAAGCAACTCTGCCACTATGTGCAGAGACTGGGATTAAACCCCAGGTCTGCCTAACCCTCCAGTCCCCTTCTCTGAATAAATACACCATATTGTGCCTTAAATAAAACATAAATGGTATATTGACTTGAATATTTCTTTTTAAACAATAGTTTATTCTAATTTTCTAAGTCATAATTAATCTGTCATGTATGTAAGAGTTCCAAGTTCATGAGAAATTATAGGTGCAAACAAATGGGAATGAAAGGTACATATTTTGCATTAGTAAGGATCTCAGCAGGACAGAGATGGCAACTCATAGTAGGTAATTTGAGAAGAGTTTAATAAAGGGATTCTTATAAGTGAATAGGCTAGTGTGTCTGCCCAGGCTGCTATCACAAAGTACCAGAGACTGGGTGGTTTAGACAACAGGAATTTATTTTCTTACAGTTGTGGAGGCTGGAAGTCTGAGGTCAGGTTGCCAACATGGTTGAGATGTGGTAAGGACTCTCTTCTTGGCTTATACAGGGCTGCCTTCTTACTGGGTCCTTACATATGAATTTAGAGGAACACAATTCAGTTCATAGCAGTTAGGGAAGCCACTTGATAGCACAGTACCTGGGACTAGAAACATTAGGGAGTTACCACTCTTAGGCCCGAGGAACTGAGGAAGTTTTGGCCACTACTCTAGGCAGAGAGAGAACATATGTGACAGAAGTCGTAACCATAGCTGGGGATTGCACCCAGCCAGCAGCATCCCTACCCCAAAAAGGAGTGAAGACTTCATTTTCCTGCCTTTCCCTGATTTACCCTTAATGCTTCTCAGCGATGGAAACTAACTGGAAGCCAGAGGGAAAGGAAGCCCACTGATGGTATCTGTACATACATAGGGGAAGAAAAATAATTTTTTCTCCACCTTTTTGGGTTCTTAGCTGAGACTTCCATAATAAAAGACAGATTAATAGAGGAAAACAAACAGGTTTATTAATACATATATCTCATGTATACAAATACCCATGAATATACTCCCTGAAGTGGCTTAGAATTCAGACTTAAATACTATCTTCATTGGGGAAGGGGAGGTGGGTAATGTGGGCCTCTTAGGGGACAGTAAATGATTTTTGGGAAAGATGAATGGGCTCTTAGAAGAACAGAGGGGAGGTATGATAATCTGTGACAAAGTTGTTCTAGTCTCCTCTCTTGTGATGAGAGTCAGTCTTCTTTTGGTGTGAGTTTGAAGGCAGGAAAAACCTATGTCCCAGCTCAGGGCAGTCAGGCAGGAACAGTTCCCTCTTACTTGCAAAACGGGCAGCCTTTTTGTTCCATTTAGGCCTTCAGCTGATTGGATGGGACCCACTTAGACTGCTTTTACTCCATCTACTGATTCAAATTCTAATCTTACCTAGAAACATTGTCACAGACATACCCAGAATAATGTTTGACCAAATGCCAGGGCATTCTGTGGCCCAGTCACTTGGACACATAAAATTACCGTCTTGCTAGTCTACTATCTGCCTAAGACTAGTCAGATGAGGTTTCCTGTCTGAGAATCTGTTTCTTCCCTAGGGAACCCTGTGTAATTCATGAGGGCGAGGCCTTAACCTAGCACAGATTTGCTAAATAGCTTACCCTTAAGGAGGACCCCCTTCTTTCCATCCTTCTCCTCTCATTTATCCAGACTCCTATCTCTCTTTCCTTTCCTTTAGCAACCCCTGATCTATTGCTTCTTGATCCCTAACTTCTGACCCTGTATGCCTTGATTTGGGACCAATTCTCTACCAAGAATCCATTAACTCAATTACATGCTCATCCTAAACATTGGTATTTAAAGCTTGGCCTTCATTATCTTATCCCAAAGACACCTTTACCCCAACACTTTTCTATTAAAATCACAGCTATCCCCGTGCCCCCACAACAATAGACTTCCTCAAATTGGTATTTTATTTCCCCTCCTTCCCTAAATTGGTATTTTAACACCAAAAAAAGAAGTCAATCTTCCCTGCTTCATAAAATCCTGGAGAGGAGATTTATGACAATGGAGTTCCTTTGGAGAGTCTGTCTTTAGGCAGATAAGAGGAGTTCAGAGAACACCTGTCCCTGAATTTGCTAGTTTTCAAGTGACTACAGCTCAAACTAATCAATATATACCAAAGCGGCATATTTTGCTATCTTTCGCATGTCAACCTCTCAAGGCACAGAGCAGGGTGGAAAAGGGAGTAGAACTTGAAGAGCAAAGGGAAGATATCAAATGTACCTACTGTTTACTTTATCTTGTAACTAACCACATTATCTAAAAGGGGCCTTCTTGGGTTACCTGAGTGGCTCAGTCATTTGAAGGCTGACTCTTGATTTTGGCTCAGGTTATGATCTCAGGGTCCTGGGATCGATCACCACATCGGGCTCTGTGCTCAGTGGGGAATTTCCTTGAGGATTCTCTCCCTCTCCCTCTGCACCACCCTCTGCTTGCATGCTCTCTTTCTAAAATAAATAAGTTAATCTTAAAAAAAAATAAAATGGACCTTCTTATTCATCTCTCTCCCCTCACATTACTCTCTACCACATCTTTGTGGGGTTTTTTTTTTTTTGATGATATTTTTCCTCTCTTGATGTCTCTTTATTTTTTTCTCCAAATTTCTATTTAAATTCTAGTGAATTAACATATATGTAATATTGGTTTTGGGAGAATTCAGTGATTTATCGCTTACGTATTCTACCCAGTGTTTATCATAACAAGTGTCCTCCCTAATACCCATCGCCCATTTTAGCCCATCTTCCACCCACCCACATTCCTTCATCAACCCTCAGTTTGTTCTCCATCATTCAGTCTCTTATGATTTGCTTCCCTCTCTTTTTTTCCCCTTCCCATATGTTCATCTGTTTTGTTTCCTAAATTCCACATATAAGTGAAATCATATGGTATTTGTCCTTCTTTGACTAATTTCACTTGGTATAATACACTCTAGCTCCATCCACATTGTTGCAAATGGCAAGATTTCATTCTTTTTGATGGCTGAGTAATATTCCATATTGTGTGTATGTGTGTGTGTGTGTGTGTGTGTGTGTGTGTACACACACACCACTTCTTTATCCATTCATCAGTTGATGGACACTTGGGCTCTTTCCATAGTTTGTCTATTGTTGATAATGCTGCTATTAACATCAGGGTGTGTGTATCCCTTTGAATCTGTATTTTTACATCCTTTGGGTAAATACCTAGTAGTGCAATTGCTGGATCATAGGGTAGTTCTATTTTTAACTTTTCAAGAAACCTCCACACTGTTTCCCAGAGTGTGTAGTAGTTTGCATTCCCACCAATAGTGTAAGAGGCTTCCCCTTTCTCCACATCCTTGACAACATCTGTTGCTTCCTGTGTTCATTTTAGCCATTCTGACAGGTGTGAGGTGGTATCTCATCATGTCTACCACATCTTTGGTTATCTCCTATGTGTCATTTACTACAATGGTTGGTTATCACTTCCATTTATTTATGTATTTTGTATGTGTATGCCTCCCTTCACTAGTTTTAAGTTTCTAAGGACAGGGACTTTTGTTGTTGTTATTAAAAATTGTACTTCCCTTCCGCATTATGGTTGGGTGCAGTCATATGGTTTGTTTCAGCCAATAAGTTGAAAGAGATGTGAAAGACACTTCTAGGCAGAAAAGGTTTATCACTGGTCCAATACTGTCTAGACCTAATTCTTTTCCCATTGTCAAAGTGACCAGCAATCTTTGAGATGTTTGCTGCTCTGTCACTTGGCACCAGGAGTGAAAAGACCTGAAATGGCAGCTAATTGGTATGAGGGAGAAATAGACTTTGTTTTTATTTATTTTTAAAGATTTTATTTATTTATTTGACAGAGAGAGACACAGCAAGAAATGGAACACAAACAGGGGGAGTGGGAGAGGACTGAACTCCCACTGAGCAGAGAGACCAATGCGGGGCTCGATCCCAGGACCCTGGGATTATGACCTGAGCTGAAGGCAGATGCTTAACAACTGAGCCATGTAGGCACCCCTAAACTTTGTTTTTATAAATCAGTGATTTTTTTTTTTAGGATTGTTTACTAGCAGAATATAACATAGCCCTATTCTGACAAATCCTTAATTGTGGAAAGAGGAACAAACTTGTCTCTTTTAATTTGAGCTGATTTGTAGAGTCTGTGATTATCCAAGTAGCTAATTTACATAGTTTTGAAAATTTAGCTTGTCAATATGTCCTTGTTATGACCTTGAAATTCACAAGTTTAATATCATATTCTATCTCCCAGTAGAAGGATTTCTAAATATAACTCTCATTAACGCCAACACTCCTTTGCATATTGGAATGACACTCTAGCCCTTGAAATTGTAAGTTTGAGTGAGACCGACACATGAAAGACAGATCAGAATCATGCAGGCTGTCTCTCCTGGGAGGACAGGAACTAATTTGAGTTTTGAATTTATCCTTTTGATGTTCTAATAATCCCAACAATAGTAAGTCATTTTAAAATGGAGAATTGGAGCTGTCTATGCCTGTTCTATTCTCTCATGTCTCGTCCACTCTTGTTATTCAAATGTGACTCTCATGCATTACTTTTATTTCTTGACAAGTAAGACTGTAGACATGTACATGCTTTGTCCTGAATGTTGAACAGGAAAAAGAAAAGTTCCCAGCACAGCAAATTTATAAAAAGTGTAAAAAATTTGAAGTTGAGTGCATCTTAAGCCAAGACCATGCTTTAATTGCCTATTTTACTTTATCTTGTTTGGGGTAAAATATTCTTTATTTTATAGGTTTAAATTTAAACCAAACCAATAAAAATATTAACCAACCACAACTGTTAACCAATGTTTTTTGGAGAAGAGATACTTTTGGGGACATAATAAAGGAATAACCGTCATCTGTCTGTTTCAGTGAAAAACTTAAAAGCCCACTGCTGATCCCAGAGTAGGAAAAAATGGGATTCAACATGAATGTGGATTGATAATTTCTCTATTTTGTCCAGTGTATCCAAGGACCATCATTTGAGTACTAAGCTCAAGCGTCATACATGCAAGTGCCCAGAGATTTCAGAAGAGGCTCTAGGATACATGAAATATAAAAAGACTTTCCTAAGTGAAGTTATTACTAAAAATAATGAATATATGCCTCCAAAAATTAGGAGTAATTAGAGTCATACAAATTCCTGGGAAGAAGTTATTTAAATTAAATTGGGATGAAGAGTTGTTAATTGTGTAGGGAGAAATCTGGGTGCTGTGTAAAAGCTGGGTTCATGGTCTGATAAAGAGAAAGACCTCATATTTGTTTTGTTTGGTGGAATTAGGGGAAAATGATTTGGGAAGATGTTGTTCTTGAGGGGTTCATATATAGGAAACCGAGTCAAGTAGATTGCTGTGAATTAACTTCCATTATATTCAAACCTGACTGATTAGACTTTATATATTCTTAACCCTGCTTCACAGAAATTCACACCAACTGTTTACTCTTCTACCTCAGTCCCAGCCATACTTACAGAATGCTGTGTTAGGCAAATGGAGCCAATTGTTAGATTAACAGAGATGACTGGGTCAGGGACTAGATGGGCTGGATAAAAAGGGAAACTGTTAATTCCCAGGTAGCTCTGGATTGGAACTGAGTAGTTGGGTGGGAGGGTTAATACAACCTTTTCTTATTGAATGTTCTCAAACAAATCCTCACCCTGGGAAGTATAAACGCTGGGCAAAGAAATATAACTTAGGGTTTTAAACTTGAATTTGTCATATCTTTCAAGACCAAACAACTGTTATTGCTAAAGCCTGCTGAATATTCTGTAGCTGGGAGTACCAAAGTCATGATGACTATACTATTACAAGTAATTTCATCTGCTTTATGATATTGTGAATATTTGTGATAAGCTTCTGTTATTCTAGGTTAACAGAAAGGTGTTTCTCTTGGTGTCTGTGAAACACCTGATTGGTTGGACTTGTACATGTTATTTATCAATATGTATTACATCCATTTAATGGAGAACTCTAAATTATTTTCCATCTCCTTTTTAGAAGATGAAAAATACATAAACCTACTCTGATATGCACAGGACAGACTGATGATGACCATCTGCATTTATTGTATAGTATTATGTTTTTAAAGATTTATTTGTTTATTTGAGAGAGAGAGAGAGGGCAGGGGGAAAGGGGGAGAGGGAGAGAGAGTCCTAAGCAGACTCTGTGCTGAGCACAGAGACTGATGTGGGACTTGATCTCACCACCCTGAAATCATGACCTGAGCCAAAACCGAGTCATATGCTTAACTGACTGTGCCATCCAGGTGTCCTATAGCATAATATTATTATTTCAGATCAAAGTCTTCTTACAAAAATAAAAAAAATCTTAAGAAAAGTCTTCTTAAAATCTTGTAAGATGCTGAGGCACCAAGAAAGATTAACTTATCTACTTATATAATCTATTAATATATATTATATTATATTATAATATAATCTATTAATTATATTTATTTAACTATATAGCTATAGATAGATTAATGTGTGTGTGTGTATTCAAAACTTGTTGAATTAAAGGATCTTTTGCCTTAATATTTAGTTAACCAGGCAATTAAATTAACCACAGTTTCTCAATACTTGAGCTTTCTGCATAATGTGAAATGTTTAGATTAGCTTACAAAATAGCTAATTAAAGTTCAAAATGAAATTCAAGACCACAGCACAAGTGTTTATCTAACAGTTATTTATCATTAAAATTATGTTTAAAAAGAGTTGTTAAAATATACTTTTGTGACCAGTTTTAATTTTTGTATAATAAGGCAGCTAATGTAGGCAGGCATTCATTTAATGCACTGAAGACGGCCTTGAAATACTGATTTTTGAATCTCTCAGTGTGTTAGTGTTATAGACTGATTATGTCTTCCCAGAATTTATATGTTGAAGTTCTAAGCCCCAGTGTGTTGGTATTTGGAGGTGGCGCTTTTGGGAGAAAATTAGGTTTAGATGAGGTCATGAAGGTGGCAGCCCCCATTGTGGGACTGGTGTCCATATAAGAAGAGGTGGAGAGACCAAAGCTCTCTCTGTGCCATATGAGGACACAGCAAGAAAATGCCTATCCGCAAACCAGGAAGAAGGTCCTTACTATGAACTGAATGGGCTGGCACCCTTGATCTTGGACTTCTGAGCCTCCAGAACTGTGAGAGATAAATTTTTGTTGTTTAAGCCTCACAGTCCATGGTATTTTTTTATGGCATCTTGAGCAGACTTATGCAGTTATCTCATTACCCTGGTGTTAGTGACCCAAATATCAGGGTTCTATGGTGACTTTTTTGGAATATAAAAGCAGGTGTTATTTCATTTCTGAACCTCTTTGAAAATTTGGTGGTCCTATGATATGAGTTTCATGGCATGTACTTTGTCAAAGCTTACTTTGGAGGTATAGTTAGAATGTGTGATGGTTTCTTGTGACTTCATTAGGTACCATATAGACAATGTAGGGGATGGTTCTTAGTGAGTTGTATTTGAAATAGAATTTAGAATAAAACTGCTTTTAGTCAGGGAAATGAAACTGTCTGATAAATTTGTTTTTTGAGCAGTTCTTTGCTTTTGGATAGGTCTGTCTCATGTTAACTCCAAAAGAGAAGAGCTTCCTTATGAGAAGACTTGAATTAAATGGATGCAGAAAGAAGTGATCCAGGAATACTTATTTCACATGATGATTATTTGGAAAAAATTCAGACAGGCAAGTTTTGTCTACACAGTAAAAAAACATGACTTCAATAGAATTATTATTGGATTGAGTAGACCAATCTTCCCATATGGGTCCAGTGAGAATGAAGTAGAAGCATTGAGCTCATGTTGACCATAGAGAGAAATTAGCACTTGGGAAATAGTTTTATTTCATCTGAAAATGAGTATCAGCTAGATTCTTTTTTCCCTTTTCTCCCTGATGGTCTGATATATCCATCAATCAACCTGAGGTTAAAAAAAAAAAAACTTGCATCTATAATAACTGCATAACTATTTGACAACTATTGAATATAGGGGATCTATTCTTTCAGATTCTTTTGGAAAAAGATGCCAAAAATTCCTGCTTTTTGGAAAAAGATGCCAAAAATGTTTGCTCATTATCATCTTCCTGTCCCCCTAAGGAAGGGAGGTAGCAGTGGTATTTTTTTGTTGTTGTTGTTGTTATGTAGCTCATGAATCTCTAGGAATAGAAACAAAATTATTTTTTTTCTCTTTTCATTCCATATTGCTTTGTGGTAGATCTATGGTGTGCTACCTATATTCCCCACCTGCCCACTTCTTTCTCTCCAGCACCTTCTACCATTAGCATCAAGGCACCCAATCCACTCAGCTGTTATTTTAGAAGTTGAGTTAAGGTTTATAGTACACATGTTTAATTTGTCACAGTCTACCTTACTGATGGAGTGGAGTGCCTACCTTACAGTGGAGTGCTTACCTTACCTTCAGCAAAGGAGAGTCTTTTTGCCCAAGATTATGACCCATCTTCAGGAAGAGCCCATGTGCAAAGATTGGCCAATGTAGGGCATAAGAGTTTGTCCTCTAGCTTCTGATTGGGACATACAGCTTCAGAATTCTCTATGGGATCAGCTGAGACCTCTGTTGGAAGTACATCACAGTTTTATCTTGAAAGCCTTCTCTAATAAACTACTTGAATACAAATATCTATCTTAGAGTCTGTTTCCTGGGGATCCTGACCTAACACAGTTAGAACCAGTAGATTAAAGGAGAAGTAGACTCTACAATGAGATTTTGGAGTTGATTACTTCGCGGTCAGCTGGCAGTGAGGACCCCAATCCTGATGGTAGGTGGAGTGTAGATAGCCTGTGGTATGAATTGTCAGTGAAATTATTCAAATGTCTGATAGTGGTGAACCAGAATCAGATGCTGGCAGAAGGAAATAATACTAGAAGATTCAATAGCTTCAAGGTAGCTTCAAGAAGATTCAATATACTTCAAGATTCAATAGTATTTGAAAGGTTTAGGGAAAGTAGTAATCATAAGATCTGTGAAACTTTTATCCCTGAGTGCCATGGATGCATTGCAGAAAGATAATGAAAGGCTGTGTGTGATTGATCACTGATTTAAGTGTGAATGTCAAAGGACCTCAATAGTAAGATATAAAGAAACTCTTATTTCTCAAAGCCAGGAAATGGGAACACTGGGTATCAGGATCAGAATCAGGTTCCATAAGCGTAGAGTTGTAGAGAATTTGAATTTTCAAAGCCATCAATTCTGCTATCCAAGGTAAAGATCCTGGTTGGGAGGGAGTAGAATGCTGAATCTTGGGATGGGGATATTTAAGTTAAAATACCCAAGAAACTTAGAACTTACTATTTTCCTGAATTCTCTGAGCCTGCAGAAATGGCCCATTCCATCCTATTAAAAGCGAGTATGATCCCTTTTGCTTGAAGATGATGCCAAAATTCATATATTCAACACAGCTTTCTTTTGATTGTTATTAAAGTATAGCTTTTTTCCATCCATTTAATTTTAATCTATTTGTGTTTATGTACTTAAAGTTCATTTCTTATAAGCAGCACATAGTTGGATCTTACTTCCCCCATTCCAATCTCTGTCTTACTAGCACGTTTAGACCATTTGCATTTAATATGATTATTGATATGGTTAAGTTTATCTGTCCTCTTGATGTTCATCTACTATATGCCCATCTGTTCTTTGATTTCTTTTCCTCTTTTTATGCTTTCATTTGGATTAATTGTAGCTTTTTTGGCCTCCATTTTATGTTTTCTATTAGTTTATTCGCTATAATTTTTTGTTATTATAATGGCTGCTTTAGCGTTTAAAGTATACATGTTTAATTTATCACGATATATATGCAAGTGGTACTATACCACTTCATCTATGGTACGAATCACATAAGAACCTTATGATACTATCCTTTCATTTTTCTCCTTCCAACTTTATGCTATTGTTTCACACTTTTACATATGTTACAAATCCTGCAGTACACTGATGCTCTTTTTGTTCAGTCATTTGTTTTGTGATATTTAAAAATAAGAAAAAAATCACAAATACTTACCCATGTAGTTACCATTTCTGCTGTTCTAAATTTCTTTGTATAGATCCATGTTTCCATATGGTATCATTCTACTACTGCCTGCAGGACTTCTTTTACCACTTTTTGTAGTGCAGGTCTTCTCTTGATGAATTCTTTCAATTGTTATATGTTTGAAAAGAGACTTTATTTCATCTTCAGTTTTAAAAGATATTGTCACTGGGTATATAATTTTGGGTTGACAGTTTCTTTCTTTCCATTCATTAAATATGGACTCTCAGCTGGATCTCTTTAACTCATTGCATCACTGTCATTTTTTTGCCTAATGTCTAGTGTTTTGAAATTGTGGTTTCATCTATTTTATCTTTTTTAAATTATTGCTTCAGGTGGGAGTATAAATTCAGTCTCTAACTTCATCTTGTCTGAAAGCTTTTGCATTATATATTATATATTAATATTTACCAGAGGGCATTCATACAGAAGTGACACTAAACAATGAAGTGGATAACAATGATTTGGCCAGGAGATGTCAACAAGCTTCTGTCATTACTACCTCAGTTCTGGGAGTAGCTATAGTGGCAAGGATGGAGGCTATCATGAGCCTGAGCTTGGGCTTTAACCCACCTAGCTTAGTCTTGCTCTGTTACTGCTTAATGTCTAACTTGCCTGTAACAGAGATAATGCTGAGTCCTTGATATGGCACTGTTCCTTGAGGAGACCAACTAACCATTTGGTAATGATTACGATAAGTTGATTATATTGAACCCCTTCCACCTTGGAATGAGAAGAGACTAATGTTGACTGGAATTGGAACATATTTTGGGTATGTTTTTGACTTTCTTGTCTATAGGGCTTTAGCTAGCTCTACTATCCAAAAGGTAGGTAGTGTCTGATCCACGGACTTAGGATTCCACATAACATAAGGGGCCCACTTGATAATGAAGGAGGTGCACATGAGCACATTACCATGTTACTCATTGTTTTATCCTATACCACACCACTGAGAAAATGTGGTCTGCCAGAATAATGAAGTGATGAATGAACAGCTTTTTAAGGGCATAGCACACCATATAATCATTATATGATGTTGTGTGCCCAGTAAGTAGACTATATAGGTCTGGGAAGCAAAGAATGTTAGTAGGAGTTAACCTGCTTCCTATCACTCCCAATGATCCTCTTACAGAATTTGCCTTTCGTATTTCTACAAATCTGGGCTCTTCATGTCTAGAGATTATGGTTTTCAGAGAATCCTTCCACCAGGGGACCCAGCAAGAGTCCCATTAAATTCTAATCTATGGTTAAGTGTCCAGACTATTTGGTAGCCTTGTGCCAAGAAACTGGAAGGCAGAGAAAGGAGGCACCATTCTGGCATGGATAATTGACCATTATCATCAGGAGAAGATAGGTTTTTTGTTATACAATAATGCACCCAGATGATCCACTGGGTGATTTTGACCACACATGGGCAAATGCAGTAACTAGTCTGAGAAGTGTATGGTGAACAGGGGCTTACATCTTGGGGCTTAGACTGACAGAGGTGCTAGTTGAGGGGGAGAGGAATCTAGAACTGGTAACTTTCCACTTGCAGGTTTTCCCAGGAAAAGAGGCCAACCAGAATCCTGAAGGAAGTGTTTGCAGTTGAAGTGAACTAATTTACTACCAGTGGGTCTAGGTAGCATAAGGGGCAACCCCACCAATGTCCTGGTGTGCTGTCTAGATCATGTATGTCAGTATCATGCCCCTCATTCCCCAGCTTTTGGTAGGGTTATCTGTGGAAAGCATACAGCTGAGGCTCTCCCAGAAACTGCCCTCAGTGGAAGGCCATTTTGCCCAAGGTTATGTCCCCTCCCTAGGAACAACTTATATCCAATTAGTGGACAATGTGGGGGAAAAAAGGCCTGGTCACCTGGTCTCAATTCAGGATAACTCTGAAGACCATACTAGTTTCAGAGTTTCCTCTGGGTTTGGCTGAGACCAAGTTTTGCAGAGTTTAACTTTCTCCACTGCTCGATACTGCTTCCTTTACCCACTTATGGGTGTTGATGAATGTATATCCCAGGGAACTTCATGCATGCAATCTTCATTTCAGAGTCTGCTTCCCAGGGAACTTGATCTATATAGCACTTTTCCTTGTTCTTAGGCAGCTTTATGCTATAAAACCAACTCTCAGTCTTCAGTTAATATAATTGAGCTTAGGGTTTAATATAAGACCTATATGGAACTGTCGTGAATGACTATTGTTTCTGCCATTCAGAATCTGTTAAGCTTTCTTCTGGCAACTGTATACTGATTTTCCTGTGGGGATACACTTTGTTTTCCTTCTCATTTTGTATGCTTTGCATGACATTGACTCACATCTAGCCTAAGGGATTGACATGAGATTTATGCCTAACCATTCAAAGTATCACTTTTCTCTGGCCCAAGTTCAGGAATAAGTATGTCACTCAATAAGAGCCAGTGAGGCAAAACAAAACAAATAAGAGCTGCTAAGGAAAAGGTGTATGCACTTTTCCTACTGTACTTGAACCTGGAAGCTTATGGTTTGGAACTACTGGTTATTATTTTACTCCCTGAGATTGAAGCAAACATTGAGGAGAGCAGAACCGGTAGAAGAAAAGGGTCTAGGTCCTTATGTCCTTATTTGAGCCCCTGCATCAAGACATACCTGAAGCAAATATATTCTTAGAATTTATGTTATGTGATTCCAATACTTTTCCTTTTTAGAATAAATTCTTTTGTGTTCAATTTACTGAAAGTCTCATGGTTGATATAGTGTCTTCCTGAACTAACTTGTGGAAATGGAAAATTAAATTACTAAAACCTCTTTATATGGAGGGAACAATTTGCATGAAGGAAACTTAGATCTGAAAAGAATAAGGTGCCATTTTTGAGCATTTCAAATGTTCAAAGTTCTAAGTTGCTAGGAGTTCTAAGGAAAATTTAGGCTGATATTTTCCTCTTTTCTTATACTATGTTCTATTCTTGTAACCATGATAATTACTGTAATCATATCAGCATGGTATAAAAAGGTCCAGCTGTTAATTATGGAGAAAACAGGAACACTTTGTTATATTTTCTCTAATTATTAAATTTTATATTGCAAATCCAGCATCTTCTTCCAGATGAAGAAAAATGCTCCATTTTTTGCAATGTCATCTGGCTAGGGATAGTCTATTATAACTTCTCTAAACCTTCATTCTCTAATCTGTGCAATGGGAAAAATTCCTCCCATCTAACAACAAACTGTAATGATGAAATAAAATGATGTACATGTAGGTGCTTTGTAAACTATAAATGACTGAATAATTGCCCATGGCTTTTATTGATGGGAATTATTTAGCAAAAAAATAAATAAATGATGTAACCCTGAATCTTTTAATTTCTCCATAGTAAGCTGAAATATAACATGGTGTTGACATGGATATTGACTTTTCTACTTATTAAGTAAAATAATGTTATTAAGACCTCCATGGTCTCTTCGGTGTTTTTTAAAAATTGGGCTTATTTGTAGTTAAATGGATGGGTCTCCGTTCCTAGGGATTAATAACTTGGAGTCTGGGAGCAAACATCATTCAGACTTCCTTCTGGAACTCCTCTTCACTGTTCTTATAGCCTCTCGATGCTTCAATTACTGTATTTATCTCAGGATATTGAAGCAATTAATATGTCAGGTGCTTCTACTAAACTGAGAATTCCTTTAGGCCAGGGCTTATATCTGGTTTAAGAATCTCTCAATGCCAAGCAACTCACAGTGACTGGCACATTGGCTAGTACTAAATGAATGTTTGTTGAATTTAAATTGAGGCTATTAATTGCTTGATCTTTATATTTCTTCTAACAAATTTATTGTTCTTTCCTTTATTTTTGAAAGTTGGAAGTAATTTTTCTATGTGATTAATTTATATTGATGGAAGAAGTCTTGATTATTAGATCAAACTTCTAGGGCTGTATCTGGACCAAATCAGAAGATAGATACCAAATCTATTGGTAATGATTCAAAGTATCTTTAATCACAAAAGTAATATATGTGTGATGGAGATTTTTAAGTAATTTAAGGGCTAGATGGGTGATGGATATTAAGGAAAGCACTCATTATGATGAGCACTGGGTGTTGTATGTAAGCGATGAACCACTGAATTCTACTCCTGAAACTGATATTACACTGTATGTTAACTAGCTAAAATTTATTTATTTATTTTTAAATATTTTATTTATTTACTTGAGAGAGAGAGAAAGAGAGAGAGAGAATGAGTGGGGATGGGGAGAGACAGAGGGAGAGGGAGAAGCAGACTCCATGCTGAGCGGGGAACCAGATTCAGGGCTTGATCCCAGGATCATGAAATCATGACCTGAGCTGAAGGGAGATGTGAGCCACCCAGGTGCTCCTAACTAGCTAGAATTTAAATAAAAATTTGGGAAAAAAAAGAAGCAGATACTGAGACTCTGATGGTTTTCTTTCTGGAACACTTTGCCAAGTAACTTCTGGACTCTCTCCTAAGTACTGAATACTTCAGGGCTCCTAAAACTGTTATAGCAAGAAAGACCTAGGGGAAGTCGCCCTACAAGAATGGACTCTGGCAGAACTCATGTTGCTGAAGTCTTGAATGTTTGAATGTGTGGATAAAAATGTAAACAACTGATGACTTAGGAAAAAATTATTTAAAAATAACTAGTAAGTAGGGTGTGAAAACTGTTATTTCCCTTCTTGTTAACCTTCTCCCAATTTCATCTCTTTTCCCAGAGAGAACCCTTATCATTTCTTTGATATATATCTTTCTATATATTATTCTTTGCATTTGGAATCACATTTGTGCATGTGTGTGCACAAATGCACCCTATCTATAGGAAGAATATTTACATAAACAAAATCATACAACAAACAGAATCATTTTCTGGAATTTCCCCCTCTTTTCGATTGGTATACATGGAACCACTTTGCAAATCAGCATATAGAAATTATTTCATGATTTAAGATGGTTGTATTTCATCTATAGCATATTGTAATCATAATTAGTGTGTGTTTTTCCATGTTGATAAATTTTTTATTTGTTTTTTTATTGCAAAAAAGAAGGCAATAGTATTTTTGAACATTTTGTTTTGAACATGTCAGAGTTCTGTAGCATGGATTCATAGAAGTAGAATCACTGAGTGAAAAGATATACACATAAAATAGATGCCATATTACCCTCTAAAAGGGTTGTACCAATTTATACATCTATCAATGTGAGAGTATTTCTCTTCATGCCATGTTTATTTATTATTTATATATACATTTATTATTTATATATATATAAAACCAGCTAATTATTTATTATTTATATTTATTTATGGATATTTATTATTTATATATATGGATATTTATTTATTTTTTATGGATATTTATTTATGGATATTTATTTTTATTATTTATTTTTATGGATATTTATTATTTATATATGGATATTTATTATTTATATATATATATTACCAGCTAATTTTTTAATGGATATTTATTATTATTTTTATTTATTATTTATATATATATTTATTTTTAAATTTATTATTTATTATTTATATATATATATATTACCAGCTAATATGTGAAAAATGTTATCTCCTTGTTATTTTATTTACACTTCCCTAATTACCAGTGACATTTTCCTGAAGGATGAAAACTCTTCTAACTTTCTCAACAAAGTCTGTAACCTGTATTTCTGTTAACATTTGAGTCATTATTTTAAAAATCCAGACATTATGAAAAAGAATGAAATCTTGCCATTTGCAATGATGTGGTTGGAGCTAGAGAGTATTTTGCTAAGCAAACTAAGTCAGTCAGAGAAAGACAAATACCATATGATTCCACTCATATGTGGTACTTAAGAAACAGAACAGATGAACATAGGGCTAAAAAAGAGAGGCAAACCAGGAAATAGACTACAGTGAGGAAATTGGAGGGGAAGTGGGTGGGAGGATGGGTTAAATGGGTGATGGGTATTAAAGAGGGCACTTGTTTTTTTTTTTCTAAAGATTTTATTTATTTATTTGACAGAGATAGACACAGCAAGAAAGGGAACACAAGCAGGGTAGTAGGAGAGGGAGAAGCAGGCCTCCTGTGGAGCAGGGAGCCCAATGGGGGGTTCCATCCAGGACACTGGGATCATGACCTGAGCCAAAGGCAGATGCTTAATGACTGAGCCACCCAGGCACCCCAAGGAGGGCACTTGTGATGAGCACTGGGTATTGTATCTAAGTGACGAATCATTAAATTCTACATATAAAACTAATATTACACTGTATGTTAACTAACTGAAATTTAATAAAAATTGAAGAAAAAAATCCAGGCATTACAAAATTGCATTATTTTTTCTAGTAGGGGATATAAGAATAGTTATTTAAATCGTTGAATTATTTAACTGAACTTACTTAAAAATCTATAAGATATTTTCAAGCACTTTCTCCATTTTCAAGCCAATTTCCATCTTCTGAACATTCTACTCACTCAATCTCTCCTCATTCTCACTGGTTGGCCATTATGATTTGGTGCATTTAAAACAAGGTGGTTCTTTCTGCTAGAAAATTTTGAGAATTGGATGTAATAATTGTAATCATTAAAAATTAATAACCATTATCCTTTACTGAGCCCCTATTAAATTGAAAGCACTTAGCAAGCATTGCATTTAGTTTCCCAAAGCCTCACCATTAGTGTCTGACACCAGAGTGATGATGATCCTATGGTTTCTTTATAATTTCTTTTTTTTTTTAATTTTATTTATTTATTTGAGAGAGAGAGAATGAGGGAGAGCATGAGAGGGGGGAGGGTCAGAGGGAGAAGCAGACTCCCTGCTGAGCAGGGAGCCCGATGCGGGCCTCGATCCCGGGACTCCAGGATCATGACCTGAGCAGAAGGCAGTCGCTTAACCATCTGAGCCACCCAGGCGCCCAATTTCTTTATAATTTCTTAACCTAGTTTGTTTGTCTCTAATTCACACCCTATAGACATTTCTTGATGTTCAAAGCTCAGGACAGAGAGTAGGGCTTTTATAGGTCGTATCTAGAAAATGTGACTAAGTCATAGTCCCTCAATCCTCTATCTAACAGCTTTTGTCTACTAGGGTTCTTTGAGAAAATTAAGATATATAGAAAATGATTGAGTTGCTCATTCCTCAGTTCTCCTAAGGATAGTATGTTAGTACCCTTCTAGATGCATAGGAGATAAGTTAATTCATTATATATGACATATGTCTTGGGTCATTAGGGCTTAATGCTGTCATGGAATGAATCCTGGTTGAGAAAGGCTGGTAGACTCTCATCTTCCATGAGTTTCTGTCACTTGAACAGTCTTGTTTAAATTTTAAAAACACACAGGGGTCTTAGTGCCTGTGACATAACATTTCTGTGACATTTTGGTACCTAGTTGTCATTCAAGTAACAAGTCTATTTAGGAATAAACTTATACTTCGACAAATTACCTGTGTGTGGATAATTTCAGTTGGCAAATATGTTAAGAAAGCTTTATTTTCAGCCCCCCCCACATCAAAATGTAGACTTTCTTAGAAAAAAAAAACAAAACCCAGGAGAACAGATCAGTGAAACTGGGAGCTGGTTCTTTGAAAGAACTAGTAAGATCTATAAACCCCTAGCCAGACTTATCAAAAAAAAAAGAGGACACAAACAAATAAAATCATAAATGAAAGAGGAGGGATCACAACCAGCACTGAAGAAATACAAACAATTATAAGAGCAAATTATGAGAAACTATAGGCCAAATAATTGGGCAATCTGGAAGAGAGGGATGAATTCCTAGAAACATATAAACACCAAACTGAAACAGGAAGAAATAGAAAATTTGAACAGACCCATAACCAGCAAAGAAATTGAAGCAGTAATCAAAAATCTCCCAACAAACAAGAGCCCATGGCTGGATGGCTTCCCAAGGGAATTCTATTAAACATTTAAAGAAGAATTTATACCTGTTCTTCTGAAACTGTTCCACAAAATAGAAATGGAAGGAAAACTTCCAAACTCATTCTATGAGGCCAGCATCACTTTGATTCCAAAACCAGACAGTGACCCCACTAAAAAGGAGAATGACAGGCCAGTATCCCTGATGAACATGAATGCAAAAATTCTCACCAAGATACTAGCTAATCAAATCCAACAGTTCATTAAAAGGGTTATTCATCGTGATCAAGTGGGATTTATTCCTGGGCTGCAAGGGTGGTTCAGCATCTGCAAATCAAACAATGTGATACACCACACTAATAAAAGACAAGAACCATATGATCCTCTCAATAGATGCAGAAAAAGCATTTGACAAAATACAGCATGATTAAAACTCTCTGCAGTGTAGGGATAGAGGTAACATATACGAAAGCCATATGCAAAAAACCCACAGTGAATATCATCCCCAATGGGGGAAAAACAGAGAACTTTTCCCCTAAAGTCAGGAACACAACAGGGATGTCCACTCTCACCACCATTCTTCAACATAGTACTGGAAGTCTTAGCCTCAGCAATCAGACAACAAAAAGAAATAAAAGGCATCCTAATCAGCAAAGGAGAAGTCAAACTCTCACTCTTCACAGATAACATGACACTCCATGTTGAGAACTCAAAAGGCTCTACCCCAAAATTGCTAGAACTCAGACAGGAATTCAGCAAAGTGGCAGGATATAAAATCAATGCGCAGAAGTCAGTTGCATTTCTATACACTAACAATGAGAAAAGAAAGAGAAATCAAGGAATCAATCCCATTTACAATTCCATCAAAATCTATGAGATACTTAGGAATAAACTTAACCAAAGAGGTAAAGGATCTGTACTCTGAAAACTATAGAATGCTTATGAAAGAAATTGAGAAAGACACAAAGAAATGGAAAAACATTCCATGTTCATGGATTGGAAGAACAAATATTGTTAAAATGTCTATGCTACCCAGAGCAATCTACACATTCAATGCAACCCCTATCAAAATACCATCAACATTTTTCACAAAGCTTGAACAAACAATCTTAAAATTTGTATGGAACCACAAAAGACCCCAAATAGCCAAAGCAATCCTGAAAATGAAAACCAAAGCTGGAGGTACCACAGTTCCAGACTTCAAGCTATATTATAAAGCTGTGATAATCAAGATAGTATGGCACTAGCACAAAAACAAACACATTGGTCAATGGAACAGAATAGAGAGCCCAGAAATGGACCCTCAACTCTATGGCTAACTAGTCCTGGACAAAGAAGGAAAGAATATCCAATGGAAAAAAGGCTCCTCAACAAATGGTGTTGGGAAAATTGGACATCCACATGCAGAAGAATGGAAGTGGACCATTTTTTTACACCATACACATAAATAGACTCAAAATGGATGGATAAAAGACCTAAATGTGAGAAAGGAATCCATCAAAATCCTAGAGGAGAACACAGGCAGCAACTTTTTAACCTTGGCCACAGCAACTTCCTACTAGACACATCTTCAAAGGTGAGGGAAACAAAAGCAAAAATTAACTATTGGGCCTTCATCAAGATAAAAAGCTTTCACACAGCAAAGGAAACATGTTAAAACTAAAAAACAACCTACAATATGGGAGAAGATATTTGCAAATGTCTTATCAGAAAAAGGGCTTGTATCCAAAATCTATAAAGAACTTATCAAACTCAACATCCCCAAAAAACCTAATCTAATCAAGAAATGGGCAGAAGACATGAACAAACATTTCTCCAAAGAAGACATCCAAATGGCCAACAGACACATGAAAAAATGCTCAACATCACTTAGCATCAGGGAAATACAAATCAAAACCACAATGAGATACCACCTCACACCAGTCAGAATGGCTAAAATTAACAAGTCAGGAAATGACAGATGTTGGCAAAGATGCAGAGAACGGGGAACCCTCTTACACTGTTGGGAATGCAAGCTGGTACAGGCACTCTGGAAAACAGTATGGAGGTTCCTCAAAAATTTAAAAATAGAACTACCCTACAACCCAGCAATTGCACTACTAGGTATTTATCCAAAGGATACAAATATAGTGATTTGAAGGGGCACCTGCACCCTAATTTTTATAGCAGCAATGCCCACAATAGCCAAACTATGGAAAGAGCCCAGATGTCCATTGACAGATGAATGGATAAAGAAGATGTTGTACACACACACACACACACACACACACACACACACACACAATGGAATGTTACAAAGCCATCAAAAAAGGATGAAATCTTATCATTTACATAGATAGGGATGGAACTAGAGGGTATTATGCTAAGTGAAATAGCCAGTCAGAGAAAGACAAATACCATATGATTTCACTCATATATGGAAATTAAGAAACAAAACAGATGTACACAGGGGAAGGGAGGGGAAAATAAAATAAGACAAAATCAGAGAGGGATAGGTAAGAGACTCTTCACTATAGGAAACAAACTGAGGGTTACTGGAGGGGAGGTAAGGGGGATGAGGTAACTGGGTGATGGGTATTAAAGAGGACACTTGATGTAATGAGCACTGGGTGTTATATGCAACTGATGAATCACTGACTTCTACTTCTGAAACTAATAATACACTAAATGTTAATTAATTGATTTTAAATAATGAAAAAAAACCCAAAATGTAGACTTTCTAAGAATTTCCACTGGACCATATCCATGACATATTCTTTTGGAATTTTTGTCAGAGACTGGGTAGTTAACAGCCACAGTTTATTTATTTGTTTTTTTCCCCCTACTCATAATTTCTTCTCTTAGTTGGTTAAATTTGAATGCTTAAGCTTGACATTACCTACAAACTAAATGGGTTCTGATACTGATTTTGTTGTATGTGCCTGTATAGTGCTCTCTACTCTCAGGAGGAATAGGTAAACTTTTCCTGTAAAGGGCCAGATAGTAAAGATTTTTGGCTTTATAGGCCATAAATTTCTGTCACACCTACCTAACTCTGCCTTTGTGGTGCAAAAGGAGTCATAGTATGTAAATGACTGGATGTGCTGTGTTCTAATAGATTTAATTTGCAGAAACAGGTGGTAGATTGGGTTGTGTCCTTGAGGATAGTGTGCTCAGCCCTGCCTGTAGAAGAGACATTAAGTACTGGAAAATTCTTAATGTAATGCAATTTTTATACAATTTAAATTTTTTCAGAACACATGAATTAGAATTGCAGGAGCCAGGTGATTCCTAAGATCAAACATCCAGCTTTGATTTTGAAAATACCCCTTTATTTGTTTTACCGAATGTACCCTCTCAGTCAGGCTCTAGCATAAACATTTTATATATGGTATTTCTTTAAATCATCTTTCTCGCCCTCTAGATAGGCATTATCATCACTATCCTCCAGAGTCTCAGAGAGACTAAGGAAATTGTTCCAGTGTTCATAGCTGGTAGTGACAAAGTCTAGACCTCTACTTAAATCTGTTGACTTAAAGTTCTTTGCATTAGAGCATTATTTTTCAAGGTACCATTGAAAAAGATTGAAATAAATGCAGAAACCTTATCGTCTTCTTAATGACGGTTGTCTTCATGATTTGAGAAAAAATGACTCTCAAAAGTGGTGGTAATATCAATATCAAGAACTAAAAAGTAAAAGAAAACACCAGCCTGTAATCTGCTATAGTGAAAAAATTAAATTATTTCTGAATATTCATGAAAATATGAACTCGATATTACCTAGAAGAGTGAACAAAGAGGTTTGCCTCTCTTTGCTTGTGAAAAGGGGAGATACTCTCATTGAGAAATATGAGATTTTTATGAGAGATGCCCTATGGACACTCACTCCCTACTCCTGGCTACTTGTAACACTGCTGATGCAGCTTTGAGCTCTGTACCTTCAAGATGTAGAAGAGCAAACTAGGAATGCTGCTTTTATTCCCTATGCAAAGCTATTTTAAAAGTTTAATCTGTAGACCCTCAACTCTATGGTCAAATAATCTTCAACAAAGCAGGAAAAAATATGCAATGGAAAAAAGACAGTCTTTTCAATAAATGGTGCTGGGAAAATTGGGCAGCCACATGCAGAAGAATGAAACTCAACCATTCTCTAACACTATACACAAAGATAAATTCAAAATGGATGAAAGACCTCAATGTGAGACAGGAATCCATCAAAATCCTAGAGGAGATCATAGGCAGTAACCTCTTTGACATCGGCCACAGCAACTTCTTTCAAGATATATCTCCAAAGGCTAGTGAAACAAAAACAAAAATGAACTTTTGGGACTTCATCAAGATAAAAAGCTTCTGCACAGCAAAGGAAACAGTCAACAAAACAAAGAGGCAGCCCACAGAATGGGAGAAGATATTTGCAAATGACACTACAGATAAAGGGCTGGTATCTAAGATTTATAAAGAACTTATCAAACTCAGCACCCAAAAAACAAATAAGTCA
Organism: Eumetopias jubatus; assembly: GCF_037043125.1. Taxonomy (NCBI): domain Eukaryota; kingdom Metazoa; phylum Chordata; class Mammalia; order Carnivora; family Otariidae; genus Eumetopias; species Eumetopias jubatus. The sequence goes on from NW_028274811.1 coordinate 101,090,969, forward strand.
AAAAATGGGCAGAAGACATGAACAGACACTTCTCCAAAGAAGACATACAAATGACTAACAGACAATGAAAAAATGTTCATCATCATTAGCCATCAGGGAAATTAAAATCAAAACCACACTGAGATACCACCTTACACCAGTTAAAATGGCAAAAATTGACAAGGCAAGAAGCAACAAGTGTTGGAGAGATTGTGGAGAAAGGGGAACCCTCTTACACTGTTGGTGGGAAAGCAAGTTGGTAAGCCACTTTGGAAAACAGTGTGGAGGTGCCTCAGAAAATTCAAAATAGAGCTACCCTATGACCCAGCAATTGCACTCTTGGGTATTTACCCCAAAGACACAGATATAGTGAAAAGAAAGGCCATATGCACCCCAATGTTCATAGCAGCGATGTCCACAATAGCCAAACTGTGGAAAAAGCTGTGATGCCCTTCAACAGATGAATGGATAAGGAAGATGTGGTCCACATATGGAACAGAATATTACTCAGGCATCAGAAAGGATGACTACCCAACTTTTACATTAACATGGATGGGACTGGAGGAGATGATGCTAAGTGAAATAAGTCAAGCAGAGAAAGTCAATTATCATATGGTTTCACTTATCTGTGGAACATGAGGAATAGCATGGAGGACATTAGGAGAAGGAAGGGAAAAATGAAGGGGGGCGGAATTGGAGGGAGAGATGAACCGTGAGAGACTATGGACTCTGAGAAAAAAACTGAGGGTTTTAGAGGGGAAGGGGGTGGGGGGGAATGAGTGAGCCCAGTGGTCGGTATTAAGGAAGGCACGCACTGCATGGAGCACTGGTTGTTATAGGGAAACAATGAGTCGTGGATCACTACATGAAAAACGGATGTATTGTATGGTGACTAACATAATAAAATAAAATTAAAAAAGTTTCGTTTGTGCTGACAGTCCCATTCCTGTCTTAAATTGAATGTGACTGAGAATTTTTCTTTTAAAATTTCTCGCTGCTTTTTAGTTTAATTCTGAGAAACAGGATAATACCAACTTTTCTTTACAAAAATCAGGAATCAAACTCTAGTGTTAAAGATCTTTGTAATCTCTCAGACATGTTAAATAATAAGGTCCATTTGTTGCTAAATACCATGATACTCCCCCTCCCCCTGTAACTGAGGCTCCATAAGAATCCTGGGTAAACAAAGGCAAAAAGAGAAATCAGACTGGCTTTCAGAACCTTGGGAGACTTATTCTGAACTTGATAAAACAGGAGATCAGGCTGGTTTTAGGCACAACTCAAGAAAGGTTTTATGCAGAGTGTGTAGATGAGCTCTTACCCATTATGACAATATTTCTCAGTCTTCAAATTTTTGTCAGCCTTACTCTAATTTCCATAACAACCCACATCCCATGAGCAACTGGAGTTACTAATAAGAAAGCAATTTCCACTGGCCTCTGATGTTTGCTTTTCAGGGAATCTTTGGTCTTATTGACACTCTTATCTACCATACTGACAAATTTTAGCATCCAAACTATCCAGACTCCCCAGTGCCTTAAATATAATAATAGTTTAAGTTTTGTGGTTGTAATTTCAGTATCAATAAATATCAATAAATAGAAACATCCTTATTTTCTATGAATATATGTAGGGTATAGGAGAAAAATGCTTTCTTCAGCTTTATCCAGTCCTTAGAAAAAAGAAAAACTCTTATTTGTCTTTTTGAGGTAAGAAGTTATTGCAAATGTAGGAAAAGGATTTCTGTGGTACTTTATCCAGGAAAACAATGATTTTAAAAATCTCACAGTTGATCAATTTTTTGGCTAGGAAAAGAGAAAGATGCAAAGTGTGAATATGTTTTCTGACTTTTCTCATGAGAGTTTCAATCATTCACTCAGATTCTTTTTGATGTTAACATTAGGACACAGAGATATCCACATTCATGGTCCCATCCATTTATCACTACTTTGCATATTATTTATGTAGAGTGACATGAGATTTAGTGTTCAGTGACCTACATGTGATCTTGATCTTATTATGTCATATGTTGTGACTTAGTTTTTAATTCTTTAAAACGTCTTGCTCATTTGTCTCCTTTATTCAGTTCAATTCCCAAATTTCCTCCCAAATCATGATTTGAAATTGACAGAGGACTGATTGAACCATCCCCTAATGTAAGGGATATCAAGAAATGATAGAAGTTGCTTTACATTCCTATATGTAATTTTAATGCATATTATTTGCAAGTGGCATGAATTATATTTCCAGTCACTTAACTTTTATTTATCATCTTTCTATCTATATCTATCATCTATCTATCTATCTATGTATCTATGTATCTATGTATCTATCTATCATCTATCACCTTATCTATTCACTTATTTATTTTAGTAGCTTTATTGAAGTACCATACCATAACATTCACTAGCTTAAATATCAAATTTAATGATTTTAGTCAATTTATAGAGTTGTGCCATCATCATTATAATCCCATTTTAGAACATTTCTATCTATCAATTCAGAAAGATCCCTTGTACCTGTTGACGGTCAATTTCTGCTCCCACTTCCAGCATCTGGTGACCCTTGATCTGCTACTTCTACAATTTTCCTGTTTTGGACATTTCATATAAATCAGCTTATACAACACATGATCTTTTGAATCTTTTGTATAATGCTTTTGAGCATGTTGTAACATGGACCAGTAGTTTGTTTCTTTTTATTTCAGAATAGCATTCCGTTGAGTGGATATACTACAGTTTCTTCATCCTTTCTCTAGTTGGTAGGGATTTTTTTTAATTTTTGGCTATTGTTAATAATGCTGCCATGAACATTTGTGTATAAGTCTTTTGCAGATATGTTTTTGTTTCTCTTAGGTAGGAATAAACTTACTGGGTCATATAGTAAGTTTAACTTTTTAAGAAACTGCCAAATTGTTTTCCAAAGTGTCTGTACCACTTTACATTCTCACCAGCAATGCACGAGAATTCCAGTTCTCCACATACTTACCAATACTTGTGATTGTCTGCTTTGGAATATACTCATTTTAGTGGGTCTAGAGTGGTATCTCTATTGTGTTTTTAATTCACATTTCCCTAATTACTAATTATATTGAACATATTTTCATGTGATTATTAGCTATTTGTATATCTTTAGTGAAATATCTATTTAGATCTTTTGTTCATTTTTAAATTGGTTGTTTGCATTTGCAAATTTGAGTTTTAAATTTTTCTTTTTCTCTCTTTTAGATACAAGAGGTTCATCAGATACATGAATATTTTCTCCCAATTGGAGCCTTAAAAATTTTTTTCTTAATGAAGTCTTTTGAGACACAAAAGTTTTACATTTTGGTGAAATTAAATTAACCAAATCATGCTTTGGTGTTGTATTTAATAACACTTAGTTAAAACTGATGCCACAATGATCTTCCCTATGCTTTTTTAATTCAAGTTTTATAATTTTAGGGCTTACATTTAATTAATTAATTTTTGAGAGAGAGAGGGAGAGCGTGTGTGCACAAGGAGGGGCAGAGGGACAGGGAGAGAGAGAGAATCCCAAGCAGGCTCCGTGCTCAGTGTGGAGCCCCATGTGGGGCTCAGTCTCAGGACCCTGGGATCATGATTAGGTCTTATGTTTAAATCTCTAATCCACTTTGAATTAATCTTTGTGTATGGTGTAGAGAAAGGATCTCAATTCATCATTTTACTTATTGGTATCAAATTATCCCACTAGTATTCTTTCCCATTCTTGACACCTTTATTGAAAACCATAATGTAAGGATTTGTCTCTGGACTCTCAATTCTGTTCCATTGATCTGTATGTCTCCCCTTATGACTGTACCATATAGTCTTAATTGCTGCAGTTTAATTGTATGCTTCAAAATTAGAATAGGTAAGTCCTCCCACTTTTTTTTTTCAAATTGTCTTGTTTATTCTGGATTGTTTGTTTATCCATATAAATTTTAGGGTCAACCTGTTAAATTCTGCAAAAAATCCTCCTGAAATGTTGATAGAGATTATTAAACTATTAAAACTAAAGATAAGGGGGGGTGCCTTGGTGGCTCAGTCGGTTGAGCATCCGAATCTTTGATTTTGGCTCAGGTCATGATCTTGGGGTCCTGAGGTCCAACCTGGCGCCAGGCTCCCTGCTTGAAGACTCTCTCCCTCTCTGTCTGTACTTCACCCTTCTCTGCTCCCCCCAAAATAAATAAATAAATCTTAAAAAAGTGCTAAAGGTAAGTTTGGGGAAAAATTACTATCTTAACACTATTGAACCTTTTAATCCATTAATATAGAAATTGTCCCTCCATTTATTTAGATAATTTTTCTTAGCTATGTTTTGTAGCTTTCAGTAAACTAGTCTTGCACTTCTTTTGTTAAATTTATCCCCAAGTATTTTACTCTTTTTTGATGCTATTATGGATGGAATTTATTTCTTATTTGCTTTTCTGATTGCTTATTATTAGTGTATAAAATACAATGAATTATTAAATATTAATCTTGTATTCTGTGAACTTGCTGATTTTATTTGTTCTAGCAGTATTTTTGTAGATTCCTTAGGATTTTCTACAAGATTTTATTGTCTGTAGTTGAAAAAAACTTTATAGTTTTATTTCTCCTTTACTCTTTTCTATTATTATAAACATAATAATCATTATTATTTGCTTTATTGCACTGGCCAGAACCTCCAGTACAATGCTGAATAGAAGTGGTGACAGCAGAGCAGAGAGTGACAGTCTTGCTTTGTTCCCAAACTTAGGGAGAAAGCAGTCTAGTTTGACGTTAGTTATAGATTTTCTTAAATACTCTGTCAGTTGAAGAAAGTTCCCTTTTTGGGAGTTTAAATAATGAATATGTTGAATTTTTGTCAGATGCCTTTTCTGTGTTTATTAAGATGATCATGTGATATTCTTTTTTGTTCTTTAGCCTAATAAACATGTTACATAAATTGATCTTGAAATGTTAAACCAACTTTACATTTCTGGGATGAATCCCACTTGGTCATGGTATATAATCATCATCATCGTCATCATCATCACTGGATTTGGCTTACTAATATTTTGTGGGGGAATTTTTACATCTATCTTCATAAGAGATATTGGTCTGCAACTTTTTTTGTTGTTGTTGTGTCTTTGGCCTTGGTAATACTGGCCTCATGGAATAAATTATATGGAAATAAAAAATACTATTTTTCTTTTTTCTAGAGTCAGATGTAGTCATTGAGTCAGTTATTGTACATTTCAACTCCAGAAATTCCAATTAAAAAAATTTCTTTTGAAATTCTTTATTTTATATATAATTGTCATAATTTCCTTTAATTCTCTAAGCATGATTCTTTTAGTATTTTGAACATATTTATGATAGTTGTTTTTTAGTCTTTTTCTGCCAAGTCCACTATCTGGGAACCCTCAGAAACAGTTCCAATTGTCTGATTTTTTTCTTTCCCAGTAGGAATCAAACTTTCTTATTTTTTTCCCATATCGCATAATTTTATTGTTGAAAACTGGACATTTTTGATATACTGTAGAAATTCTGGATTCTGATTCATTCTCTTCTGTTTTTTTTTTTTTGGTGCTGCTATTTTGTGTCTTTGCTTAGTAAGTTGCCTGGACTAGTTCTGTGAAGTCTACCTCTCCTTTGATGTGTAGCCATTGATGTCTCCGCAGTGTTTTTGTTGTTTTTTTCTTAATTCTTGTTTTTATTTTAAAATCCGGTTTCCTAGAGTTCATCCTTGAGTCAGCATGACTTGGTGTTCTGCCAATGATTGGTCAGAGGTTGTGTTTGTAGGGGAGGAAGAAAAATTTTTCCTTTGTTCATCTTAGCTTCTTGGCTGGGGTTCTGTAATAAAAGACAGATTAGCAAGACAAAAACAAACAGAAGTTTGTTAACCTGCATATATATGAGGAACTCAGGAAAGAGTAACTCAAGAGGTGGCTTAGAATTCAGGTTTACATAGCATCTTCAACAAAGAACAATACATTTGTAAAGAAATGACAGGACACAAGACTGTTGAATCACAGACCTGTACCTCTGAAACAAATAATACATATATGTTAAAAAAAAAAAAGAGAAGAAGATAGTAGGAAGGGTAAAATGAAGGGGGAGAATCGGAGGGGGAGATGAACCATGAGAGACTATGGACTCTGAGAAACAAACTGAGGGTTCTAGAAGGGAGTGGGGTGGGGGGATAGGTTAGCCCGGTGATGGGTATTAAAGAGGGCATGTTCTGCGTGGAGCACTGGATGTTATACGCAAACAACGAATTATGGAACACTACATCAAAAACTAATGATGTAATGTATGGTGATTAACATAACATAATAAAATTAAAAAAAATAAATGACAGGACAAAGGAAAGCCATTTTAGCCTTCTGAGACCAATAAACTATGGAAGGCAAATAGATGAAAAACTACTGGTAGATAAAGTCTACCAGGCTGATACAATCTATAGTTGTTTCCAGTGATCAGTTTTTGTCCGTCCTGGTGGAAAGGGGAGGAGGAACACGTTTTGAAAATTTATGTCCTGCTTTTAGGCAAATAGAGAGAAGGCAGGGAACTGTTCTTGTATCTGCTTCTCAAATGCCTTCAGCTCAAAATAATCCTTGTGATAAAGTAGCATATTTTGGTGTGACATATTTTGATATCCTTCATGTTGAAAGACCGATAACATTTCCACCCTTTGCCAATGGATATACATGTGGTTTGGGGAATACATTCTATGTTCCATCAGTTTACAAGTCTTCCCTGACTTTACTTGCTCATCTGCCCTCTTTTTCATCTTTACCTAGGTGTGTGGCTTCATGATCACCAGGGGTTAGGTGAATCGCTCCCTAGTCTCACCGTGTACTAATGTGCAGCCCCTCAGTCTACCAAAGGGATATGTAATCTCTTATCAAGACCTCATATGTATGTTTAATTCTCTCAATCTCCTTGTTAAATTTCTAGCTAGTCTGCCAGTTTGTTACTAGATCTGACCGTCATCACCTTAGGCCAGCTGTGACCTTGGTCTTCCTCGTTCTCTTAACATCAAGATGGCTACTCTTTCTGAAAGTGCCTAGGAGCATGGGCTTTTTCTGATTTTTCCTCCAAAACAAAACATCCCTCTCAGGCAATAAAACTGCTGTTTTCACAGCTCGTCTCACTCCAGTAGAGCTAGGAAACTGATGGTGCTGGTTGGGGTTTGGAAGCAGCTCCAGGCTAAAACATCATGGACTCCCAATATTATTACCCCAAATTTTGGATTTTTCTTCTTGAATAAACATTTCTCCATTTGTTGTATGCCTTTGGTCCATTTACAATGAGATTGTACCTTTGGTCCATTTCAAAATTCTGAAATGTTAGTTTTTGACAATTTCATTCCATTTTATCATTGCTTTTTGAGAAGGTCTGTTGAGCTCCTTACTCCAGCATTCCAAAAGTCCTGCTTGAGTCACTTTTTAGAAGTTATTCTCAGGGCCATAAAGATACGGCCTTTTCCACACAGCATTTTCCATCATAGAGGCTGTTTATTTAAGATTTTTTGAAAATTTTTGTAATTAAACACAACTGGTTTATTGATTTTTCTAGGCATTTGGCACATAATTGCCTACTAATAATCATCTTTTTGTTTAGAATTTGTTGGTAGTTATTCAAAACAGTTGTAGGGTGTGATAGCATTTCATTTAACATTTTCCATATTAAGTGCTAATTGAGTAAACATATATATATATATATATATATATTTAAAGATTTTATCCATTTATTTGACAGAGAGAGATGGAGACACAGCGAGAGAGGGAACACAAGCAGAGAGAGTGGGAGAGGGAGAAGCACGCTTCCCGCTGAGCAGGGAGCCCGATGCGGGGCTTGATCCCAGGACCCTGGGATCGTGACCTGAGCCGAAGGCAGACGCTTAACGACTGAGCCACCCAGGCACCCCTGAGTAACCTTATATTGGTTAGTAAAGTGAATATTTTCACTGAATTCTAGTACATCTACCTGATTCTTTGTAGTTAGTGATGTGCTGTCTTTGTGAATGTGGAGATTATTGACAATTCTCTGAGGCTCTCTTTCCCATTCTGTTCTTCCATTCATCTCTGTGGTTAACGGCTTTCCTGAGTCTCGCTTCTCAAGGACATCTTTTCAGCCAGTTTCAGGACCCAGTCTAGATCTTTTGTGTTCAGTCCTGCCTCATACATCTTTTTTTTCTTATTTATGGTTGTCTCCCTTTGTAGTGGAGAGACGTAATCCTGTCTTAAACAATAACTTTTAAACCTTTAAAAATCTCTCACTTAAGTGGAATGGTAGAAAAGAAGTTCAGGCCTAGAAAATACGATTTGGTTCTGATTCTCCTCATCTGTAAAATGAAGAGGTTGAGCTAGTTCAGTTCTAAGCTTAACTCTGCCTCCATTGCTCTGTGATCCTGTGGATTTGAATTTCCATATTAACTATGAAATATGTCTATTTAATAGATTTGGTCTTATACATTAAAACCCAATTAACATTTATGTGCAACTAATAAGAAAGCCAGGTATGTGTCAATTAATAGCTCATTTAATAAAATTGTCCTGGGATGTGAGGTGAAATTTAAAGATTGAAATAAACCTTCCTTTTCATGTCATGTTCTCAAACACAGACTGTCTTCTGGAGGTGATTAGGGCCCAGCAGTTCCCTCTTTTGCAGATGAGGAAAGCATTGAGAAGTTAATAGACTGGCAGGCAAGGTCACAGAGGAGGTTAGTGTGAGAGCCATAAATGAGATTTCAAACTCTAAATAGCCTTCATTCCCTGCTCATCTATAAGCCTTTGCTGCTGCCTTCTCCTTCTTCTGTTTTTAGAAACACATTTAGCCCATTTTGAGTTGTGCTAATTATTCAGTGTGTATTAAATATCAATGTGAATATTGAAACTGAAAAATTTCCCACATATTTATTGCATCTACACACTCTGAGCACATGCTTGGATTGTAAATGAATCAGTTTATTACTTTACCATATAACAATACATTGATACTTATATTAAATAGTTGCTATTTTATAAGTTTATGCTAAGTTTTATTTGAAATAGTTCAAAGCAAATATAGTTGTTTATTTACTCCCTGTTAGAGAAAGTACACTTTATTTTTTATCATATCTTTTCAACTCTCTGCTTCCTTTTGGTTGAGATTTAGAATTAATCTTGGCTCCTTTGCCTCACCCAAGTAATAAAAAATACCTTTTACTGAACTCCATGCTATGTGCTTTGCAAAGAGGATATCTAATTCTTGAAATAATCCTGGAAACTAGAACTTGCTTTGCAGATGGGAAGACTGGCTTAGAGAGATGGCTTAGGCATCACTGCTAGTAGGTGGTAGGAACGGTTTTCAAAGACAGAACTCTGGCTCCAAAACGTGCATCCTTTTCATTATCCCACTTATATCTTCTCTGCCCATCACTCCTATTGGATCTTTTAAGGCATATTTGTAGATGTTGGCTATTTTATTTGTTTTTTTGTCTGTTTTGCATCTGCTTTATGTTTTGGTTTTTTTGGAACTGTCTTTTTTCCCCATACCCTGTAATCCTGAAAGTGTTCTTAATTATTTGGCCCTGAGTTTCCTGCCAAAAGCATGGGTATATAACCCAAATAGGGATGGCACAATCAATAAGCTGACATAGACATTCAGAGGCACTCTTTTTGCTGAATTTGTAGGCTCTGAGGACCACATACATTATCTCTACCTTTATACAGGAGGGTTATCTGGCAGAGTAGAGATAAGGGAAAGAGTGAGAGATGTGATAACACTGTGTGAACCCCTCAACCATCTGTGCCTGCCTGAGATCAGTCCATCCTCTGTAATTTCCAGGTTAAACGTAACAATATATTCCTGCTCTTGCTTAAACCAGCTTCAGTTGGATTTCTGATACTTGCAAATAAACAATCTTGATTGAGAATTCCTAACACATACTCTTATAGGACTTGAACAGTATTGTGAAGCTTGTCAGTGATAACTTTATCCCATGTAATACTGACTGTTTGATGGTTACAAGGCTGTTCCAGGTGACCCGCCCAAGCTCCTCACTCTGGAGCCCCACTGAAGACAACCATTTGCCTCTTCACTCAGGTATGTAAAATTCATGCTGACTGAGTAGAGATGCCCACTCATCTTCCACAGTTGGGAAGGGAATTCTGGTGTGTGGGGGGGGATGCAAATGACTTAAAAATGATAAGCTCTTCTTAAGGTTGCATTTAATTTGATGTGCTGCAGCTTCTTTTCTTGGTGCTGAATATTCATGTTTAGTGAGTGGTCCCAGAGGCTTCGCAACAGTGTCATTTTCTACAAATTTAGAGTGAAAAGAAATGTGCCTTTTGCTGATAATGTACCTGAAGAGTGATGAAGGTGAACTGTGGAATCTTTTTAACCATTTATGTTCTGACAAGTCATTTTATAAAAAGCTCACAATTCAGAAAATATTAAGAACACTATGGGAGTTTTTGCTTAATTCCTGGTAAACTTGTTTTTAAAGGTGGATATGTGGAGGGCAAAAAGGCATAAATAGCCCATATTTTAATAAGCCTTGGTTAAATTCAGTGTGAGATGCATGCATTATTTCAAAGTTATTAACTAACATAACATAATAAAATAAAATAAAATAAAACAAAGTTATTAACTTCTTGACTCAGTTTAAATTGCCATAAATTACATCTGCACCAATGACTTAGCCACCCTCTCCCCCCAGTAGTGGAAAATGTCAGGGGATGATAACAGGGTTAGAAGTAAATTGAAGCCAGAATGAAATCTTAATTCATGCAGGTTGATTAGGATTTCTTATCACTACTCACTGTTAAAATGCAAAGACTTGCTATCTTTTTACTTGCCAGCATTTTCCATCATGCTATGAGGAGATTTCTGAATAAATACTATTTTGAGGCATTTGCCTTCAGGGAAGCAGAGTGACAGGAGAAAGTGAAATGTGGTTAGATTAGAAAAACAGAAGCAGACTTCTTACCTGAAGCAATTAGGAACAATGGGTGGTGGGTTAATTGAAAAAGTCATTTAGAGAGGGAATCATAAAAAATGAAACATACACACTTAAATATTTTATTTTAATGTAAAACATTTAAGTATATATGCATTTGCCGATTTCATTAACATAATCTGAGGCCTTTCTTTGAGGGGAGCTCTATTGCTTGAAGTTCTGTATCTGTTTTCTTGACTAAAGTGCATCCATGAGGCTGTATCTTTCATATTCTGTTTCCAGGTTCCATTTCTTTAGAAAGAGTCAGAATTTAAAAATATTTATGAGGCTGCCTATTTCCAGATTCCATCTGGATTTTTATGATTCCTCCATTTCATTCACACTAATTCAATAGTAATTTTTGATAGTGGTCCTTTTTAGAACATCATTTCATAACATTCAACTTGGTTTTCATTGAAAAATACCTTTCATTGTTTTTGAACTCATATTTCAGTGGTTTACACTATAGTTCACTGAATGTTTTAATTACCTTGATGACGTTAGCTGGTATGAACAGGGTAGGAACAAACACAATTGCCTCTTGATAAAGGTACAGCCCAACTGGTGGGCCCATAATTGGGTAGAGGGCTAGGGAGATGCTTATAAATTTATCGTGCCCTGAATATCAGTTTAGTGAGTTTAAACAAGTGTGTATCATAGCAGTCCCAGTCTGGGTATAGTCTTACCTGCTCTTTCAGCCATAGTGGGGATCCACCTATCACCTTTCCATCCCACTCCTGGTGGCCACATTGGAAGGGCACAGGTCTGTTAATCTAGCGAATAGTTTAAATGAAGGTTAATTAGAGACTTTCTATAGTAAAATGCTTTTAGAGAAGGAACTGGACAGGACCTGGTACTCAACAGACTTTTTTTTTTTCTTTTTGTATTGCTGATCTTTGCCTCAATGAACAAGGGAAAAAAACCCACGAGAAACTTGAACCTCATTAAAAGTACACTTTCTTTTTGTGTATGTGTGTTTTCAGTGAATAAGCCAATTAGAAGTGATCACTGGTCTCCAATGTAGCCACCAGGAGTGGGATGGAAAGGTGATAGGTGGATCCCTGCTGTGGCTGAAAGAAGAGCAGGTAAGACTAAACCAGACTGGGACTGCTGTGATACACACTTGTTTAAATTCTGCTTTGAGACCTGACTCAATCCTAAAGACAATCTCCAGTGAACTTGTTATCTCACAAATGTCATTGCCTTATTCCCTGTGGCCTTATACGGAGGAATGTCAAAGTGATAAACTGGAAAGTGTATGCTGCCCTTGACCAGCTGCTGTAAACATGTATCTAGCTTTCTCTTTATCAAAATCAAAATCCCATAGCACTTGTTTGCAATCAGGTTCCATCCCCCTGTCCTAGCAAGGGAACCTGAAAATTGACAGGATTGAAATTATAAATGTTTGGTAGCTTGGGGTAGACTATAGGTCTTTGATCATAAGTGCCATCTTTTTCCAATTAACTATGTTGCCATTAAAATTTATAAAAACCAGTTTGTAATGCATTACTGATTAATGGGGGAACAATACAAGTATACGTTTTAATGAAAAATACTGCTGTATGTGTTTGGGCCTAGGAATTATTGAATATGTCATCTACTGAATATCTACAGGCTATAACCTTATTGGAGTATAGAGTAGAAGGCAAGAGGGAAAGGAATTATGTTCATATTTTGGTAGATACTAAACAATATCTTGCTCCGACCCTGTATGCCATGTATGAACAATCACCAGGGCTTATCGCAATGGATGTTACAAGCCGCTGTCAGTATTCATACCACAAATGGACACTCAAAAGTATTTCTATTTATCCTGCTTTCTGAATGTTGCCTTAAAAGGAACATGAATCATAAATAATGAAATCTAAGCCATGCAGTCCTCAAGAGCTGTGGGACTGTGCTCCTCCTAATGGAAAAGTCAGATTCCAGAATAACAGGCCTTGTTCTGATGTGTGATCAATGCTGAGAATTCTTTACCCTCCACCCACTCCCCAACCACAAACAGGGCATGCGGAGTGAAGAAAGGGTGTCTGAACTCAAAAGCAATGTTTCTAGAATTAGTGAAAAGCTTTTGACTTATGCTATTAACTTCGCATGTATAGTATTAGATGACATTATGGGGACAGAACAGTTTTCTATTAATATGGATAAGGAAATTAGGTACTTTTTTTTTTTTTAGCTTTTTTTCAAACGCTTCCTGACTCATTTCCCTCCTTACTGTCTTTTGAGTTCTCGCTCTGACTCGCCTGTGAAGTTTGTAGTTAGGAAAAAAGTGAGAAAAGCTAGATTTGATCTAGCTTAGGTAGATCAAGTAGTTTTCATAGGTAGAAAACTATGTTTAGAAACATTTATGTGGTTATATTATGATATTTTACATGTGGAATTACATATCAGGTAATTATAGTGGGCATAATTATATTTCCAGTTATTTCTGCTGCAGTTCCTTATGACACAATTATTTAAAAATGTTAAAATGTCCTTTTCTGATATCTATGGAGATTAATAAAAATTAATTGGTTAATGTCACAGAATCTACTGCACTGTATACTTGATCTTTAGTATCAGAATGTGATTGTGGGCACATACATAAAACAAGACATATTCTTTTTTTTAAATTTTATTTTATTATGATATGTTAGTCAGCATACATTACATCATTAGTTTTTGATTTAGTGTTCAATGATTCATTGTTTGTGTATAACACCCAGTGCTCCATGCAATGCATGCCCTCCTTAATACCCATCACCGGGTTAACCCATCCCCTCTAAAACCCTCAGTTTGTTTCTCAACGAAAACAAGACATATTCTTAAGTAAACAGAAGTGTTATTGTAGCCACTAAAAAACTATTATGAATCTTATCATGATGCCTTCAGGGAAAAATAAAAATTGTGTCCTAAATAATTGAAGATATATTAATGATTCATATACGTTAGATCACTTGAAAAGCTCAACTTGTCCTTTAAGACACCATCTCTACTGATTGCCAGGTGCTTTCATTTCTTTCAAATATTTCCTGTGCTTTTCCAATGCCATATACCTTGTGCAGATTTGTGTATTTATTAATGATTCATCAAGTAACATACAAAAGGTGACAATATTGCTTATTACATAATTACATTTCTTCTCTTCAGAGCTAAGTATTTTATATTCTCAACTGTGGTGAAGGATAGATGACTTAATGATGGGTAAAGTTTACGTTCGATTTTTAAGAGCTTTCACTATTTAGAGATTAAACAATTTAATTTTGTACTGCAAAAACAAAAAATTGGCCTGCTTTTAGGGTGACTCTGGGTCTGCTCATTGAAAGCAATATGACACTTACATCAGAAGCAGAAGAATGACTGGTTCCCAACAACTCATGGAAATAAGTAATTGTAGGTCTTGGCTCAGTCATAATTTTTGGGTCCAATGTGAAAAGTTTTTGGTTCTATATGTAAATATCAGATATTTTCAAATAGAGCAAAGATGTTTTTACATTTAGAGGTGCTATTCTTAAGCTACTGAATATTGAAAATATGCTGCATATACTTGTGGTCTATGGAAAAATCAGCTTAAAGCTTAAGACTATACAGTTTCATTAAAATGTAAACCTCAATTGTTCTCAAAGGTTTAGCGGCCAATCTTGTTCAACGTTTCCTGTATCATTGATTTATTTTGGACATTGATCAAGTCTGACCCTGATCCAAGAAGTGATGCTTCGGCATTCCAGAGGTTTTGGCCTGAAGTGGGGTAGCAGGCAAAGCTAATCACCTTTGAATCTCATCCAGATATGAACCCTTTCAGTGTATTATATGTTTCTATTGGCTTTTAAAATACTGTTTCAATAACAAATTTACCATGACCCAGGGACTCCTCAGTCAAATTATATTAGAAAGTTGAAAGAAATATGTTATCATTGACTAAGGCCACAATTGGTTGCCTCATCCTATACTGAGGACAAACTATAGTCAGAATGAAACGATATATTATTAAGTTATGTTGTTATCAATCATATGGATAACATGAAAAATAGTTAGAGTGGTATACTCAAGTGGAAGAAGGTTTAAACTTTGCTCCTTCCTTCCTTCATTATTAGGAAACATTCAGAGGCAATATAATTTTGATTGACTCCATATCTGAATATTACTTTTTTTGTAGTTTCTTTCCAGCTAATTGAGTTAGAATACCTCTGTAAAACTATATTAATTCAGAATTTGAATTCATTTAAAATTCTCCAATAAAAGCCATTGGTGGAAAAATAGAATAGTGGCCCATCTTTCTTGTCAAGTGAAAAATGGACTTTGAGGATTTTTGAGGTCTGGTAGGGGCTACCATTCAATGCTACCAAATGTATGAGCCCAAATGCACTGGTATACACTTATCCTGCCTTCCCTTCTGTTACTATGGAAAACTACCTGTTTAACTACTTAAGACCAGCACTTCTCCTGGTCCCCATTTTCCTGTGCTTTTTCAAGAATTCTAGCAATTCTCTTTTTTCCTCTAAGCAATTTTCCCACTATGATTTTTCATCAGTATAATGGTACGATGGAATATTATCCACTAAAAAATAAATCTCTTGCATTTACTTCCTCCTCTAGCTCCCATCCCATTCCTTAGCTTCTCTATAACAAAACTTCCAGAAAAACAATCTATAATCACCTGTGAGCAATCTCTCTCCTCCCATTCTTTCTTGGCATTTCTCCTCTCATTCCATCAAAGTTTTGTAAAAGTCATCAGTGACTTTGCTTTTGCTTATCTAATGATCAATCCCTAGTTCCTATCTTACTTATCCTTTCAGATCATTTGACACAAGTGTTTATTCCCTAATTTTCAATTTAGCTTTGGGAACACCATTCTTCCTTGATTCTTCTTCTACCTCATTGGGTACTTTTTCTGTCTTCAATAGCTTCTTCTCATCTTCCTAACCTCTTGGGGTGCCTCAGGGCTATATCCTTGGCCCATGACTTTTCTTTACCCACTGTCTCTCACTTTGTGATTTCATCAGATCTCATGGCTTTAATACCATCTAAATATTAACAATTCCAAAATTTGTCTCCAACCTTGACCCTCTTCCCTGAACTCCAAACTTATAGATTCAAATGCCTCCTTGTCATTTCCACTTCACTGTATTGCAAACTTCTCAAACCTAATAGTATATGTCCCTAACTGCACTCCAATTTCTGCCCTTTGCTCCCCAACATTGCTGTTTTAATAAAGGGAAACTCCTTTCTTCCAGTTGCTCAGGCAAAAGTTAAAAAAAAAAAAAAGAAAAAAAGAAGCAAAACTAAAGAACAAAACAAAAACCTTAGAGTGTTCATTTGCTCTCTTTTTCCCAAACCCCACTTCTAATCTTTGAGGAACTCCTGTTGGCTCTACTGTGAACATACATACAGAATTAACCCATTTGTTATGATTTTCATTGTGATCACCTTAGTTCAACCTGCCAAATATTTTGTACACATTACTGTCTTGGTCATTTAACTGGTCTCCCTACTTCCATACTTGCTTCTCCTATGGTCTATACTCAACACAACTTTTTTTTTTTTTTTTTTTTTTTTGTTATGTTGGTCTATACTCAACAGAGTATTTTTTTAATGCTCTTCTCTTCAAAATCACCAATTGTCATCCCATTTCAGTCAGAATAAATATCACAGACTTTTCAATGGCCTAATAAGTTTTTAAGATCAGTCCTTCACTACTTTTCTAACCTCATTTCCTACTTCTCTTCCTTTGGCTTAACCTCTCAGTCTGGTGTCCTTGCTGTTCCTTAAACATTCCGTTTAAGCTCCTGCTCCAGAGCCTTCCCTGATCCCTCTTCTTGGAACATTCTTTCCCCAGACACGCCATGAGTCACCTCCTTCCTTTCTTCAGATCTTGCTCAAATGCTATCTTATTAGTGGGACAGTGTGGGTTACCAGATATAAAATTACACCACCTGCCCTAAATTGTTATTACCATGATTTATTTTTCTGTATAGTACTTGTCATTATTTGCCATACTATGTATTTATTTGTTAATTCGTTTGTTGTCTACCTTCTCCCACATGGAAAATATATGTTCTGTGAGCCAGCATTACTGAACATATGACAAAATATCCATGTAACACAGAACAGTGCTTCCTAAACCTGAAGGATCATTATAGTCATCTGAATAGTCTGTTAAAAATGAAAAATTTCAGATTTTTTTTGCTTAGTCACTGTAGCATTCAAATAGCTGGTAGAACAATGTTTGCTGCATAGCAAATGTTCAATAATTATATGTCAAATGAATGAAGGACTGCATGTGTGAATAACCATAGAGATTCCCTCCCCACTCTTCAGGGCTGGAATATGTGATTTATTTGCCTTTTTACTAATGCATTTCTTACTATGCAACACTTGGTGAAAGGCACCAAAGCAAGTAGAAAAATAGGTTGTCTTTCTTTTTTTTTTTTAAGATTTTATTTATTTATTTATTTATTTGACACAGAGAAAGAGAAAGACAGAGAGAGCACAAGCAGGGGGAGCAGCAGGCAGAGGAAGAAGGAGAAGCAGAATCTCCACTGAGCAGGGAGTCCAATGCAGGGCTCGATCCCAGGGCCCCAGGATCATGACCTGAGCTGAAGGCAGATGCTTAACTGACTGAGCCACCTAGGCACCCCTAGAAGAATAGATTGTCTTTCAATTTATTTTGTTTGTTTTTAGTTAATTAAAGGGATTGCTGTCATGGTTGATAAAATTAGGCCTATGTGCCACAGTCTCACAGAACAATCTTCCTCAATCTTCAACCATTTGAGTTATACCTCTACCCTTTTTTACATATTATTTTTGCTTAAATTAACATTATATATAATGAGTAGAAGGTAAATATAAACACAAGTTCTGAGGTGTCTGATGGAACAAAATGATTTTCATAGAAATCTTTTTAAATTTAATTTTTTTGTGGATGATTTTACCCCTGCTACTTCTTAAAGGCTGTCTTGAAATTAGATTTCAGGTCACATCTTTAAGATAAGCATACTACATTATTTCATTTCATATAATGCTCCACCTAAAATAGTCTCTAGACCCACCATGAACTTGTTCTATGCTTTGAGTTATACTGTCTCAGGAGAGGACAGAAAATATACCAGAAAAACTAAAACACATCACCTAAGGCTTAATTTCTGCCCTCTAGAGACTTACAAATGTCTGGTGTCTGATGGAACAAAATGATTTTCATAGAAATCTTTTTAAATTTAATTTTTTTGTGGATGATTTTACCCCTACTACTTCTTAAAGGCTGTCTTGAAATTAGATTTCAGGTCACATCTTTAAGATAAGCATACTACATTATTTCATTTCATATAATGCTCCACCTAAAATAGTCTCTAGACCTACCATGAACTTGTTCTATGCTTTGAGTTATACTGTCTCAGGAGAGGACAGAAAATATACCAGAAAAACTAAAACACATCACCTAAGGCTTAATTTCTGCCCTCTAGAGACTTACAAATCTGGTTTATGGGGTTAGATAATGAACATGTGAACTAAGAATCAATGTGATATATACCAGTACTTCCTAAATTTAGAGGATTACCACAATTATTCTCGTAGCTTGGTAAAAATACAAATTTCCAGATTTCTTTCAGAGACTGATATAGTAAGTCAGAAGAAGAAGCTGGGAAGCCAAATGTTTAACAAGTTTCTCAGATGATTCTAATGGGCAATGAGCTGTTTGCACCCCTACTTTGGATAATAAAGGAACTAGAACTAGAGCAGGGTTATCTTTCCTTGGAATTAGATCATCAGGTGCTGAAAATTCCATTGGACTTTGAATAATATAGGTCAGGTTCAGGTAGACAAACAGGTTTGAGAGGGGAAGAGCACATCTCCTCTCTAAGTAACAATACACAACTAAAATAATCTGAAATCGTAAAGATATTTAACAAGAATTCTGGATGTGGGGCAGATTTTAGGATTCACTAATTTAGCAGGTCAAGGATGACACTTTTCTAGCCACTAATGAACCACCATTTTTGGTGGTTTGACTTCATTCTTAGGATTACTGCTTCATGGTTGCTACATGGCTATTCTAGCTCTAGACATCAGGTCCTCATGCAACTTCATCCATGAAATATATGCATATATAAGAGGAAATATGGGGAGTTTCTCCTTACATACCTTTTGGTTAGGAAGGAAAACTATTCCCAAAGCCTCTTAGCCGAATTTCCCAGATGGTGTCACATGCCCAAGTCTGAACTTCAAAGCATCTGATAAGCTGAGTTTCTGATGGTTTGGGCTTTTATAATGCAAGGCAGATTGTACCAGGAAATAAGAAAACAGGGCTAATTCCCTGGTCGATGGGCAACCAGAAGTGCTGGAACAAAAATGGTGAATACCTAGTATAAAAATAGAGGAGTGCGTAATTTTTATTTAAATTTGTAAACACTGTTCTCCCTTTCAACTCTTCTTTCCAAAACAAAGGCTTTCTCTGGTTCTCAGGAGTATGGTGGAACATTTCTGTGAGTAAAAGAATGAAGATAAGAATGTGGTTTTGAGGAGTAATTGCTTTGGTATCCCTAACCTTAAATGAGTTTTACTAGTCTTTTTCTTTTATACCTATTTGGGAATGTTATAGAATAGTTTTTTTGATGATATATGTAGGATCTTGCTCATGAGTGGTCATTGAAAACATTTATTATTATTATTTTTTTTTAAGAAACCTCCATGCCCAGCATGAAGCCGAATGCAGGGCTCAAACTCACAACCCTGAGATCAAGACCTGAGCTGAGATCAAGAGTTGGATGCTTAAATGATTAAGCCACCCAGGCACCCCTAATTATTATTATTTTTAAAGATTTTATTTATTTATTTGAGAGAAAGAAAGCAAGAGACAGAGCATGAGCAGAGAGGGAGGGGCAGAGGGAGAGGGAAAAGCAGACTCTCTGCCCAGCAGGGACCCTGATGTAGGGCTCTATCCATCTCAGGACCCTGGGATCATGACCTGAGTCTAAGGCAGATGCTTAACTGACTGAGCCACCAGCAACCCCCTAATTATTTTTTGAAAGAAGCTTTTAACCTTAGAATAGTTTCAGATTTACAGCAAATTTGTGAAAACAGTATAGAGAGTTCCCTTATATCTTACACTCAATTTCCTCTATTATTTATATCTAAGTATCATACATTTGTAACAATTCATGGGTCAATATTGATACATTAGTATTAACTAAAGGCCATACTTTATTCAGATTTTCTTTGTTTTACCCTAATGTCTTTTTGTTATCATTGTTCCAGGATCCCATCCAGCATACCACATTAATTGTTATGTCTCCTCAGGTATTTTTGGCCATTAAAGTTTCTTAGACCTTCCTTGTTTTTAGTGTTTTAGAGTTTTAAGGAGTACTGGTCAGGTACTTTGTAGAAGTCCCTCATTTGGGATTTGTCTGATGTTTTGCTCATGATTGGCCTGGAGGAATGTGCTTTTGGGAGAAAGAACACAGAGGTAAAGTTTGATTCTCATCACATCATATCAGGGGAACACACTAGCAACATGAGTTATCACCGTTGATATTTACCTTGATCACCTGGCAGAGTCAGTGTTTGTCAGGTTTCTCCACTGTAAAATTATCCTTTTACCTCTTGTCATACTCTACTCTTTGGGAACAGCCACTATGAATAGCTTACAGAGTGCTCCCTTGTCTCCTTGAGGTAGCAATAGCCATATAAACTATGTGGAATTCTGAACAGATTTGTCTCTTCTCCCCCATTTGTTTATTTAATCATTTATTAATATCAGTATAGACTGGTGAATATGCATTTTATACTTTAGGTTATAATCCAGTATTACTTAATTTGCTCAGATTTTTCCAGCTTCAGCCACTGGGAGCTCTTTTAGTTGGTCCTGTTCCCTTGGACATACTTCCATTATTGTGTGTGTATGTGTGTGTGTAGCACTTGCTTTCTGGCACTACAAGGTGCTCCAGGCTCATCTGGTATATTTCCTGCCATATTCCTAGAGTCATGTCATTTCTCTAAGGAGCCCTACTTCCTATCACTGAGAATGGTGTTAGAAGCCAAGATCTGCATGCTAGCTACCAGGGCCTCCAGGCCCTCTCAGCCAACAGACCAAGGAAATATATATGTGCATCTACATATATATACATATTTCTATATTGTAATCATCTCTTATTAAGCTAAACTTGAGTTCATATGATATCTTCAACTCTATTACTGCATGGATCATGCTAACCTCTCCTCTTGTTTGTCTTTTTTTTTTTTTTTTATTCATTTCCTCTTGTTTGTCTTTAACATTCCATTCTAACAAGGAAAAACCTGGCTCCTACCATCCACCTTCCATTTACTTAATTTTTCCATTACAGTGTAATTTTAAAATTGTTAACTTATACCCCTGTCGGAAGCTACTTTATCAACTGGAGTACAGTTCTTATGTATAGTTCCCTTTAACTTTTTCTATTTCAAATTCCACTCATTTTTAAAGTTCTAAGGTCAGCACTTTCCCCCCAGTCCTTTTCAGTGAGGTTGTTTCATACCTTTGGAATATTGTTGGATTCTTTTGTCACATACTGCTTTCCATCCTGTGATCCCTGACCTCCTAAGTGATTTTTCTTAAATTTTGCATACATTAAGGCTCACACGTGCTGCTACACAGTTCTGTGGGTTTTGACAAATGCAGTGAGTCATGTATCTGCCATTACAGCATCATACAGAATAGTTCTGCTGCCCTAAAACTCCCATGTGTTCCACCTATTCATCCCTCCTTCCATCCCTACCCTCCCAGGCCTCTGGAAACCACTGATTTTTTTTAAACTACTGATATTTCTTATTATATCTATAGTTTTTCTTTTACCAGAATGTCATATTGTTAGCATCACACAGTCTGTAGACTTTGCAGACTGGCTTCTTACACAGAGAAATATGCATATTTTTTCCCCTTTGGCTTCTTTCAAGATTTTCTCTTTGTTTCTACTTTTCTATGGTTTGAATATGACATGCCTAAGTGTGGATATTTCATTTTTATTTTTGTTTATTTATTTACTTAGATTTGAGGGGGTTTAAGGATATTTATCCTGCTTATTATTCTCTGAGTTTCCTCACTATGTGGTTTGGTATCTCATTAATTTGGACAATTCTTGGTCATTTTTATTTCAAATATTTCTTCTGTCTGTTACCGCTTTCTTCTCTTCTGGTGTCCTAATAATATGTATGTTACACCTTTTGTAGTTGTCCCTCAGTTCTTGGATGTTCTATTGTTTTGTCTTCTTTATTGTTTTCTCTTTGCAGTATATATAAGCCTGTATTCAAGGTCACTGATTCTTTTCTTGGCTATGTTGAGTCAATTGATGAGACATCAAAGACATTCTTCATTTCTATTATAGTGTTTTTGACTTCAAGCATTTCTTTTAGATTCTTTCTAGAGTTTTCATCTCTCTGCTTACATGACCCATCTTTTCTTATATGTACTCTATTTTTCCATAAAGCTTTTAATGTCTTAATCATAATTATTTAAAAGTTTCTGTCTGATAATTCCAACAGCTGTGTCACTGTGTCATATATGAATCTGGCTCAGAGGATTGCTTTGTCTCTTCAAGCTGTGTTTTTTCTAGCTTTAAGTATGCTTGTCATATTTTGTTGAAAGCTATTGTATCAAGCAATAGAAACTGAAGTAAATAGGCTTCTGGTATGAGGATTTGGGCTGTATGTAATGATTGCTATTGCTATAGATGCCAGAGATTTCAAATTATTCTGGGTCTTAGCTTTCATCTGTTCTCTTGATTTTGAGCTTCCCTCAGTCAGTGTCTTGTAGGTTTTTCATCTGTCATTCATGGTTTACACCGGAGCTTTTTTGGTGTGGTGGTAGGGTATGGGAGGAGGGGTGTTCTGTAATCTTCTAATTAAATATCAGTCTCTTAGTGGCCTTCTGTCTTGGGATCATGACATTCACCACTGTTTTTCCAGTAGTATATCTTTTATGCTTGCTGTCCCCTACTTTTTTCTCTGGCTGCAACATTCCAGTTTACTTCCTTGAAGCTTTGAGCCCTGTGGATTGTGATTTTTTTCCCCCTTTAGGTGAGACAGTAAGGCTGGGGTGAGAGGAATGCCCTCTTGCAACCAGGATAAAGCTCCAGAAAAGCCTTTTGCTCTGGAGAAAAGGTCTTTGTTATGGAAAAGACTCTGCGTATATTTCTGTTTCTCTTCCCAGCCAGAGCCGAGATTTTTCTTAGATCTTCACTGTAAGCACCTGGTGGGATTCTTGGAAGTAAAGCCCATAAATGCCTCTTTTTGCCTTAAGATTACAGCCTCAGGAGTTTCTTACTCTCATACCTGACCACACTCAGTCTCCTGCCAAAACTGGATTTTGTACTAGATTGAATTGTGTTTCCCCAAAAAGATATGTTCAGGTCCTTGAGGAGTCCATTCATGCCCAAAAACTTACGTGTGATTTTCCAGGCCCAGGAGTAGGCAGTTTACAAAGGCTTTACCTGCCAAGCCTCACGAGGAAAAGCATTGTTCCCTCCAACAGACTTGGTGCACAGTCATTGAACTGAAGTCTCTGAAGGAGGTTGCAGTCAAGGACTTAGGCCCTTCTGTCCAACTATTCTCTTGCACATGTCTGCATTCTTAGCCTAGGCACTTGCATTCAAAAGCCTTTTTGTTGGGGCACTCTTTAGGCACATCTGCTAAAACCTCCTTACTCAGGGGAGGGTTCCTTGAAGACACTTTTTCTCTACTCTGATTCAGTACTCACTACTTTTCCATTCCTAGCCCTTCCCCTCATCCTTCCTCTGGCCCCCAGGTCAAAAACCAAACCAAACCAAACCAAACCAAAAAAAACCACTGCAGGAGCTTGCTGTTGGGGGCTCCCTTAGCAGTGAGAAATCTCCCTATGTCTGTGCTGATCCATCGGCCCTCCACAAATACTATCTTGTGGGGAAAAATAGAACAGAGGGTAGTCAGTTCTTTTTCTGGTGTAGGCTCTTGCTTATACTATGCCAGTAAGAGATTAAGGGCCTGACTGTTACTTTCATTTGGCTTGTTTCAACTGGCTACTCCAAAACTTGGTAGCTCATTTCTTTTTAGCACACCTCAGCTCTTTCCAGTCCTAACCCATGTAGTTGTAAATGAGACATTGTTTGGAAATAGGGTCTTTGTAGATGTAGTCAAGTTAGGATGAGATCATACTGGGTTAGGGTAGGCCATAAATGTAATGACTGATACCTTTCTAGGAGGAAAGAGAAGGACACTTGAACACGGAGACATAGATACATACAAAGAGGAGCAGCCATGTAAGACAGAGGTAGAAATTGGAGTGATGCAGCTACAAGCAGAAAAATGCCAAGAATGTCTGGTAATCACCAAAAGGTAGAAAGAAAAAAGGAAGGATTCTTTCCTGGAGTTTTCAGAGAGAATATGGCCATGTTGACACCTTGAATTCAGATTTTTTGTCTCTAGAACTGTGACAGAATAATTTTCTGTTGTTTTGCATTGGCAGTTTGTGATAATGTTTTTATGGCAGCCCTAAGAATCTAGTACAGATTTTGGTACTGGCAAGTGGACGCTGCTGTAATAAATTAAAAAAAAAAAGTGTAAGTATATTTGGAATTGGATAATGGTAGAGGCTGAAAGAACTTGAGGTACCTGTTAGAAAAAGCCTCACTTGCCTTGAAGAGACTTGATGGAACCGTGGAGGTTAAAGGTGTTTCTATTGAGGTGTCCGATGGAAGTGAAGAGCATATTCCTGCAAACTGGAGGAAAAGTCATCCTTGTTATAAAGTAGCAGGAAACTTGGCTGAATTGTGTTTAACTTTTGGGTAAAAAAAAAATAGAACTTGTAGGCAATGAGCTTAGATGTTTAGCTGAGGATATTCACACACAAAATATTGAAGACATGGCCCGGTTTCTCCTTACTGCTTGGAGTAAAATGTGACAGGAAAGAGATGAATTGAGGAGGGAATTGTTAAGTGAAAAGATCAGAATTTGATGATTTAGAAAAATCTCAGCTTATTTATATTGCAAAATATACTAAAACACGTTCTGGGTAGAGTGACAAGGGTGTATTTGGGCAACCATTTGGGTTGGGAATGCCTACCTTATGCCTGTTGCACTATTGTATTTTAGAAACAGTTAATTTATTTTCTAGTTTCTTTTTTTTAAGATTTTATTTATTTATTTGAGAGAGAGAATGAGAGAGAGAGAGAGAGCATGAGAGGGGGGAGGGTCCGAGGGAGAAGCAGACTCACTGCCAAGCAGGGAGCCCGATGCAGGACTCGATCCGGGGACTCCAGGATCATGACCTGAACAAAAGGCAGTCGCTTAATAGGACGACTTAATAGGGCACCCAGGCACTCTATTTTCTAGTTTCATATGTCCATAGGTAGAGAGAAATTTTGCCCTGGGAGGGATTATACTGAGTCTCACTCATACCTGATTTAGATTATTTAGATGATGAGACGTGGGACTTTAATTTTTAAAAGATTTTATTTATTTATTTATTTGAGAGAGAGAGAGAACACAAGCAGTGGGGGGAGGGGCAGAGGGAGAGGAAGAAGCAGGCTCCCTGCTGAGCAGGGAGTCCAGGGTGGGGCTCCATCGCAGGACCCTGAGATCATGACCTGAGCCGAAGGCAGACGCTTAACCTACCGAGCCACCCAGGTGCCCTGAGACTTGGGACTTTAAGTTGGTGATATTTAGATGAGATTTTGGACTTCGATTTGATGCTGTATAGGGTTAAGACTTTCAGGGATACTGGGATGGGGTAAATATATTTTGCATGTGGGAAAGACATAAATTTTGGGGGCCAGAGGGAAGTCTGTAGTGGGATGAGTTGTGTCCCCTGCCCAAAAAAGGTATGTTTAAATCCTAAGCCCCATTACCTGTGAGAGTGATCTTATTTGGAAATAGAGTCTTTGCAGATCTAACCATGTTAAGATGAGGTTATACTGGGTGACTGGCATCTTCATAAGAGAAAAAAGAGGGAAATTTCTGATTATAGTAAAATGTGAGAGAAGAGAGATAAATTGAGAAAGAAATTGCCAAGCAAAAGAAACCAGAACTTGATGATTTAGAAAAATCTCAGCCTACCTATATTTCACAGAGGCAGTTCCCAGAAGGAGAACATGGAGAAACACAGAGGGAAGACAGCCATGTGAAAACAGGAAAAGAAGTTGGAGTGATGCAGCCGTAAGCTAAGGAGTGTCAAGGTTTGCTGGTAACCACCAGAAAGTAGGAAGAGGCAAGCAAAGATTCTTTCCCAGAGGCTGCAAAGGGACAGTGGCCCTGCCCACACCTTGATTTTGGACTTCTAGCCTCCAGAGCTGTGAGATAATAGATTTATCTTGTTTTAAGTCACCAAGTTTGTGGTAATATGTTGCAGCAGCTTTAGGAAGTAATATATCATTTAAATTAATGTCTTTAGCAGCTTTTGTCAGATCTTGGCTTTCTCTCTCTGGATGAGCCTGTCTCTTGAGATTTTGGCCTGGTGGTTTATCCTGCAAGCTCAGTTTTCTAATAAGTCCAAGAAAAGTAATTGATTTGGTCATGTGTTCACATTTTTTTTTCCTTTGGATGGAAATGATGACTTCCAAACTCTTTACATGTCAGAGCTAAACCTGAAGTTCTCCCTGTTGAGTTACATTTGATCCCTGCTCTCCAGCCCCCACTTCCTGTTTGGCATTTCTTTCTACCTTTACATAAATGTTCTATGGAAGATGTGAATTTGTTTACTGTAAGGCCTCTATCATCAAATATTCTTTTACCCTTTTAGCTTCTGACAATATTATACTTATGCTTAGTCCAGAAATCTCAGGTTTCCCCTCTTGACTGGTTAGAACAAGTTTTTCACCATGAAGCACTTGGAATGTTTCTTGATCATAGTGCTCATCAAATTATATTATAGATATTTCTTTATTCAAAAATAAGTGCCCTTAGCATCTTTTTCATATTTGATGCTCTTAATTGTAACTGAACAACTTTTTACAATTTGTTGTTTAATATTTGTTTTTCACTTTAGAATATTACTTTCATATGTGCAAGAGGTATGTTCTTATTGTTTAACACTATTATCTCCATTCATTTATTGAACAAATATTTTTGAATGTTTACTAAGAGCTAGGCTATTAGAGAAGGAATTGGGGATATTAGTAAGAAGAAAAATGTATTGTCAGCCCTCTTATAGTCTAGCAGTAGAGGAAAACACCCCCCCATAATCATACATTATAAATTGTAATAAATACCATGAAGGAAATAAGTGGGACATTGGGAATTAAGGCTAACTATACATGTTAGGAGCCAGTCAGAATAGACTTCTTTTCAGAGGTGATATTTAGGCAAGATCTGAAGGGTATAAAAAGGAATGAGACACCAGAGGATAGTAGAATTGTATCCAGATTTCCAGTCTGAGAAATCATTGTATGGCACTAACGTAGAAAGGGTTTGAATTTTTTTTACACTGAGAACTCCTGAATCAACAAATATGCCCCATATCTTTGTGTTTATAATATATATTGTATCACATAGTAGGAGAGGTTGCCTCCAAGGAAGAGGGGTTTATGAGTAGGTTGACATTTGTTAGTTGCCTACTAGCTGTCAAACACTGAGAATGGATCACATGTTATTTGATTTAATAATTTAATTTAATTATTTAATTTAATTTAATTTAATTTAATTTAATTTAATTCTGCAAAAGCCTTGAAAGGCATTACCATCTTTTATCTAGAAGAGAAAACAGAGCCTCAGAAGAGCCAGATTTCTAACCCAAGGCCATGCAACTAGTAAGTGGGAGAGATAAGATATGAACCCAGGAGTTTATGGTAACAAATTTCTTGCCCTATTGACCATATCATATTGCTTCCTAACAACAAATGACTGTTGAGTAAATAAATAAATTAAGGCTTGAAAACCTGCTAAATATGGAAATTTGAATCATTGTTATACTATAGTAGTTTTAGAATTTTATCTTAAATATTCTTGGTTAGGTATTTTAAGTTATCTAAATTTTATGTGGATGTATCGTTCTATCTCAGTTTTAAAATAGTGCACTTATTGCTATGACAACCATTTGTAATAAACCACTGTTTACCAGGCCTAAGGTGGTTGGAAGCTCAGGTTTTCAATCTGGATATTTATATCTTAGAAACAGAATGAAAATATAAACCATCAAGCAATGGGATTTATAACCTAACCCAATATACGAGTGTATAGCGTTCAAATGAATAAAACAAAATGTGTTTGGGGAACATTTTGGAGACATTTTATATTCAATGGATTCTAAAATGTAAGACCCTTTTCACCTATGGCCTCTGCAGCTGATAGCCTTCTGTTCACCAGCATGGAAAAATATGTTTCATATTAAGTGATGGCAGAAGCATCTGTTTCTGTCATTTTGACTGCGCATCAACTTCATTTCACATATGCAAATGATATAAGCTCCTCACAAAGGAGCCCCATAGTGTAATTTACTTTGTATTAAGGATTATAAAATTTGTTATTCTTCTAGACCTTGATTTAACCCATGGGTAAGCTTTGAGTGCAATTCATGTCCAGAGATTTGGAATATCTGATCACTTTAGGGAAGGCCAAAGCCAGATTACAAGTATGTAGAAAGATGGGAAGTATAAGTTTTGGTGTCAAATAGGGGAGATGGTTTATTTAGTAGATAAAGCCCTGGGATAGGGTGAGAATACATGGTTCCAAATATTAGTCTACCCTGGACAGATGCATGAACCTGAGCAATATGCTTAGTCCTCATAGAGTGAGATGTGTGAAGGGCTTAATCATTTAGTGCAGGGCACCCCAACATGCCACAGGTCAACTACTGATGATGTATGTGAAGATTTTAAGTGGTCTAATGGTATGCCTTTCAATAATCTTGAATTTCATAAGCAAAAAAGTTAGTTTCCTCTTGATTACTTTGATTTACTCAGGAGGACAAAGTCTGATTTTGGTGTTGGTGTGTCTTTATGACCTCTCCAATACCTTGTAATCTCCTTTTTTTTTTTTTTAATAGGAGGTCCAAACTTAGTCTTTGATAGAATAATAACTAACTGAAATAACATAATACTGTTTTGTTTTCAATATATCCATCTGTCAGATTACCTTCTATTTGTGGCAAATGCTACTGTGAATTGGTTACTTGCATTTTTTTTCATTTGACATAGAGCCATTTAAGTAACAAAGACATTCGATTTTATTTATTATTTATTTATTTAATTTATTTATTTAAATTCAATTAGCCAAGTTATAGTACATCATTAGTTTTTGATATAATATTCAATGATTCATTAGTTGGGTATAACACCCAGTGCTCATCACATCACATGCCCTCTTTCATTCAATTTAGATAAAACTCAGTAACCAATAGTAAAAACAGTTATCAATATGGTAATATCATTCATTCATTCAAAAAGTATTGAGTATATACTAGTGCCAGTCTCTATTCTAGACGTTGGAGGAAATAATGATAAATAAGATAGATATGATCCCCTTTAGCAACTATACAACTTAGAGGGGAAAGAAAAAATAAGACAAAAAATAAATGGATGAATATAAAATATATCATGTTGTGATAAATTCTAAAAACAAAAAGTATGATCCCCTTTAGCAACTATACAACTTACAGGGGAAAGAAAAAATAAGAAAAAATAAATGAATGAATATAAAATATATCATGTTGTGATAAATTCTAAAAACAAATCAGGGAAAGGGGATAGAGAGTAAAATGTGTGTGTGTGTGTGTGTGTGTGGTGTGTGTGTGTGTACATTCACTATTTTAAATATAGGTTACTGGGGGGTTTTAAAGATGACTAGAATAAATTGAAGTAGTAGTGTATGCAAACATCTTGGGCAAGGTGGTTATACGTAGAAGGAGCAGGAACTATGAAGTCTTGAGGCAGAATAAACTTGGTGTGCTAGAGAAACAGCAAGAAAGCCATGTGGCTTGACATGAGTGAATATGGTGGATAGTGTACAAAGATGAAGTAAAGGAGGAGGAAGTATGACATCAGGCAAGGCCCGTTAACTACAGTAAGGAGTTTGCACTGCATTTTGGGTGTGATGGAAATTTGTTGGAGATCTTTAAGCCAGGTTGTGCCAACATCTGCTTTGTTAAAAAATGTCTTTATGGTGATTGTTACAGATGATAAGATAGACTTCATTCAAGAGGGGACTTCTGCAATAAGTTTTTTGTTTTGTTTTGTTTTTGTAATAAGTATGGTGATTCACATAATAAAATAAAATTTTAAAAATAAAAAAATAAAATTTAAATTTAAAAAATTAATAAAAAGCCAAGCATGTGGAAAAAAAAGTTTTAGTGCGGGTTTTACAGTAAGGGAGACAGATTGGGTTCAACTCCCAATACAAAAGGACAGCTAGGATTTTAGATCTAAGGAGCAGGTTGGGGTCAGTGGATGGAAAGTTACTGGGAGGAAACACTGGCGGTTAGCGGGTTCTTGCTAGACAGACTTGACAGCATTCTTGCTGAAGGCTGGCCAGAGTGATAAAATATCAAGGGTGATCAGATACCAAAATGTCAGAGATGAGGAATTTGGTTAGATATTGAAGGTAGACCCAGCAGGATTCTTGCTAAAACTGGACTCCGCAGCCCAAGTTTGGAGCCTAGTAGAGAAGAGTGCTTAGAGGAGCCTGACTCAAGTTTTATCAAGGAGAGAGTCCTTGTCAACTTTATAATGTAGAAATGCCACTTTGGAAATTTTTGGAGAACCAAATGTACTGGGACACGAGTTGAAGTAAAGAGGTGAAGAGGATGTGATTGCAGTGCTCTAGGTGAGGAACAATGGTGGATTGGCTGCAAAGTACAGTTGTGCAGGTTGAGAATCAAATCAGAGCTGAAATACAGCTAGAGCTCTGCTCCTTAAGCTTTGTATCCTGGCACAGAGTTGTTTTCACCTAGAGGAGGGAAAGCCCTGTTCTAATCTTTGCAAGGCCATCTGCTCTCAAGCCATGTGTTCACAGAGGGGGCATAGTTTTCTAAATTTCACAGATGCCCCATTTTTTCATCCAGTTATATGCCTGCCCAAAGTGAATACCTTTTAAAATGTTACACAATGACAATTTTAGGCCAGTAGCATCCTCTCTTCTACTATGGTTGTGATGATGGCACTGGGGAGAAGAGAATGGATTCAGGATAAGTGTCAAGAGCATTAATCAGTGGGACTTGCTAATATA
Organism: Eumetopias jubatus; assembly: GCF_037043125.1. Taxonomy (NCBI): domain Eukaryota; kingdom Metazoa; phylum Chordata; class Mammalia; order Carnivora; family Otariidae; genus Eumetopias; species Eumetopias jubatus. The sequence goes on from NW_028274811.1 coordinate 101,122,037, forward strand.
TTAGATGTGTGGGTTGAAGAAAAGAGAGAAATTAAGAGTGTCTCCCAAGGCTTGTGACCTGAATGACTGGGTGAGAGGTATTGTCACTTAGTGAGATGGGGAAGCATAAGGGAAGAGGTAATTTGGAGATTTTAAAGAAGGAAAGTTTTGTTAAAGGGTTTTATTTTGGACATGTTAAAAGTGAAATGCCTATTAGACATCTAAGTGGTGATATTTAATAAGAAGTAGAGTATATGAATCTGAAGTGCAAATGAAAGGTTACAAAGGGGTATATATTTGAGTGTATCTGTGTAGATAATATTTAAAGTTAAATGTGTGCCTAGTGAATGAATGTAGATTGAAAGATAAATGGGCTGAGGATGGAGCCCTGGAGCACTGTGACTTTTAGAAATCAGAAGAAACCAACAAGAAGACTAAGAAGGAGCAGCCAGTGAAGTAGGGGAAAAAGTCGGGGTAGTGTGGTATCACAGAAGCCAGGTTAAGCATGTATTTCAAGAAGGGTAGAGTGATCAACTATGTTAAATGCTGCTAATAGGCTTGGTCAAATGAGAACTGAGAATTGATCTTTGGATCTGGCAAAATGGAGATAATTTATTACCTTGATAAACATGGTTTACTAGTGTGCAAGAAACAAAAATGTCTGATTAGAATGGGTTGAGGAAAAACATGGAAACAAAGAAATAGATCCGGAAAGAATGGAAAAAAAAATTTAAAAGATTTTTGTTTTTATTTTAATTTAATGCAGTGTTATATTAGTTTCAGGTGTACAATATAGTGATTCAACGCTTCCATACATCACTCGGTGCTCATCATGACCAGCGTGCTCCTTAATCCCCATCACCTGTTTAACCCATCCCCCCCAGTCTCCTCCCCTCTGGTAATCATCAGTTCTTTATAATTAAGAGTCTGTTTCTTGATTTTTCTCTCTCTTATTTTGGAAAAAAATTTTTTGAGCAGCATCACCATAAAGGGGATGAGAAAAATGGAGTGGTAGATGGAAGGTGATGTGGGGTTTGAGTGAGGGTGGTATCACTACTTATTTATATGCTGATGGGAATGATTCAGTAGGTGAATCATGAAGATGGGAAGTGAGTGATTTTTGAGGGATTTTTTTCCCCTTATTTTAATAATCCTATGTTTGTAGATAGGATCTTGCAATTCAGGAGGTTACACAAGTTACCCAAAATCACACTACTAGCTAGTAGACTGAGCTTTCACATTCCTGGTCCAGAACTGCCTTTACCACATACATTGTATCAATATGTCTAATCTCTGGGCTAGAGTACTTGAGAAAGCATATAGAAGTTACCATTATCTGTTTTCATATTGTCTTGAAGGAGCTCAAAGATGGGAAAAACTTCAGGAAACAATATACCATACCAAAATCTTGAATAACTGAATTTTTGGAACAGGCATTAATTTTGGTAAGCATACGAGGAAGGTATGGTGATGAATGAGTCATTGGTAAAAAGTATTTTGGGTTAAAAAAAACACATGAAAGCAGACATTCAAGAATGATTCTGGTATCTTCACAAGGTAGTAAAGTGCACAAATTGATTAGAACCAGGACAAGGGGTGGGGAGCAACTACAATGAGGTTGGTAGATAAAATGATTCCAACCTGTTGTTAAAGGATGTGAAGGACCTGGGGGAAATTTCAGCGAATTGTGGTAGGAAATGGGAAGCTACTGAAATTTTCTGAGGTGGGAATCTGGGTGACATCACACTAATTTTATTTGTGGAAAGGGATGGATGACTCCCTAAAAATCTGAGTTTTTAAGTCACAGTAGGTGATAGAAACAGAAATTAGTGAAAGAGAAAAAGATTGTAGGAGATGTTCAGTTCAGTTTGAATTATGGTGAAATATACACCAAGAAATGGTCGAGAGACATTTGGCTTCAAAAGCTTGGAGCTAGAATAAATGGGAGGAATTAAAGTTGGAATTTTCTGAAGCCATCATATAAAGTTGAGTGTTGAATCTGTGATGATATGGTACAAGAGTAATTTTGGGTAATGGAAAAACAGGGGGTCAAGACAGAGTTATTGCAAATATTCACACTCTGATTTCTTTAAGCTTCCATTTCTCCTACTCTGAACTGTGATGGATATTATATACCACATATATTCAGAGTGGTTGTGAGGCTTTTGTGAAGTGAGAGATGTGAACATTCTTTGAAAATATGTTGTGTTATTTCAGATACAGGGTGAAATTGCAATGACAAATGACATAAACATGATCAAATAGGACAGCATTTCAAGTTATCTAAAAAATAATGAGATTATGGAAAGGTAAAATTATGTATCAATAACAGTGGCTTTAATAAGTTTTGTCAGGACTGGCTGTTGGATCCTTCTGCACATATGAGTTCCAAACTTTCATTTCCAAACTTGAGTTTGAAAATGTAAAACAATTGCTACAGAAGAACATTTTTTTAAAAATTCAAATTGAGAGAAGCGAAGTTGTATAACTGTTGCTTTAAAGAAGCAGCTGGTAGCATATGTCAGGACAATTTGCAGCTATTATCACCTCTTTAAGATACTGAGAAAATTGAATTGCTGACTAATGTAGTTGGGGGTGAAGGTCACCTTTTAAGAACCCAGTGACTGCAGCATAATCCTATTTTAAAAATCCATCTTGCAAAGTTGCATTTGGAAGAGAGCTTTCCTCTTACAACAAGTTATATTTTATTTTAAGATACATCAAGTTTGACTATATATATTTATATCTATTTATATATATCTACATAGTATATATTTGTATCACTGGAAGAAATGCCCATCCTCCTTACCTTTTTCTATTTTCCTTCTGCTACAGAAACCAGTTATGGGGAAGTGGGATTAGGGGGAGTTTGGATGATGGTAAAAGGAAAAACAACAAAACAAATTAACATTTTAAATACGTATTTTTAAGTCATTTTGTATCTAGGGTGGTGATGTGAGACAGATGTTTATGTTGCTCATGCATGCACTGTTCTCTGTTAGTTTTGGAGGCAAAGATAGAACCTGACTTGGTGTGAACAAGAGAGAAACTGCTCAGCATTAAAATGTAAAATGCTGTCTTCACTGTTGGCAGGAAAAGCTTTTGCAGATAAATTTACATTTGGGAAAATACTGTTTTTCCATGAGAGTGTGTTTGCATGTACGTGTGTGTATGTATTGTGCTCTGATAGTTGAAAACTTGAAGGGGTGTATCTTTACCTTACCACTGGTGGTGATGGTTCAAAATGCATAGTAGTAGGGACATGATAAATATTGTATGGGCTGCTGTAACAAATACCATAGACAGGGTGGCTTATCAACAACAGACATTTATTTCTCACAGTTCTAGAGGCCGGAAGTCTGAGATTAGGTCTCCAGCATGGCATATTGCATCCTCACGTTAGAGAGGAGAGAGGAAGCAAGCTCTCCTGTGTCTTTTTATAAGGACACTAATCTTATTCCGAAGGCTCCACCCTCACAGCCTAATTACCTCCCAAAGGCCACATCTCCTAACACTATCACACCGGGGGTTAGGATATTTCAATGTGAATTTTGAAAGGACACAAACATTCAGCCCACAGCATTTGGAGAACAGACTGATGAGAAAACCAAATATATTAAAAGCCATCGAGATCAACTAGATTTGGAGTGTCAAAACTCTCTTTCACTGTGCAGTGTTTTGCTGGAGCCCTCCATCACCTTTTTCTAGAAGGCATGAACTTCTGAAAATATACTGGAGTGTTTAATTGTGTTTCACTGTGAACCTTGAATAGGGGAAGGCAACAGATCCTATGACAAGTTTGAGGATTTCCTCCAAATGAGGATGGGGATTGTATTTTTTTTTTTATTTAAAGATTTTTATTTATTTGTCAGAGAGAGAGAGAGAGAGAGCACACAAGCCGGGGGAGCAGCTGGCAGAATGAGAAGCAGATTCCGTGCTGAACAAGGAGTCTGATGCAGGACTCCATCCCAGGACCCTGGGATCTTGACCTGAGCTGAAGGCAGATGCTTAACCGACTGAGCCACCCAGGCATCCCAGGATTTGTATTTTGAAGGAACTCGTTTTCGAAGATTGAGGAGGACAGACTTACAGAGAAATAAAGCTAGGGATGTAGATCAGTCTAAGAGAGCCCCATGTAAATAGTTAACTTTTGTTTTATAATATTTTCCCTCAGACAATGAGAAAAATTGTATTTAGTATCCAGGTCCAAATTTTTTTTCTTCACTATAACTTACTTAATTGTGTCCAAAACTTCAAAAAAATCTAATAAAAACACACAGACTTGTATCAGAGTTTTGGGGAATTTGTATGTGGTGGTGGTGGGGATATAAAGAGAGTCCGTGGACCATCTAACATGACTAGTTTGAATACTCCTTTCTTGACTTCTGTGTTTTTGAAATAAAATGCAGTGCAGCAGTTAGGAAAAGAAAATCATGACAGAGTTGTCTGGCAACATGTCAGACAAATTGACTTTGCTGAAACCTTTTGTGTGTTAGGATTTTAGCTTTGCCATTAATAGTTTGGAGATGGAAAGACATTTAATTGTGCAATAAGAAGGCGAACCCATGTAGATCATTTAGCTGAACCAATGGTTAATTTTTTGTGCCAACCTGACTGGGCCACAGTGTGCCCAGGTATTTGGTCAGACATTATCCTAAGTATGTCTCTGAGGTGTTTTGGGATGAGATTAACATTTAAATCTGTAGACAGAGTAAATCGGATTGCCCCTCCAAGATGTGACTGGGACTCATCTAATCAGCAGAAGACCTGAACAGAACAAAAACTCCCTCCCCTCCCCGGAGTAAGTGATAATTCTTATTGCCTGATGGCCTTTGAACTAGGGCATTGGTGCTCCTGCTTCTTAGACCTTTGGACTTGGACTAGAACTAAACCATCAGCCCTCCTGGACCTTCAGCTTGCCAATTCACCCTGCATATCATAAGATTTGCCAGCCTCCATAATCATATGAGCCAATTCCTTACAATAGATCTCAACCTTCCACTTGCTCTCCCTCTCTCCCCCTCTCCTATTGGTTTTGTTTCTCTGGAGGACCCTGACTCATAGAGTTGCTGCCTTTAGTTGATCTTTTAATATACTTGCTTCCTTCATTAGTAAGTTCTCCAAAAATACTGTATTTACTATTCCCCTCCTGCATGCTAGGCACTATGCCAGAGGCTGAACATTCAGTACACAACACTACAGATCCTGCCCCTGCTTCTGTTGAAGCTCACAGACTAGAGAGAGACTGACAATACACAACAAATGTATAGAGAATCTTATATTTACAGCATAGAAAAAGGAGAGGGAAACTAAGAGACACACTTCACCTGGTCCAGGACATAGAGAAGGCTGCCCAGAGACAGTGGCATTTAAAGTAGGTCTCCAGCAGTGAGTAGGATTTACCCTGTGAAGGCGTTTGAGGGTTAGCGTGGAAAAAGAGTTTTGACAAAGGCTCTGCACTCATATAGGACTTTGCATGTTTAAGGGATTGGTGTGTCTGGAATGTAAGGAGGGAGAGGAAAAGTCGTAATTGAAAGGGATTAGATTATGTTGGGCTGTTAGGCTACCTTAAGAATTTGAGATTAGATTCTAACAGCAAAGGTAAAACGTGTAAAACCTTTACTTAGAATGTGACACCATCAAGTCCTGTTCCTTGAAAGAAAAAAAGAAATCACTCTAAATGGATGCCAGCAGGACAAAGGTGGCTGTGGAAGACCATTTGGGGTGACTGAGAGTTATCCCGATAAAATAGAACAATTACTTTGATTTGGGTGTTGTCAGGGAAAATAGAAGTAAATAGCATCTTTTACAAAGTCAAGGAAAATTGGAGTGAAGCAGACTTTGTGGGATGATCAAGGGTTCGGCATTGGAGGTGACACAGTTAGGTGGCTGAGATGCCCACCCTGAAATAGTAAGCAGGGAGGTAGAGCTCAGAAAATAAAAATGTTGGAGTCTTCAGGGTGCTCAAATTAATTCATAACATGTGCCCACAAAAGGTGGTTAAGGGCAGGGGGACTGTAGAAGGGAAAGGAAAGAGGACCCAGGACTGAACCCAACGGATACCTAACATTGTCAGTCTAAGAATGCTGGGGTATTTTTTAAACATGGACATTAGGAGAAGGAAGGGAAAAATGAAGGGGGGGAGTCAGAGGGGGAGATGAACCATGAGAGACTATGGACACTGGGAAACAAACTGAGGGTTCTAGAGGGGAGAGGGTGGGGGGATGGGTGAGCCCAGTGATGGGTATTAAGGAGGGCATGTATTCCATGGAGCACTGGGTGTTATAGGCAAACAATGAATCATGGAACACTACATCAAAAACTAATGATGTACTGTATGGTGCTTAACATAACATAATAAAAAAAATTATTAAAACGAAACAAAACAAAACATGGGCATTTGCTTCGTCAAGAGGAGGAGCTTTTCTAGATTTGTAACTTGGAATGCTTTGCAATGGCTGATTGAAACCTTTACCCAAAGTGACCACTGATGACCTTCTCCTCTACTCTTTATCCTTCACCTAGAAATTCCTTCTCTTCCTCAGTATAGCAAGCTCATCTTATTACCCTCTTTTCTGTCCTTAGATCAGAATAAACATTTCTTCTTTATTCTTCAGGTGGTGTTAGGTTATCTGACATTAGTCAACCTCTCCCCACTCTGTAATTTAGCACCCACCTTCAGTGTTTGCTGAATTTTATCTAGGACAGGTAAGCCCCCGAGGCATCTTCAGAAACAAGTGGGAGGTACTCAAAGCTCCTAACTAGGATTTGGTTTAGTTTGCTGATTGTTGGCCCCAGGGTTGAGTCAGGATTCTAAAGGAAAAGAAATGCTAACTCTTTCAGGACCTGCAAGTCTTTGCAGTCAATATCCATGAGCATGACCTTAAAAGTAGATCAGTGCATTGTCCCACCCTGGAAAAGTACATTTTCAAGGGGAAAAGAATTAAGACTCCACAATCGGAGTCCTATTATCAAGGGGAAGCCAATTTTAAAACATAAGGACTTTTAGATATACTAACCCCTAGAAATTTTTTATTTCAAAACTTTCTGTTCCTCACCCTTCTGGCTTTGAAGATAACCTTCAGAATGTAAATTGATGCAGCAAGGGTTGAAGCCCAGAACCAAAAATTCTGACGCAACATTTCAAAGACTGTTGCAGCCTCTTTCTTCTGTACTTACTGCTAAGAACACTGTCAGTACTTAAAATGGAATAGCAGTCAGGTTTTGTTAGACATTAACTCAGTACTTGCCTGGAGAGTTTGAGCTCCTCTACCTAGTTAAAAATCACTGCATAGCCTGTTTTACCATGAACAGCTGCCTCTTTTATTCCAGCATCTGACTGAAGGTTTCAGAGGGCAATATATTGTACACATTCAACCGCATAAAGCAGAAGAAAGAGCTACATAGCTCTGCATTCTAGAAGGAACAATAGAGTAGTGGGAGATTTTAGGTTCGGTTCCATTTACAAGCAATTGTTTAAGACCCACTATGTACCTAGATCTGGATTAAATATGAAAATATAAGACAAAATCGCTATCCTCAAGGGGTACACCATCCAGGAAGGGTGGGTAGGACAGATAGAGAAAAATAATTACCATATGTAGTATAAAAACAGTGTAAGTTCGGAAGTAGGAATGGGCCTGTCATTGCTATTATTTTTTTAATAATGAATTCTTTCCCAACAGTGGCCACCGTTGACCATTTATTTCGTTTTGGTCCTGTCTTCAGTGCTTTATGCACTTTATCTCAGTTCATCCACACAACAACCCACGAGGTCAGTATTCATTTTGTGGTTGAGGAAACAGGCTGAGAGGAAGTAAGTAATTTGTCCTAAATCTTATAAGAGATAAGTAGAGAACGGGGAACTCGACCTCTACTCTGTTTAATTTTAAGCTCCTTACCATCACTCGTTTGCAAAATTGTTTCCTCAGAAGGGTGAATGTTACTAGGGGGCCTGGGAGATGTAAATTCCAGAGACAATCCCAGAAATCTCAGGGAATTGGAGATGATGCATTTTCTAGACAATTCTTAGGATTTTTTTTTTTTCTTCATGCATTGGCGCTTTCGCAGCAACAGGCTTATGATGACCACAACTAATGACCCTAAACTGACAAAGTTAAGGAAAGATTCAAGATTTAAGTGAGATATTATTTCCTTGTAGTCTACTGATAGCTATCTACCCCTTGTGGGAATATAAACATCTATATACGTAGTCACAAAAACAAACAGAAAACATTTGGTAGATTTTCTGCTAGACGGTCTAAATGTTGCTGTATGATGAATTCAATCAGTTTTGTTTTTCCCTCTTTTGGAAGGTACTATCATAAATAGCATTTGACTTTTCTTGGGTAATTGGTTAATTTTAAATGGAATATTGAAAAGGAACATACACCAAAAATCACACATTTCTGTGTGGTTGATTCAATTTACTCAAATCTAATGGAAAAATGTGTTCATTTCCATTTTTTAAAAAAATCAACAGATTCAGAGCAAAAGGAAAATATAGCTAAGGCAATAAAAAAAAAACCTACTTTTGCTGTTAGTGAATGTTTAGAAGCTGAGATTATAATATATATTGTATTGCTGTTTTTGAAATAGCATTATTTAGATATTCTCTACTAGTTTGGTATTAACACTAACATGAATTTAAAAGATAGAGAAATATGAATATATTTTAATGTCAGAAATTCTTACATTTGGTGGGAGTTAAAAGTTTGTAACTTTTATTATCCCTTGAAACTTCAAATTCTACTTACTTACCTAATATAGATATATTAGTATATATATATATATATATACATATGTATATGTATATATATATATAAAACTATTACTTACCTAATACATAAAGTAAAGCATTTTTAGTAAACTTGCTTTCAAATGGATGGATGAAATTCATATTTTATACACAGATCATCTAATTCTTTACTGTATTCTTTAAATGGAAATTTGTTTTTTTTGCCTGACAAATAGAATGGAATTTCCATTATTAGAGTCTTATTTTATTTATTTCCTATTTGTCACTCTTTTGTAGTTGAGATAAAATGCAGAATTAAATTTTGTATCAAATTGCCTTAAAGATAGCTGTCAGTAATTTCCTCTTTGCCTCCATAGTCACTTTCAAGGGACCTGCACTCCCTCTAGCTCCAGCATGAGATGTCCTTTGAGCTATGTGACTTTCATCCTCAACCCTTCCATTCCTATTCCTCTTTCAGATAACTCATTGAGGGAGCCAAGAATGAGTCCCTGACCTCACTTGGCCCATCAGGTGTGGATTAGAGAAATGAGACTTTGGTGAGCAGCTGAGCTAGAAGTCCCTGTGCATTCTTCCATCCAAGTACTAACCAGGCCCAATGCTGCTTAGCTTCTGAGATCAGATGAGATCCGGTGTGTTCAGGGTGGTATGGCTATAGACAGTCCCTGTGCATTCTGGTGTTGAGTTCTCTATTTCTGGATGGTCTAGATGAGGGAGGCCATTTGTAAACCATGGGATAAATGACTTAAGTGAGAAGCTGGTTTAGAGTGAGAGACACATATATGCACAAAGACATAGACTATAAGGGACATATCCTCTCTTCTACCCTGTAGCCCTCACCCCAACCCCCCCAACCCCCCACATACCTAGCTGCCTGACAACTATTTGGTTTTTCTGGAGACCCTTCTGTAATTCGTACAGTGAGATTGGTTGAGATTGAAATAAAGCCAGTTTTTCCTTGAAGTATATTGGGTGGGTGTTTTTGCCTTGCAATCAAATGGGCACTGTTTAACATAGGCAAAAAAAAAAAAAAAAGATTCTTTATCTTCAGTCTTGAATGACAGAGGATGCTGAGTGTTTGATATGTGCTTAAAGCTAATATAGTCTGTGTAGTGGATATATGGTGTTTTCTCCTGTCCAGCACCCATTTGCTTCTGATCATTGCCATTCTTTTGATAATCATACTTTGATTTTCCTTTGGTCAAGTACCTCTTCTCACTTCTTAGCTCGTATAATTTGTACAAAGTTGATCCCTATGTCCAGACCGATTCAGAGATGGATATTTTACTCAAGTTACATACATGGCACCCCATTCTAGGAATGTGTCAATTACCATTGGGAAAGAAAAGTTGAGGGCAGTGTAAGCCTGGAATTGCTGAGAACAACCACATGGAAAGAACCCACCAAATGATAAAACCAATACAGAAGAAAGCTGGACAAACTGTGGAAGGATGAACCCTGGCATTGTTTGAACCCCTGGATTCAGCTGTATCAGAAGGAAGGATTAACACTGAACTCTTTAGTTTGTGGAGACAATGACACCCTCCCCTCCCCATCCATTTTTCCTCTATGGCAGTTTGAGTTGTTTCTGTCACATAATATGGACTAAAATATCCTGTGAATATGACATGGGAAACAAGATCTGGAACCTATCCATAAATAATTTTCTATAAGTAGGATAAAGAAGATTAATAGGCATGTAGTCATTAGAAAACAATATAAAATATATTATTAAATGTCAGGCTACTGAAATAATCTCAATATTGTCCCTCAAGATGCTGATAGTAAAGAAAGTTTAGAATCTCTATTCATGGACGCCTGTGGCTCAGTCATTAAGCATCTGCCTTCAGCTCAGGTCATGATCCCCGGGTCCTGGGATCGAGCCCCACATCGGGCTCCCTGCTCAGCAGGAAGCCTGCTTCTCCCTCTCACACTCCCCCTGCTTGTGTTTCCTCTCTCTCTGTGTCTCTCTCTGTCAAATAAATAAATAAAATCTTAAAAAAAAAAAAGAATCTCTATTCATTACGTAGAATCTCTATTCAATCTTGAATTACATTTGAAAGTGCTGCCCCATCTTCATAGTGAGCAGATATGAAGACAAAGTACCTGGAATGTGGCAGGTAAGTACCTGTATTTTGCATCAGATCATAAAGAAATCTGAAGAAAAATAAGAGAAGCATTTGTATTTCACATTAGACAAAATAAATGTACTAATAAATCATGAGAAAAGAAGCAACTTTCACCAACCACAAAAAATAAAGCAAAAACTAAACCAACCAAACAAAACCAAGAGAGATGTTTTTAAAATTGGTTATGTTAAGGTTTTCTTTGATTCTTAATTGCCACTTGGAATTATCTCATCCATTTTATTTGTACCATTGCCAACCAGGATACTAAATATATTTCCTTTCTCACAAATGCTAATTCACTTTATCCATTTTTACGTACACAGGTAGGCTGGTAAAGCAGAGGTGGAAAACAGAACAGAGCAAGCCTCGCTTAGCCCAGGGATTTCTAATGAGGTCCATGATTGGGCTTCAGGGGCATCTGTACTTCTCCAGAAATTGTCAAAATTTGTGCAAATGTGCATTTTTTTTGCTGCAAGAGAAAATATAATTTTCATCAGTTTCTCAAATGGATCTATGATCCCAGAAAACATTATAATGTCCTGTCAATTGAGGGCCATTTATAAGACGCTATTTATCATAGGTACATATTAGTATATGCTATCATATTAAGATACTATTGGCATTTTAAAGTAAACTATAGAGAAGACTACCAGTCCTAAATACATTTTAGAATTAAATACATTTTTCCTACATAAAATCCACCCATGCGGGCTATAACCAAGTAATGATTATTTCAGGATATTTAGCTTAAAAATATATAGCAATTATCATCTGTATCAAAATTATATTTTGACTAATTCACATTTATTATCTATCTCTGCTACTTTCTGGGTATTAGCTTTATTCTGGTTGAGTGACTTCCTCCATTTTCAAGAAACAAGTCTTCACATAGCTCCTGACCTTTACATTCCTCAACTTTTTCACTAGGAAATGTCTATTTCTTTTTAACATTTCCCATTTGAAAAATCTTAGGGAAAATATTTAGTCGGTCTCACATACTCCCTCCTGTTTCCCCGAGACTAAGAGAATGGGTGCTATGGCTAACAGATTTTATTAGAACATGCTTGGATAAAAGCACATACCCCACCCCCTCCCTGGGTCCTATTATTCCCAGGAGATATGAAGGATGATGGGAAAATAAAATGATAAATACTGGTTAGAGGGAATGTATTCCAGGAATTAATGTGAAATACAGCACAAATATTTGAAAGACCATGGAAATTTGCAAGTTCAACTTGAGCGGTAGCATTCCCTCTGGGTTGTAAGAAGTACAGATTATAAGTAGACAAGGGCCAGTTTAGGAAGACTGTGTATGCTGTGATAAGGGATTGAGATGTTATCCCACATTCCAGTGTGTTGTAAATACTGCACTGGCCTCATAGGATGGAGGGGATTTGTTAAAATGCAGATTCACAGACACAACAGACACAATCCAAATCACTAGAGACCTGAGAGCCTGCATTTTAGGAAAGCACCTCAGGTGATGCTTATGCCTACTAAATACTGAAAACCTCTGCTAAGAAGAACAGAAAAATATGAAGAAACTAAATGGTACAAAGGAAAACATCTGTTAATATGGCTATAGGCCCCAGATTAAGTCGCTTTAGTTCCATCTGGCCATGTGTGGGTTTGTGGCATGTGAGGGCTGCACATCCTGTATATATGCCTCAGAGTGATTTTGTTCTAGCTAAACATTGCAAGGAAAACTCCCTGATGGTGAAGTATCCTTACTTTAACTTATTCAAAGGAAGCTTTAAAACCCTAGAGAATTGGGATCCCTCTAAGCATGAAAAGTTCTCTGTCTTTCAAAGCAGATTCTGAGAGACTTAAGAAAACAGACCGTAACTCGAGATGATTAACGGGAGACATGCTGGTAATAAGCGTATTGTCCTTCATCAGGAAAATTCAAGTGTTATATAAGTATCCAGTTTGCATAAGTTTTCTTGACTACCTTTATTAAACAATTTTACTAATCGGTATCAATGAGGAAAAGGTTTCTGCTACAGTGGATTATTCTTTGTTATTTTATAAATAGTGTTTGGGCTAAACAACAAGTGTCCTAATGGTTTTGCTCATGGGTTCCCAGTGTTTGACCCAGGATTTAGGCTGAGTAGACAAGAGATTACATGAAAATCACTGTAGCTTTTTTCTTCTTTGAAAACAAAGAAGTCCAAAAATTGGGTTCCTTTTTAGCTCAGAATATTCAACCCTCCTGGCCTCAACCCTCCTGTTGAAGAGTTGTGTGTTCTTGAGAAACTAATATTTTAAAGTTTTGTCTATAAAACTGGGGTAATCATGCCATCTCACTCATCCCCTCAAGACAATGAGAGTCAAATAAAATGACGTAATGGAAAAACCTCATTGAAATATACACTCTTTTATAAAAGCAACGAGCTAGTGTACAAAAGAAAGTGTGGCCAGTTACACAAAATTTACTGTGAAATATATCATTGCCTCAAGGAGCATAAAATCTAAGACAATACATAGGTAGGAATAAAAGAGCTCCCTGCAAATACTATTGTAACTGGGAAAAATTGTGAAATCTGGACATAAAATAAGTGTCAAGCTTCTGGAAATGTGCCCGTTTACAGCAGAGTTGTTGACATCAAGTAGAGCAATGATGCCATTTAAAATTCTGACCAACTGTCATTACTTGTTTGTTTTGTTTTGTTTGGAGTATTACTTCCTGGCCTTTCCGGTCTTTCATGCTAGGCAGATAGCAAGATTTGAAAGTAGGTATGTACCTGTTTGAGTCCATAAGTGAAATGAAGGCTTCAGAGAGAGATCTGCTCCTTCAAAGACTTCCTTTGGGTTTTTTGATGTGACCCGATCTTAATGTTTAGAGTTTGGTCCCAACAAGCCACCTTTGGTTTACTGGCCTCTGCAACATAGACCTCACTCTGCTCTTTGGTCAGTTATCGTGTTGTTTCGTGCTGTCATTACATCCATCTTGCTTGGCAGCTTCATTGTTCTTACCCTGAGTCTCACAGCTCCTTTGCATACAAGAATATCTGGATAGAGTTATTGCTCCTTTGGTACAGTGGTTTGGCCTGCTTTTTCTCAAACCTAGTGAAAAAATAAACAAGTTGAAAGAGTGTCTGTGGTGTAAGGATTTCTTTTGAGAAGATTATTAACAGCCTCTGGTACACAATTCAGTTCATGGCATTGGCAGAGATGGACAGCTTGTGAGTGTGTTTATTGCTGTTTTTTATAATAGGATCATATACATTCATCCATGACAATCAAAGGGGCACTATTTGTCTAGGTGCCCAACAGTTGAGCTCCTTTAAGATAGCCTGAATATTTGTCAGGGAGGAAAAGTCCATTTTTTTAAAACCTCCTAGACATATGGGACTGTTGTTAGCTTGAGAGAAAGAGTGTGTGTGTGTGCGTGTGTGTGTGTGTGTGTATAAGTGTGCAGGAGCACCTCCTAACAGACGAACAAATATGAGACACCCGTGAGTCTCTCCTCTCCAGCATGTATACGTAGGTTCAGATCCTCCGATATAGCTGAGATTGGCAGCAGACCTTTAGCAGGATTGGGCAATGCTTGGTAAAACTCCAGATAGTTTTTAAGCCTTTACTTTCTCTCCAAGCATAGCTTTGGAATCAGACAAGTCTTGGGTTCAAAAGTGAGCGCCTTTTGCCTTTGTGTCATCTCCCTTATGTTACTTAAGCTTTCTGTAAATTGGGGACAGTAACCTCTCATAGGTTTGTTGTAAGGTTTAAATGTATAGTATATAAAAGGCCCAAAATAATACCTGACATATAAAAGGTACTCAGTAAATATTAGAGATCTATCTCATTGTCAGTTATGTTTTTCCACCTTGTGTTTATGTGTTGTGATGGCATGAGATGTATCTGTTCGTATTTTCCATTGGCCAATATTTTTCTTTAGAGGATTTTGCAACCTTAATTCCTTGAAAGCCTGACATTTTTATGCATCTTATGTATGCATCTTGGAGAATCTCAAAACGGCTTTGATTAGCAAACTTAATAAAGGCATAGCTAAGTTAAACAAAGCAAACTCCTTGTTCTGTTAATAAATCTCTTTCAATAAGACTCCGGATTATGGTAAGAGTTACCTGAGGATAAAATATTAATTTGTTTTTAATTTGGTGCACTGCGGTGAAGTATGGTGATATTATTAAACTCAACTTTTCTCTGACTTGGGGGGTGAAACTAAATCACCAAGTAGTAAGGCCACATACCACAGCAACACACCTGCTGAAGGGTTTTGAAAACACTGCAAATTTAGGATAAAATTTAATCAGCTGGAGGAAAGCTATTTATTTAATATACATTAACACATCATAGGTGAATGATATCAAGTGGTTTACCTTGATTTGAAATATTTAAAGGCATTCAGCACAATAGAATAGTTTATCTTCTATGGCTTTCCTATGGATGGGCTCTATGATTTAAAAATCTTTTTACAAAAGAAGAGAAAAAGGGGAAGTTGGTAGTAAGAAAGCTGAATTTCAGAGGTCCATTTACATACTACTGAAAATTGCATAAGCAACAGTGAGAGCATTTAAACTATTAAAATACTGGCTGGCATTAGTAGAGTTTGGTTTCCCTTCTTTCTTTGCTCACAGTGTTGAACATTATAACTAATGCAATCTTATCAGTCTCCTATGAAAACGCTTTTGCTATTTTTCCATCACTGAGTGCAGGAGTAAAATACTCATCTGCCTTCCAAGATCTGGCAGGAAACAAAGTAAGTGAAGTGGGCTGGGCAGGGTCTGTGGCCAACTGGATGTCACATACCACAGGCCATTGAAACTCACCTCCATGATTATTGCCACATCTAAGTTTTCGAGAAAAGACAAAAATAGGGATTAAAAGTGTCCCTTTGTGTAATCTATAGGAAATTAAAAACCTGTCCTACTTTAGGGAGCAAATTTGAGCTGCATAGCTTTGTCTGACTCTTTACTCAGGGACAAAAGGCCATACCCAATCTGGATTGATTGATTGATTGATTGATCGATTGATTAAAAATATTGAAAAGCTTATCTTAGATTTAAAAAAGCAGCAAAAGCATAAACAGTGATTCCCTGAATTCACATTGTATAAATGTGAAAAGCTGTTACACTAATATGAATTTTAACAAAAAGTATGATAGTTGTGAAAACTTATTATACATTCACTTGATATTTAGTATACATTTCTTAACATATTCCCCTATGCCTTGCCCCAAGATGTCATACCCACAACTTTTCTTTAACTTTTTAACTTTATCTTTTGTCTTATTGCTTTCCTCTTACCTACCACTACCACCCCCTACTCCCACCTTTTACATATACAAAGCACTTGCCCTCTTGTTATGTCAAATTGTTTATCTTTTCCGGAGCACATCAATCACTTTCCTACCCCCCTGCTCTCTTCCTAGTCCCCTTTTCACACACCAGCTCACGAAATCTCTGTATCTTCTTTCAAGTACCCTCATGTGACAAGTCTTCTGAGTTTTTTGAGAGCATCTGATCCCAGGGCTAAGATCAAATCATTGCTCATTAATTGCACTTCCCTACTTCATTGCATTATAATTACTTATTTGCATGTCTATTTTATTATCACTCTTCCATCTCTGTTTGCTCCAGTGTTGCAGGGAAGAAAAGCACAATGACCATAGACAAAGTATACATAGTCGGATTTGGCAACCAGAGAGCCTTCCTGATTTGTTATGAGGTCACCGTTAGTTACTACCATTCCTTCTGGAGATAAGACCACCTCATGGGGATAGGAGCTAGGCTCAAAGGCTGTCCACTTGGATTGCTTCATAGAGTGGATATTTGGAATTTCTGAGTCAAGTTCGGTGGGGCAGATGACCCATCGTTCTTTGTTTAATAAGGCTGATTTTGTAATCTTAGTTCAATCCAAGCCTGGGTAATCTTTTCTGCCTCATTCCAGTCTCCCAGCCTTGGCACTCACATGAGAAAGCTTTATCAGGGAGGCAGGGAAGGGGGAGACCCTTCATGATATAACTTTGATGAGTAACTTGAGCTATTGAGCATTTATTTTCCATGATCTCTACAAACAACTCATTCTCAGCCCCTCTTGCTGCTCATCATGGTTGCCCTAGAAGTCAGTTTTGAAAGCTTTCTTATTCTAACCAGACTGGGAGATTTTCATGAGGGCAGGAGCTGTATCTTATTAACCTTTGTATCCTCAGTGCCTAACAAACAAAAGGAGCTCAAATACTTGTTAAGTGAACAGTCTAGCGGGAAGGATGACTATAAAGGGGGTGTAAATTCTTGTTTTTCACTTATAGCTAACATTTTGTGACCTAGGCTGCCAGATGTATCATGGGCTTCTTGACCAATCTCACATTTACTAAACAAATAAAATGATGGCTAATAGGACACCATGTTGGCACTTTCTTCACATTTTAGGCAGATGGAGCAAACATAATTTACTATGGTTTTATTTTATTTTCTTTCAGCCCTTATTGAACTTGGAGTTTACCCAAGGTTTCTCAGCCTGGTCAGGGACCTTGTCAAGATCAATGGCTGTTCTCACCACAGTTTCCTTGCCTCATATTTAAAGTTACAGGCTTTAAAAGAAGATTGAATTTTAAGATTAATTTAAGATTATATTTACTCATTTTGAGTAAGTATAAAGCTGTCTGAGCTTTTGTAGTATGTCTTCTAGTTTTGTCTAAAGACACTTACAAAATAAGATAGTATATCAAAATGATAATCAAGTTAGTAAAAATAGCAGTCATTCATTGAACATTTAATATATGCCATGGTCTGTACCAAGCACTTTAGAGAAAGGATATATTTACTTTGCAACCACCTTGTGAGTTATAGATGAGATCCTACAACTCAAAGATGTTAAGTAAACCACCCAGGTGTGTAAGCTATTAAATGTTCATCTGGCTTTCAAGCCTGAACTCCTTCTATGATACCAAAATCTGAGAGTGCAGTTTTACTTCCATTGTCTTCACAATTCAAAATCCAAAGTAAATCATTTTAATAATTCCACAGTTCTCTAAATGAGGAGCAGTCTGAGAAATTGCAGCACCCTCAGAGATAAGAGGGTGAATGCAAGGCCTGCTCCCAGGAAATGTGTTCTCTGCAAGTCCCCCATTTTATACTTTAATGTCAGTCTTGGTCTTTGTTCCATTATAGCTGCCTTATGGCCAAATAAAAAGTAAACATTTTGGTAATTATATCTACTAATTCTGCTTTCCTTTGTGGTCATTATACTAAAATCAGCAATCAAGCGATCTCAGTTTACAAACAGTACCTCACAGGCACTGGAAACCTAGGATAAGACGTGTTGGAAAGGTTTGGAGAGATTACCAATACAGTGTTTACTTCAACACTGAGTAGAGGAAGAGAGGAGGCACTACTTGGCTTCCTTAAGAAGTTGGGATTTAATAACAAACAGAAATATAAAGCACCTTCTCAGGCATGAGGGCTCTGGTTATATGTATGAAAATTAGGTGAATTAATATCAAGTGTGCCTTCTGGATTGGATATTTTACACGGACTTTTCATTCCTTTAAATGTTTACATTTTTAATCTATACTTTTAACAGTAGACATTTACTTAAAGCTATTTTTTTCAATTATGGCATCATAGCTTCTATTAGTTTCTAAGTAGGTGTGAATACTTCTTTGCATATTTTGTGTATATTTAGAATGAATGGGTGTTTGAAGTTAATAGATTGTTTTGATGCTTGAAGTTACTTGGATATCTTAGTACAGACTAATTTCAATTTGTTGAACACTAAAGTAAAAATTAAGATCTCCCTGAGATATTTCAAATTTAGATATTATACAATTTTAATTGAATGTGTGGATTTATTTTGGACTTTATTTGAAATGACTTAAAGAAAATAATCTACAAACTGGACAAAAAAGACATAGGATTTGAAATTTCTATCAGGAATATTTATAAGCTGAAATAGTGAAACACTTGACTAACAGTGGCTTTAATAAATAGGGGTTTATTTTCTTTTTTACGACAAGAAATATGGGGGTAGATGGCTCCTGGAATTGGTTTAGTGATTTAGTAATATCGGGAATGATGTCTCTGTAATCTTCTTGGTTTTTTCCATATAGTGACAAGATGGCTGCCACAGCTCTGAGCATCAAATCCACATTCAAAGCAGGAAGGAGAAGGAATCATTAATCAGGAATCTGTTTTAATCAGGAAAATAAAAGCCTAGAAATCCCTTAAACCAACTTCTGCTTATATGTCATTGGTCAGAACCTTGTTTCATGGCCATCTCTCACTACAAGGAACTCTGGAAAAATGAATATTTTACTTTTCTAGCCACTACACTGGAAGCTAGTCTGGGAGAAGGGAGAGAGAAATGGCTCTTGGATCTGCCGACTAGTTGTATTTTTTTGTTGAATCATATGGTTGTTGAAGCATAAAATAAAATATCTGGAGAGCACTTAGCAGAGAGTCTGACTTAGAGTAAGCAGACATATAGTAGTGATTGTCATTACCAGTAGCAAGGAAATAAGAAGTGCTGACTTGGCAATCTCACCTCTCTTTGTTTATATCCTACACTCTTACGGCATGCTATAAGCCCACTGGAAATAAGGTATTCTATTTTAAAATTTTATTTTAAAACTTTAGAACTTATCACTTTCTTACATTAAATTTCCATGCATGTCTTTATTTGGGCTGATGACTGTAAGATAAAAACAAATCATTTCTGTTTTCTGATTCATGGTATTCTCTACTCTCACAGAAATACGGAGGAAGGAATAGTTATTTGAGGACAGAGTGTCATATTGCCCAAACCTTTCTCTGTCTAACAACATCATTTGATCTGTGATAAAAGGAGAAACAAGATTCTGAGAGGTTGAGCAAATAGCAAATAACTTCACCTCTTGAATGCCCCAGGTTTCTTTCCTATATTAGAAAAATATATTGAAGATTTCCAATCTCTGAATGCAAAGACATGATGAGCATATTATTCTAATGTTGATATAGTACTGTCCTTGGGAAAGGTATGGAAATCTTGGCAAGAAGTGGAGTGTCCCTTTAAAATGACCTTTGATTTGTAACAACAAGAAATAAATTGATTGATTCTAGTTGTCATCAGGCTGACTTTTATTGAAAATTCAAAAAGAGAAAATGTAGCAGCAAGGAATTACATATACTCTAAGCAAACTCTTATTTGATATCCTAGAATAGATTTTATTTCTTTTTTGTTTATCTGTTTGTTTCCCCAAAGCTTACAGGATATTTTATTTCTCAGATTAAGCCACATTTTATTTAGAAGTATACTTTCAGGTCTTAAGACTACCTTTGGTAAAAGGTATATTGGATAACTACAAAGACTTGACCTGGAAGTTGACAGTAATTTTAGTTAACTGGTATGTCGTATCTGAATGTAAGTATTAATAACAACAACAGATATTTAAATCTGTAATGAAACATTTAATTTCAGTTTATTGTGGGAAAAAGACAAATAGAGAGGATTGTGCTCAGCAAGTCAACATATTCAGGTAAAAAAAGTGGGTTAATAAGTTTTCAGGTTTCCAGAATATAATAAGGCATGTCAGTGATCTCTTGACATAATAATACTGTGTAACAAATCACCCCAGAACAGACACACTTTTATTATTTCTCAGGAGTCTATGGGCTGGCTGGGTGGTTATGTCGATATAGGCTGGGTTGATATGAGCTGGGCTAATCGTGCATCTGTGGTCATCTGGCAGGTTAGCAGAAAACTGTCTTGACTATGATGGCTTTAGCTTGGACAGCTTGGCTTTAGTCCATAAGTCTCTCACATGCCTTCATCAGACAAGCCTTGGCATGTTCATTTGATGGTGGAAAGGACCCAAGAATGAGTCAGCCCAGTCATGCAAGAGGGCAAGCAGAAACATACATGTCCTTTTCAAGTCTGCTTGTAGCACATTGGCTAGTATTCCATTGCTGAAAATAAGTCAGATGGTAAAGTCAGTGTGGGAGAGAAGAACACAGTTATGGGCAAAGACCAGGGTGTAGGGAAGTACTATTTGGGATCATTAATGTAACCAAGCTACCACACCAGGCTTGTTTTTGTTTAGAGAGTATAGCAAGAACAAGCCCTGTTCTTTTGAGTACTTTAGGTAACTTTGGTTGTATTGTTAGTTACTAATTGGCTGCAGAATTATCAAACTAGTTTCTATGTAAACTAGTTTGCTTATTTTTTTCAGATGGTAATTATGGTATTCTCAGACTTGATACCAATTTTCTTGTTATTTGTTTGAGAAGTTTTATGAATATTGCAGTTCATTAGCTACATTTCCACAATATGAGCCTTTATGTTTCTTCTCAGTAGATAGAGGCCCCTATCCATGAGAGAGAAAAAAAATTCAAGTATTTCTAGAAATAAATTAGGCTAGACAAGAGGAGAAAGAGTATCTACTGATTGGGATAAATTCTGTATTGGTGTAATGTGCTACATTAAACTATGACACTTGCTTAAAGATTCTTAGATGTAGGATGGTATATATGTTGCATACAGCCATTGAAAAATTTTGCCCTATAAGCACCTCAGAGATGTGACTATCATAATGGCTTAAATACCTGTTTGCAAAATTGTCACTATTAGAAAAATTTATGTTATTACCTTCAAGTTTTTATAACTTTTTGAAAAATTGCCCTATATAAACAGATCATTCTCTGGCAAAGAATCTCACTTTTTGCGGTGGAAGAAATGGGTGGAGTGTTTTCCTTATGCCTTGAGTTTCTGAGGCATATGTTGAAACTTACATATGCCCCTAATCTACACTTAATTATTACTAACTTAATCTGAACTTGGGACTATATGGTGAAAAAGTCCAGGCTAAAATTTCAACATAAAAATTTCAACTTAACTACTTTAAGGAATAAGAGTGAAGAACTACAGCAATTATTTTCCAAGATGGAAAGAAAATGCAAATGAGCACTGTTTGTGAGCTTATGAAAGATATATGAAACAGGATAAAGTGGCCATCTGTTAAAATAATTCAAAAGCAAAAATTTAGTTAGTTATTGACTGGTCTTAATAAGCTCGAATGTTGTCAGTTCACCCACAAAGAATTTCAATCTAAAATCAGCTCTTCATTGTTTTTGAATCAGCATTCCATGATCTGTGTCAGATCACCGTAGCTCATGCACAACAGCAGGGGGACCAGCTGCTGAACATTAAATTAGCAAAATAACAAAAATTCTCCTTGCAAACTCTGATTCCCTCCTTGCCTTCCTCCCACACACAGAAATTGGAGACAACCCCCCCCAAACAAACAAACAAAAATGTAGAGAGATTATTGGGACAAACTGCAATTATATGGCATTGGGTCCTTGTTTTTGTATTTAACCTTGTTTTATATATGTATTAGCTTCTGTTATAGCATGGTATGTAGTAAATAGCTGATAGTAGATGTCTCTATTACTTCTCTCAAGGTTATTTATATTTTCTCACTTGACAAATAAACTCAAATCATAACTCAGATGCTGGTGCTTCTATTTAAAAGGGATATTTCTGGGTTCTCTTCCCCACTCCTCTCTCTCAAATAAATTAGTAAATCTTTTAAAAAATGCAATAGACATTGCTGCTGTAAGTGGTCACAGAGATTGAGGGAGGAAGACTGAGTTTATAGCACTCTTAAAAAAATGCTCTGGTTGTTTCTTGTAATGCTGATGATAACAGAGCAGGTGAAAATTCTAGAAAACGAAGCTTTCTAAAATATAGAATATGAGACTACTTAAGAGGGCAGTAAAATATCGACTCCCATGGAGAATTTTTTTTTAAAGACTATTTATTTGAGAGAGAGAGTGGGCAAGTAGTGAGGGGAGGGGCAGAGGGAAAGAATCTCAAGCAGACTCCCTGCTGATCAAGGAGCCTGATGCCAATGTGGGGCTCGATCTCACCACCCTGAGATCATGACCTGTGCTGAATCCAAGAGCCAGACACTCAACTGACTGAGTCACCCAGGCGCCCCTCCCATGGAGAAGGTTTGAACAGCCCCAGTGAAGACATAATCTGAAAAACTTGTATTTGGAGCAGTGTTTGTGGTTGCGGTGGTGTGCTCTGTTCCCCAGCACAGGGGCTCTGTGGGCTGTATGAGGTCCCCTAACACTCAAGGCGAGAAGGAAAGGCTTAGCTGTGGCTTGTATGGAAAGTGGGTGGATTTAGTTTCATGATGATAATGGATAACGTTTTGCTATAGGAAAAAGAATATGAATGTAATTGGCAAGAGTACTATTATGAGAACACTGCTTTTCCAAACAAAATTCCAAAAACCTTATTGAGTGAATTTCTTGGAAGTTAGTGAGAGTCACAAAGACAACTTTATGAGCTCCAAGTATTCTGTGATGATGTTTTCATTCTCTAGAGCAGGGATCAGCAAACTGTAGCCCACAGGCAAAATCTGGCTCATTGCCTGTTTTTGTTTTGTTTTGTTTTGTTTTAGAGCAATTTTAAGTTTGCAGGAAAACCAAACAGAGTTCCCATTCCTCTTACCTCCTCCACAGTTTCCCTTGCTATTCATATCTTGTGTTGGTGTGATACATTTGTTAAAATTGATTAACCAATATTGGTACATTAGAATTAACTAAAGTCTATAGTTTAGATATTCTTTTTGTTGTAAATTCTATGAGTTTTGACAAATGCGTAATGTCCTGTGTCCACCATTACATCTTATACAGAATAGTTAGAGTCACTCTCCTAAAAATCCCCTGTGCTCCACTCGTTTATCATCCCCCTCCCCATGCTAGGCAGCTACTGATCTTTTATTGTTTCCATAGTTTTTCCTTTTCCAGAATGTCATGTAGTTGGAATCATACAATATATATCCTTTGCAGATCAACTTCTTTCACTTAGCAATATGCATTTAAAGTTTCTCTTCACTGGAAAAAAAATAAAGTTTCTCTTCATCTTGTCATAACTTGATAGCTCATTTTTTAAATTACTGAATACTATTTCATTGTATGGATGTCCCACAGTTTGTTTAGTGATTCACCTCATGAAGGACATCTTGATTGCTTTGAGTTTTTGGCAGTTATGAATAAAGCTGCTATAAATATCCGTGTGTAGGTTTTTGTGTAGACATTAAGTTTTCAACTCCTTTGAGTAAGTACTGAGGAACGTAATTGCTAGAATGTATGGTAAGAGTACATTTACTTTTGTTAAGAAACTGCCAAACTGCCATCCAAAGCAGCTGTACCACTTTGCATTCTTTCCAGCAATGAGTGAGAGCTCTCATTGCTCTTCATCCTTACCAGTCATTGGCATTGCCTGCGTTTTGGATTTTGACCACTCTGATATGTGTTATCAATTGCCTATTTTTGTAAATACAATTTTATTGGAGCATAGATATGCTCCTTCATTTACATATTGTCTGTGACTGCTTTCATGCTACAACGGCAGAGTTGGGTAGCTATGACAAACACCATATGGCCCACAAAGCCTAAGCTATTTACTGTCTGGCTTTTGATGGAAACTTGTTTTAGAATATTTTTTTTCTAACACATTCCCTGATGACTTTTTTAGAATTTATACAAAATTCCTATGAAACATTTGTGTTTTGTTCATTAGAATAATCATGAACCCACCAAGGACTTTCACCAGAGTAGTGGAGTAGATCTATCCCTAATGCAGTAATCGAACAGGTCCATCCTGCAAAGAATTTGGAAATATGAGGCTTTTGGGATCTTTTCTTTGGGGTACATTAAATAAATGGAGGTTGCTCAAAGCCAATAAAATATCATTACAAACTGTGTAACTACAAATAGAATAATCTTGAAATTGTACACGAACTTTGTAGCATGCATATATGGATGTGTCTGTATATATGTACATATATGTGTAAATACTTACTAGTCAAAATTAATCTTTATGAAGGAAAATCCTACATGTGATCGGGATTACTTCCTCCTTCTCACTTTTTAAAAATTATACTCAGCAATAAAAAGGAACACATTACTGAAACATACAATAACATGGATCATCTTAAAAGATGCTAGACAGAAAGAATATGTGAAAAAAAATTAAATAAACAAAAGAAAAGGATATGTGGTTTTCATAAGTGCTTAGTATCAACATTAATATAATATCTTAAAAAAGAAATTGGTTGTTTATGAAAGAATGTGGCTTGGAATATATTCAAACATATAAGTTATTATGGCATGTAAAGATAAAAACTAACTTGTTCTCATGGATTCAATGTGAACTATCTATTGGTCACACCATCCTTTGGAACAGTGTTTTCCAAATCTGGTTGCCAAGATTTCCAAGGCTAACTTCAGTATACCTGATTTATAATCTGAATTATGGATCACCCAAGGTGATTCTGATAGAGTTGTCCCAAAGACCATCGTTTTTTAACTGTACCACATACCTAAGAAATTCTTTGGAAATTGAGAACCAAAGTTCATCATGTCAGTGATGCTTAGGTAATTTAGTTTATTTTTCTTTGTAATTTGTCTATTATCATTAAATGAAATCTCTTTAATGTCCAGTTTCTTTCAGAAATATCGTATTCTTTAAAATAGGACTATGGAATTAGCAGTTTATCTTAAACTCAGTCTTGCTAAAGAAGTAGCCAAAATTTTGATTCACCTCTCGTTCCATGCAGTCACCTAGCATTCTGTCTTAGCTTTCTGATCATGTGGCCACAGGCTGGGCATGGAGACAATGCCTATACAAACTGTCATGGCCACCAACAATGTCAATAGCTGTGTGAGACTGAACTGCTGAGTCACTAGGGCCATTTTTGTTTAGCAAAGCATTGCACACTCAATCTCATACTGCTTTTCGCTTACAAGTTGTAATATGTAGTTCATCCTAAAACATTCTTTAATTCCTGACCTACATGAGAATTAGTTCATGTGCTGTGAAGAGAACAACAGATATGTCCTCTGAGGCAGTAGAATTGTTTTCTGGCACTGATTTTTTCACTTCCTAGCATTAAATTTTAAAACAGGAGGCCATTACTGAGGTGGCTTTAATGCCACGGTGGCCTATGCAAGCAAACCAAAATCTAAGCCTGTAAATGCATCAAGGTTCCAAAATCAAAACGCTAAGGACAACAGATCACAAACAGCCAACTAGACTTTCTTTAAGCTATAGTCAATCAAATAATTTCCTTTCTTTGCTATCACACATTATCTATATAAATGTTTACTCTTGTTCTTGTCTGATAAGCACTCTTAATTACTTATGGTTTGGTGCTGCCTAATTACAATAGATTTTTCTCAAAAAAACTTAGAATTTTGAGTATGTCTCAGTTTAACTTTTAACATTGGATATAGTAAAAAAAAAAAGGTCACAAATTTTCTCTCTTGGCTTCTTCCTTTTTAAAACCCGAATAATGAGGTCCCTAAGGTGGCTCAGTTGGTTAAGCATCCAACTCTCGATTTCAGAGCTCGGGTTATGCTCTCAGGGCTGTGGGATCGAGCCCCTCCATGAGCCTCAAGTTGAGCACCAACACTGAATGTGGAACCTGCTTATGATTCTCTCTTTCCCTCTCCCTCTGCCACCACCCTCTGCTTGTGCATGCAAGTGCACACTCTCTGTCTTAAAAACAAACAAACAGCACTGGGTGTTATACGCAAATCATGGAATACTACATCAAAAATTAATGATGTAAGGTATGGTGATTAACATAACATAATAATAATAATAAAAAAGAAAAAACAAAACAAAACAAACAAACAGAAAATAACACCTGAATAATAATTCTTATTCTTTTGATGTCACACTACTGTGTATCAGTCATGATCGTGTCAGTAAAAGCGCTCACATGAAGCGCATATCTTTTCAACCCACTGCTTTACCTTTCTGTTTGGCTTGGCATCATTTGCTTGGGGTCTTATGAAATGTTCCTTGCTCCTCTCCCACTTTGCAGCCAAGCCTCTCTACAGTTCCCTGTGGATTGCTTCTTTGTGAATCTTCCTAAATCATGCACGTGAGAGCATTTGTACTTTACTTTTAAAACTTCCTAGTTTCTGGCATGGCAATGTTTACTATCCTTTAACATTTGAAACTCCTTACAACGGGGTCCAATATGAACCTTCTTTAGTCGATCTGAATTTAAGCCTGCTGCTCTGTGCACAGTAATTTTTGCTTTGTGCCTCTCTGTGTGCTATTTCATCTGCCGGGAATGCATTTCTTACCCTCCATTTCCGTTTGCCTAGGACACATTTTTTTACCCACCATTTCCATTATAGACTTTTTAGTTCTTTTTTTAAAGCTCAGCTGAAATGTTAACATCATCTGTATTTTGCTAACCCCTCTGACCCAGTACTAATACCTTTTTCCTTTGTGTTCCTCTAACACCTACTTACTTCAAAAACCATCTTTGAGACTTTTGCTTCCTCTCAGTGTAGAGATTTTATATACCTGATTTTATATTTAAAGTATTCATTTCTTTCAAATTTTAATGTTTCTGAAATTGGGGGTTATCTTAAAAGTTCTATGTATACTTCGTGATTTTCTTTTTCCCAAAAAAATTGTTACTTTGATTTAACTTAAATTGATGGTGTCTTATGTTGAATGAATATAGTCTTTGTCCTGTGTCCCTTTGCTGTAATGTAAGTTTTTTGGGCGGTAAGAACCATGTTTTACACCATTTTCTATTTTCCACAGCTCCTTGCACATAATAGATAATCAATAAATGCTTTTAAAAGGAATGGAATACATAAAATGATGAAAAAATGAAAGATATGACTTACTATTCCTTGGGCTGTGTGCGAAATGAGATCCTGCAGTTTGAAGGTTCTCTGGGAGCTCAAATCATAAATCCTCCTTTCTTTGTATCATTCATGCCTATTGTACACCTGTCATGATTTACTGGGAGAGATATGAGGTATATTGTCTCTATGATGTTTTGAGCATGATCTGTTTATTTTTTCTCTGATATCTAGCTACTGCATTAATTTTTATGCCACACTGCTTAAGTAGGCAATAATACTTTCTGCCTTGCTTTATTTTATTTCAGCAATCTTGCTCAGCAGGGAGGCCTATTAGTAGCTTTCTTGGAATCTATTTCCAACAAATCCTTTCTATTTACTGAGTATAACATTTTGCCAAAAGTCATCCAAACAGTTTTGGATTCTCCCTTCTGGTCCTGAATTGGAAGAAACATTAATTTGAATAGCTTCAAATCGATTTCCAAGTATTTCTATGCTTAGAGCATTGAGAGATTTACCTGGAAATTTACTATTCCTCTGTTTTGTACTTCAAGTTTTTTCCTCCATTTTTTTTAAAGCACTTAAATGTTCCAGAAATTATCTTCACTTGATCATTGAACGGAAGCATCTCTTTATTACTTCTCTTTCCCTCCTTGAATTATTATTCTGATTTTTGAAGGATAGAGACAAATAAAAAATAAGAAGCACACCCATGAAATGACTTTCAGCTTTGATCATGCTTTTCTAATCTTTGTCTAGTTAACAAAAATAATTATAGCAGCTAATATTTTGTGTTTAGCCTTTGTCATGTACTGTGGGAAACATTTTATGTCAATTATCTTCATCTTTACAGTAAACCTATGAGCAAGAATTATTATTATTTCTGTCAATTGTAAGCCAGATAATATCACTTCTCAAAATCATCTAATAACTTATTACCTTGAAGGTCCTTGCTATTAACTAAAAGGCTTTTATGGTCTGTTCCCCAGCTGGGATCTCATTACTTCCCTGACCTCATGTACTACTCTATTTCTCATCTCTCTGCTCCAGCTATCCTCATCTCTTGTCAGCATGGTCTTGGCTCAGGGCTTTTGCACTTGCCATTCGTGGAGCACTCTTTCCTTCCATTGATATCAACATGACTTTCTTCAGTTATCACTAAGGTCATCTTCTTGGTGACATTTTACCTGGCTCCATCTAAAATATCTATCTAATATGTACCTAATACCTCTAATAGTTCATATCCTATTGTCTGCTTTATTTTATTTTACTTTCTACATTTATTATGCTCTAATATGTTGTATATTTGTCCTTTTTATTGCTTCCTTTACTTGAAAATATGAAGGCTGGGCCTGTAGCCTCTTCTGTTGACTTCTGCATTCCCAAACCCTGGAATGTTGCCTGACATCTAACAGGCACACAGTAAGTATCTGTTGAATGAATAAATGTATGAATCAGAGATGTTAAGTAATCTTTTAACTAGTAACTTGTGGAGCTAAGATTTAACACAGACCATTTTATTTTTCACATTTAACTTTTGAATATATATTGAATATATTGAATTTGTTATATAAAAAAATGGAAGGTTGTCTGTAGCTTCTCCGTAAGTAATTCATCTACATTATACTGTTTGACAAAGTAGACCAAGACTCTTTGTTCGTGGTTGATATGGTAGATTCCTAAATGTTTTCTGGAAGCATTGTTAGATACATAATGCATATGAGTTGTCTTCTCTGAAATTATTTTTTAATTGAAATGTGTCCATAATCTTGTCATTTCTGAACTGCCAAATTATACTGCAGTCTGTTGATCAAGATTGATTCTGAGCATGTGGGACCCATTTTAAACAAGAAAGAATCTTGTTTGTTTGTAATGTGATGGCTAATGCACTGGAAACAGATTGTATGGACATTAAACTTCTGTCCACACATCTATGTTCAACAACCCAAACAGTAAATATTTGCCTTGATGATTGCTTTTGCTGAAGGGGTGCAAACTGCCATGGCTCCAATTTTTTGGTGTTCTTGTCCTATTTTTTTTTTTTTTTTAGAACTTTGACTTGAATATAAACATTGGCAAAGAAATTATATTCTTTTACTACACATTTTGGGAGACTGGTATGGTGATATTCTCTTGGAACAGAAGTAGAGTATAATCAGTCTGCTAATAGGAGCAGAAAGTCATTTCTTAAAATGATCCTACAGCCACCTTGCTAATGTCGAGGATGATTCGAGCTGACTAATTTGATTGCTGCGTTCTTCCTCCAAGAGGTCTCAATGCATGAAAGAGCTTATATATGTAATTTAGGTTTCCATGATTCCAGCAACCTAATGATGCACAGAAAGCTGAAATAAAATTCCCACTTTTTCCCAGATAGAATATGCACACCTAAACATCTGTCATAGAGACAGAAGGATATTATAGTTGAAGTGAAGATGATAGCTTAATGCCTGTTTGGTGGTTTGATTTCCTAATAGATTATTTGAAAATTGTCCAGCTAGTGCAGTGGGGACCTATTAATATCTTTGTAAATAGCTTTAGGATAGAAAAGGGTAGGAGAGGAAGCTTAGCCTAGTATTCCAGACAGTACTTCCTATGCTATATTGATACCATACTGTGCTATAATCTTATACTTCCAGATGAGTATGTGAGTGGTTTATAGTTGAATCACGGCATGTAATTCACCAACACTACAAAATATCCTTTCTTCTCTCAATTTTTCAATTTCTCATATACCATAGTAGTCCCTGATTCTCTTCCTTTAAGCCCCAGACTGTATTTTTTGAAGCATTCCCTTTTCTCCAATCAGAATTACTACACCTATTCTCCAAATTCATAATGATAAAATCTTGGGGACTAGGCTTACCAGGAAAACTCCCTCTGAAAGAGATCAGAGAAGGAGGAAGGGAAAAAGGATGAGCAAAAAGACCAAATTCGTTATAAATGGAGTTGACATAAGAAATCTAGGATCAGTCAAACGTTAAATTTCTTTTACCTCCATCAGAATAATTTTAACCTAGGGTCAGGCCCATTAATAATAGTGGCTCCATCATGGTCAAGCCAGATAAAAGCAGTATGCCTGTAACCTATAATGTGTTCACAAGTAATTCAAAGATATGAAAATAGACATTTGGGAAGGTATAATTTTGACCTTCACAATTGAAAACCAAGATATTACAACAGTAATTAATTCTTTAGTCATTCTGAAGGTAAAATTTAAAGTTTGCCTTTTGTGTGGACTTTATACTGAAAACATAATTGGGATGATGGAAGTTTCCCTTTCTTTCTTTTGGAGCATCTCCACCCTCCTTTCTATTGTTATCTCCAAGCTCCTGAAAGACAGGACACGTGGAGTTTTTGAACAAGTGGGCTTCTTTCCTAACTTGGTGAGCTGAGCTGGATGACTTAGAAGAAACATTAAAGTTTCTTTTTAATTTTTTTCCTAGAGTCTTGAGCTAGTTATAGAAGGTTAACTTCCTCTTTCTTAGCCTCTAAAGCCTGTCTAATCCATTTTAGTTCTCACTATACATTTATAGATACATACTGAGCTTCTATTATGTTCCAACCACTGTACTAGGTGAAGGTTATAACCATGAAATGTCTATACCAGAATTCTGCTTTTAGACTCAGAACCAGTGTTCAGCAGAATGTACCCTTAACTCACACCAACTCTGATAAAATGTACTTGTCCAAGTCTTTATCTTCAAAATCCTCCTAAGAGCAGGGAAATAGTAACTAAAGAGCCAATCCTTCTTCCCACTGTCCTTCCAGTCTATAATATCTTCACTTGTGAAACAGTGACTGTAATGTTCTTTGTTTCTAGAGTAGATGTTAAATTTCCATATTTATTCTTCTTTTGTGAGTGTGTATTGCTTTTTTCATTCTAAGGTTTTTTCCTAATTTTAGGCAAAGAGCACACGTGTGTGTGTGGGGGGGGTAAAGGACAAAATTATAATATATGAAGATTTACTTGCACCGTGAGATCCATCTGTTTCTGGTAGTCTTGGTTTGGGCACCCCCAGAAGCAGATCCTGAGACAAGGACTCAAGCGCAAATAAATGAATAGGGAAGTAGGGAAAAGACATGGGGAAAGAGAGGTAGCCAGTGTAGGAAACACTATCAAAGCAGCCACTGCTACTGGTTATCAGATTTAACACCTCTGGGAAATTCTGAGAATTTGTGTAAAACACTCGTGGGGTGAGCAAGCTGTGCATTTATGTAGCAATTCCATTCAGCCATTGGTGTAGGCTGCTCTCAGGGGTAGAAGCATTAGTTCCCTGGCATGTGGAGCCTGCTGGATATAGGCACGGCAGCCTTCCAAGGCTTCAGAGACTCTTGGCCAAGGGATGCAGATACTGACAGTTGGTATTTGTGCAGGACCAAACTGAAGTAACAAGACCCAAGGGATGTGGGCTGGGAAACAACAGCATCTGCTAAAGACTGATAGTCCACAATTTTCATGATTCCCAGTTATTTGGCCCATGGAAAATACTTAGCCCATATTTCTCAGCCTATTTTAGGTACTCAAAAGTTTACTTCTTATTCTTTTCAGAAATAAAATTTCTGGATCACAAAATAACTTTTGACATGTTTAATCTTCATATCTGAAAAAATCTATCAATGACAGGATTATTTCTAAACTAGTCTTATTAAGTAGTACTTCAGGGTGTTGTGCATTTGATCAAAACTATTGGCTTTTTGTGATTTTTAAAAAAATGTTTTTAATGCTTAGAATAGACATATGTTAACCAGCATATAGAATTATAAAATGGTAGAGAAATATAACCATACAGATTATGTAATCAGGCCCCTTGCCTCCCAGTAGCTACTTAGTAGATGAGGAAACTAAGGTGTAGTTAGAACCACTTGCTTTAAGTTGTGAAAATAGTCTTTTCTTTTTATAACCCTATATAAAACTGGAGAGAAACTCTGTGTCCATGGTAAAATGTTTTGTTATTCTCGGACTGAGGATTAGATTATAAACTTCTAGAACTAAGGTGAAGTTCTCTACACCTAGAGTCATTGGCCATCATCTTGGAAGTTAAGCCACTTGTCCCTGGGGTTCCTTTTTTCCTTGAGGCAGAGGTACCACAATGATAAGGTTTCCTTTTTTTAAAAAAAGAATTTATTTATTTATTTGATAGAGAGACAGAGAGCACAAACAGGGGGAGCAGCAGGCAGAGGGAGAGGGAGAAGCAGGCTCCCCACAGAGCAGGGAGCCTGATGTGGGATTCAATCCCAGGACCCTGGGATCATGACCAAAGCTGAAGGCAGTCACTTAACTGAGCCACCCAGGCGCCCCATGATAGGGTTTCTCTATCCTGATGTTTCATACATATTGTTCAGATGGTGCACTTATTTTTTTTTTCAACATAGGCTTTACTTTTATCATATGTATTCTCCTAAGGAGTAGCCAGTCTGCTGGTCCCATTTTACATTGAACACTTCGCTTTGATGCTTGGGCTTTATTATTTTATTTCCAGAAAAGTCCCTGTATTGACTTAAATTATAGAGATTTATTATTAAAACTGAAAGGAATAAAGTGTAAAAGCAAGTCGAAGTACTTTAAATTCTCCCCATCTGATCCCTACTAAATATTTACAATGCATAATAAAACAACATAGATTGAATACCTAGACATTCAAATACAGACTTTTTTCTTTCAAGATTTTATTTAAATTCCAGCTAACATATAGTGTAGTATTAGTTTCAGGGATAGAATTTAGGGATTCATCACTTGTATGTAACACACAGTGCTCTTTACAAGTGCCTTACTTAATGCCCAGCACCCAGTTACCCCATCCCTCCACCCACCTCCACTCCAGCAACCCACTGGAGGGTATCTTGTGGTTTGCCTCCCACTCTGTTTTTATCTTATTTCATTTTTCCTTCACTACCCCCATGTTAATCAGTTTTGTTTCTTAAATTCCACATATGAGTGAAATCATATGGTATTTTCTTTCTCTGACTGACTTATTTTGCTTAGCATAATACCCTCTAGTTCCATCCATGTTGTTGCAAATGGCAAGATTTCATTCTTTTTGATGACTGAGTAATATTCTGTTATGTGTAGATACATATATATGTGGTATATATATATATATATATATATATATATACCACATCGTCTTTATCCATTCATCAGTCAATGGACATTTGGGCTCTTTCCATATTTTCGCTATTGTGGATAATGCTGCTATAAACATTGGGGTTCATGTGTCTCTTAGAATTGAAATACAAATAAAAATCACAGTGAAGTAACATGTCACACAAGTCAGAATGGCTAAAATTAACAATTCAGGAAACAACAGATGTTGGTGAGGATGCAGAGAAAGGGGAACCCTCTCACACTATTGGTGGGAATGGAAACTGGTACAGGCACTCTGGAAAACAGTATGGAAATTCGGAAGTTCCTCAAGAAAAAAGTTAAAAATCTGGATTTTCTTTTGATTTGACTCGCTGTTCCATACTTCTCAGCATTGAGGCTACAGAGCCTATGAAAATTTTCTTGAAAATTCTTAAAGGTCTACTAGAATTATTATTTTTTATTTAAATTCAATTAGCCAACATTTAGTACATCATTAGTTTCAGATGTAGTGTTCAATGATTCATCAGTTGTATGTAACACCCAGTGCTCACCACATTATGTGCCCTCCTTAATGCCCATCACCCAGTTACCCCATTCTCCCATCCACCTCCCCTCTAGCAACCCTCAGTTAGTTTCCCAGAGTCAAGAGTCTCTCAGGGTTTGTTTCCCTCTCTGATTTCTTCCATTCAATTTTCCCTCCCTTCCCCTATGATCCTCTGTGCTATTTCTCATTTTCCACATATGAGTGAAACCATATGATAATTGTCTTTCTCTGATTGACTTATTCCACTTAGCATAAAACCCTCCAGTTCCATCCATGTCAATGTAAATGGTAAGTATTCATGGTTTCTGATAGCTAATATTCCATTGTATACATGAACCACATCTTTTTTATTTTAATTTCATTTTATTATGTTAGTCACCATATATTACATCATTAGTTTTTTTTAATTTTACTTTATTATGTTATGTTAGTCACCATACATTACATCATTAGTTTTTTATATACTGTTTCATGATTCATTGTTTGTGTATAACACCGAGTGCTCCATGAAATATGTGCCCTTCTTAATACCCATCACCGGGCTAACTCATCCCCTGACCCCCCTCCCCTCTAAAACCTTCAGTTTGTTTCTCAGAGTCCATGGTCTCTCATGGTTCATCTCCCCCTCCGACTCCCCCCCCCTTCATTTTTCCCTTCTTACTATCTTCTTCTTTTTTGACATATAATGTATTATTTGTTTCAGAGGTACAAGTCTGTCATTCATCAGTCTTACACAATTCACAGAGCTCACCATAGCACATACCCTCCCCAGTGTCTATCACCCAGCCACCCCATGCCTCCCACCCCCCACCACTCCAGCAACCCTCAGTTTGTTTCCTGAGATTAAGAGTCATTTGTGGTTTGTCTCCCTTTCTGGTTTCATCTTGTTTCATCTTTTCCTCCCTTCCCTATGCTCTTCTGTCCTGTTTCTTAAATTCCTCATATCAGTGAGATCATATGATACTTATCTTTCTCTGATTGACTTATTTCGCTCAGCATAATACTCTGTTTCCATCCAAGTCGTGGCAAATGGCAAGATTTTGTTTTTTGATGGCTGCATAATATTCCATGGTATATATATTCCAAATCTTCTTTATCGATTCATCAGTTGATGGACATCATGGCTCTTTCCACAGTTTGGCTATTGTGGACATTGCTGCTGTAAACATTGGGATGCATGTACCCCTTTGGATCACTACATTTGTATCTTTGGGGTAAATACCCAGTAGTACAATTGCTGGGTCATAGGGTAGCTCTATTTTTGACTTTTTGAGGAACCTCCATACTATTTTCCAAAGTGGCTGCACCAGCTTGCATTCCCACCAACAGAGTAGGAGGGTTCCCCTTTCTCTGCACCCTTGCCAACATCTGTCATTTCCTGACTTGTTAATTTTAGCCATTCTGACTGGTGTGAGGTGGTATCTCATTGAGGTTTTGATTTGGATTTCCCTGATGCCGGGTGATGTTGAACACTTTTTCATGTGTTTGTTGGCCATTTGGATGTCTTCTTTGCAGAAATGTCTGTTCATGTCTTCTGCCCTTTTCTCGACTGGATTATTTGTTCTTTGGGTGTTGAGTTTAATAAATTCTTTATAGATTTTGGATACTAGCCCTTTATCTGATATGTCATTTGCAATTATCTTCTCCCATTCTGTCAATTGTCTTTTGGTTTTGTTGACTGTTTCCTTTGCTGTGTTTTTTATCTTGATGAAGTCCCAATAGTTCACTTTTGCCCTTGCTTACCTTGCCTTTGGCTATGTGTCTAGGAAGTAGTTGCTGCTGCTGAGGTTGAAGAGGTTGCTGCCTGTGTTCTCCTCTAGGATTCTGGTGGATTCCTGTCTCACATTTAGGTCTTTCAACCATTTTGAGTCTATTTTTTGTGTGTGGTGTAAGGAAATGGCCAAGTTTCATTCTTTTGCATGTGACTGTCCCCTACACCATTTGTTGAACAGACTGTCTTTTTTCCATCGGACATTCTTTCCTGCTTTGTCAAAGATTAGTTGACCATAGAGTTGAGGGTCCATTTCTAGCCTCTCTATTCTGTTCCATTGATCTATGTGTCTGTTTTTGTGCCAGTACAATACTGTCTTGATGATGACAGCTTTGTAATAGAGCTTGAAGTCTGGAATTGTGATGCCACCAGCTTTGCTTTGCTTTTTCAACAATTCTCTGGCTATTCGGGGTCTTTTCTGGTTCCATACAAATTTTAGGATTATTTGTTCCATTTCTTTGAAAAAAGCTGATGGTATTTTGTTAGGGATTGAACTGAATGTGTAGATTGCTCTAGGTAGCATAGACTTTTTCACAATGTTTGTTCTTCCAATCCATGAGCATGGAACGTTTTTCCATTTCTTTGTGTCTTCCTCAATTTCTTTCATGAGTATTCTATAGTTTTCTGTGTACAGATTCTTTGCCTCTTTGGTTAGATTTATTCCTAGGTATCTTATGGTTTTGGGTGCAATTGTAAATGGGATCGACTCCTTAATTTCTCTTTCTTCTGCCTGGTTGTTGGTGTATAGAAATGCCACTGATTTTTGTGCATTGATTTTATATCCTGCCACTTTACTGAATTCCTGTATGAGTTTTAGCAGTTTTGGGGTGGAGTCTTGAGTTTTTCACATAAAGTATCATATCATCAGCAAAGAGTGAGAGTTTGACTTCTTTGCTGATTCGGATGCTTCTTATTTCTTTTTGTTGTCTGATTGCTGTGGCTAGGACTTCTAATACTATGTTGAATAGCAGTGGTGATAGTGGACATCCCTGCCATGTTCCTGACCTTAGGGGAAAAGCTCTCAGTTTTTCCCCATTGAGTATGATATTCGTTGTGGTTTTTCATAGATGGCTTTTATGATATTGAGGTATTTTCCCTCTATCTCTACACTATGAAGAGTTTTAATCAAGAAACGATGTACTTTGTCAAATGCTGTTTCTGCATCTATTGAGAGGATCATATGATTCTTGTTCTTTCTTTTATTAATGTATTGTATCACATTGATTGATTTGTGGATGTTGAAGCAACCTTGTAGCCCAGGAATAAATCCCACTTGGTCGTGGCGAATAATCCTTTTAATGTACTGTTGGATCCTATTGGCTAGTATTTTGGTGAGAATTTTTGCAGCCATTTTCATCAGGGATATTGGTCTGTAATTCTCCTTTTTGATGAGGTCTTTGTCTGGTTTTGGGATCAAGTAATGCTGTCCTCATAAAATGAGTTTTGAAGTTTTCCTCCCATTTCTATTTTTTGGAACAGTTTCAGAAGAATAGGTATTAATTCTTCTTTAAATGTTTTGTACACTTCTCTGGGAAGCCATCTGGCCCTGGACTCTTGTTTGTTGGAAGAGTTTTGATTACTGCTTCAATTTCCTTACCTTTTATGGGTCTGTTAAGGTTTTCTTTTTCCTCCTGGTTCAGTTTTGGTAGTTTATACCTCTCTAGGAATGCATCCATTTCTTCCAGATTATCTAATTTTCTGGCATATAGTTGCTTATGATATGTTATCATTGTTTGTATTTCTTTGGTGTTGGTTGTGATCTCTCCTCTTTCATTCATGATTTTATTTATTTGGTTCCTTTCTCTTTTCTTTTTTATAAGTCTGGCCAGGGATTTATCAATCTTAATAATTCTTTCAAAGAACCAGCTCCTAGTTTTGTTGATCTGTTCTACTGTTCTTTTGGTTTCTATTTCATTGATTTCTGCTCTGATCTTTATTATTTCTCTTCTCCTGCTGCGTATAGGCTTTATTTGCTCTTCTTTCTCCAGCTCCCTTAGGTGTAAGCTTAGGTTGTGTATTTGAGAACTTTCTTGTTTCTTGAGAAGGCTTGTATTGCTATATACTTTCCTCTTATGCATCCCAAAGATTTTGAACAGTTATGTTTTCATTTTCATTGGTTTCCATGAATTTTTTAAATTCTTCTTTAATTTCTTGGTTGACCCATTCCTTCTTTAGTAGGATGCTTTTTAGCCTCCATGTATTTGAGTTCTTTCTGACTTTCCTCTTGTGATTGAGTTCTAGTTTCAAAGCATTGTGGTCCAAAAATATGCAGAGAATGATATCAATCTTTTGGTACATGTTGAGACATGATTTGTGACCTAGGATGTGATCTATTCTGGAGAATGTTCCATGGGCACTAGAGAAGAATGTGTATTCTGTTGCTTTGGGATGGGAATGTTCTGAATACATCTGTGAAGTCCATTTGGTCCAGTGTGTCATTTAAAGTCTTTATTTCCTTGTTGATCTTTTGCTTAGATGACCTGTCCATTTCCGTGAGGGGGGTGTTAAAGTCCCCCACTATTATTGTATTATTGTCGATGTGTTTCTTTGCTTTTGTTATTAATTGGCTTATATAATTGGCTGCTCCCATGTTAGAGGCATAGATATTTACAACTGTTAGATCTTC
The DNA here is from genome assembly GCF_037043125.1 of Eumetopias jubatus. Lineage (NCBI taxonomy): Eukaryota > Metazoa > Chordata > Mammalia > Carnivora > Otariidae > Eumetopias > Eumetopias jubatus. The sequence goes on from NW_028274811.1 coordinate 101,160,557, forward strand.
TTGTTGGATAGACTGTTCAAGAAGGATATAGTGTCCTTCCTCATCTCTTATTATAGTCTTTCGTTTAAAATCTAATTTGTCTGATATAAGGATTGCCACCCCAGCTTTCTTTTGGTATCCATTAGCATGGTAAGTGGTTTTCCACCCCCTCACTTTCAATCTGGAGGTGCCTTTGGGTTTAAATGAGTCTCTTGCAGGCAGCATATTGATGGGTCTTGTTTTTTATCCAATATGATACCCTGTGACTTTTGATTGGGGTATTTAGCCCATTTACATTCAGGGTAACTATTGAAAGCTATGAATTTAGTGCAATTGTATTGCCTGTAAGGTGACTGTTACTGTATATTGTCTCTAGTCCTTTCTTGTCTATGTTACTTTTAGGCTCTCTCTTTGCTTAGAGGACCCCTTTCAATATTTCTTGTAGGGCTGGTTTGGTGTTCACAAATTCTTTTAGTTTTTGTTTGTCCTGGCGCTTTTTATCTCTCCTTCTATTTTCAATAGATAGCTGGATATAGCATTCTTGGTTGCATATATTTCTTGTTTAGTGCTCTGAATGTATCATTCAATCCCTTCTGGCCTGTCAGGTCTCTGTGGATAGGTCTGCTGCCAATCTAATGTTTCCGCTGTTGTAGGTTATTGACCTCTTGTCCCGAGCTGCTTTCAGGATTTTCTCTTTGTCTCTGAGATTTGTTAAGTTTTACTATTAGATGTCGGGGAGTTCACCTATTTTTATTGATTTTGAGGTGGGTTCTCTGTGCCTCCTGGATTTTGATGCCTGTTTCTTTCCTCAAATTAGGGAAGTTCTCCACTATAATTTGCTCCAATATGCCTCTGCCCCTCTCTCTTTCTTCATCTTCTGGGATCCTAAGTATTCTAATACTGTTTTGTCCTATGGTATCACTTATTTCTCGAATTCTCCCCCCATGATCCAGTTGTTTATCTCTTTTTCTGAGCTTCTTTAATTCTCCATTATTTGGTCTTCTATATCACTAATTCTCTCTTCTGCCTCATTTATCCTAGAGTTAGAGCTTCCATTTTTTATTTCACCTCATTAATAGCCTTTTTGATTTTGACTTTGTTACAGACTTTAGTTCTTTTATTTTCCCAGAAAGGGATTCTCTAGTATCGTACATTCTTTTTTCAAGCCCAGCTAGTATCTTTATAATCATCATTCTGAACTCCAGTTCTGACATCTTACTAATGTCTGTACTGATTAGGTCCCTGGCAGTTGGTACTGCCTCTTTTTTTTTTTTTTTTTTTGAGGTGAGTTTTTCCATCTTGTCATTTTATCCAGAGGAGAACAGATGAATAAGAGAACAAAATGCTAACAGGGTAACAATGACCCCAGAGAAATATTAACTGAACAAATCAGAAGAGACGTGAACCTGGGGGAAAAGAAAGGGAAAGAAAAGGAAAAAAAAACCAGACTATGATCAGGCTGGTGAATAGATCAGAACCACACTAGATTTTGGGCATATTTTGGTCTGTTAGATGAAACTGCATCCCAAGATTTTAAAGAAAGAAAAACTTATATATGTACAAAAATAAGGGTAAATACAATGAAGGGATGGAATATGACTGTAAAGATGAAGAGTATAAAGGATTTTATAAAAGGAATTGATAAGAAGATGGTTGAAAAAGGGAAAAAGAAAAATTAAGACAAATAGAAGAAAAGAATAAGGAAAATTAAAAAAAATTAACTTTGAAAGACTAAGGAATCATGGGGAAAAAAGCCATGAATTCTATGTGCTGTATTCCCCTAGCGCTAGAGTTCTGCAGTTCTCACTGATTGGTAAACTTGGTCTTGGCTGGCTGTTCTTGCTGATCTTCTGGGGGAGGGGCCTGTTGCCATCATTCTCAAATGTCTTTGCCCGAGGTGGAAATGCATTGCCCTTGTCAAGGGCCAGGCTAGGTAATCTGCTTGGGTTTGCTCTCTGTAGCTTTTGTTTCCTGAAAGCTTTCTTTACCTCTTTGGATGACAAGAATGAAAATTTGGGCCTCCCAATCTCCAACCCAGAGGAGCCGAGAACTCGGCGCCCCACTCCTCAGTGAGCCCCCAGAGAAAAGCAGGCAATCACTCCTGTCTCCCTAGTCTTCAGCCGCACTCTGTGCTCACCCGGCCTGTGACCGAGCATCTCTATCTCTGGCACACAACCCCGTTTGGGGTCTCCAAATGCAGCAGACTCCTGTGGTGTGGTCCTGTGCTGCTCCTCCCAGGGGAGGAAGGGGAGTCTCCCCTCATCTGCTGCTTGCTGGGTCCCTGCTGGAAAAGCAGTGGCTCGCCTGTGCTGCGGATCATGGTCCATTGTCAACTCGAGCTGAGAGCCCATCTCTTGGCTCCCTCTTTGCAGCCAATACCTGGGAGCTCTGCCTCATTCAGGCACCCCTGGTCTCTCTGTGACCCTAAGGGTCCCGAGACCACACTGTCTCAGTGAGGGTCCACTCCCCACTCAGCCACTGGAGAAATGTCCCTCAGCAGAGCAGACTTCTAAAAGTTCCAATTCTGTGCTCTGCTGCTCCATCACCTGCCAGTGGCTGGCTGATGGAGGCTCCCTCCCCCCGTGTCCATCTTCCCGTATATTGCCTCGGATTCACTTCTCTGCATGTCCTACCTTCCAGAAAGTGCTATTCTGTTCACAGAGTTCCTGCTATTCTTTTCCTCGATCTCCTGTTGAGTGTATAGGTGTCCAGAATGATCTGATACGTATCCAGCTGAATTCCTAGGACCAGACAAAATTCAGGTCTCCTACTCCTCTGCCATCTTGCTCCTCCTCCTCTGAATGACATCTTCTTTATCCATTCATCTGTTGAAGGACATCTTGGCTCCTTCCACAGTTTGGCTATTGTGGACATTGCTCCTATGAACAATGGGGTGCAGGTGCCCCTTTGTTTCACTACATCCTTATCTTTGAGGTAAATACCTAGTAGTGCAACTGTTGGGTCATAGGGTAGCTCTATTTTTATCTTCTTGAGGAACCTACATACTGTTTTCCAGAGTGGCTCTACCAGCTTGCATTCCCACCAATAGTGTAGGAGGGTTTCTCTGTTTCCACATCCTCTCCAATATTTGTGGTTTCCTGTCTTCCTAATTTTAGCCATTCTAACTGGTGAAGGTGGTATCTCATTGTGGTTTTGACTTGTATTTCCCTGGTGACAACTGATGAAGAGCATTTTTTCATGTGTCTGTTGGCCATTTGTATGTCTTCTTTGGAGAAATGTCTGTTCATGTCTTCTGCCCATTTCTTGATTGGATTATTTGTTCTTTGGGTGTTGAGTTTGATAAATTCTTTATAGATTTTGGATACTAGTCCTTCATCTGATATGTCATTTGCAATTATCTTCTATTCTGTCAGCTGTCTTTTGGTTTTGTTGACTGTTTCCTTTGCTGTGCAAAAGCTTTTCACCTTGATGAAGTCCCAATAGTTCATTTTTTGTGCATTGATTTTATATCTTGCCACATTACTGAATTGCTGTATAAGTTCTAGCAATTTTGGGGTGGAGTCTTTAGGGTTTTCCACATAAAGTATCATGTCATCTGTGAAAAGCGAGAGTTTGACTTCTTCTTGACCAATTTGAATGCATTTTATTTCTTTTTCTTGTTTGATTGCCGAAGCTAGGACTTCTAGTACTGTGTTGAACAACAGTGGTGAGAATGGGCATCCCTGCCATGTTCCTCACCTTAGGGGAAAAGCTCTCAGTTTTTCCCCAGTGAGAATAATTTTTGCTGTGGACTTTTCATAGGTGGCTTTTCTGATACTGAGGTATGGTCCCTCTATACCTACACTTTGAAGAGTTTTAATCAAGAAAGGATGCTATATTTTGTTAAATGCTTCTTCTGCATCAATTGAGAGAATCATATGGTTCTTGTCTTTTCTTTTATTAATATGATCTGTCATGCTGATTGGTGTGCGGATGTTGAACTTCCCTTGCATACCAGAAATAAATCCCACCGGTCATGGTGAATAACCATTTTAATGTACTGTTGGATCTTATTGGCTAGTATCTCGGTGAGTATTTTGGCATCCATGTTCATCAGGGATACTGGTCTGTAATTCTCCTTTTTGATGGGGTCTTTGGTTTTGGGATCAAGGTAATGCTGGCTTCATAGAAGGAGTTTGGACGTTTTCCTTCCATTTCTATTTTTTGAAATAGCTTTAATAGAATAGGTATTATTTCTCCTTTAAGTGTTTTGGTGAATTCCCCTGGGAAACTATCTGGCCCTGGACTCTTGTTTTTGATTATTGCTTCAATTTCCTTGCTGGTTATTCGTCTGTTCAGATTTTCCATTTCTTCCTGTTTCAGTTTGGTAGTTTATAAGTTTCCAGGAATGCATCCATTTCTCTCAGATTGCTTAAGTTTTTGGCATATACTTGCTTGTAATATGTTCTTAAAATTGTCTGTATTTCCTTGGTGTTGGTTGTGATCTTTCCCCTTTCATTCATGAATTTATTAATTTGGGTCCTTTTCTTTTCTTTTGGATAAGTCTGGCTAGAGGTTTATTGATATTACTAATTCTTTCAAAGAACCAGCTTCTAGTTTCATTGATCTGTTCTACTGTTTTCCTGGCTTCTATTTCATTGATTTCTGCTCTAATCTTTATTATTTCTCTTCTCCTGCTTGGTTAAGGCTTTATTTGTTGTTCTTTCTCCAGCTCCTTTAGGTGTAAGGCTAGCTTGTGTATTTGAGATTTTTCTAATTTTTGAGAGAACCTTGTATTGCAATATACTTCCCTCTTAGGATGTCTTTGCTGTATCCCAAAGGTTTTGAACAGATGTGTTTTCATTCTCATTAGTTTCCATGAATTTTTAAAATTCTTCTTTAATTTCCTGGTTGACCAACTCATTCTTTAGCAGGATGCTCTTTAACCACCAAGTGTTTGAGTTCCTTCCAATTTCCTCTTGTGATTGAGTTCAGTTTCAATGTATTGTGGTCTAAAAATATGCAGGGAATAATCCTAGTCTTTTGGCATAGGTTGAGACCTGATTTGTGACGCAGTATGTGATCTATTCTGGAGTATGTTCTATATGCCCTGGAGAAGAATGAGTATTCTGTTGTTTTAGGATGGAATGTTCTGTATATATCTGTGAAGTCCATCTGGTCCAGTGTGTCATTTAAAGCCCTTATTTCTTTGTTGATCATAAGCTTAGGATCTGTCCATTGCTGTGAGTGGGGTGTTGATGTCCCCTACTTTTAATGCATTATTGTCAATGTGCTTCTTTACTTTGGCTATTAATTGGTTCATATAATTTGCTGCTCCCATGTTGGGGGCATAAATATTTATCATTGTTAGATCTTCCTGTTGGATAGACCATTTAAGTATGATATAGTGTCACTTTTCATCTCTTCAGTTTTTGTTTTAAAATCTAATTTGTCTGATATGAGGATTCCTACCCTAGCTTTATTTTGAGGTCCATTAGCATGGTAAATTGTTCTTTACCTCCTCACTTTCAGTCTAGAGGTGTCTTTAGGTCTAAACTGAGTCCCTTGTAGACAGCATATGGATGGGTCTTGCTTTTTTATCCAATCTGATACCCTGTGTCTTTTGATTGGAGCACTTAGCCCATTTACATTCAGAGTAACTATTGAAAGATATGAATTTAGTGCCATTGTATTGCCTGTAAAGTTCCTGTTTCTGTAGGTGGTCTCTGTTTCTTTCTGGGCTATGCTACTCTTGGGGTCTCTCTTTGCTTACCGGATCCCCCTTAATATTTCTTTCAGGGCTGGCTTGGTGGTCACATATATTCTTTCAGTTTCTGTCTGTCCTGGAAGCTCTTTATCTCCCCTTCCATTCTGAATGACAGCTTTGCTGGATAAAGTATTCTTGGCTGCATGTTCTTCTCATTTAGTACCCTGAATATATCATGCCAGCCCTTTCTGGCCTGCCAGGTTTCTGGGGATAGGTCTGATGTTAGTCTGATGTTTCTCCCTCTGTAGGTTAGGAGTCTCTTGTCTTGAGCTGCTTTTAGGATTTTCTCTTTGGTCTATTTTTATTGATTTTGCCTCTTGGACATGAAAGCTTGTTTCCTTCCCCAGATTAGGGAAGTTCTCAGCTATGATTTGCTCAAATATACCTTCTGCCCCCCCTTCACCCTCAGACACCCCAATAATTCTGACATTGGTACATTTCATAGCATCACTGATTTCTCAACGCCCCTCTTCATGGGCTATTAGTTGTTTTTCTCTCTTTTCTTCAACTTCCTCCCTTTCCATCAGCCCGTCTTCTAGATCACTTAACTCTTCTGCCTCATTCACCCTAGCTGTTAGAGCATCCAATTCAGACTGTCTCAGTTATAGCATTTTGAATTTCAGCCTGATTCAATCTCATTTCTATACTAAGAGATTTTCTAGTGTCTTTTATGCTTTTTTTTTCAAGCCCAGGTATTAACTTTATAATTGTTATCATGAATTCCATCTCTGACATCTTACTTATATCCATATCGATTAGATATGTGACAGAGAACACTACTTTTGGTCTTTCTTTTGTTGTGAATTCCTCCTTCTAGAGTGGATGAGCAAGCGAGCAGAATCAAATTATAAACATGACCCAAGCAAAATACAACCTAGACAAATCTGAAGAGGTCAGATACCATAACAGAAAAGGAAACAAAACAAAACAAAACAAAAGGCAGGGGAGGGGGAAGAGAGAGAATATAATCTCACAGGTGGACAAAACAGGGTGATCCACTTGTTCCAGAATGAATTTTGGTCTCTGTGGTAGAAGACACTAAGTCCCCAAATTGCAAAGATGGCAAAACTTATATATATATATATATACAAAAATAAAATTGAATAGAGTGAAAAAAGTCCAAAAATGAAGCATATATTTATAAAATGTAGATGTAAAAAATAAAAGTTAAAAAGTGACTTAAAAAGAGTTGATAAAATAAGAAACTAGTTGAAATGGGGGAAAAAAAAAGAAATGGAAAATTTCAGACTGAAAGATAAATGAATCATGAGAAAAAACCTTTAGTTCTGTATACCATTTTCCCCTAGTCCTGGAGTTTTACAGTTTTGTGGGATCTGTAAACTAGTTGTGCACCTGTTCTTCCAGTTGGTCTTCTGGGGGAGGGGTCTGCTGTGCTGCTTCTCAGGTGTCTTTGCCTGGGCAGAGTTTCTGGCCCTTGCCAGGGGGCTGGGCTCAGTGCAAGCTGGTCCTCTGTGTGGCTCTTTTTCCCTGGAGGCTTTCCTCTCCTTTTTAGAGGATCAAAATAAAAATGGCCGAGCCCTGATCTCTAGCCCCAGAACTGAGAGATGGCTGTCCTCCCTCTTCAGTAAACCATCTGGGACAAATAGTCTTCACTTTTGTGTGTGCCAAACTCCACAGACTCCTGCAATGCATGCCCACAACAATCCTTGCCGGGGGTGGTGAGGGAGTCTGAGGGTCCTGCATTACTGCCCTTTGTGTGCCCTGGGGCTGAGAGCGGTCATGGGCTTATGTGCATAACCACTCTGCCGCTCCGGGGAGATGGCTGAGCGTTACCGTATTGTCCTTTATGGGGCCGCTTCCCTGAGAGCTGTTGCCCGGTCATGGGCACACCTGTTCCAGCCCTCCTAGGGGATGGCAGATGGTCTGAGTGTTCTAGTCCTTTTCAGGGTGCCCAGGTGGAGAGAAGTAACCCAATCAGCCCAGCTGCTGGTTATGGAGACCTGAGCTGAGAGTCCCCTCCTGGGATCCCTGACTGTAACCAGTTTCCCTGCTCCACTGCTTGGGCACTCTACCTGCTCAGGCACCCCTGTTCTATGACTCTGGAGATCCTGAGACCACACCGACCCACCTAGAATTCTGCCCTTTTAATCCCCTGAGCCACTCAGACAGGGATGTCTGTCACTGGAGCAGATTTCCAAGAGTTCCAATTTTTCCCTCCAGGGCTCTATCACTTTCTGGTAGCCAGCTTATGGAGGCTCCTTCCCCACTCCCTTTATCTTCTGATATTTCCCCTCAGATTCACGTCTCCACACCTCCTACCTTGCAAAAAGCAGTCATTTTTCTACCTGTAGAGTTCTAGATATTTTTTTCTTACATCTCAGGCTGAATTCATGGGTGTTCAGAATGGTTTGATAGTTATGTAGCTGCATTCAAGGGACCAGATGAACCGACGTCCCCTACTCTACTGCTATCTTGCCTCTGTGATCCAGAATTATTAATTAAAAATTTTTCCTTAGGTGATTATGTATTTTTAGCTGTTAAGACAAAATCTTTTTTGTTGTTGTTGAGATGACTAAATTAAAAGGTATTCTTAAGTAACTACAGTAATCCAAAAATTGGAAGATGACCAAAAAAAATCTTTTTATTTACTTTTTTAAAAGATTTTATTTATTTACCTGACAGAGAGAGACACAGCAAGAGAGGGAACACAAGCAGGGGGAGTGGGAGAGGGAGAAGCAGGCTTCCCGCAGAGCAGGGAGCCCGATGCAGTGCTCAATCCCAGGACTCTGGGATCATGACCTGAGTTGAAGGCAGATGCCCAATGACTGAGCCACCCAGATGCTCCCCAGAAGGATTCTTGACAGCATAGAAATTAAGAAGTTCACTCCCAGATTATTCTTGAATCAAAAAGAAGATAACAAACATGGCAAATTTTTTACAAATCAATGAAATGAGGCACATCATACCTAACCCTGCAGGTTATAATAGGAGTTGTAATCAGAGTCCTAATGCCTATAAGAGGAGGAAAAAAATGAAGGAATTTAGAAGTTAGAAAAACAAAAAGCAAAATAACCAAACAAAGTAGGAAGAGGAAAATAGAGATAAAAGATGTTATTTATGAATAAGAAAACAAAAATTAAAAAGAAATACTACAGAAGATAAATACTAATGTTTCTTTGGAACTGTGTGTTACCATTAAAGCTGGTAAACCCTTTAGAGTCTATTAAGAAAAATGGTGGAGTAAAAATATTGAAAATGACCAGAGAGTAGCACTTCCATATGTGTTGAATCATGAATTGATAGAGCGGGAACTGTGTGTTGGGCATTGTACTAAGCATCTTATTTTATTTAAACTTTACAAAGACCCTTTGAGACAGGCATTAATTTTATCCTCATTTTATATGTGAATAATGTGAAACTTAGAGAGATTAGCAGGAGTGAGTAATATGTGCAAGACTGCACAGCTGGAATCAAACCCAGGCATTTTAACTCCAGCATCTTCATTCCTAACCGGTGGTTGGAGATGGTGGTGCATATTTTCTTTGTTGTAGATCTAATAGGAAATCCTATTGTGGATTCTATAAACTCCCTTCCAAGAATTCTACTGTGGAGTTTAAAATACTTTTTAGTTAAAGAAATTTTCCAGGAAAATTTCTACTGGATAGCATTAAACTTTTAAAAGTTTGTTGTTGTAAATGTATGGAAGTATGTTTTGGATAATCATCTGGAAATGTGGGGAATCTACTATCTGATGAGGATGGTGAACTTTAACTCGTTCAGTCTCAATGTTTTATGGTTCCTCTAGTTAACAGGAGGAATTTTGTAGACATGACTTTAAATTAAAAGGTATTCTCAAACAACTCAGTAATCCAAAAACCAGAAGATGACTAAAGAATCTTGACTACATGCAAAATCTGGCCGTGGCTCTGGAGGGCTATTAACAACTGGTGGGGATTTCAATAACATGAATTCTTCAACATTGGATTTCTTCCTCTACTGAGCAGTCTTTTTAGGACTAGAGGACAGACAAAGTTTTAGTGAGAGAGAGAGAAAAAAATCCCATGGCCATGGATGAGAGTTTCAGCTAGAAAGACTTTTTCCTAAAACCACATTATTCTTTTCTTCATACTTAATATGCTCACTGCCGTGAACATACAGTTGCCAAATCTGTTCAACTGTCTGCTTTTTTTTCTTGTTAATGCAGACCATGAATATGATATCTAAACCTAATTTAACAATTTGAACCTCTATTAACACCACAAATAAAACTGGCAAACTCTCTCAGCACAACATATAAATCCTTTCAGGGGAAGATATTGTGCTTTAAATTATGCAGACACAAATTCCTAATATTTAAATAAGAACATTCTCCTTGGTTCCAGCATTTCAGAACACTTTTTGATAAAAGAGTGTTATAATGTAGAAATGAAGTAACATAATTGTGGAAGGTACATAGGATCTATTCCTTGGTCAGGTGTCGGTGACCAGCTGGCCTCAATGAAGGGAAGTATCCAAAGGAACACTGTGGAGGATGGTAAAACATTTAGAGCAAAATAGTAAAATGGATTAATCAGTTACTAACAGGATGGGAAATAGCGTGGATGTTAAGTCAGACATCTGATTAAATGATTGAGTTAACAAAAAAATATTTAAGAAACTATTCTAGAGAGAAATCTTCACTGGAACATAAACTATTTATGTCAAACCCCCATCCTGATTTTCCTTATGCACTTGAAGTGCTTAGCGAGGACTGGCACATAGTAGGTTCTCAAATATTTGCCTAAAGGAAGAAAAAATATTTACTTATGCTAGTGAGATATGTTAATGCAGAGCAAACATGTCAGAGCTGAGGCAGAAAGGATTTTCCCTATTTGTTGGTATGTGCTGAGAACTAAAGCATATAATAAAATGAGTTGGGTTTTTTTCCTCAGGACTCTGAGTGGCTCTATGGAAAGGCATAGATGTAATGGTGGGTTAGAAATTCTTTGCAACAGTAAATGAAGCCAGTAAAATTGGAAGACTAAAAGAGATTCACTTCTGAAGTATTACAGTGGACTTTGTTAACTTAATTAAATTATTTAAGTCTAATCTATCTTAAGTTTAGTGGCAAAAAGCTTCTTTTTATGACATTGTCTTGGAAATCATTTAGACCACCACGACACATTAGGTTATGGAAGTATTTTTTTTGAGCCTGAGGAAATTTTAAATCTAGGTTCTTTTTAGTGGAATACAGACTTTTTTTAAGGGCAAGTAAATATTCCTCTTAATTTTCTTGCAATATGCAAAAATCAAATCAGCTGGTCATTAATCATTAGAGATTCACTTCACTTATAACCCTAAAGTTGTGCCATGGAAAAAGAATGGGTTGTGTGTGTGGGGGGAGGACTAGCGTTTTAGAATCCTAAATGTCACATTGCAGATGATTATTAATTCAAAATATTTTTAGCTGAGTTCTCCATAATCAGAGCTCATCAGACTATTGACTGTATTCAAGAGCTAAGTAATTAAAAGGAAGAAGTCGACATCACGAGTTAAATTTACCTAAAATCCATGATCATTTTGGCCCAAATTACTAGCTTTTGTGACTTCCTGGGATGTAACTTTTGGATCCCGAGTCATGTATTTATTGACTTGCTAGACCTTTTCAAGTAAATGTATTTTCTAACAAACTTCAGATATAGATAGGGTCAGTTTCAGGTGATACTATTGGAATATTTTGTCTTTGAAATGAAATCTTAACCAAAAAAATAGTAATTCAACATTTAACTTATTTGATCCTAAAAATAAAATTTCTTTTTTTTCTTTTTTTTAAAGATTTTATTTATTTATTTGAGAGAGAGAGAGAGAGAATGAGAGCCAGAGAGCACGAGAGGGAAGAGCGTCAGAGGGAGAAGCAGACTCCCTGCTGAGCAGGGAGCCCGATGCGGGACTCGATCCTGGGACTCCAGGATCATGACCTGAGCCAAAGGCAGTTGCTTAACCAACTGAGCCACCCAGGCGCCCTAAAAATAAAATTTCAATGAATGATTTTAAGGTTTTAAACAGGCAACATTGTTTTACACATTTACAATTTACAATTTAAAGCACAATGGAAGGGATTGGAATAAAGCGCCAGTGGACAAAATCCACATTTAATAAATTGCTTAAAGTTGTACTGTTGATGTTGGCATCTGCATAGTTTGCTTTCAGTGACTATAATCTTTTCAGAGGGTCCAATGGGTGGGTTTTAACTTTAACTTTACTAAAGATAGCTTGGAGAAATTAATCCAGAGGAATTGTGCTTTTTAGCCCCTTCACACAAAATCCAAGAATCTTTGCTCTCACCCATTTACCTATTTAAAAGAGTTTGCTTAATGAGGGGCTATACCAGGACTATCACTAGCTAGATCTGAAGGCCAGTTAAGGCTTGGTGGAAGGAAAATCTTTTTACCAAAATCAATATCCAATTAGCTTGGGGTCTGTTTGATCTATGTCAGGTAAAAAACTAGGTTTATTGATTATTTTTTCTTTAATTTGTTATTTAAATGTCTCTTTTGAGATAAGGAAAGTTATGTGTGCTTACTGTGTTCATTGAAAAATGAAGCAGCGATGGATGAAGAGAGAGGTTATTTTTTCCACTCTCCTTTCCCACCTTAATCAGTGTTAATGGCAGCAGGTGTATCATTCTACAACTGCTTTTTTTTTTGAAATGGATCAGTTATTTAATTACGTTCTTTGTAAGAAATTTAGAACACCAATTTGTGAGGGTAAACTCCATTTGTGAGAGAAAACACAGAGCGGAGGTAGCCCTGAAGCTGAGGAACAGCTTTGATTTTTGGCAGAATTTGCGAGTCCACAGCTTTCTGATCAACCTTGCGCTGCTCTGTAATCTCGTATTTCTCTTTCTCGGTGTCGAAGATCTCACCCTCCTGGCGTCTGGGCTTACGCAGCTTCTTCTTCTTGAAGCAAGCATCAGTGAGATGTTTGGGGATTTTCACACTGCTGATATCAATTTTGGTAGAAGTAGCAATGACGAGTTTCTGGTGTGTTCTACTCAGAGGAACTCGATTGAGGGACAGAGGTCCCGTCACAAGTAGCAAGCCACTGCTCAGTTGCTTCAGGAAAACTACCCTCTTGCCTCTGGGGCGCCCAGTGAGGATGATCAGAATGGTCCCGGGGGTGATACTAGCTCGCAGCTTTCTCACGTGCTGACTGAAAGGTTTTTTGCCGTGGCTCAACAGCTTTCGAGGCACATCTTCAGTAGGGTAATACCTAGGCATTTTGCGAAGTTTAACCACTCGGGTACCACCGTTCTTGTCACCACCAGCTGGTTTTGTGACAGTAGCAAGAGCTTTCTCCTTCTTTTTCTTTTCAACCCTGGACTTAGCTGCCGAATACTTCCTCTTGTACATGGCCTTTCTGGAATACATAGCCGATCGGGAATATCTGCCAGTTCCTCCGACAAGTACAGGGTTTCGGCCGCAGTGGGGCTTCCCCTTCTTTGGCGTTTTCGCCTTGGGGTTACCCTTCTTAGCCTTGCCACCAGCATCGGCCTTCTTAGCTTCAGGTTTCTTCTCCTTAGTATCCGGCTTCTCAGCTTTTTCGCCCGCCATCTTGCAAGATGGGAAAGCCAACTTCTGCTTTTTTATACAAAAATATGAGTACATGTCAAAAATGTGTGCTTTATCAATGTTTGCTTCTATAAAAATGCATCACATCAGATATATTACTCTGAAATTTAATATATTCATTTAACAATATGAATGGATTTCTTAAGACAATTGATATAGATCTAACCATGTATCAGAACCGCCCGGATGACTTGTTAACTTGTTAAGACACATTACTGAGCCCCATTCTCAGAGATTCCCATACGGTAGGTCTGGGGTGGGTCCAAAGAATATGCATATCTAGCAAGTTCCTTGGTGATGACAAGGCTGCTGGTCAAAGGGCTAGATTTTGAGAGTCACTGGTCTAATCTATTCTTTTTGATAGGTGTAGATTCTTACACAGAGTGGAAGTATTGTGATTTATCCAACCATTTCCCCAGCTGGCGACCCTTTATTTTTTCTTATTTTGCCACAATAAAATACTGTTGCAATAGACATCTTTGTTCATATAACACAAGGATTTTTTATTTCTATAGGATAGATTCCCAAATTGACGTTAGTGGGTTAAAGGTGATAAGCATTTACAGTTTTAACAGCTATTGCATAATTACTTTCCAAAAGGGGTCATTGCAATTCACTAATTATTACATATCAGAGATTATATATCCATATCCTCATCAGCACTGTATTCTTACTGTGTTATTGTTTCTATATGACATGAGTGAAAAAATGACATCTTGTGTTTTTTTCAAATTTTTATTTAAATTCTAGTTAGTTAATATATAGCATAATATTGTTTTCAGGAGTAGAATTTAATGATTCATCACTTAACATATAACACCCAGAGCTCATTGTAGCAAGCGCTGTTGTTTTAACTTGCATTCCCCTAAGTCCTAAGAGGTTAAGAGAGTTCTTGTATATTTATTAACCACTAGGATTTCATCTTTGTCCATTGTTCCTTTAGTTACTTTTCTTTTTCTTAATTGTTTCTAGAGATCTTTTTATGTAATGAATATTAACCCTTTTTATGACATAAGCATTGAAAATATTTCCCTCGGTCTCTCATTTCACTTTTAACCCTATTTATGACATACTTGGCATGAAAAATCCTTAATTTTCATGGAATGAAATATTACATAGGGCTTCTAATTCTTCTGTCTTGCTTAAGAGAATCTTGTATAATGCATGGTTACACAGATATTCTTCTTAAGTTTCTTATAATGTTTTAACTATTTTATATTTTTCATCTAAATCATATTACATCTGGAATCAATTTTAAAATATCATGTGAAATTGGGGTATGGTAGGGCAGCCTTCTCCCACTTCAGGAACTGGGGGCACTTTTCTCTTCTGTATAATTCTTTTTAGGCTTTCCAGGTCAGTAGGACCACATGCAGCAAGTAAACAGGTGCAGTCTTTATGGAAGAGGAGCCCAGGCACCTGCTTACTGATTTCCCTCAGAACCAAAAAACCTGAATCATCATCAGAGGCCCCAAACATAGGTATGCCCTATCCCCCGGGTGTAGCCTCTTAGCTTAGGACAGACACCAAAGAGAATAGTTTCTAGTTGATACCTGGTCCTGAAAGGCACCTTAGAAGTGTCCTATGTCCTGCACACCTTGCCTCCCATTCAAGTATGGTATTACTTAGAAAGGGTATTTGAAGTAAATCAGGAGTCTGTGTTCAAGCTGCCCTAACTCAGAATACAAACATTATACAATCAATGCAAGTTTATATACTCACTGGGGACAAATTAATAAATAGAGAGTTGCAAAAAGAAGGCAGGAAATATCATCCATGTTTCAGCCACCCAGAGACAAACACTTCTAGCCTCTTACTGTAGATCTTATCAGATTATATAGATAAATGACAAGTAAATACATGAATTTAAAAATATTACTTTCTGTGCTGTTTTTACTCTTCTCCCCTACTTTTTGGACATTTGGTTTGCTTCCAATTCTTTGATGTCCTATACACATTGCGATAAACATCACTTTAGTCACATTTTTTTTGTGAAGATTTACCATTATTTCTTTAGTGTAAATTCCTAGAATGGTAGTTGCCTGATCAAGGTGTGTATTCATATTTAAAATGTTTCCAAATTGCCTTCCAGGAAAATCCTAAAGTTTATACTCCTCCCAGCTACACATAAGAGTGCCCATCAGGGGGCGCCTGGGTGGCTCAGTTGGTTAAGCGACTGCCTTCAGCTCAGGTCAGGATCCTGGAGTCCCCCGGATCGAGTCCTGCATCGGCCCGCATCGGCCCGCATCGGCCCGCATCGGCCCGCATCGGCCCGCATCGGCCCGCATCGGGCTCCCTGCTCAGCGGGGAGTCTTCTTCTCCCTCTGACCCTCCCCCCTCTCATGTACTCTCTCCCTCTCTCTCATTCTCGTTCTCTTAAATAAATAAATAAATAAATAAATAAATAAATAAATAAATAAATAAATCTTAAAAAAAAAAAGAATGCCCATCAGTTCATAATTCTGCAGAAAAAAAAGGTTGTGTGACTAAGTACAAAGTTTCTCCTTAAAGACCACTTATTCCTTCTATGGTAGATATTTTATTTTTATTATTTGGATGCTCAGGATTGATTTTTCTTTTTATGGGTAAAGAAGTATTTTAGTTCCCTGCTTTTAGGAGTATGTTTCACATTGGAGTGCACTACTTCTCCCTGCTCCAGGACTGGACTCATGTGAACACATCAATATATATTATATTCTCATCCTCTAAGGCGGAGCAAGCTAGGTTTGTATCAATTTTGGAAAGTTACTACAATGAGAGAAAAGTTTTCTTTCTCAGTACTCCCTGGTGTTTCATCTGTCTTTTCCTAGGATTTTGAAAACAACAAAGAAAATGAGAGCAGAGAAAAGGAGGGACAAATGAGACATGGGAGAGAAAGACATGGACAGGAGGGGCAAGATACATCTAGCTGTGCCTGAAGCAAAAAGTACTGCTAGGGTTTTTACTAACATGAGCCAATCACTTCTCTTGGTGAGTGTATCTTCCTTTTACTCCTTTTAAAAGGCACTGATCCAGCTATTTGTTGTCTACTTTATAATCATTAGTCAATCATCTGGAATGTATTTTGAAACTTTAAAACTAAAAAATAATTCTTTGTTTTTTACAGATTACAGATACTGTGAAAGCAAATAAACACGTTTGTAATTTTCTTAGCGTTTACTCTTACAAACAGATTCATGCAGGTAAGTCATTCATCTCCTTGATAAAGTAGAGAACAGAGATACGAAAGGACTTTTGTTCCCATCCCTTCCCCATCTTTGAGCTTTGGCTATTGTACTAGCAATCTAATGTTGACAAATGATTTGGGTTCCCTGGTCACCTCATTAATCACATTAATGATGTCAGACACCAAAAAGAAAGTAGAGAAATCACTTGCCTTATCATCTAATGTCTTTTCATTAGGGATCCAGTGAAGGGATTTTAAAGACATTAACATTGACAGCTAATAGGCAGATAATCACTCTGCTGAAAGCAAGAATGAAGCAGCCAGATTCCGAGCAAGCTGGCAGTAACCTGGTGGGACCTCAAATGAGAAGGTGTTGGAATCTTTTAAAATTCAACTTATTTTTTGCTTGGATGGAATTGCTTTAATTCAGGGGTAGTGAGAGCAGGCAGAGGTTGGGGAGGAGACTGGGTTTCAATCATTTATCAATGTTTTATTTTTCAGGGGAGCTCCTTAGCAGGCTGGAGGACAAGATTATTGTTTGAAAAGATAACCATTAACTCTGGGATAATATCTATTTGCACAGCTTATTCCTAGGCTTGATGGGACTCCTAAATTTATTATGGGAGCTAATATGAAAAGGGGATCACAGTTATTGTAGGAATGACCACTGGTCACATCCTGGGATAAGATTAATAGCTTAATGTTAAAGAGAAGTTGACAACCCTGCTGCAACACAGAACATCTCTGATGAATTCCAACAAGAAATGTGAACTTTGGGTCAGGGCAGCATGAGGCCAATAAGGTACAGACTTGGTTTAATTTGATTAGAGATGGATGAGTACAGAAATGCTGAAACATTACCTCAGTGTAGCATTAAGTGAAGTGCGGGGAGCCCATTCTCAACAAAGGTATACAGCTCCCACTGAAATATGTAAAAAATGTACTGCATGTGCTTTTGATTTTATTCACCTATGTGGATAGCAAGCAACAACACATGAAAGGCACTGGAGTTATTTTAACCATTTTCTAATTACAGTTGACCCTTGAACTACAGGGGTTTGAACTATGCAGGTCTGCTTACATGTGGATTTTTTTTTTTTTTGATACATACAGTACTATAAAGGCATTTTCTCTTCCTCATGATTTTCTTAGTATTTTTTTAAGCTTACTTTGTTATAAGATTACAGTATGTAGTACATATAACATACAAAATATGTGCTAATTGATTACGTTATTGGTAAAGCTTCCAGTCAACAATAGGCTATTAGTTAAGTTCTGGGGAATCAGAACTCATATGTGGATTTTCAGTGTGTGGGAGAGGGGGGTGCTGGCGGCCCTAACCCCAGTGTTGCTCAAGGGTCATCTGTGTAGCGATTGGCGTTTGGTTAAATTGTGTTTTGTGTCCTATTCTATGGAAGTGTAGTGTTCACGATATGTCAAGTATTGTAGTAGGCACCTACCAGGACTGAAGAAACAAAATCTTTAATTTTTCTTCCTTGGAAAGCCACTGTTCTCTTAGTTCACTCATCCCTTAACAAATATTCTAGATATTCTTATAGAAAATAAGAATCTAATAATAAACGTGATATATAGGTTCCTGTCCCCATAGAACGTATATTCTTGTAGGGATAAAAAGACAATAAATATATTAGATTTTTAGACAGGAATAAGAAATGTGAAAAACATAAAGAGTTACCTAGGGTCTGAGGTTAGATTGTTCAGTTAAGAACATTTCTCTGAAAAGGTTAACATTTGAGCTGAAATAAAAAAGTGACTATAAGAAGAAGTAACTCTGTGAAGACTGGGTGTTATGTGCAAACAACGAATCATGGATCACTACATGAAAAACTAATGATGTAATGTATGGTGACTAACATAATAAAATAAGACAAAAAAAAAAACAAAAAAAATTTGAGAAAGATATTTGGATTGTGGAAATTTCTGGAAAATTCCTCAAAATTATTATTTCTGTATTTTTACCTCAGGGTTCTTTCCTAACTTTTAAGATGGGTTGAGAAATAAGAGACGGAATCCTGAGATAATTTCCCAAGAATCTTCAGAGAAGCCACCTCAGGCACTCTTTCTTTCTGAATGCCATTTTTTCCAACATCTAGTCTCAGCACAAATCTCTTGCACATACAATAAGAGTAAAAACAAGTGCTAATATCTTGTACTTCCCTTTAAAAGGATAAAATGCCCCTGGCAAAACCAACCAATAAATACCCTTTATAGTGCTTCCTTAGGTGCTGAGTTTGGGGAAGTAAAAACTTGATCATGTTCTTTAGAAATAATGATTTATATGGTATATTGTCAGGGTTTGAACCATCAAGGG
The DNA here is from genome assembly GCF_037043125.1 of Eumetopias jubatus. NCBI lineage: Eukaryota > Metazoa > Chordata > Mammalia > Carnivora > Otariidae > Eumetopias > Eumetopias jubatus. The sequence goes on from NW_028274811.1 coordinate 101,179,312, forward strand.
TAACAAGTTTTATTTCTTTTGTTCTCTTTGCTTGAAGAAATGCAAAAATGAGTTGGTGTTCACTGCACAGCTTGAACCGCCCACCCCTAGGAAGAATTTACATGTTTAAAGTATTGGATTGGTTGGTAGTACTTTTAAAATATGTGCAGTTGGCTCTGTCACTGCCACTATCTCAAAGAATAGCAGCTGCCTTTAAATGAAAAGTCTAACGCTTTTTTGGCTAATGCTGTAACACCCCATGGAAATCCTCATTAGTCCCTTTGATAGAGCCTTACATGACCTTCAGTGAGGTCTGTTGCCCTATTTCCCAGGGTAGCAAGATGGCCACTCCTGCATCTGGGAGACAAAGTCGGCCACATAAGAGCTTCCAAATGCTCTTCAAGTGCTATGCAGATAACAGAAGGATGAAGGTGGAGCTATGTGCTACCACACTTTTCCTTACCAGAGTGGATAGAACTTAGAGGTAGTAGGTGTTGACAATAGACAATGTACTCACATATCCATTACTGCCCATGGACCATGACTGAATAGTGCCGGCATAGAGAAGAACCTAAAGGATTAATGCAGGGAATTGTGCCTTGATAATTCCCTTTTTAGGGAAACCTATTGTATGGGAATCCTTGCCATGACCTTTGTCCAGGAAGTGAAGAAAGCTAGTTTTACTAGTAGAGGTATATAGTGTCCCTGTAGCCTAACCTAGAGGCTTGGGCAAACTATGTTTACGCCATTGACATTCCTAAACTCTTTAAGTAATATCTACATAATTTTATTGACGATTAGAGGTGGAGAGACAGAAAAGGTAAGAGCTTACCTTTCCCCAGCCCTCCATTTTGAATACACTGCCTCTAGGTATGTGGCTAGTGATGTAAGGAATAATTCCTCTATTGGAATATCTGAGTTCTTGTTCCAGGGAAAATCAAGAAGTAGAGTTATGTCTAGCTAAATAATGGAAATATGTGTTTTCTTAATTTTCGTTTTGCAATTTTTCCAAGATGAGTGTGGATCACAGTTCAAGTAAAAAATGGTATATTTGAAATTAAGTTCAACATTTTCTAGCAAAAATTTTCAGCTCCTGTCTCTTACTGTACTTCTTTTCCCAAAGGATTGCGAATGCAAGGATTTCAATAATTTATCTACTTGTTGAAAAACATTCTTGAGATCCATCACAAGTAGCAGCTGTTATAAGAACTTTCTACTCCCTTAAACACCTAATCCCCTATGACACATTCCATTTATCCTCCTTTTGTGGAGACTACAGCTTTAGCTGCCCCATGTGGTGAGACTTGCTGGTTTTATTTCATTGCTCTGGATTGCTGCTCTCAGATTGCTGAAAAATGAACTTACTCTATAGCACTCAGTTTGTCGTATTGCTCCTTTCTGATGTTACTGTTCTGAAGTATTCCCAGTGCCTAAGGTAACTCTTTGTCTACTCAGGATAGTTCTTCTGTTTTACTTTGTACCTGCCAACCATTTTATATTGGTAATTTGTGCAGGTCTGTGCTAAAAATCTCTTTGAAGAGCAAGTAAATTATGACTGCTTTGAACTCCTGTAATCAAAACTTGTTTGAAATTCTGCCTGTGATTTCACTTCTGCTTAACTGTGGATCTTTATTCTTTCTAGCTAATGAAAATTTGGGTTAAAGAAGTGATCTTTAATTTTCCATGCCTTTGGCTCAGGTCGTGATCTCATGGTCCCTGCTCAATGGGGAGTCTGCTTGTTCCTCTACCCTGCTTGTGCTCCCTCTCTCTCAAATAAATAAATAAAATCTTTATAAAAATGCATTTAACTCGTCAAATTATTACGGAGATTTGGAAGGGACCTCAGAGACCATCCACTCAAAACTTTTCATCTGTCAGATTGAGGAAAATGAGCCTCAGACCTCAAACATATGGGGACCAAACTAAAACTAGAATCCAGATTGCTCGTTTCCTTTTTACCATATCTGGTCTACTTTACTCTCAATGGAAAATGTAATTTCATTTCCTAATGTTTAAAACAAAGAAATGTAAGGAATGCAGTCCTTGATTCATCAGAGGGACTTTGGTTGCAAACAATAGAAACTGACTCTGGACAACTTGAGGAAAAGGGAATTTGCTGAAAGGTCGTGAGAGGCTCACTTAATTCCTCAGCACAGGTTTTCAAAAGGAGGAATGATTAAGAGAGCTCAGAAGGCGAAACAGCACGTTCGTTCATCAAGATGTCTTCGGTGTTCCTCTGGGCTTGACGAAATATCAGACAGGTTTCTTCCTGCCTATGGGCCCTTAGATCCCTTTTCTTATTTATTTTAGAAAACTCGCAACTATAAATTCTTTCTCTGCTCCTTTGAGATAGAAATCTCCCAGACTCCTCCCAGTTTTACAACCCAAAAGTGTCTTTCTTAAGGACCTGGGAGCCATCCCTTTGAAGTGCAACCATCAAAAATGATAGGCCCCTGTCTCCTGGTTTCTGTGAGAGGGTAGGAGTCTAGCTTCAATAAGTGTCAATTAATAAACCCAGATGGGCTTCAAGATTTGTTCAGTGTCTGAGTAATGTCAACAAACCAGGCACTTTTTGTCTTTTGCTCTACCATTTTTGACTTGTTTGCTTATCACCCAAAACTTACTAACAACTACACAATGGCTGCCAAATGTCCTTTTATCACATTTCTGTTCAAAAGCAGGAAGCAGGGCAGTGGCTAGGGCAGCCAAGAGAGCTACTTCTTTCCTTTCACCTGTGGGGGATAGATTGCTATTCCAGAGGCCCCTAGCATATTTCCTGTAATGTTTTATTCACTAGACATGGTTCACATGCCCCTAATTGGTGACAAAGACAGTGGAATTAGAAAAAAATAATGATTTAATCCCCTAGCAATGGATTAGAAAAATAAATATTCACCGCCCCCCTCCTCCAGGCTTAGAAGAGAAGCTGATTTTCTTCAAGTACGTTGTTGGCAATCTGATACCTAAACAGAAGTGCGTCACTGTTAGCCAGGAAGAAGGCTGAGGAAGGCAGTTATGTAGAGAATCAACAGTATATGCTACAACATACCTTTGACTGTGTAGGCTTATGTGGGCTTAGATCTGGATGAAGAAGAAATCTGGAGCAAAGACACCTCCCTAGAGGAACAGACAGATAGCAACTGCAGTGGACACAAGAAACCTTATAAAATTAGTGATAAAGAAGGCTGGAGAGTCTCAAAAAAGCCCTAGAAGGCTCAAAATATTTTGTTGGGCACTTATTGAAAGGGTTAATTGGAATGTTTCTGGAGAACGCTATGGCAATGTATGCTAAATGCATTAAAATTTTTAAAAAAGATTTTATTTATTTGAGAGAGAAAGTGAGATAGAGAGAGAGCCAGCATGAATGGTGGGGAGAGGCAGAAGGAGAGGGAGAAGCAGGCTCCCCACTGGGCAGGGAGCCCAATGTGGGACTCGATCCCAGGACCCTGGGATCATGACCTGAGCCGAAGGCAGATGCTTAACCAACTGAGGCACTCAGGTGCCCCAAATGCATTAGATTTTTATATACATTTTGATTCGTTCAGAAATTTTACTTTTAAGATAATTTTTTGTTTTTACACTAGGGAAACAAGTAATTATACATGCAAATATTTACATCCTGGCAGGTTTATCACAGCATAATTTATAATTATGTGAGCTTGGAAATAGGTAAAATGTGTAATGGCAGGGACAGGGATTTGTATGAGTAAATCAAAAGTTTTGTTTTTGAAGGATATTTAATGATTTGAAGGATATTAAATATTTCTGTGGAAGGAAGCAGGTTTCTAAGAGGGCATTTGCAGGGTGAAAACATGCCACATACGAGGGATCGTCATTTTTACATGTTATAGTTGCTGTAGATTTTTCATATTCTTTATACTTTTGGGCCTTTTCTAAAATGTATACAGTATTTATGAACTACTTGTTATGAAAGATATCCCTTCAGTTCTGCCCAGGGTAGAACTGGAACTCGATGTTGATTTTGGATGCAGACTCTGTGGTCAGCCCTCCAAGCTTGTTTAACTTTCAAGGTAGAATTTAAATTACACGTCATAAGAGTGCACTTACAGGTCTGTTTGTACATGGGATCTGGGGCTAGAGAGGCTAAGTCACTTGTTCATAGGGCCAGGAAGAGGTGCCATCACTTCTCACTTGGAAAACAGTGTGAAGCTAGGTCTCCCTGTTCTGCCTGCCCCACCCATTGTTAGTTCCCCACCCAGCAGGTACATTGAACCCTTAAAAACCTAAGTCCACTGATGACACACACACTTACCCAAGCCTTTTAGAAGCTTCTAGCACACTCAGTAACACCCAGGCCCCTTACCATGTACCCATCTCTTGCTCTCCTGCCTATCTCATCTTCACCAGGGCTGATTCAGTCTAGTCACCATGGCTTTCTCCTGCTCCTTAGACCTGCCACGCTTGTCCCACTTTAGGACATTTGTGTTTGCTGCTCTCTCTTCTGGGAATACCCCTCTGTTAGATCTTCAAGTGGCTTACTTCCTCATTTTCATTCATTTCTGTTCAAATGCTTTCTCCTTGAAGAGGCCTTCCTCGACCACCTTGTAACTAGCGCCATCTCTCTCTGTCACCCCTCGCTTTTTTATTATGGATCCACATCATTTTTCTTTTAGAACAAGGAATGCTCTATTCTGTACTCATTTGTTTGCCTGTCTTCCTTACTGGACTGTAAGCCCCATAAGGGTAAATAAATACTTTGCCTTGCTTTCTGCGGTGTGCCTAATGCCTAGAAAAATGACTGGCACATACTATCAGCTCAATAAAATCTGTCAAATAAATGTATCAGTGACAGAACCCATATCTTCTCACCCCAGATCACATGCTTCTCTCTCTCTCTCTCTCTTTTAAGATTTTATTTATTTATTTGTCACAGAGAGAGAGAGAGAGCACAAGCAGGGGGAGCAGCAGGCAGAGGGAGAAGCAGGCTCCCCACTGAGCAAGGAGCCCAATGCAGGACTCGATCCCAGAACCCTGGGATCATGACCTGAGCCAAAGGCAGACGCTTAATAGACTGAACCACCCAGGCACCCCTCACATGGTTCTCTCTTACACCTTAATCAGAATATTTGTATGGTTGTAGATTATTTTAGACATGTGTCAATTAATTAGTGATTAAAACATGCATAATTATTCATTAAAGTTAGAATATCGAACTTAGTATTTTAAAAACAGTTATGCATCTGGAAAGAAGAAAGTAAAGATTTATATACATATGTCTTCTGATAAGTCTATTTTCTGAGTTTACTTTAAGAGGAGGGCACGTTTCTGAATTTCATCAGAAATTTAGAGGAACTTGTCTATGAAGATTTATCACAATTTATTTTTGTCTACTGCTTAAGCCCTGCTATGAATTAAAATAGGTAATTAGGTAATAAACTATTTATAATGTATTATAGCTATTAGCAAGCTATAAGTATTCGAAGCATCATTAGTATCAAAGTGCATAGAGATGGAAAAGTTTAGGGTGGCATTTACAGTAAATTATTCAACCTTTTAAAGCAAAACAAATATTTCAGTAATATGTTAATGATTCCTGGGTATAATGTCAAGTGACTGAGGTGATGGTAGGTGGGCAATGAGAAATGAGTTTGAGGCTGATGAGTTCTTAATGATATTATCTCTATCTTTTGCCCTTCTCTTGCTCTTCACATTCAAAATTCAATTTGAGTTGCCTCCTTTGATAACTGATAAACTTCATCTCATTTCTCAGTGATACACATTCCATTTTCATAATTTTAAACTTTAATTCCTAGACGTAATAAAACAATGATACCTACTATGTAGACAGCATTTGTAATGTGCCAGATATTAAGCTAAGTTCTTTGCACCATTATCACATATAATCCTCTCAGCAAGCTTTTTTTTTCTTCTGTTTTTTTCTTTAGAGTTTTTATTTTGAAAGAGTTTGACTCATTAGAAGTTGTAAAATAGCATAGAGTTTTGTGTACCCATCACTCAACTTTCTCCAGTATAATATCTTATATAATCATAGCACACTGTCAAAACCAGGAAACTGACATTACAAGATATTAACTTGAATTCAGGCTATATTTAGATTATGTCAGTTTTACATGCATTTTTTTTGGTGTATATAATCTATGAAATGTTTCCATATGCATCTATTCTTGTAACCATCATCACATTCAAGATACAGAACTGTTCCAACACAAAGAAATCTTTCCAAGTTATCCTTTAATAAGCACACATCCCAGCCTTACAAATTGATAACCACAGATCTCTTTTCAACTGCTATAATTTTATTACTTTGAGCGCGTTATATAAATGGATTCATGAGCAACCTGTTGAAGCAGGTACTATTATTTTTTCCATTTTAACCTAGACACCAAGGCACAAAGACTCTGGGAGGATGTCTTACTGAAGGTCAGCCAGCCAGTAAGAGAGGGGTTGGGATTGGAACATAGGGTTTTTGACTCCAATGCTCATGCTCGTATCTATGCTGCTAATTTTTCTTTTCCTATTTTATGAAAAATAAAGGCCTAGGTCCTAATAATATTAAAATGATTATTTCCAGGACCTATACAAGTTTCCCTTTGAAAAATTCTGATATTGAAATGGTCTTTAATGAGTTATCTTGGAAATTTCTATTTGAGTAGAATAGGACATTATAGAATGCATGACAGTAAATGGATCTCTTCAATGGAATAAATTGTATCTTGGAGGACATCATCTACACTAGTCCCATGATCTGGCCCTTCCTTGTGATATGCAAAGAAAATTTTGACTATTCTAGTGTTATTTATGCTTTCCAGGTAAAAGACCGGCCAAACTGGAGGACTCACAGAAGACCATAAGGAAAAATAAATCAAAGATAATTACAAATGCAACAATATTAGGATGAGACACTAGGTACATAATTTTGAAAGACAGAATAGAAAATATCTGTAGGCAGTTTAAATCAAATTTCAAACTGGTGAATTATGTAATGAATCTGGCTTATAGGTATTTTTATTTGGTCTGTGCAGTGTTTGAAAAACATTGAAGTAGTTACAAATACTAAAAATGGGAGGCTTTATTACAAACTCAATGTTTCTGGCTTCTTTTAGAAAATAAAGTAATCTGGAATATTGGTTCTGCATTACAGCTGAAGCTAAATCATTACTTTCTCCTCAATGTTGGATATATGCTTTCCTGTGTGTCCACAGTCCCCACCTAGCCCAACAGAACCATTTCTGTTATCTGGCAGATGTTGTATACATTTGAATTTGTGACATCTGGTCAAGAGGCTGAGTGACATGATCTCTTGAGATTACTTCTGGTTCTACAATTTAAAAATTCTTGAATTATAATTCAATCACTCTCTCTTGAAAATCTTTTTCTATATTCTATAGAACAATTCTTCTACAAAATGATAACAGATGATAAGGACTTCAGGGTCAAGTAAAATTGGAAATGCTAAGTACTTTATCCCACTTTGGAAATTCATAATCATATCCACATATTAGAAAAGGCTCTGAGAAGATCAACAATTATGAGGCCTACTTAACCTTGTTTAACTCAGTATTTCCTATATATATTTGACTGCATAAACACCTTGTACATACATATGCTTATATGTATGTATTTGTGTATGTATATAGGTATGTATGTCTTTTTGTATAACACTACTTCTTGGAACAACTGTTTTGCTTAGACAAATTTTTTTGGAAATGCTGATTGAGAAAGATTAGAAGTGTTTGAACCTTCAGTTTCTCATCACATTCAAAATAATTGACTTTCTGGAAATAAAAGTCTTAAATTTTCATTTCACTCCTCTGAAATCAACATGGCATACCCTTTGATGCTGACCGAAACAAACACTCATTATAAACTGGGAACAAGGTTAAAAATAAAAGCCAAGATCTAAGAAGAATTATGAAATTTAAGACATCAGTGGAACATTCTATGGTTAGCATATTTCAAAGGAGAGAGAGAAAAGTCATCCTTTGGCTGCAAAAACTGCCAGATTGTGGTTTTGGTTTTTGCTTTTTAAGCCATGGTTGGTTTTGAATTCAGCAGGTTATCAGTGTTGGTTTGCAACATAAGCCCTGTACACACAGGGTCAGGAGAGACCAAAGAAAGAGGCAGACCCCTCCAGATTGGTAGGTGGTGGCTTTAACAAGCAAGGGAACTTACATATAAGGCTTGTCTTGCCAAGCTGCAAGATAAGGAGATCTCTGCACCTGCCTGCCGGAATTTAAAAATTTATATAAAGGCCTTTTATGGGATGCAGTTGTGTGTACCATCCAGATGATCTCAAAAATACATTGCTCTCTCAACATTGTGTCCTTGAAAATGACTTTGGCTGTGGGAGTGGTGGGCAGAAAGTACATTCCAAGGGGATGAAGATCATCTGATTGCCCCAGTTTAGCTCAAGGGTCAACCAAAGGTCATGTTCTTTCCATGATCTCCTCCAACAATCAGCCAGGCGATGTCTGAAGATTCATGCCATGATTCTCCAAGGAGAAGCATTTATTATTTCACGGCATTATACATTCATTCAGCAAATACACACTTAGTATTTATGATGTTCCAGAGGCTGGGTATAAATTAGTGAGTAAAACAAAGCCCAGCCCTCACAGAACTCACAGTCTTGTAGGGAAAATAAGGAATAAGCAAGAAAACAAGCCAATCAACATCTAATTACCTGTTGCTGTGCTATGAAGAAAACAATGACCAGGCTGGTGGGTGGGGAGTAAGAGCGAGGGAAGGGGATGTTTCTCTTCAAATTGGATGACTCTGGAAGGACTCTTCAAGAAGATGACATTTATGCTGAGTCCAGAAATATTCAAAGGCACAAAGATAAGCAGAAAGAAAATTCAGGCAAAAGGGACAGCACATGCAGAAATCCCAAAGTGGGGAAGACCTCAGTGCATCTGATCAGCTTCTAACTTGGCCCTGTGCCTGGGTGGCAGTGACTACAGTGGTGAGTGGTGGTAAGGGGAAGGTGGGAGAGGTAGGCAGAGCTCAGTCCTGTAGGATTTCGCCTTTGACCACGAAAAGGGGTCGGGTTGGTTGGTTGGTTGTTTTTTTCCAAAGTTCATCTGGATGCTAGTGAGGGGTTTTTAAGCAGGGAAATGACATGGTCAGATTTATATTTTTCTAATATCATTATGGCAACTATTAATATGGTTACGGAGTGAGTTTAGAAGCTGAGGGATTAGGCAGGGGGCTAATACAGTTATGCAGAAGAGGACTGATTGTGGTTTTGACAGTGCTGTGGTGGCAGAGTTGGACTAGCGTATGGATCCCCTTCATATTTTGGTTGTGTAACAGTAGGATTTGCTGATAAATTTCATGTGTAATATGAAAGAATAGGATGACTCTCATGATTATGACTTAAGCAACTGGGTGGCTTGAACACAATTTGTCCTAGGGAAAGTGCAGATGTGGAGGGAGAAGATAGCAAACCCTTATAAAGTTTGAGAGATTTCTGTGAGATAACTAGTAGAGAAGTCAGTATGGAGTACGTATGAGCCTGCAAGTCAAAGGACAGCTAGAGGCCAGAGCTTTTCATCTGGGGACACCTGTACGTTTGACTAAATGTTTGTGAAAATGTAATAAACAGAATATAATCACATATAGGAAGTATTTCCTACTAAGTTTAGTTTTCTAAAGGCAAGACCATTTGTATATCTTATTTACTTTTTTGTTAGATTTTTAAGAGCATTTTCCTTATTTATGTCAATAGTATTTCCAAAATCTAAAATTATGTGAGTCTGATTCTCACTTCCATTTCATGTCTACAGTCCCAGAAGCAGGGTGAAGAGCTGGTTACATGGTATACACAGCTGGGTAATTTGCCACCTAGTCTTGGTTGAAGTCAAATCAACTCTGAATAACTAAAGGCTGATATCACCTAATGAAATGATTCACCCTTAGATACAACTCCGTAAGCCCACTTTTTCATAGTTTCCTTTTGCAATTCATTGGTCAGAGGTGATGATGACTCAGCAAAATTCAAATACGAGCTTCTTATTTCATTTCTCTTGCATGTTCAGAACAATGACCCTTGAGTTAATCTACATGATAGAGCAGGAACTCATTTTAATAGAGGAACTCACAAAGAGGTAAAAATGAAAAAGCATGGTTTGGTGAAGAGAGCCCAAATTTCAGACATCCTTAATCCAAATCCCAGATCTGCAGTTTATTAGCTCTTCATGATTTGGGGGATATTACCTACCCTCATTTAGATTTACTCTCTCCCCTGTAGTGTGAGGGCTTAAACAAACAAGGAAAATCTAAACTCAAGTAAGTTTTAAAGTAAGTAGAATTTCCTAAAGTTCCAGTTTCTTTGGCTTTATTTCCAGTGCTTTATTTTTTCAATATATTAATATAAACTTTTTAAAATTTTATTATGTTGATCACCATACATCACATGTTTTTGATGTAGTGTTCCATGATTCATTGTTTGTGCATAATACCCAGTGCTCCACACAGAACGTGTCCTCTTTAATACCTATCACCAGGCTAACCCATCCCCCCACCACCTTCCCCTCTAGAATCCTCAGTTTGTTTCTCAGAGTCCATAGTCGTAATGGTTCATCTCCCCCTCCGATCTCCCCCCTTCATTTTTCCCTTCCTACTCTCTTCTTTTTTTTTTTTTTAAACATATAATGTATTATTTGTTTCAGAGGTCCAGGTCTATGATTCAACAGTCTTGCACAATTCACAGTGCTCACCATAGCACATACCCTCCCCAATGTCTATCAGCCAGCCACCCCATCCCTCCCACCCCCAACCCCTCCAGCAACCCTCAGTTTGTTTCCTGAGATTAAGAATTCCTCATATCAGTGAGATCATATGGTACTTGTCTTTCTCTGATTGACTTATGTCGCTTGCATAATACCCTCTAGTAGAGGGTATTTCTAAAGCTTTAAATGTTATTTAACTACTGTTTTTCTGTTTTTGGCATATGGTTACAGGATCTCAGAGATCAAATTCTTTTCTGTATATGTATGGTATTGCTAGATAGAAGATATAAACTATTAATTTGATGTGTATATTTTGTTTCTGTTAGGGAAAAAAAACCACCTTTAGAAAGAGGTTTTTTTTGTTTTGTTTTTTTCTGTATCAACCTACAAGCAAGCAGTTGTTTTGTTTCTGGGATTTTATTGACAGCTCTGTGCCTTCTTTCCATTTAATTTTATTTGCCATTATGGCCCACTAAGTAATTAACTCTGCATTTTGGAAAATTTAGAGGCTAAAGAGAGCTATTTGAGAACACTGTTGAATAGTTTTCTTATTTATAATATTTCAAGCTGTGTTAAGCTTTATCACAGACTTTTAAAATGTGAGACCCACTTGTGTATTTGTGTCTGGATGGAAATTATGTCTGAGAGAAAAACAAGATTATCTGTAAGAGATTGAGAAATCAAGGCAATGTAAAAAACAAAACAACAAAGCAAAGAAGCAATGCCAAAAGTGACTATACTTCCATTTTATTTATATCAAAATAACATGAATATTTACATAAACTTTCAAAGGAGGAATTGATTTGCAATTATATGCTAAGTTTAATTTGTGGACAATCAAGTTCCTCAAGAGACTCTTCCCAAACTGAATTCTCTTCCCAGGCAATCTCTGAGACCAGAGTCTCAGTTACCAAATATATTTGACTTTCCCAGAGTTTTATCTCCAGACCAGACCACTAAGCTACTGACTGATTATTTGAACTGCTTTCTCAGCATCTCCACTTGGAGGTCTCAAAGGCACATACAAAGTGAAATAATCTTCCCTTACCTAAAATTCTCCTTCCCTGGTATTTATCCAAAATTTATCCAAATATAACTATATAACTATACCTATATATCTCTATATAACTCTATGTATAACTCTATATATAACTCTATATAACATATGGAAATATATATTATGTGTATGTATATAAATGTGTGTGTATATATATGTGTGTATGTATATATATATAAAACATGTTCTATGGTCCAGGCACACTATATTAGTTACTGAAGTATAGCAATAAACAAGATGATGTGCCTCACCTTATGGGTCTCCAATGAGCAAAAGCCAGAAGTGGAAGGAGAAGTATCTTCATGGATACTCTTTCTATCTTATTCATCAGCAAGTCCTGCCAATTTTATATCTGTTCATCTACTTTTTAACTCTATGACTGTCTAGTCCAAGGTATTTTTGCTCTACTGTACTACTTATGGCCTCAAGGGTACTTCTCACACCTACTCTTCACTTTCCTAAACCGATCTCTGCAAGATCGGTGTAGTAGTTTTTTCAAAACACACATCATTTTCTTGCCACACACATCCCTTTCTTAAAATCTTTCAATGGCTTTTCATTGTTCTTATTTTAAGGACTAAAGGTTTTAACATTGTCCTTAAGGTCTTGAATGATCTGGCCCCTGCTTGCCTTTTTTGCCTTTCCTCTTGCTACTCTTAATTTTTTTTTTTTTTAATCTCTGCACTCCACCCATATTTCCCTTTTATAATTTATTGAAAGTATTTCTTAGTTCACTCTTTTGTTCTTCATGTCAAACCTTGTTTTTTCTATGAAGCTTTCTTTAATCATCATTATATAGTTAATACTTCCTGAACTTCATAGGACATGCTCCATATATTTGTATATTTTCGTTAATATCTTTTCCACTGGTCTACAAGTTTCATAATGACAGATTTTAATCCGTCATTTTCAACTTTGTATCTTTTTGTATCTTTTACAACTAGAACAATGTCTAACACATAGCAGATGCACAGTAGATAAATATTGACACTTGAGCAGCATGTCATGGACACATATCAGAATCTGTAGTAGATTCTGCCAGTCATATCCCCTCAACCTACTCTAAGACAACTATACACCTTTTCCTTCTATGCCTGAAGCCTTCTGGACTTCTTTGCCCAAGGACTTTGTCTGGTTTCAGGAGTGTGGCAACCAAGAGGAAAGCCAAAAGTCCTAGAGAGTTAATGTTGCTGGGTTGACTTTCAATCAGTGAGGGATGGGAATTTCTGTGTATGTTCCACAAAGATTCTCAGAGGGACTTCAACAGGATCAATATCCAATTGCCTATAGCAGTAACTTGCCCATTTATGTACCCTGTATTAACTTTTCCTCTCTCACTCTTCTACTCCTTTACAGTACTAACTGGTATCACTTCTCAAATAAGCTACTTCCACCCATACCACTGTGTATGGAGAAACCGAAACTAAGAGCCAGAGCATTCCAAAACTCTAGGGTCACCATTGCAATGGCACTGTTCCCATTGAATACTGTCCTTCAACAGGTGCCATTTACATGAGGATCTTTAAATGACAACGATGGAAGAAATATTTAAGGAAAAGACTTTGATAATAATCAGAGGCCTCCTGCATGCTATATGCAAATGTTATTTGTGAATGGAGCAGCAAAGAATGATGCATATTGTATGTGTTTTTTTCTGTGCACATGTGAACGCTAAGGTCTCATTAGACTTCACTTACAAAATACAGATTCAGAGAGAAAATTCTTAGCATTTTGAAACTGAGATTGCAAAGCACTGAACCAAGGGTGATGCCCTTCCAAGTGTGTACACCTGCACAGCCCACATACCCATGAAGCTGATCCTGTGAGCAGGGGCATGCAAGACTCTGTCTCAATCTTAGCTGCTTGCTCACCACTGGAGTTGTTAGTCATAATCAGAACATACTGACTCAGAGTGGAAAAGAGGGTGATTCTTTAAGACAAGGGGAAAATGGACTTTGGGAAGACAAATACAACAGCTGTTTACTGTAGGAATAGAAGAAGACCAGAGGGAATTGGCTGTACTGTCTCCTTCATCCACAAAATCCAAAAGGGTTGTCCAGCCCAAGGATAAGTGGGAAGTTGTTTTTTTTTTCTGCAAAATACCCTTTTGTTTCTTGTTTTGCTTTATGCAAATTTCATTTCTACTAGGAAAGAAAGAATATAATCTGTTTCATCTCTTTTTAGAACCTATGCTATCCAGTACTTGTGAATAATGTTAAGTAGGTTATCTGGTGATTATCTGTAAATAGAGATTGCTGTGGATGTAATGTGAGACTGCAAAGGAAATTGTTTACAGAACGTTCTTGATGGTGCTGGATGGTATGGAATGTTGATTTTGTGAGCATGAGTTGTTTTACCACATGATTATATGAATGTGTTCCTGTTATCTGTCCAAGAAAAGGTGCTAGAAAATGTAGTCTGCTTACTTGTATTCCTCATAATAATACAAAGAATAATATATGAAACATTGCATGCTTACCAAATATTTGCTGACTAATGAATGAGTGCATTATTGCATGATTCCTATTCCTTAATCTTTACTCAGAGGTGTTGTATTTTCCAGATTTCAGAGGCTGTGATGTGATATTTATTTGGACATGTTTCTTTTTTAATTGCATCCTGTTGTTCTGAGTATTGCCTGGTCTTCACTGTCCAGGGCTCAATTTATAACTGTGTATCTGAGGACTTCACTGACTTTGGAAGGAGGTCATTTTGAGAAGACCAAAATATCCCATGACTCACTCACTGTATTTGATGAAAACAGTTTAGTCAGAAAAAAGATTGGCCACACTGGACTCCTTGTACTTCCTCACCTGATCATCTTTGCCTTTTTATTTCCTCTGCCTGGAATTCTCTTTCCCCAGGTACGCAAATGGCTTACAACTCACCTCTCAGATCTTTATTCAAATGTTATCTTGGTGAGGCTTTCTCTGACTCTAGTATTTAAAACTGAAACTCTCTTCCCACTGTGGCATTCCTATGCCTCTTCACTGTTTATTTTTCCCTAAAGCACCTATCATAATCAGGCACAGAATATATATTATTAATTTTTATGTGTCTGTCTCTGGACAGTACATTCTAAGTCCAGGAGAGCAAGGGTTTCTTCTATCACCGTATCCTCAGCATCTAGAATAGTCTCTGGCACCTTTTATGCCAAATAAATATTTGTTAATGATCATGCTGTTGAATTTGAATAAGGAGTGTGGCAGCCCATGTTGGGCCATGGACCACACTTTGAGAATAACTGCCTGATAACACACTAATTTATTAGTACATTAAAAATATTTTTCTGAGGTCCCTTGGATTTGAATATTTTTCTTCTTTAGATTTTGCAAGATCCTCTCTGTCATTGAAGGTAATCTGCTCAATTACTCTCATGTGGGACTGCCAGTACACATGTTGGTCTTTTCTGGGTCACAGTCCATTTTTATAATGAAATTAGGCCTGAATGGGTCAGAATCTGTTGAAAACAAAAGTAGATTAAAAGATGCAGTTGTGACAATAGAGTATTCGTAGTCACTAAAAAAAAAAAAAATCCTTCTTTATAATTCAACCTTAGTTTTAACTTAACAAGTTCAATTTACTTTCTGATGATTTTTTTCTTCTAGCATACCTTCATATGTCTAAGGTGGTATACGTTGAAATCAACTTAACCCTACAGAGCTGGGTTTAGGATGGTAAAGCTGCTGTGAAAGGCACCAATGGGTTACCTAAGGATGGTTCATAAAGTGAACTAGCAGTTTGGAGGGGCGGTTTCTACCAATAACAGGTAGTGAGAATTCACTCTATACTAAATACCTTGATAAGTGTGATTTGTGTATAGACATGTATTTTGTCAGTTAATCCAAAATCGATAAGACTATTGTTATTCTAATTTTACTAATGAGAAATTGAAGTTCATGGAGGTTAAATTGCTTGTAGTCAAACAGCTAGTAATTACTGACTCTGGCATTCAACTTCACATCTGCTGAGACTCAAAGCTTCTGCTGTGACCACTATCTATTGGACTGCCTAAGGGAATTTAAATTTTCTAGCCCCCTAAAGAAAAGGAATTCATTGACTGGTTAATTCTCTAGTTAGGTCCTTGCTTGCAGCCATCTATATTTACATTTATTTAGTGCTTTGTACTTTTCAAAATGTTTCCGCATTCTTTTTCTCTCCATCTCTTTCTCTCTGTCTTCCTCTCTCTGTCTCTGTCTCTCTGCATCTGTTTTTTTTTTTTTTTTTTTCTAGAAGCTACTTGTTCGTCTGGTTTTGGTGATTGAAAAGACCAGTGCATAATTGCTCTCTGAGATATAGTTGGAACAAATGGATGAATGGATACTTTTCAGGTCTCTCTTCACTTGACTGTAAATTGGTTGAAATGAGACAGCATTACTTTATTAATAAAAATTTGGTAGTAATTGGGACAGGAGCTAGCCCATGTTAAAATGAAAAAATACCTTTTGATATGCGAATGGTTTTTTCTTAGGGAAATTAATCACATACATTTGCTTTCAGGAGAATATTGAAATGATGTTAGGCAGTGTTCAAGGACCTTGAAGGCTTTCACATACTTAGTTCTAAAAGCATAGCATTAAACAACTGAATAGGCCCTCAGCGAGCATTTGGCTTGAATACTTCAGTTTGTAGATCTGAAAACTAAAGCACAGAAAGCTGACTTGTGCAAGCTCAGAGTAAAAAGTGGCTAATGTTTGAACCCAGATCTGCTGCTTTCTTGTCTAGAGATCATTCCTCCAAATCACACAGACGTAAAATAAAATACTTGCAAATCTACATACAGCTGGCCTTGGAACAACACAGGTTTGAACCGCCTGGGTCCACTTACATGCAGATTTTTTCAATATAGTACAGTATTACAAATGCATTTTCTCTTATGATTTTCTTAATAACATTTTCTTTCCTCTAGCTTGCTTTTTATAAGCATATAGTATACAATACATATAACAAAGTTTGTGTTATTGACTGTATGTTATCAGTAAGGCTTTCAGTCAATAGTAGGTTATTAGTAGTTAAGGTTTTTGGGAAGTCAGAAGTTATACGTGGATTTTCGACTGTGTGTGTGGGTCAGTGCCCCTAATCCCTGAATTATTCTACAAAATAGCATAACAGCTGGATAGAATTATTGCATCTAATTCTAAAAACCAATGTTGTATTTCTCTTATGATTTGTATAATATAGAACTTTACCTCATTTGCATGGTACTTCACCCTTGTTTTGTTTGAAAATGTGGGGATTTAGTTGATTGCCTCTACTGCCTGTCTTACAATGCTGCTATGGCTATTACTATTACAATTATTACAAATTACCTTTATAGAGTGCCTACTGTGTATTAGGCACTGTGATGAATGATCTATATGTTTATCCATCAGGTGAGTTGGGAAAACATACCATTCTAAAGATTTTGAGATAAAAGGAATTTAATACAGGGAAGTAGGTGCTTACAAAATCATTGAATGGTCTCAAAGAGTGAAGATCAAGAAAAGCTGTCACTGACTTTATATTTGCTATAGATTTTTTTTGAAATTTATTTATTTGACAGAGAGAGAGCACAAGTAGGCAGAGCGGCAGGCAGAGGGAAAGGGAGAAGCAGGCTCTCTGCTGAGCAGGGAGCCCGATGCGAGGTTCGATCCCAGGACCCTGGGATCATGACCTGAGCCGAAGGCAGCCGCTTAACCGACTGAGCCACCCAGGCGCCCCTTTGCTATAGATTTTTAGAGGATCAGGAATTTGCTGCTTTTGCCATGTTAGGAAAACACAGGAAACATAGTGTGAGGGTAGGTAACTCAGGGTCAAATACCCAGAGGCCATTGCAAAACTTGATGTCTGTCAAACGTCACATAATTGCCCTTTGCTGCCAGAGGAAGACTAATAAGCTTTTGACTGTCTTCTGTCTTCTGAAACTCACCTAAATTGGTAAAACCTAAACTATATCTAGAATCATGTTGGCAAAAGAGTCTGAGAAATGTAGTTCCTAAACTTCTAGTTTCTGCTATATGGGGAAAGTCTACACAGGGTGAAAAGGCTGCTGAATCTCTACAGCCAACGTACAGCAGGACATTTACTGTCTCTTTAAATTCTATGAGAATCACAGAGGAGGAAACCTGAAACTTAGACATTTTAAGGAATTTGTATAAGTGGCCTCTGGATTACATCATAGGCTGGCTGACACATGTTTAGTAAAGCACAGACGCTTTCTAAAAGATAAAGAATAATGAAATTATTTAAAATTATTTATTATTTGATATTTCGAAAAGATGTATTTAGGCAGTGCTCATGGGACACACTCCATGGACTTTAATATGTATATGTATATATATTTCTATATTTAATATATATATTTAACATATATATTTAATATATATGTATATATATTTCTATATTTAATATATATATATTTCCTTCTGAACTATAAGAATTATAGAGAGGAGCATGAGAAACATACCAGGGGCTTTAATATATATATTGCATAATTATATGTATATTACATATTTAGTTATATATATTAAAAAATTTAAATTTCTTTTCTTCTTTTTTTTAAAACTATAAAAGTGGTGAGGATGCAGTGAGAGGAGCGTTGTGCCTAAAGTAAAGTCTATAAGTCTGACTCCAGTGTCTGCTTCTTAACAACTAAATCAACTGTGTTGAGTCATTGAAGGGAGCTCCATTTAATATAATTATTATTTAATTAGCATTCATTTTCAGAGCTACTCTTTTGCTTATTTTGGATCTGAAAAATATATTTTACTTACTGTCACCTATTTTGGGAGGAAGAATAAAAGTGACCTATTGCTTTAAGCCAGAAGGCAAATACCTGGAAGGCTGGAGGTCTTGTGCTCTATGAGGAAATAAAGATCCCAAAGTAAATAGTCTTGACTTTTAGGGTAAAGTGGAATGGAAAAAGCACAGATGAGGATAAGGGGAGGCAGGTTTCATATTATTTAAGACACCCTGCCTGAAGAGCAGAGGCAGAGAAGACTTCACCTGTTTACGGGAAACGGGTGGCAAGCATTGAGAGAGTAGGCAGCACCATTGAAATCTAATCTTAACTACCCCTGTTCCATCTGGAAAAGAACTCCATCTATGGGGGTATGTTGAACAAATGTGAAATACACAATATGAATTAGGTGTGTGCAGAGATATTCCTGTTCTGAAATTCAGCTTTCGAGGTTTGCAGAGCATTACCATAATACAAAGTTTACTCTTGCTTGCCATCAACTGCTGACATTTTCCTTCTCCCTTTGAGGTTTTGAAAGTTTAATAAGTTTGAAATTCATGGTCAAACGATGCAATTTTGGGGTAACTAATTTCAGCACAGATTTTTCACATTGCTAAGTATATTTTAGTCAGGCAGATTTTCATTTTTAAACATTTCTGTATCTGTTGCTTATATTTTTAGTCCCAGGAGACAACTCTCAAGTTATTTAAAGGAAAAGATTTTTACAGATAATTGCTAAATTTGCAAGTTTATTGGATGCATATCAGCCTCAGACCAAAGAAAACTCATTAAAATCTAAGTTGGAAAAATAGCTGTGTCTGCTCATTATCTGATTATTTTCAAGTTCAAAGCTTCACTTTTATTTAAATTGGACGGCTTTTGTGTTTTTCTCCATCTTAGTTTTAAAATTGATAAGATAGAAAACCTAACCATTTTAACCATCTCCCGTTGAAGTGATTAATTCGAGGTATAACTTACTCTCATCCAAATTAAATTTATATACTAGAAGAAATGGATCACTTTTTGTTGATTACTTTTAATTGGTTCCAGTTTAATAAGCAAACATTACTTTAATGAAGTTTCTGAGTGTTTTATGGTATGAGGTTGTTCACTCCATTTCCAATATTAACTTGTCACCTTAAGGCATTGCTGCTTTATACTAGTCTAACTTGTCTTTCAGGGATGGAATTGTAAGTTTACTCTTACATGCCTATTCTTATCTCGTGTGGGGATAAAGGGGGTACTACATAGATGACTATTTTAAAGACGATCTGCTCAGTGAGAATGTGTTGTGATAGAGAAGCACTGTCTGTCAGCAGAGAGAGAGAAAAGGAGAGTTTAGGAAAAGAATGGCTGTAAGAAGTAACAAGCAGTAGCTGTTCACTGTTACTGTGTTACACATTGGAGAAAGCATGGCCCTGGAGGCTCTAGAGTCAACTGAGTCACTAGCTACACATATTTTATAGTACAAGACATGTCATCCCCCAGGCTCTCCTCTTCCTCTTGTCAGAAATGAAGGGTCGACCTTGGTGATTTCACCACCTCTGAGATTCCACGATCCTATTTTGTTTGATTGCTCTGAAAATTGGCCATAGTCTATTCAGTCCTTGGTAGTTCATTTCAGGCCCATCTTTTTGAATGTTTTGGTAAGAAAAATAAGAATGGGCCTTCATAGGAACTGAGGGAGAGTCACTCAGAGAGGCAATCTTACTCTTTAATAATACCAATTCCATCCACTTCAGGAAGGTCAGATGAGTTTGCCCTAAAACTCTGCTTGAGTCATTTATTTTTTTCAGAAGTTCTACCTTTTGGAATTTGCTAAAAAGTAGCTCTATTCTTATTCAATATTTTAATATACTGAGAATTAGTATTTATCTTTCCCATGCTTAAATTTTTTAGGTTAGCTTAATATTTGGAGGTATGTAGTTAGGGGATGCTATTTTTCTTTCTAAAAGTTCATAAATGTTAAAATAATTTTCTTTCCTACATTCCTCAAATTCTTTTTGTTTCTTGTGATATTTGTTTTTAGTAAACTTTAAAAATGTAGAATAGTTTTAGATTTACACAAAAGGTGTGAAGGTAGTACAGATTTCCCACATATCCTACATCTGGTTTCCTTTATTATTAATAAATTATGATATGATACATTAGCCCAATTGATAAACCAACATTAATTTTTTTTAAAAAAAAATTATTTATTTATTTGAGACAGTGTGAGAGAGAGAGCACAAGCTGGGGGAGGGAGAAGCAGACTCCCCACTGAGCAAGGAGCCCAATGTGGGGCTCGATCTCAGGACCCTGGGATCATGACCTGAGCCGAAGGCAGATGCTTAACCGACTGAGCCACCCAGGTATCCCTAGTACATTCTTAACTAAAGTCCAAATTTTACTGATTTCCTTAGTTTTTGCCCAATGTCTTCTTTCTGTTCCAGGATCTCATCAGAATACCACGTTACATTTAGTTGTCATGTGTCCTTAGGCTCCTCTTGGCTGTGACAGCTTCTCAGACTTAACTTGTTTTTGATGACCTTGATAGTCTTTTTCATTTACATTTTATTTTATTTATTTGAATATCATTGACACACAATGTTACATTAGTTTCAGGTATACAAGTGATATGACAAGTTTATACATTATGCAATGCTCATCACAAGTATAGCTAAGCATCTGTCCCCATACATTGCTATTACAATGTCATTGACTGTATTCCTTATGCACTGATTTTTATTCCCATGACTTACTCATTCCATAACTAGAAGCCTGTATCTCCCTCTGCCCTGTTCGTATTTTCCCAAACCCCTTACCACCTCCCCTCTGGCAACCATCAGTTTGTTCTCTGTATTTATAGTTCTGATTCTGCTTTTTGTTTTTTCATTTTTTTTAGATTCCATTTATGAGTGAAATCATGTTGTATTTATCTTTCTCAGTCTTATTTCACTTAGCATAATACCCTCTAGGTCATCCATGTTGTCCATCCTTTTTAATGGCTGTGTAATATTCCACTGTATAAATATACCACATTTTCTTTATCCATGCGTCTATTGATGGACACTTAGGTTGCTTCCTTGTCTTCGCTGTTGTAAATAATGCTGCACTAAACATAGGGGTGCATATATCTTTTTGAGTTAGTGTTTTCACTTTCCCTGTATAAATACCCAATACTGGAATTATCGGGTCATATGGTATTTCTATTTTTGAGGCACCTCCATACATTCTCACCAACAGTACATAAGGGTTCCCTTTTTCTTCACATCCTTGCCAACACTTATTATTTCTTGTCTCCTTGATTTTAGCCAGTCTAAAAGTGTGAGGTGATATCTCACTGTAATTTTGACTAGCATTTCCCTGAGATGATTAGTGATGTTGAGGATCTTTTCATATGTCTGTTGGCCATCTGCATGTCTTCTTTGGAAAAATGACTATTCAGGTCCTTCCTCTGCCCATTTTGTAATTAGATTGTTTGGTTTTTGATGTTGAGTTGTATAAATTGTTTATATATTTTGGATATTAACCCCTTCTTGAATATATCATTTGTAAACATCTTCTCCCATTCAGTAGGTTGTCTTTTTGCTTTCTTGATGGTTTCCTTTGCTGTGCAAAAGCTTTTTATTTTGATATAGTCCCAATAGTTAATTTTTGCTTTTGTTTTCCTTGCCTTAGGAGACATATCTAGAAGACTATTGCTGTGGCTGATCTCAGGGAAATTACTGCCTGCATTCCCTTCTAAGATTTTTATGATTTCAGGTCTCACATTTAGGTCTTTAATCCATTTGGATTTTATTTTTGTGTATGGTGTTAGAAAGTAGTCCAATTTCATTCTTTTACATGTAGTTGTCCAGTTTTCCCAGCACTATTTATTGAAAAGACTTTTTAAAATTGTATATTCTTGTCTCCTTTGTCATAGACTAATTGACCATATAAATGTGGGTTTATTTCTGGGGTCTCTATTTTGATCCATTGATCTGTGTGTCTAATTTTGCCAGTACCATACTGTTTTAATTACTACAGCTTTGTAGTATATCTTGAAATCTGAAATTGTGATATCTCTAGCATTGTTCTTCTTTCTCAGGATTGCTTTGGCTATTTGGGGTCTTTTATCATTCCATACAAATTTTAGCATTATTTGTTCTAGTATTGTGAAAAATGCTGTTGGTATTTTGATAGGGATTGCATTGAATCTGCAGATTGCATTGGATAATATGGACATTTAGAGAATATTATTTCTTCCAATCCATGAGCATGGAATATCTTTCCATTTGTTTGTGTCATATTCAATTTCTTTTGTCAGTGTTTTATAGTTTTCAGAGTATGGGTCTTTTACCTCCTGGTTAAGCTTATTTTTAGGTATTTCATTCTTTTTGGTGAACTTATAAATGGTATTTTTTTTTCCAATTTCTCTTTCTGTGACTTCTTTGTTAGTGTATAAAACACTACTGATTTCTGGGTATTAATTTTGTATTCTGCCACTTTACTGAATTCATTTATTAAAGTTTTTTGGTGGAGTCTTTAGGATTTTCTATGTATACTATCAGGTCATCTGCAGGTAGTGACCGTTTACTTCTTTACCAATATAGATGGCTCTTACTTCTTTTTCTTGTCTGATTGCTGTGCCTAGGACTTCCAGTACTATGTTGAATAAAAGTGTGAGAGTGGATATCCTTGTTTAGTTCCTGACCTTGGAGGAAAAGCTCTCATTTTTTCACCATTGAGGATGATGTTACCTGTGGGTTTTTCATATATGACATTTATTATGTTGAGGTATGTTCCCTCTAACCCCATTTTGTTGAGAGTTTGTATCATGAATGGATGTTGAGTCTTGTCAATTGCTTTCTTTGCATCTATTGAGATTATCATATAAATTTTATCCTTTGCTTTGTTGATGTGGTGTATGAAGTTGATTGATTTGCAAATATTGTACCATCCTGGCATCCCAGGAATAAACCCCACCTGATTGTAGTGAATGATCTTTTTAATGTATTGTACGTGGTTTGCTAAAATTTTGTTGAGGATTTTTGCATCTACGTTTGATGACCTTGATCATTTCGAGGAGTACTGTTCATGAATTTTGTAGAATGTCTTTCAGGTTGGATTGTGATTTTTCTCATGCTTCGACTGGTGATATGGGTCATCATATCCTATCATATCGAGAGTACATACTATCAACGTGAGTTCTCACTGTTGACGTTATCCTTGACTGCCTGCCTCAGGTAGTATTTGTCAGGTTTCTCTGTTAGGAAGTTATCTTCCACCCCTTTCCATACTTGACTCTTTGGAAGGAAGTCACTGTGCATAATCTATACTTTGGGCATAGGCAATTATGTTTCACTTCCTTGAGGGGTAGTATCTTCATAAATTGTTTGGAATGTTCCTACATGAATGGTTTTTCTATTCTCATCTATTTATTCAATCAGTTGTTTGTATTTATATTGATTTATGGATATTTTATACTTTGGGTTATAATCTAACACAACTTTATTATTTGTTGCTTAAATTGTTCCAGCTTTGGTCTTGGAGAGCTCTTGTTGTTGGCTCCTGTGTCATTTGACATACCCTCCCAGTTTGAGTTTATTTAAAAAATTTTGTGTGCAAGATATTCCATACAAATCTTTTGTACTTATTGCCCTAATCCCAGATTCAGATACTTCTTCAAGGAATTTTGGTTCCTTTTATAGAGAATGGTATTAGAAATCAAGATATGGGCTTTAGGTGTACTCTCTGCTACTGTGTTCTTTTTAGGCCTTCACAGCTGACAGAACAAGGAACTATTATGTGTGTATACTAACTTGTGCATATGCACTTGTCTATAAATATTTCTATACATTTCCATGTATATCTGTATAAGCTAAACATGAGTTTATGCTGATATCTCCAACTTTAGTCCATTGCCACCTTGATCATTCTAGTCTTAGCCCCTGCTTGTGTGTTATCTCCCACTCCAGTATTTAGAAACCTGCTCCCACCATCTACTATCCATTTACTTTAATTCCAAGACACATATATAGATGTTTAGAATTGTTAATTTAAACTCCAGGGAAAGCAACTTTATCAGAGTACACTGCTTATGTAAAATTCCTTTTACTATTTCTCTTGTCACAGCTGCATTCCATATTTGAATTTTTTAAAAAGGTATAAATGACATATAACACTATATTAGTTTCAGGTATATAGCAATGATATGATATTTGTATATATTGTCAGGTAGTTACCACAGTAAGTCTAATTAACATCTGTTACCATACATAGTTAAAAATTATTTTTCTTGTGATGAGGATTTCTAATACCTACGTTATTAGCAACTTTCATATATGCAATACAGTATCATTAGTTTTGATTACTATTCTGTATATTATATCCCCATGACTTATTTACTTTATTACTAGAATTTTTTAGCTTTTGACCTCCTTCGTACATTTTGCCACATATGCCACCTGCTTCTGGTCACCAGTCTGTCCTCTGGATTATCTATGAGCTTGGTTTTATTTTTGTTTTGTCTTGTTTGTTTTTTAATTCCATGTGTAAGAGATCATATGGTATTTATCCTTTCCTGTCTGGCTTATTTCACTTTGCATAATGCCCTCAGGGTCCATCTATGTTGTTGTAAATGGCAAGATTTCAATCTTTTTATGGGGAATAGTATTCCATTGTATACATATACAACATTTCTTTATCCATTCATCCATCAATGGACATTTGAGTTGTTTCCATGTCTTGGCTATTGTAAATAATGCTGATATGAACATAGGTACATATATATCTTTTCAAATTTTGTTGTTGTTGTTTCCTTCAAATAAACCCCAGTAATGGGATTGCTGGATCATATGGTAGTTCAATTTTAATTTTTTGAGGCAACTCCATACTGTTTTCCATAGTGAATACAATTAACATTCCTGCCAAGAGTGCACAAAGTTCCCTTTTCCTCCACATCCTTGCCAATATTTGTTATCTCAACTTTTGATAATCGTCCTAATGAGTATGAGGAGATACCTCATTGTGGTTTTGTTTTGTACTTCCCTGTTGATTAGTAATGTTGAACACCTTTTCATATATCTATTGACTATTTGTATATCTTCTTTGGAAAAATGTCTATTCAAGTCCTCTGCCCATTTTTTCATCAGATTTTTTTCTTTCTTTCCTGTTTTTTTTTTTTTTTTTTGCTGTTGAGTTTTGAGTTCCTTTTATATTTGGATATTAACACCTTATCAAAATACATGATTTGCAAATGTTCTCCCATTCCATTTTTGCCTCTTCATTTTGTTGATGGTTCCTTTTGTTATGGAGAAGCTTTTTAATTTGACATAGTCCTACATGCTGATTTTTGCTTTGTTGCTTGTGCTCTTGTTTGTTTGTTTTAATTAAGTAGACTCCATGCCAGCATGGAGCCCAATGTGGGGCCTGAACTCATGACCCTGAGACCAAGACCTACGCTGAGATCAAGAGTCAGACGTTTAACCAACTGAGCTGCCCAGGCACCCATGTGCTTTTGGTGTTCTATCCAAAAAATAATTGCCAAGACCAGTGTCAAGGAGCTTTTTCCCTTAATATGTTCTTATAGATCTCTTATGGGTTCAGATCTTACATTTAAGTCTTAATCCATTTCGTTTTTGTGAGTGATATAAGATAGGGGTCTGATTTCATTCTCCTGCACATGACTGTTCAGTTTTGTTTTCTTAACATCATTTATTGAAGAGACTATCCTTTCTCTCTTGAGTATTCTTGGCCCCCTTGTCAAATATTAGTTGATCTTATATGCAAAACTTAATTTCTGAGTTCTTGATTCTGTTCTGTTGGTTTGCATTTCTATTTTTATGCCAGTATCATACTGTTTTGGTTACAATAGCTTTGTAATACAATTTGAAACTAGAAAATTTGCCTCCAGCTTTGTTCTTTCTTAAGATTGCTTTGGCTATTGGAGTATTTCTTGGTTACACACAAATTTTAGGATTTTTTAATATCTATAAAAATGTTGTTGGGATTTTGAAAAGGATTGCATTGAATCTGCTGATTGCATTGGGTAGTATGGACTTCTGATCCATGAACATAGGATATCTTTCCATTTATTTGTGGCTTCTTCAATTTCTTTCATCAATGTCTTACAGTTTTCAATGTACAGATCTTTCACTTTCTTGGTTAAATTTATTCCCAAGTATTTCATTGTTTTTGATTTTATTGTAAATGAGATCTTTTAAATTTCCTTTTCATACAGTTCATTGTTAGTGTATAGAAATGCAACTGATTTTTGTATATGATTTTTTTGTATCCTAAAACTTTGCCTGTTTATTAGGTCTAACAGTTTTTTGGTGGATTCTTTAGGATTTTCTACATACAAGATCATGTCATCAGCAAACAGATAATTTTACTTTTTTCCTTTCTGATTGAGATGACTTTTAATTGTTTCTTCCTTTGTTTCTTTATTTTTTTGGACTAATTGCTGTGGCTATGAGTGTTGAGAGTGGGTACTATTGTCTTGATCTTAAAGGAAAATCTTTTTTCTTTGTTAAGTATGATGTTAGCCATGGGCTTGTTATATATGACCTTTATTATTGAAGTATATTCATTCTATACCCAATTTGTTGAGAATTTCTATCAGGAATGTTTTATTTTTTCAAATGTTTTTTCATTTATTGCATTGATCATATGATTTTTATCTTCTAATTTATTAATGTGGTGTGTCACATTTATTGATTTGCATGTGTTGATCAACATTTGCATCTCAGGTATACATCTCACTTGATCATGGTGTAAGATCCTTTTAATATGATGTTGAATTCAATTACCTAAATTTTGTTAAATTTTTGCATCCATATTCATCAGGGGTATTGGCCTGTATTTTTCTATGGTAGTATTGTTATCTGGCTTTGGTATCAAGTAATACTAGCCACATAGAAAGAGTATTGGAGTTTTCCCTCATGTTCAGTTTTTTTGGAAGAGTTTGAGAAGAATTGATATTAATATTTCTTTAAATGTTTGATGGAAGTCATCAAGGAAACCATCTGGTCCTGGGATTTTCTTTGTTGGGGGGCTTTTTGATTACTGTTACAATCTCTTTAAGAATAACTGGTCCATTCAGATTTTCTGTTTCTTCATGATTCCATCTTGGTAGGTTGGGTTTCTAAATACTCATTTTTTTCTAGGTTGTCCAATTTGTTGATACAAAGCTGTTCATATATGTCTCTTATAGTCCTTGCTATTCATGCGATATCAATTGTAATACCACCTTTTCATTATAATTTTATTTGAGTCTACTTTTTTTTTCCATAGTAAGTCTAGACAAATATTTGTCAGTTTCGTTTATCTTTTCAAGAAACCAACCCTTAGTAATGTCTTTTGGATCTATTGGTTGTTAAGGAGCATGTTGTTTAATTTCCACATACTTGTGAACTTTCCAGTTTTCCTCCTGCTATTGATTTCTAGTTTCATTCCATTGTGGTCAGAAAATATATTTGGTGTAATTTCAGTCTTTTAAAATTTTCTGAGACTGGTTTTACTAACATATATCTATGCATGTGCATTGAGGAATGTATGTATTCTGCTGTTGGAATGTTCTGTGTGTCTTTCAGATCTATTTTGTCTAAAGTATAGCTAAAATCCAATCTTTTATTGATTTTTTTTTCTGGATTATCTACCCATTTGTTGAAGTAGGATATTGAAGTCCCCTACTATTACTATTACATTGTTGCTATTACTCCCTTCAGGTAGATTGAGGTGTCCCAACATTGGGTGCATATAATTTATAATTGTTATATCCTCTTAATGAATTGACTACTTTGTCATTATATAATGCCCTTCTTTGTCTCTTGTTACCATTTTTGGCTTAAAGTTTATGTATTTTGTTTGATAAAGTATAGCTGTCCTGTTCTCTTTTGGTTTCTATTTATCTGGGTTATCTTTTTATATCACTCACTTTGAACCTATGTGTGTCCTTGAAGCTAAAAAGTGAGTCTCTAGTGGGCAACATGGTTGGGTCTTGTTTTTTTTTCCATTCAACCACTTTTTTCCTTATTATTTTATTTTATTATTTTATTTTTTTTATCATGGTAAGTGTACTCTTTAATCTCCATCTCCCACCCACCTCCCTCCTATCTGTTTGTTTTCTGTAGTTAAGAGTCTGTTTCTTGGTTCTCTCTCTATTTCTTTGCTCCTTTGTTTCTTAAATTCCACATATGAGTTAGATCATATGGTATTTGTCTTTCTTATTTCACATAATATTATACTCTCTAGCCTATGTTGTTGCAAATGGCAAGATTTCATTCTTTTTTATGGCTGAATAATATTCCACTATGATATATATCACATCTTCCTTATCCATTCATCCATTGATGGATACTTGGGTTGCTTCCATAATTTGGCTACTGTAAATAATGCTGTAGTAAGCATAGGGGTGAATATATGCCTTTGAATTAGTGTTTTTTACCATGTAGTGAAATTTCTGGGTCATTGAATAGTTCTATTTTTAATTTTTTGAGGAACGTCTATTCCATTTTCCACAATGACTGCACCAATTTGCATTCTCACCAATAATGCAAGAGGGTTCCTTTTTTTCCACATCCTTGTCAATATTTTCTGTTTCTTGTACTGTTGATTTTAACCATTCTGACAGGTGTGAAGTAATATCTCATTGTAGTTTTGATTCACATTTCCCTGATGGCATGTGATGTTGAGCATCTTTTCATGTGTTCATTGGCCATCTGTATGTCCCTTTTTGGAGTGACATCTGTTCATGTCTTCTGCCCATTTTTATTTATTTTATTTTTTATTTTTAAAATATTTTATTTATTTATTTATGATTGAGAGAGAGAGAGAGGGAGAGAGAGGCAGAGGGAGAGTCAGGTTCCCTGAAGAGCAGGGAGCCCAATGTGGGACTGAATCCCAGGACCCTGGGATCATGACATGAGCCAAAGGCAGACGCTTAACCAACTGAGCCACCCAGGTGCCCCTTCTGCCCATTTTTTAATTGGATTATTTGGTTTTTGGTTATTGAGTTGTGTGAATTCTTTACATATTTTGGATACTAACCCTTTATCAGATACGTCATTTGCAAATATCTTCTCCCACTAAGTAAGTTGCCCTTTAGATTTGTTAATTGTTTCCTTCACTGTGCAGAAACTTTTTATTTTGATATAGTCCCTTTAGTTTATTTTTGCTTTTATTTCCCTTGCCTCAGGAGACATACCTAGAAAAATGTTGATACAGCCGATGTCAGGGAGATTATTGCCTGTGTTCTCTTCAAGGATTTTTATGTTTTCGGGTCTCTCGTGTGGGTCTTGAATCCATTTTGAGTTTATTTTGTGTATGGTCAAACCCAGTTTCATTCTTTTACATGTAGCTGTCCAGTTTTTCCAGTACCATTTGTTGAAGAGACTGTCTTTTTCCCATTGTATAGTCATTCCTCCTAAGTAAAAGATTAAATGACCACCTAATTGTGAGTTTATATCTGGGTTTTCTGAGCTACTCTGTTTTTTGATTGGAGTATTTAATCCATTTACTTTTCAAGTAATTATGGATAAGTAAGGACTTACTTTTGCCATCTTATTGTTTTCTTGCTGTTTTCTATTTCCTTTGTTCCTTTCTTCTTTCCTTGCTGTCTTTTGTTAATTGATTTCCTGTAGAGATATACTTTGATTTCTTTCTCTTCATTTTGTATTTCCTAAAAGTTTTTGTTTTATGATTACCCTGAGGCTTACTTCAAATATCTTATAGATATAACTGTTTATTGTAAACTAATAACAACTTAACTTCAATTATACATAGCTTAGATTTTTATTCCCCCTCCCTGTTTTGTTTTTGATATAATACTTTATATCTCTTTGCATTGTATATTAACTAACAAATTTTTGTGGCTATAGCTATTTTTATTTTACCTTTCAACATTTATATTGGAGTTAGTGGTGAATATACCACCATATTACACTATTAGAGTATCCTGAATTTGACTATATACTTGGCTTTACCAATGGGTTGTTCATTTTCATATGTTTTTATGTTACTAGTTAGCATCTTTTCATTTCAGCTTAAAGAATTTCTTTCAGCATTTCTTACAAGGCAGGTCGCTTGGTGATGACCACTTCTGCTTTTGTTTGTTTGGGAAAATAAGTATTTTTCCTACCTTTGTTCCTGAAGGACAACTTTGCTGGGCAAGGTATTCTTGGTTGACATTTTTTTTTTCTTTCACTATTTTCTCTCTCGGTATACAAGGTGTCTGTTGAGAAATCTGCTAGTAACCTTATGGGTGTTCCCTAGATTGAAAGAAAGTTGCTTTTTCTTGCTGCTTTTAAAAATTCTCTCTTTGTTACTAGGAGTTAAGATGGCAGAGTAGTGGGGAGACCCTGGGCTTGTCTCATCCCTCAAACACAGCTAGATTGGCATGAAAGCACTTTGAACAACTAGGAAATCAATTTGAGGATTAAAAGAACACAATTAGAGGGAGAGAACATGGTGGCTATGAGGTTCAGAGACCTGAATGGGGGAGAGAGAAGCTGTAGTGCCGAGGAGGGGGTGGGAAACACTTTTGCAGAGAGAGGACAGGGAAAGAGGGAGAGAGGGGGAAAGAGAACAGTGCATTGGGTTCATGTAAGAAAGGACCATTGACTGGGGAACTGAAAGGAACTGACTATGGCAATTTTTTTGCAAACAGTGGAGTTCAAATTCTGAGGTTTTAGAAGTCTGTGACATTTGCTGGAGTCAAGCTGGGTGGGTAATGGTGCTCTTGGGGAGAGGGAGGATGGAGAGCTGGGAGAAGATGGTGGACAGCATGGTGTGGGGATCCCCTGGCTTGCACTGGGGGAGAACATTTCCGTTACTTGAGTACTTTTAGAAGAGGGTATATTGCCTCTCCAAGGACAAGGAACCCATGGGTGCCATTGAGTAGCCATTCAACAGCAGGGGACAGAGCCACATGCAGTGGGCAGATAACTTGGTCACTTTTTGTTGTACTTCATTAGAGTCCACGTACCTTAGTGGCTATGTGACTGCTTTTCTGGGATACACCAGGTGGAGTACTGCAAGACTCTCTCCAGGTGGAGGGGAATGGGTCTGTGCCTTGCTTGGTCCTTTAAGATTTGGAGTTTGAATCCCACTCATGCACCAGAGATATAAAACACAGGAGAACTGTGACACAGGGTGGGCCAATGGTCTGGGCATAGACAGGTTGAGGGCAAGGATTTGACAAAGGCCTGGGCCACAGGAGGGGAAATTGTTTGCTTTTCTGTGAGGGCTTCCTGAGCAGTGGTGGCCACAAATTCCCCTCCCCAGGGAGAAGAGGGTAGGGTGATGCCATCTTCTACCTCCCACCCACTAGCACAGTTGGACTTCAGTGAGCAACACAGCACCCCCAGTGGAGGCTGGAGCTCCTCACCCCAAATGCTGCCTCTCTGTGTCCTGCAGGGGCATCTTTACTAGGGCATCTCTGGCTGTGAACCAGTACAGTGGACCTCTCCCCTAGAGGACCAAAAACAGCCCCCCCCAACCCCGGGCCATGTACCAAGTCTACTGATCATAGTGCTCCAAAGCATCAGCTTCAGTTCTGGTGGAAATAGGATCAGGCTTTCCCTTTCTTTTTTTTCCATTCTTTTTTCTTTGGAATCAGACTTATACTTTTTTGTTCATTCATTTGTTCCCTTTTCTCTTTTTTTGGATCAGGCTCCTTTTTTTCTTTTTTCTTTCTTTCTTTTTCTTTGGAATCAGGCTTATAGTTGTTTGTTTTGTTCCTTTTCCTTTTTTCTTCTTTTGGACCAGAATTTTTTTTTCTATCATGTTTATCTTAACAAACAAATGAAGCACATTTAGTTAAAGGCCCAAACACTCCCCGGTACAAGCAAGGAGGAACTCTGCAGATGACTGACCTGTGGGAAAGAGCAGCCAAAACACAACAGCAGAGTGCACACAGCATACACCAGAAACGCTTCCTGAAGTGCCAGGCTCTGGACAGGGTAAGTCCCCTTTTTTTAATATAGCATCACTCTCTGGAGCAGGAGACATAACAAGCTTTCATAGTGCACAAAAGACAGAAACTTGGCCAAAATGACAAGATGGAGGAATTCTCCCCAAAAGAAAGATCAGGAAGAAATCATAGCCAGGGATTTGCTTAAAACAGATATAAGCAATATATATGAACACAAATTTAGACCAATAGTCATAAGACTATTGGGACTCTTTGAGCAGGAAAAAGAGACCAACAGCAACAAAGACTAGAAAGGACCAGAGACCATCTGCAGGAATCGTGATTTTACAGGTAATACAATGGTACTAAATTCATGTCTATAAATACTCTGAATGTAAGTGGACTCAATGTTCCCATCAAAAGACATAGAGTATCAGAATGGATAAAAAAACAAGACCCATCAATGTACCGCTTACAAGAGACCAAAAGCACTCACAGAGTGATGTCCATGCGAATGGACATCAAAAGAAAGCTGGAGTAGCCATACTTATATCAGACAAACCAGATTTTAAACCAAAGACTGTAGTAAGAGAAGAAGAAGGGTATTATATCTTGTTCTGTCCAACAAGAAGATCTAAGAATTGTAAATATTTATTCCCCCAACTTGGGAGTAGCCAAATATATAAATCAATTAATAACAAACTTAAACTCATTGATAATAATACAATAAAAGTAGGGAACTTTAACATCCCACACACAACAATGGACAGATCATCTAAGCAGATTAATAAGGAAACAGTGGCTTTGAATGACACACAGGACCCAATGGACTTAATAGACATATTCAGAGCATTTCATCCTAAGCAGCAGAATACACATTCTTTTCAAGTGTACTTGGAACATTCTTCAGAATAGATCATATACTGGGTCACAAATCAGGTCTCAACTGATTTGTCAACCACAAGAAAAAATTTGGAAGGACCACAAATACATGCAGGTTAAAGAATATCCTGCAAAGAATGAATGGGTTAACCAGGAAAATAAAGAAGAAATACAAAAATACATGGAAGCAAATGAAAATGAAAACATGACAGTCAAAAACCTTTGGGATGCAGCAAAGGAGATCATAAAAGGGAAGTATATAGCATTACAGGCCTTCTTCAAGATGCAAGAAAAGTCTCAAACACACAACTTAACCTTATACCTAAAGAAGCTGGAAAAAGAACAACAAATAAACCATCAGAAGAAGGGAAATAATAAAGATTAGTGCAGATACCAATGATATAGAAATAAAAAAAAAAAACAATAGAACAGATCAACAAAACTAGGAGCTGTTTCTTTGAAAGAATTGACAAAATTTTACCCCTAGGCAAACTTATCAAAAAGAAAAGAGACTGAAATAAATAAAATCACAAATTAAGAGGAGAGATCACAACCAATACAGCAGAAATACAATTATAAGTGAATATTATGGGCAATTATATGCCAACAAATTGGGTAATCTGGAAGAAATTGATAAAGTCCTAGAAACGTATATACTGCCAAAACAATCAAGAAGAAATAGAAAATTTGAACAGATCCATAATGAGCTAAGAAATTGAATCCGTAATAAAGAATCTCCCAATAAGTAAGAGTCCAGGGCTAGATGGCTTCCCAGGCGAATTCTACGAAACATTTAAAGAATTAATACCTATTCTTCTGAAGTGGTTCCACAAAATAGAAATGGAAGGAAAACTTCTAAACGTATTCAATGAGGCCGGTATTACCTTGATTCCAAAACCAGGCAACAACCCCACTAAAATGGAGAATGACAGACCAATATCCCTGATGAACATGGATGCAAAAATTCTCACCAAGATACTAGGTAATCAAATCCACCAGTACATTAAGAGGATTATTCACCAAAATCAAGTGGAATTTATTCCTGGGCTGCAGGGTTGGTTCAGCAGCCACAAGTCAATTAACATGATACACCACACTAATAAAAGAAAGGATAAGAACCATAGGATCTTCTCAATAGATGCAGAAAAAATATTTGACAAAATATAGCATCCTTTCTTGATAAAACCCTCAAGAAAGTAGGGATAGAAGTAATATACCTCAACATCATAAAGGCCATATACACAAGACCCATAGCTAATAATCATCAATGGAAAACGAACAAACAAACAAACAAACTGAGAGCCTTTCCCCTAAAGTCAGGAACACAGTAGGGATGTCCACTCTTACCTCTGTTCTTCAATACAGTATTGGAAGTCCTAGCCTCAGTAGTCAGACAACAAAAATAAAAGGCATCCAAATTGGCAAGGAAGAAGTCAAACTTTCTCTCTTTGCCGATAACGTGATACTCTATGTAGAAAACCTGAAAGAGCACATCAAAAAATTACTAAAACTGATACATAAATTCAGGAAAATCACAGTATAATCACAGGAAAATCAATATGCAGAAATATGTGGCATTTCTATACACCAATAATGAAGCAGCAGAAGGAGAAATCAGGGAATCGATCCCATTTACAATTACACCAAAAACCCGTAAGATACTTAGGAATAAACCTAACTAAAACTATAGAACACTTAAGAAATTGAAGACCGAAGAGATGGAAAAACATTCTGCGCTCATGGATTGGAAGAACAAATATTGTTAAAAGGTCTATACGACCCAAAGCAATCTATACATTCAGTGCAATCCCTATCAAAATAACATCAGCATTTTTCACAGAGTTGGAACAAACAATTCTAAAATTTGCATGGAACCAGAAAAGACTTTGACTAGCCAAAGTAATGTTGAGAAAGAAAAGCAAAGAGGGAGACATCACAATGCCAGACTTCAGGCCATATTACAAAGCTGTAATCATCAACACAGTATGGTACTGGCACAAAAACAGACACATAGATCAATGAAACAGAATAGAGAATCCAGAAATGGACCCACAAATATATGGTCAACTAATATTAGACAAAGCAGGAAAGAATATCCAATGGAAAAAAGACAGTCTCTTCAACAAATGGGTTGGGAGAATTGGACAGACACATGCAGAAGAATAAAACTGGACTATTTCTTACACCATCCACAAAAATAAATTCAAAGCGGAATAAAGACCTAAATGTAAGCCAGGAATCAAAATCCTGGAGGAGAACACAGGCAATAACCTCTTTGACCTTGGCTGTAGTAATTTCTTACTAGACACATTGCTGGATGCAAGGGAAACAAAAGCAAAAATGAACTACTGGGACTTCATCAAGATAAAACAAAACAAAACATCTGCACAGTGAAGGAAACACTCAACAAAACTAAAAGGCAAACTATAGAGTGGGAGAAGATATTCACAAATGACATATGTGATA
Organism: Eumetopias jubatus; assembly: GCF_037043125.1. Taxonomy (NCBI): domain Eukaryota; kingdom Metazoa; phylum Chordata; class Mammalia; order Carnivora; family Otariidae; genus Eumetopias; species Eumetopias jubatus. The sequence continues at coordinate 101,215,002 of NW_028274811.1, forward strand.
AAGGGTTATATCTAAAATCTATAAGGAACTTCTCAAACTCAACACCCAAAACCCAAAAATTCAGTCAAGAAATAGGCAGAAGACATGAACAGACATTTCTCCAAAGAAGACATACAAATGGCCGACATACAAATGGCCAACAGACACATGAAAAATGCTCCACATCACTTGGCATCAGGGAAATACAAATCATAACTACAATGAGATACCACCTCACACCAGTCAGAACGGCTAAAATTAACAAGTTAGGAAACCACAGATGTTGGCGAGGATGTGGAGCAAGGGGAACCCTCCTACACTATTGGTGGGAATGCAAACTGGTGCAGCCATTTTGGAAAACAGTATGGAGGTTCCTCAAAAAGTTAAAAATAGAACTACCCAGCATTTGCACTACTAGGTATTTATCCAAAGATTACAAAAATAGTGATTTGAAAGGGCTCGTGCACCCCACTGTTTATAGTAGCAATGTCCACAGTAGCTGAAACATGGAAAGCCAAAACATACTACTCAGCCATCAAAAAGAATGAAATCTTGCCATTTGCCACAATGTGGATGGAACTAGAGAGTAAAATGCTAAGTGAAATAAATCAAAGACAAAAACCATATGATTTCACTCATATAGAATTTAAGAAAAAACATATGCATGTAGGGGAAGGGAAGGAAAACTAAAATAAGATAAAAAGAGAGAGGGAGGTAAACTGTAAGAGACTCAACTATAGAGAAAAACTGAGGGTTGCTGGAAGCGTGATGTGTGGTGGAATGGGGTAACTGGGTGATGGGCATTAAGGAGGGTACTTGTGAAACCCTGGGTATTATATGCAACTGATGAATGCCTAATGTCTACCTCTGAAACTGATAGTACACTTTATTAACTAACTTGAATTTAAATAAAATCTTAGAAGTAAAATTCTTTCTTTTTCTTTGATTTAGACAATTTTATTATAATGTGTCTGGGAGAAGATAATTTTGAATTAAAATTTTAGTGTGACATATTAGCTTCATGAATTTGAATATCCAAATTGTTCCCCAGGTTCAGGAAATTTTCAGCCATTATTTCTTTCTTATCTCTTTCCTCTTTCCCATTTTCCCTTTCCTGTCTGAGATAAAAATGGAGTAGAAGCCTGTGATAAGTCTTCAATTTTTTCTCTACTTTGAACGTATCTCCTGGGGTGTCACCTCCTGCATTGCATTCAATTATTAGTTTACATTTTTCCCTTATTTCCTGGTAGGTTATAAGCTCTTCTTGAGCTGAAAATAAATTGTCATCTTTCTAGTGCCTAATATAATGCTTTGATATAGTTAGTGCTATTTAAATGTTTGAATCAGTGAATCTTTGAGTTTGTGGGAGCAGAGTAACATTGTCATAGTGTCACCAGGCTTATATAGTTGGGTTGCCTTCAAACAGAAAGTTAAGCCACCTTTTGAGTGTTTACGTGTAACATTTGACCTGATACATAGTGTAATATCCAAGCGTAGGATCTCTGGAATTGTAGGAATGGATCTTGGCTCTATCATTTACAACTTGTATGACCTTGGGAAGATTATTTAACTTCTTTATTCCTCAGTTTCTTCTTTTGTAAAATGTGAGTAATAATAAAATCAAGTTCATAGCATTCCTGTGGGTTGAATAATTCATTTATAAAAGGACACGGCATAAGGCCTTGCATACATTGCTTTGAAAAGGTGGGCAGTATTACTATTAAATTACTTAAATTGAATTTTATTCTTAATTGGCATAGTTAAAATACTCCTTCCCATTTTATTTTCCCTCCACTAGAATATTTTTAACTTTGGTGCTCTTCCTTTATTTTTACAGATTTAATTATTTTCCTTCTGATATTTGTGTGTGTAGGTCTTTTCCCAAAGCAGTGAGCAGAATGATTATTTCTCAGAGAACACATTCCTAGCTTGGCTGCTGGTTTGAGAAGTAATTATTTTGGCATTATCTTCCATTGCCCTACATTTGCCATCTGTTGGCAACCTCGTTGACATCCAAGTCTTCTGTTACCTGGCAGTACTTAATTAATTAATTTTTTAAAAAATTTAACTCCAACTTAAATTCTGCCTCCCAAATGGGGAATTTATCTAGTTTCTAAAGGAAGCCTATTTTGAGTTTTTATTTAAAAAATTTTTTTAAAGATTTTATTTATTTGACAGAGAAAGAGAGAGAGCACAAGTAGGCAGAGTGGCAGGCAGAGGGAGAGGGAGAAGCAGGCTCCCTGCTGAGCAGAGAGCCCAATGTGGGGCTTGATCCCAGGACCCTGAGATCATGACCTGAGCCGAAGGCAGCCGCTTAACTGACTGAGACACCCAGGTGCCCCTATTTTGAGTTTTTAGAGGACATCTGTAATTTGCAATTTGGAAAGATATCTGTTTTACTTTTAAAAATCCTATTAAATATATCAGAAAAGAATAACCTACAAATAAAAATAACAGAATGTTGTGGTAATTTTGGCTTACGGTATAATTTTATTAATTCATAACTGTTCAAAGGGTGGCCCATCTTTGTAATTTCTACATTGGGGCTGGCAATGATCTTTGAACAGTAAGAAATTTTTAAGATAATCTGTGCCTTATAAATTTCAGCATGTAGACTGTGTAGTTTTGCATTCTAAGCCAATTTCCATCTTGGTCTTCCAATTACTTGATGTTCTTTTAAAAATGTCTTTCTCAAGGACTGTTCAACAGGCTGAGTTTACATCCCTGGAGTCAATATTCCTTGCAGTCTTCATGTCACGTGCAGGATGTTTTCATCCCTGCCACAACCTTCTTTTCGTTGCCCATTTATATTTATCTTTCAAGTAGGTGTATGCTCAAACCTCCTATAAATTTTACTAGAGTGCCTGAGCCTCTGAATTTTCTGTATCTGTCATGGAAGCATATTGAAACGACTCCAGGAAGGCAGTTATAATGAGTGATCCTCTCATTTTCCTCATTCTTTTGTTAAGACCTGACAGAGAGACTGCTTATTTCACAGAAGAATGGTGCTGGCTGAAAGATGCTCTCCTGAAATGGAGGGATTAGTGCCTTAGGTTCCCTTGGAGATATATTTTGTTTGCATTTTAATTATTAGAGCTAAAAAGCATGAGCATGAACTACTGAGGATATTAGCTCTGAAATTTTATCTGCATTGTTTCTGTTTGCATTTTGTATAGTGTGTCAATAGGAACATATCAACATATGTTAAATATATAGTTTTGGTTATAAATTAGAGTTTGACTATTCATCTGATAAAAGCTACACCTACTTTTTGATAATAAATAACATATTGATATTGTCTAGTGTTGGTGAAAATGTAGGAAAGCAATTACAATTATTCTTACACATTTCAGAATAGTGATGATTTCTGCAAAATTTTGGGAGGGCAATCTGGCAGCATTTAGCAGATCATTTAATGAAACTGTTCAGCATCTACTATGGAGCAGGCACCGTTGTAGTTACTGGGGATATGGCAGTGGCAAAATAGTCTGTACCCTTATGAATCATGCTTTTATTTGGAGTGGGAATGGAGACCTAAAATAAATAACAAAGTGTGTCACATGGTGTAAACACAAACTAAACAAAGTATGTCAGATGGTGACTAGTGCTCTGTGCAAAAATAAAGCAGGATAAGAGGGATAAGAAGATCTTCTTATGGGGAGGTATGATATTTTATGTGGAGTAGTCAGGAGAGGTCCCACTGAGAAGTGATTTTTGAGTAGACTTGATGGAAGTGAGAAAGGGAGACATCCAGAGATGGGCAAAGGGAGTTACAAGTAGGGGAAACAGCTAATACAGAGACATCTAAGGTGGAGGCTTGCTTACAGGGTTTAGGGTCTAGTGTTGAGGTCAATGTGTCTTTTGTAAATATTTTATTCAAATGTATTTATTCAAGCATATATATATTTATATCTACCAACCTCTTTCTTTATAGTTTTGGACTTTGGAAACATGCTTAGAATGACCTTCCATGTGGTCACAATTACGCAACAAAACCCAGTCTCTTCTTTTAAGCCCTACTGGTGAGTTTGTTCACACTTAAAACCTTTTGAAACTAAACATTGATTATGAAAATGATCATGTAATGATTGGATATCACTACAGCGTATATCCTAAAATCATCTATGTTTATCTTGACGGGTTCTTTGCTTGCTCAGACTTTAGTTCAGTTCCTGAACCTTCTCCTGGACACATCTGTGTACTTCCTTGTAAAATCCACTTTTGGCAAGAACTCTGTCAAGTCAGGTTAGCAGGAGTCCCCTATCCTCAATAGCAGATCTCTCACTGTATCTGATCAGTTCCTCATCTTCCACCATCCTGGAGGTGATGTTTGATCACCCTAGGCTGTCTTCAGCACACTCCTGTTAAGTCAGCTCAGACAGAATCCTCTTTATTTCTGATGTTTCCTCTTAGTAATCTTCCATCCACTGCCCCCAACTCTGCTCCTTGGCTCTAAATTCCCAGCTGCCCTAGCTATATTTGGAATTGAGCCCGGCTTGATACTGTGTCTATTTCCCCTGAGTAAAATCTGTCTCATTGTCTTTTTTGACAAAAATTAATTATGAATTATATGACGGATCAGTCTTGGATGATATTTTCATGGTTATCTTAAATATACATATCATTAAGTATGCCTGTCAATTACAATACAAAAGATCAAATTTGATTATACTGTACTCACTGATTAATGGCAAATATGCTCAAAACTTAAGGTAAACCAAAAATACTCACTTTCCTTGATTCCAGTTATTGAAGCTTGGAAACAAAACACTAGATTAAAATTTTTTTTCTGCGTTGGTTTAGACACACATGGAATCTTCTTTCTGGAAAATAAGTCTTACATACGACTTGCTCTGAGGAAGAGATGCTCAATGTTAGAATTTGCGTATGAACAGTTAAATGTTAAACTATTGATGAGTTATGTATCTTTTATTGTTACGAATAATATTGCCCTTAGAATCTTTGAAAGATCTGTTGATAACTTCTATTTCTAATAGGAAGCATGTTCCTCATAGGGCCTTAGCTGGAGAGACATGTGTTTGTGTGCATGTGTCTGTGTAGTGCATTCAGTCTTGGAATTTTGTGAACTCTGATACTTAATCATTAAAACATAATACTTGCTCATATACTGCCTTTAAGCTGGGTTTTGGGATCCTTCTATGTACACTGGTCCAATTTCTCCAATGACTTTAGCATCTCCTTGAGGGAATAGCATATGGGAAATAGAATAACATAGTTTTTTTTTTAAGTTTATTTATTTGAGAAAGGGAGAGAGAGAATGTGAGAGGGCCTAGGGGAGTGAGAGGTAGAGAGAGAGAGGGAGAGAGAATCCCCAAGTGGACTCCCTGCTGAGCAGAGAGCTGACTCAGGGCTCCATCCCAGAACTCTGTGATCATGACCTGAGCCAAAATCAAGAGTCGGTTGCCCAACTGACTGGGCCACCCAGGTGCTCCTAGAATAACATGATTTTTAAGTACAATAGGGAGATGCACATTACAATTTTGACCCACAATTTCAGAGTAAAATATGATCATTATGCGCAAGCTAGCTATCATGTTTTTCTATTGCTGGTTAATGTAGTCATCCATGGTTTCTCAAAACTTTGCAGAGAAGTGGCTCAGTAGTCTGTTAATTATTCCCTTGCCTGGTATAAATAAACATGCAATAAAAATGCTAATTAAAACAGGTCTGGTTATTTAAACAATGCCTTATTTAAGATCTCTAATATTTAATGTTAATTTTCCTTCATGGATGTCAATAATCTGTGACCTTTTGTTATTAAAATTAATAAGTGATTAATCAGTAACTCAAATAAGCATAGGAGCCTTAAGATCCAATATGATTGTTCATAAAAATACTTTAGTAGTGGATCCTAAAAGACATATCAAATATTTATTGTTTTGCAAAACCTGATGGTAACATTCTGTGTGTTGCCTAAGGGCAGTAATTCTTCATCTGAATGTTTTCATTATGACAGTATTTTTTGTTTCTTGTGGTGGTGTACATTAAGGTTAAAATAACTTGTGTTCTTAAAGCAATTCTTTTAAAAGGAAATGTAGTAAGCTAGTAGTTCATTTTCATATCCAGTGGACAAGGGCCTTTAAAGTAATTTTAATGAAGTATCCATCTCATTTTGATTCATTACAATGCCTATAAATACTTATATATTCTCTGGGAATGCATACATATGACTATTCAAACATTGTCCTTTGTTAGAATGCAAAGCATTGATGTCTGTGTTTAAAAACTATTTTCAAGTTAATTTGGAGATACCCAAATTTTAATTAAATAAAAGTGTTAGAAATAATGTATAAGGATGGAAAAATGGAATAAAAATGTATCAGCCTCACAGATCTTGTTGATTTGGTGTTAAGGGAGCTGTATATAATATCTAATTTTAACATTCTTTATAGTGTGACCCAACAAAGGAATATTCTTCGCTGACTAGTTTCCTTCTAATTTGCTAAGTAATGCAATTCTAATTTGCTAAAATAATAGTAAAATGCAGAAATAATGCTATTTAATTTTAAAATAACAGTGTTTTCATTAGTGTTCCCTTTCTATGATGTACATCTCTTTTTTTCCAGAACTACTACCATGATATAGAAAATTTAAAAATTTTGAGAGAGATTCTCACTAGTGTTCAAATCATTAAATCACTCCATCAAGTTTTAAAGAATGTTGTGGCTGTTGTTTTTAAAGATTTTATTTATTTATTAGAGAGAGCATAAGTAGGGGAAGCAGCAGAGGAAGAGGGAGAAGGAGACGCCACACTGAGCAGGGAGCTCAATACGGGGCTCCATCCCAGGACCCCGAGATCACAACCTGAGCCAAAGGCAGATGCTTAACTGACTGAGCCACACAGGTGCTGCAAGAATGATGATGTTTTAGTAGAAAAACTAATCTACCTGAAAGAAGAAAAGTTAAATGATGTCTAATAGTGCACATTTTTTTTCTGGCTACCTACAATCTATTTCTTAGGTAGCCATGCTTCCAATTCCTCTGGTATATTACTTCTTTTCCACTTGCAGTCCACATGCTTCTAAGGTGTTGACATTATCCTGGACTCCAGAAAAGGACATGTGCCTCTGATCTCTCCAGACATAGCATTCCCTTGTCCACAGTGATTGGATCAGGGGTGGCACCTGACCATGGCAGAGACAGTAAGAAACAATGGAAGGAAATGAGGTGAACTCTTCTTCCTCCTCCTCCCTCTCTAAGAAAGTTCCAAGGATGACTTATTACAGTAATATTAAAAATAGCAGGTCATGAATTTGTTAAATTACATTATTGAAGTAAAACATACTTTTAAAATACAGCTTTTTAACATAATACTTAAGGTTCTTGTACTCATAGTAATTGTGCTGATGTTAAAATATGTCCCCCAAATCTTTGACACTCCTTTCTACAAAAACTGGATCCTAATTTTCCTCCTCTTAACTGTGGGCTGGTTAAACTTAGTAACTTTCCTCTAGTGAATTAAATGTGGAGGAAGAGATGGTGTGTCACTTGCAGGAGTCATAAAAGACATCACAGCTTCTATCTTCCTTTCTTTTGAATTATTTGCTTTGGTGGAAGTTGGCTGTTTTGTCATGAGAACACTTAAGCAACCCCAATAGAGAGGCTCTTGAGACAAGAAAGTGAGGTCTTCTGCCAAGAGACAGCACTGACATGCCAGCTAAGCAAATGAACCATCTTGGAAGCAAATCCTCTAGGCCTCTTAAACCTTCAGACAGTTGTAGCCTTGGCCAGCGCCACGGTTGCAACCTCACGTGAGACTCGAAGCCAGAATTCCTGGGTTAGGCAGCTCTCACATTCCAATTCACAGAAACTGTGAGGTAATACATGTTTACGTTTATTGCTCTTTTAAAGCCCAAAGTTGTGAGGTAATTTGTTATGCTTAACCCTTTACTACTTTGAAATGAACACTGATAGAGAAGCTTTTGGTTTATCTAGAGTGTCTACAAAGCTGTTATTTCAGGATGCTTTTCTTCCAGTAGTTGTAAATTATGCTTTGGACATTTACTTTTAGTACTGACTTTAGTACTGACCTGTGATTCTCTGTACAACAGGTAATTAAAGGCAAACAAAAGAAGATAGTTAAGATTAAAAAAAACAACAACAACAACTTGTAGTAGTATTTATTCTTGAAACTTGATTTTTAAGTCTTATATGTTAACCTAGATGTTAATCAGGGTTTTATTGTGCGGTAGGATTTTGATGAGGTGACTTGAAGTTTCATTTTGTACCCTAATTACAGTATGACCACCTCTCCAAGATTTTCATGGTTCCTGAGGGACTTGACTTTTCTAAGTCAGTGCTGCCTTTGAGAGTCTTCATTCCTTCATTCATGCATTCATGTATTTCACCAACAAATATTTATTGAGCACCTGCTAAGTGCCAGGCACTATTTTAGGTCTTGGAGATGGGTGAAACAACCTTCCTGATGAAGAAGGTCAGTTTGGGGACTGTCTGTCCATCTCTGTCTATGTTTCATACCTCATGGACTCAGCAGTAGGATTTAGCCTTTCCCCTCATTTTTCACCAAACCACTAATTTAAGGGATTTTTGTGTCTAGGTTTTCCTGAAATTTTTAAAAAGATTTTATTTATTTATTTGACAGAGAGAGACAACGAGAGAGGGAACGCAAGCAGGGGGAGTGGGAGAGGGAGAAGCAGGCTCCCTGCTGAGCAGGGAGCCCGATGCGGGGCTCGATCCCAGGACCCGGGGACCATGACCTGAGCCGAAGGCAGGTGCTTAATAACTGAGTCACCCAGGTGCCCCTAGGTTTTCCTGAATTTTTGAGTATCTGGAGAGTTTTACACTGAGGAAACATTTCACTTAAAATTCACTGTAAGAAATTGCTGTTTTTAGGAGTCCTGTAGCTACTTCCATAGTTAAGCTACTGGCTCTCTGGTTGTGTTTTGTGGCCTCTTTGCCCCTCATTCTCTCTTCTCTGTTCTCTTTCCCCACTTTTGGCTCTCTGTAGAATAGGTGATTAAGAGCAAGCAAAAGAGGATACTTTATCATTGTAGTGCTTTGTTTATTTTTAGTGCTGAAGATTTTACCTCTTCTGTTGTCTTTGCTTTCGCCAACGTGTAATCCCCTGCACTTTCCCCTAATTCACTTTCTTAGCAGTGCATTTTCTGATGCAAGATTGGTCCCTATGCAGAAAGGAATCTGATGCTTTCTGTTAAATAATTTTCACACTGCTCCAAGTATTTTTTTGCTGAAGTGGTAGGTGCTATGATATACATTGATCAGTAACACCCAACAAACTGCTTGGACTAGTGGTAAAAGTAGTTCAAGGATTACTTGCTGTGCAGCCACATAGAATCTATAAATATTTATTTACCAGTGACTAGGGACACCTAATGATAGCTACATTGTCCAAGAAGGCTATTATTTTCAGATAAATGAAACATTTTTTTCAATCTTCAGTTTTTTATTTAAACACAAAAATTAGCCTTTCAACCTGTTTTCTGTTACTTGTCAGAACAGTTTCATCCAGGACATAGATAATATTAGAATCAATATTCCATTAAAAAGCTAGGTTGTAAATCATACCTTTTTTAAAAAAAAATTTATTTATTTTAGAGAGAGAGCAAGAAGGGGGAGGGGCACATGGAGAGGGAGAAAGAGAATCGTCAGGCAGACTCCATTCTAAATGGATGTGGGGCTTGATCCCCCGACCCTGAGATGACCTGAGCTGAAATCAAGAGTCGGCCGCTTAACTGACTGAACCACCTGGGTGCCCCTGATTCATACCTTTTTATGTGAGGAAGATACCAGGGAGAATAGTGAGATTGAGAAATGTATGTTTTGAGAAAGTCATTGTGAAATCTTTGTTCATTTTTCTTCTTTTCCTCCTTCTTGTTTTAGATTTGCACAGATTCTTTACTTCTTAGAGGATACAATTATGGACTCTCTTGGAAGGTTATGAAAACACAATATTTGAACTTTTAGGGGTATAGGACACAGGTTTAACTACTGTTGTTATTATCTCTAACAAACAATTTAAAAATGTACATTCTAATGAATTTGATTTTTCTATCAAGTGAAGCATTTTTTTTTTTTTTGATATTGCATTGCTTACTACTTCTGTTGGTGATATTCTGTTTTTGAAGTTGGGAGAGAGAATGAAAGAACAGTATAATTTTTTAAAAAAAATCTGAAAACCTTGAGAAAGAGTTGGCTTTAACAAAATACAGGATCTAGTAATTGTTTCTTTTCCTTGCCTTCCCATCTTCATTCCCCCTGTTTCTTCTCCTTTACTTTCTCACTTTTTATATGTTGGAGAAACCGAAAATATTAAGCAAAATGAAATGGCTATGTAGGATCATAGCATGTGTTCAGGCAGAGATAGAGGTTATTATGTTTTTATTCCCCAAATTGGAATCCATCAATTTTCTTCCCTTATAAGTACTTAGTGAACGTAAGTCTGATTTAAAAATTAATCTAATTATGTTTTATCAGTCTAAATTTTCTTTAAGGGGAGGTTTGAGATTTGAGTCTTATGAATTTGTTCTAAGCTGCTTACAATGGATATATGAGTGGAAAATTTGGATTCTAGTTATAACTAACTTTTAAGTTTGATGTTATACATGTCATTTATGCTCTTCAGAAACCATTTTATTTATTGTATATGTATTTTATATCAGCTGCTCTCTAAGATTTTTTCTAGCTTATAAGCTTTAAGAGCCCATGATTCTAAATGTCACTTTATTTCGTATTAAAGAGTAGCATTATTTAACGTAAAATTATCACTGACCATAACTAGTATCAGTCTGTGGCTATTTCAGTAGTACCTGGTAATAAAACTCATTTTATATGACCCTTCGATTCTCCAAAAAAAACATTTTTTTTTTTAAACTTGTGAAGTGGATATCTGGTAGCTTCTTTGATAAACTTCTCCTTAATCCCTTTTCCATATAGTTGCCAGTTTCTATCTGGGCATCTAGTGATACAGCCAAAATCCTAGGCTGAGCCAATCAGAGGGATTCATTTCATTGGTTATACACTTTGGTTCAGGGTTGCCATCGCATTCCTATGTCCCCTAAACTAGTCCAATCGGTGAAATTCACGGTTTTGCTGAGAATTCTGTACAAGACAAATTTCCTGCTAGCTGTAAATGAGGAAGCACAAATCCCAGGGTATTAGCAACCATCTGGGGGTCAAAAAGTAAGCCAGTTTTAGGAATATGCAAACATCTTAGAAGGCAGAGTGAGATGTGGAAAACACACACACATTTTGTGGCACAATTGAGCTAATAAAGATCTTTATCTTTTAAGCCAGTTTGAGTTTTCTTTTATTCATAATCAAAGTCACTGTTTAGCTTCTGAGTGTGGTAGCTAAAGTAAGTTCATGAGATCAATCAAACTGTATAGTGGCCAAAGCAATTATTTGATGGAACAGCACTAGAAAGAGATTCCCTAAAACACCATGAAGAATCTTCAGCTTGTTAAAGAGAATAATATAATGGGAAAAGCATGGGCTTTGGAGTAAGGTAAACTTTATTTGAAATCTCGACTCATTTACTTAGCATAAATAGTACTTAACATTTATTTACTATTTACTGTGTGCTCAGTGCTTTTGAGTTCATTATCTCCTGTGATCCTCTTAATTATTTTTATCTTACTTTTACAAGTGAGGAAACTGAGGATTAGATAGTTATAAGGCATAGCTAGGTTTCAAACCCAGCTGTGTGCTATCCAGAGTCTTCATTTTTATTTACTACATTTTTGAAAAATGGAGCTCCATGTGTATATTTTATTTGGCATATGTTTTTAAAAAATGTTTAAGCCCAGCATTTGAAAATTGAAGGATTGCATGTAAAGATCTACACTTGCATCTGCTCTTGACAAATGAGGTCTGGCCACTGTGTCTTTATTCCCAGCAGAACTATTAGCATCTTTGTTACTATGTTTGCTCCATTTAGTTAAAATATGCCCTTTGCAATTTGCTTTAGCTTCTATCCTTCTATATTGTTACCCTGATTCCAAAGCTGTGTCAAAAGCAGTGACCATTTCTTCCACATTGTTGCTTTTCTTACAATGGAGAAATATTTGTACCTATAAAAATGAAGGCTTGAGGGGTGCCTGGGTGGCTCAGTCCATTAAGCGGCTGCCTTCAGCCCAGGTCATGATTCCAGGGTCCTGGGATCGAGCCCCACGTCAGGCTCCCTGCTGAGCGGGGAAGCAGGGAGCCTGCTTCTCCTTCTCCCTCTACCTGCCACTCCCCTTGTTGTACTCTCTCTCTCTAATAAAAAATAAAAATCTTAAAAAAAAATGAAGGATTGATCTAGAGGGTGGGGAGTTTAAAGAATGGGAGAGTATATTATTTTTTCTTCCAGATTTGTTGAGATATGATTGACATATATAACATTGTATATGTTCACAGTATAGTGTGTTGATTTGATACCCTTATATATATATTTAAATTTTATTTATTTGACAGAGACACAGCGAGAGAGGGAACACAAGCAGGGGGAGTGGGAGAGGGAGAAGCAGGCTTCCCTCAGAGCAGGGAGCCTGATGCGGGGCTCAATCCCAGGACCCTGGGATCATGACCTGAGCCAAAGGCAGACACTTGACCGACTGAGCCACCCAGGCTCCCCGATACACTTATATATTGCATAATGATTATACCATAGCATTAGCTAACACTTCCATCACGTCACATAATTACCATTTCTTTTTTTGTGGTGAGATCATTTAAGATTATAGCAAATGATACCGAATTACATATTTGAAAGTTGCTCTGAGAGCGTGTACTCTGAACTGTAGAGGTGAAGAACATTTCTTATTTAATATACAAGGGCCACACATAATTTATTCACTTATTTTACTTGTTTGGCAGCTTTGAGCATTCGAATTTATGAAATGTGCACTAAACAATCTTTTTTTTTTTTTCTGTGTAATTTTGGGAAATTTTTCTCCAAGTCTCCTTTTCCTCATTTTAAGAATGGAGATTTTATGGCAGGATTAAATGAGATAACCTATTTAAACAGTTTAGTTTAATATCTGGCAGCTGGTAGTTGCCCAAAAAGAGCAGCATTTGCTCCATTAGTCATTTTTTCATATATGAATCTGGCTTACATTACTGTGGTACAATTGTTGACACACTATTTTATTCTTTTTATGTCAATGGCTTTGCTGTCTGTATCATTTGCAAACTATTATCTACTTGTTCTTGTGCTTCATTGGCCTGTAGCTAGTACCTTTTAAATATGAGGGCTGTAAAGGAAAAAGTAATTAGTACCATGTGGATGAGATTTCAGTGGGCTGAAACTCCATGGTATGAGAGAAATCAAGGTGTGATGTCTGTTTCCTCAAACCACCATCCAGGAGAGGAGTTTTATGACAGAAAGAGGCCAAATTGCACATCTAGAATAAAATGGGTACTGACTGTCAGGAAGAAGAGATACTTTAATTGGTGATGGTACGGTCAGAGTTTGCAAGAAGCTGTCACATAGGAGTGACCTCTCCTGAGGAATGTTAGGTCAAATGAGGGAAAAAATTATATCCTTCGAAGCCCTTGCCCTTTCGGAGCCATTCAGTATATCAGGTGAAATAAGAGTTTGATGATATGAAAATCAGTCTCAATATCTATCTTTAACTTTGGAAGAAAAATAAATTCTCCTTTTTAGTGTCTCTGTAAAGAAGGGATTCATGTTTGAATCTAGTCATTCATTGTAGAATCTTATGATTGCAAAATTAGCTGAGGGATATAGAAAAAAAAAACAGAGTAAGAAGCAGCCAAAAAAAAAAAATTGCTATTTATAGCCATCAACATACTGTGGAATTTGAACTATCATTAAAAGGATTGAATTATGAAACTTTAAAGCAACAAAAAATATTTAATTCTTTTACTGTGCACCAACTTCTCTGAATTTTCCCAGCTGGTTAACTAAATACTGGCAACCAGGTCCTTTAGCTTTCAGAGTTGTGGTCTTTTCACTATACCGTGCCTTCCTATTATGGTTCTTCTTGAGCTGCTGCTCAAATATCAGACACTAAGTTAACATTTAAAAAAATATAGTGAGGACAGATGCCTATTCATGGTCTTCTCAGCCCCTTTAACTTATGGAGGACTGTTTCCTTTTTGGGAATAGGTAATGCTCTTTCCATCTACATGGATCAGAGGGAGCTACTAGGTTTGTACAACATGGCCCTCACTTTATAACTGTAACTGATTTGTTGAATGGTGGGTATATAAATCAAACAGTTAAATCAGTCCGTTTAGTGATAATTTGGAATTGGGATTGAAAAAATAAGATCAGCCCCTCTTTGGCTGAATATATAACATATAAAGTCAGTAATCTGTGGCTGCCATGTAAACTGAAAAACAGAAAACTGTTTGCAATGAGGGTGACCTTAGATTCATTGCAGATAAAAGCAGCAATGAGAGAGGAAGAGGAATCTCAGGTTCCTTATTCTCAGTCCTGTGTTCCATGAGTGACGTACCACTAGAATCTCTAATGGAGTCCCTCTTTTGTTTAAAGTAGTTCCAAAGGATTCTTTCTTCTTTCATCTTTCTTTCATTTACTCTAATCAAATAAGAGTGTACACTTCTCATTTGATATTTCATGTCTTTGTGTTTGAGGTTTTCTGGACGGTAAGTTGCATCTTTTTTTCTCATCAGGGGACTATATATAATATTATTTACCATTTACAAAGTACTTTCTAAGTGCCAGGCACTGTGGTAGGCACAAAACAAACATTATTAATAAGGCTTAGCCTGCAAAGAAGGAAATACTATTGACATCTAAAAAGTGTCATTCAGAATGATGAAGCAACTTGTCCAGTATTCCTCATCTCATTAATGGCATGTCTTCATTTATTCCTTAAATAGAATTTCATTAAATACCTACTATATCCAAGTATTATTCCAGAAGCACTGAAGATGAACAAATGAGCAAGACAAACAAACATGGTCTCAATGCTCAGGGTTCTACATTCTAATACAGGCAATAAACAGGTAACAAGTAGAGAACTAAATGGTCAAGTGTCCGACTTGCACTTGGGCTAATGAATCTTCTCGGAGAAACTGGGAATGCATATTGCCCATTTGTAGTGCAGTGGATCTGCTTCATGGTACCGTTATCTTCTAAAATATGGGCGCTTTTATTAAGTTACATCCTTATGTTTATTGTCCAAAGTTGATGAAATTAAAATTGATTTTCATTTTAATTTGTGGGAGGCCTTATTAAGAATTTTACTGGAAAGTAAAATATAGAGGCAAGTTTAATACAGAGGTTGATTATAATCTATAATAATTAAAAAAACTACTTACATAACTAAATACTGGGGATTGGTTAAAGGTATGCAAAGATCCCCAAATTTTAGACCATTAAGCAGATGTTAAATGATTATTTTGAAGATTATGAAATGACATGGAATAAACTTTACTGCAATTTTAAGTGGAAATAGTAAAATGCATTACTTCATTACATTAATATATGTTTTGTGAAATGGAGATATATAGGCATATAAAAACTGGAACAAAAACAAAGGTAATGCCTGGGTGGTAGAAATAAGGATGGCTTTTCTTTTATTTTTTATACCTTTCTGAATTTTTCAAAATTTATTCAGTGATAACATTGTTTCCTGAAGCAGGGAAAAAACCCACTGTTTTATAAATATGTGCTGATACACATTCAGGTTGTAATTATTCATTTATGTAACAGACATTGATTATCTCTTTTTTAAAATTGAAGTATAATTGACATACAATATCCTATTAGTTTCAAGTGTTATCATAGTGATTTGGTATTTTTATACATTATGAAATGATTCCCATGATAAATCTAGTTGCTATCTGTCACCATACAAAGTTATTATAATATTAATGACTGTATTCCCTATGCCATATTACATCCCCGTGACTTATTTATTTTATAACTGGGAGTTTGTACCTCTTAATCCCCTTCACTTATTTCACCTACCCACCAACCTTTCCCTGCTCTGGTAACCAACAGTTTGTTTCCCTTGTCTGAGTCTGTTTCTGGTTTTTGTTGTTGTTGCTGTTGTTTTGTTTCTCATATTCCATATATAAGTGAAGTCATACTGTATTTGTTTTTCTCTGTCTGACTTATTTCATTTAGCATGATACCCTCTAGGTCCATTCATGTTGTCACAAATGGCAAGATTTCATTCCTTTTTATGGCTGAGTAATATTGCTTTGTGTGTGTATACTACGATTTCTTTATCCATTCATCTATCAATGGACATTTAAGTTGCTTCCATATTTTGGCTATTGTAAATAATGCTGCAATGAATATAGGGGTGCATATATCTGTTTGAATTGGTGTTTTCATTTTCTTTAGTTAAAAATCCAGAGGCTGAATTGCTTGATTGTATGGTAGTTTTATTTTTATTTTTTTGAGGACCCTCCATACTGTTTTCCATAGTGGTTGCACCATGTTATACTCCCACCAATAATGTCCTACAGTTCCCTTTTCTCCACATCCTCACCAATAATTATTTTTTTGTCTTTTTGATAATAGTTAATCTGACAGGTGTGAGGTGATATTTCATTGTGTTTTTGATTTACATTTCCCTGATGATGTTTAACATCTTTTCGTGTGCCTGGCTGGCCACTTCTGTGTCTTCTTTGGAAAAAGGTCTTTTCAAGTCCTCTGCCTATTTTTTAATCAGGTTGCTTGTTTGATATTAAGTTGTGCAAATTCCTTATATATATTGGATATTAACTCCTTACTGGGTGTATGATTTGCAGATCTCTTCTTCCATTCAGTTGGTTGCCTTTTCATTTTGTTGATGGCTTCCTTCACTGTGCAAAAGCTTTTTAGTTTAATGTAATTCCATTTGTTTGTATTAGCTTTTGTTTCCCTTGTGTGAGAAGACTTGTCCAAGGGGGGGAAATTATTGCTAAGACTGATATTGAAGAGCTTACTGTCTGTTTTTTCCTAGGAGTTTTGTGGTTTTAGGTCTTATATTTAAGTCTTTACTCCATTTTGAATGTATGTATATGGTGTAAGATAGTGGTCCAGTTTCATTCTTTTGCGTGTAGCTCTCCAGTTTTCCCAATAAAATTTATATAGAGACAATCTTTTCTCCATTGTATATTCTTGTCTCCTTTGTCATAGGTTAATAGTCCATATATGAATGGGTTTATTTCTGGGCTCTCTGTTCTCTTCCATTGATTTATGTGTCTGTTTTCATGCCAGAACCATACTGTTTTGATTATGATGGCTTTGTAGTATAGTTTGAAATCAGGAAGTGTGATACCTCCAGCTTTGTTCTTTTTCAAGACTCCTTTGGTATTCAGGGTCTTTGTGGTTCCATACAAATTTCAGGGTTCTTTGCTGTAGTTCTGTAGAAAATGCCTTTGGTATTTCAGTGGGGTTGGCATGGAATCTGTAGATTGCTTTGGGTAGAATGAACATTTTAACAATATTAAGTCTTCTAATCCAAGAGCATTATATATCTATTCATTTATTTGTGTCATCTTCAATTTCTTTTATCATGGTTTTATAGTTTTCAGAGTACAGGTCTTTTCATCTCTGGTTAAACTTATTCCTAGGTACTTTATTCTTTTTTATGCAATTGTATATGTGATTGTTTTCTTAATTCCTGATAGCTCATTATTAGTGTATAGAAACACAACCTATTTCTGTATATTAATTTTGTATCCTGTGACTACTGAATTCACTTATTAGTTCTAACAGTTGTTTTTGGTCAAGTCCTTAGGGTTTATATATAGAGTATCATGTCATCTGCAAAGAGTGACTGAAATTCCTTTCCAATTTGGATGATTTTTATTCCTTTCTCCTGCCTAATTACTGTGGCGAGGACTTCCAATACTACGTTGAATAAAAGTGGTGAGAGTGTGCATCCTTGTCTTCTTCTTGATCTTCAAGGAAAGGCTTCAGTTTTTCACCATTGAGTATGATGTTAGCTGTGTGTTTGTTATACATTTCTTTCTGATTCAGTCTTGGAAGGTTGTGTGTTTCTAGGAATTTGTTCATTTCTTCTAGGCTTTTCAATTTGTTGGCATGTAGCTGTTCATAACAGTCTGTTATGATCCTTTGTATTTCTGTGGTGTCAGTTGTAGCTTCTCCTCTTTTATTTCTGATTTTAGTTTTCAGTTTTATTGATCTTTTTTATTTATAATTTTTAAGTCTCTTTCATTTATTTCCATTCTTTCTTATTTCCTTCCTTCTACTAACTTTGGGCTTTGTTCTTCTTTTGCTAGTTACCCATATCTGGGTTCTCTATTCTGTTCCATTGATCTATATGTCTGTTTTTGTGCCAGTACCATGCTGTCTTAGTGATCACAGCTTTGTAATATAGCTTGAAATCGGACAACGTGATGCCCCCAGCTTTGTTTTTCTTTTTCAACATTTCCTTGGCGATTCGGGGTCTTTTCTCATTCCATACAAATTTTAGGATTGTTTGTTCCAGCACTTTGAAAAATGTCATTGGAATTTTGTTCGGGATGGCATTGAAGGTATAGATTGCTCTGGGTAGCATAGACATTTTAACAATGTTTATTCTTCCGATCCATGAGCATGGAATATTTTTCCATCCTTTTGTGTCTTCAATTTCTTTCAAAGGTGTTTTGTAGTTCCTAGAGTAGAGATCCTTTACCTCTTTGGTTAGGTTCATTCCGAGGTATCTTATGGTTTTTGGTGCTATTGTAAATGGAATCGTTTCTCTAATTTCTCTTTCTACAGTTGCGTAGTTAGTGTATAAGAAAGCAACTGATTTCTGTGCATTGATTTTGTATCCTGCCACATTACTGAATTGCTGTATGAGTTCTAGTAATTTGGGGGTGGAGTCTTTTGGGTTTTCCAGATAAAATATCATGTCGTCTGTGAAAAGAGAGTTTGATTTCTTCTTTGCCAATTTGAATACCCTGTATTTCTGTTTGTTGTCTGATTG
Source organism: Eumetopias jubatus (assembly GCF_037043125.1). Lineage (NCBI taxonomy): Eukaryota > Metazoa > Chordata > Mammalia > Carnivora > Otariidae > Eumetopias > Eumetopias jubatus. The sequence continues at coordinate 101,233,886 of NW_028274811.1, forward strand.
CTGTTGCTAGGACTTCTAGTACTATGTTGAACAATAGTGGAGAGAGTGGGCATCCTTGACGTGTTCCTGATCTTAAGGGAAAGGCTCTCAGCTTTTCCCCATTGAGGATGATATTCACTGTGGGTTTTTCATAGATGGATTTTATGAACTTGAGGAATGTTTCCTCTATCCCTATACTCTGAAGAGTTTTAGTCAGGAAAGGATGTTGTATTTTGTCAAATGCTTCTTCTGCATCAATTGAGAGGACCATATGGTTCTTCTCCCTCCTCTTATTAATGTGTTCTATCACATTGATTGATTTGCGAATGTTGAACCACACTTGCATCCCGGGGATGAATCCCACTTGGTCGTGGTGGATGATCCTTTTAATGTATTGTTGGATCCTATTAGCTAGGATTTTGTTGAGGATTTTGGAATCCATATTCATCAGGGATATCGGTCTGAAATTCTCCTTTTTGATGGGGTCTTTGCCTGGTTTGGGGATTAAGGTAATGCTGCCCTCATAGAATGATTTTGCAAGTTTTCCTTCTGTTTCTATTTTTTGAAACAGCTTCAGTAGAATAGGTATTATTTCTTCTTTGAATGTTTGGTAGAATTCCCCAGGGAATCCATCAGGCCCTGGACTCTGGTTTTTTGGGAGGTTTTTGATCACTGCTCCAATCTCGTTACTGGTTATTGGCCTATTTAGGTTGTCCATTTCTTCCTGTTTCAGTCTTGGCAGCTTATAGGTTTCCAGGAAGGCCTCCATTTCATCCAGATTGCTCAGTTTATTGGCATATAGTTGTTGATGATAATTTCTAATAATTGTTTCTATTTCCTCGGTGTTAGTCGTGAACTCTCCCCTTTCATTCATCATTTTATTAATTTGGGTCCTTTCTCTTTTCTTTTGGATAAGTCTGGCCAGTGGCTTATCGATCTTATTAATTCCTTCAAAGAACCAACTTCTAGTTTCGTTGATCTGATCTACTGTGTTTCTGGTTTCTAATTCATAGATCTCTGCCCTAATTTTAATGATTTCTCTTCTAATGTGTGGCTTAGGCAACGTTTGTTGCTTTTTCTCTAGTTCTTTAAGGTGTAGAGTTAGTTGGTGAATTTGGGATTGTTTTATTTTTTTGAGTGAGGCTTGGATGACCATGTATTTCCCCCTTAGGACCGCCTTTGCAGTATCCCATAGGTTTTGTACTGATGTGTTTTCGTTCTCATTGATTTCCATGAATTGTTTAAGTTCTTTGATTTCCTGGTTGACCCAAACATTCTTGAGCAGAGTGGTCTTTAGCTTCCAAGTGTTTGAATTTCTGCCAGATTTTTTCTTGTGATTGAGTTCCAGTTTTAAAGCATTGTGGTCTGAGAATATGCAGGGAAACATCTCAATCTTTTGGTATCGGTTGAGACCTGATTTGTGACCCAGTCTGTGGTCTATTCTGGGGAAAGTTCCATGTGCGCTCGAGAAGAATGAGTATTCTGTTGTTTTAGGGTGGAATGTTCTGTAAATATCTATGAGGTCCATCTGGTCCAATGTATCATTCAAAGCTCTTGTTTCCTTGTTGATTTTCTGCTTAGATGATCTGTCCATTGCTGAGAGAGGAGTATTGAGGTCTCCTACAATTAACGTATTGTTATCAATATGACTATTTTGGTTAACAGTTGCCTTATGTAGATGGCTGCTCCCATGTTGGGGGATAGATATTTACAATTGTTAGATCTTGTTGGATAGAGCCTTTAAGAATGATACAGTGTCCTTCTGTGTCTCTAATTATAGACTTTAGTTTAAAATCTAATTTGTCTGACATAAGGATTGCTACCCCAGCTTTCTTTTGAGGTCCGCTGGCATGGAAGATGGATCTCCATCCCTTCACTTTCAGTCTGGATGTATCTTTAGGTTCAAAATGAGTCTCTTGTAGGCAGCATATGGATGGGTCCTGTCTTTTTATCCAATCTGCAACCCTGTGCCGTTTTATGGGAGCATTTAGGCCATTCACGTTGAGAGTGATTATTGAAAGATATGAATTAATTGTCATCATGTTGCCTGTGAAGACGTTGTTTTTATAGATTGTCCCTGTAAATTTCTGTTGTATACCAGTCTTGGGGTCTTTCTCCTTTTATAGAACCCCCCTTAATATTTCTTGCAGGGCCAGCTTAGTGGTCACATGTTCTTTCAGTTTCTGCCAGTCGTGGAAGCTCTACATCTCTCCATCCATTCTAAATGACAGCCTTGCCGGATAAAGTATTCTTGGCTGCATGTTCTTCTCATTTAGTACCCTGAATATGTCTTGCCAGGCCTTTCTGGCTTGCCAGGTCTCTGTGGATAGGTCTGACATTATTCTGATGTTCCTCCTTCTGTACATAAGGAATCTTTTCCCCCTAACTGCCCTTAAGATGGTTTCCTTGGTTCTAAAATTTGCAAGTTTTACTATTACATGCCAGGGTGTTTTTCTTGATCTTGGGAGGGGTCCTGTCTGCCTCTAGGACGCGAATGTTTGATTCATTCCCCAGATTAGGGAAGTTCTCAGCTACGATTTGCTCAAATACATCTTCTAGTCTTCTCCCTCTCTCCACTCCCTCTGGGATTCCAATTATTCTGACATTGGAACCCTTCATGGTGTCACTTATTTCTCTGATTCTATTTTCATGGATTCTGAGTTGTTTTTCCCTGGCCTCCTCTTTTCCCTTTTTATCTATTATATTGACTTCCAGGTCGCTTATTCGTTCTTCTGCCTCAGTTACCCTAGCTGTTAGATTATTGAGATTGGATTGGATCTCATTGATAGCATTTTTAAGTTCTGCCAATTCAGCTTTCATTTCTGCCCTTAGAGACTCTGTGTTGCCATTAATTGATTTCTCCATTCTGTCCATTGTCTTCACAATTGCTAGCCTGAATTCCATCTCCGACATCTTGGTTATATCGGCATCCATTTGTAAATCTGCAGCATAAGTCATAATCTCTGAGTCTTTTCTATTTTGGCGGTTCCTCCTCCTAGTCATTTGTTGATGGGTGGTTGAGAGAATGTATAGAGTCCAAATTATTGACCAGAACCCAAGCAAGATACACCTGTTTTCTAGGGACCTTAAGGGTTGCTGGCCTCTTGTTTTCCCATCTTGTCTTCTGGGGGAGGGGCCTGCCATTCTGTTCCTCAAGCAACCCTGTTTGGGCGGAGCTGCCCTGCCCCCCTGTGGCAGGGGATGGGCTCAGCAGGAAACAGTTTTGGGGGCTTTTGTTCTCTCACGGCTTTCCTTGGCGGCTTTCCGAGTCTCTTTCTCAAGTCAGAGCAGAAGAGACCCTTTCCAACCCTCTGCCCCAGAGCAGAGAGACCTCAGTCTATTCTTCAGTGAGCTCTCAGGCCACACCATCTCCGTTTCTGTCCGTGCTGCTATAAACCTCAGCGGCCTGGGTTGTGCGCCCCTCCACAGCGCCCTCAGTCCTGATTCCGGGTTGGAGCTCATCTCTGCCCTTTGTGCTTCTAAAACTGCCAGCGGCTCCCAGTTTGCATGTACGACCCCGCCTCTCTGGGTTTCCGCCCTGGGGGCTGCCCTAAAGTCCTTTTCCCGCTGCTACCGGTCTGCGAGTCAGTGCCCCGTCCCCAGGGCACCAGGCTGTTGCTCACTGGTGGTGTAGGATCCCCACTGGCCAGGCTCCCTCCCACGGCCGTTTATCCTCCGATATGTGCCCGCAGAATCACGGCTCCCCTCTTCATACCTTGAAACCAACCGCCTGTGATATTGTTTGTAGAGATCCAGATCTTCTTACATCTCAGGCTGGTTTTGTGGGTGCTCAGAGTGGTCTGGTAGATATCCAGCTCAGTTCTGGGGACCAGTTGAAATAGGGTCCCCTACTCCTCTGCCATCTTTCCTTCTTTCTAAATAGGTTCTTTAAGTGATTTTGTGCAGGTAGTCTGTGACCCTACTATGGAAAACATTGTTTTATACTTTAACCTTACTAAAGAGGTTACCTAAACAAATCCTCTAAAAGAATAGAACTATTTTAGTAACATGCCCTATTAATTACTTATTTCTTATGTACATTAAATTCATATTTCCATTGCTTGAAGTTTGCCATGCTTGGATTGTCCACTTTCTTCATCCTATCAGTCTGGGTTTTGATAACCTCATTGTCTTCTCATTCTTCCTATGGGAAAAGGGTTAAGGATGGTGAGACTGGGAATCTGGAGCTAGTGACTGTGTAAGAAAGTCTGAGGATTCACCATTCCTTAGAACCTGTCACCTGGTTACTGCACTTTAAACTAGGCTTTTCTTCCTAGAAAATGTAGAAAAGGCTTTTGCCACATTCCTAGAAGCCCCACATTCTTAAACACCGTCCAGATATCCCCCAAAGTACCATAATCAGTGTTCAGCTTACACGCAAAAACACTCCTTTTCCCTAGCTGAACATTCTGCGGCAATATTTTCTCAAAAACTGTACCTTGGTGGGCCATTCTGCTCTGCCACTTTAGCTATCAAGCCTATAATATGGCTTTGTTAGCACCAAAATATGCCTTCATATCATAATCATTTTTGTAATAAATGGGATAACAGGGATAACAGAGAGTATTAAGTTCGGCTTTGCTGGGCCCACAGGAGTTGTATATTATATAAAAAACAAAAACGAATTCAAGACTGAAAAATATAAAACTTTCTTTCATAGAAGCAAGATGCCAAACAATAAAATACAAAGATCGGTGTTTTTCACAATCAGAAGTCTAGTGCCAGTCCCTATAATATGCTGGCTTCTTAAATAGACGTATTTCTTCTGTTCAGGTTGATTCAAAAGATAACATTTTGTCCTGCAGGGAAATATTACAATCCAGTGCTTTCTGTGGAATAGTATGAAACTTGTATTCTATTTTGTGACCCTATTTTAAGGAAATCATTATTTCCCATAAGATCCTCTAAGTTTTTAAGAGTATGTATTGTGCTAATTTAGTAACATTCTGGATGAGCAGGCTTGTAAGATTTTGGGGACCAAGACATAATAAATTTAATTAAGAAGTTCAGTTGTTATTCTTAAATTACCTACCTGAACAAATAGCAGTATTTGCTATTATCTAGCATGAAATAGTATCACTGGATTTAGGATTAAATTTAATATATCTACATAAAATTATTTGAAGTTGTTAGAATATATTAGGAAAAGCAACATGGTAAATTACATGAATTAGTAAATTCATGCGCTGATATTCTCCTTTGTTTTTCTGCCTTATTTTTCTTTTAGCTAAAGGAAATGTCACGGAGTACAAGATAAGTCCCACACCATTGCCTGGGTCTCCACTTCCCTTCTGTTTATTCAATCACTCATCCAGTTATACAGCAAGAACTTGAGGATTTACTTTTTTATTTTTTGGAGGTGAGAATATTTAAGTTCTAATCTTACAGCAAATTTCACTTATATAATACAGTACTGTTAACTATAGTTATCATGTTTTACATTAAATCCTCAGAACTTATTCATCTTATAGCTGAAAATTTGTGCCAACTTCTCCCTATTTCCCCACTTCCAAGGCCCTGGCAACCAATTTTGTATTCTGTGAGTTTGACTTAAAAAAAATCCCACATATAAGTGATACCATGCAGTATTTGTCTTTCTTTGGTTTATTTCATTTATCATAATGCCTCTAAGATCTATCCATGTTGTTGCAAATGGCAGAATTTCCTTCTTTCTCATAGCTGAATAATATTTCATTGTGTATATGCGTGTGTGTATCTTCTTCATTCATTCATTGATAGACATTTAGGTAATTTCTGTAACTTAGCTATTGTGAATAATACTGTGATGAACATGGGAGTGCAGATATCTTTTCGATATTCTGTTTTCATTTTCTTTGTATGTATATACCCAGAAGAGAAGTGGAATTGCTGCATCATATGGTAGTTCTATTTTTAATTTTTTGAGAAACCTCTGTACTGTTTTCCATAATGGCTGCACCAATTTGTATTCAGCAGTAGTACACATCATCCACATCATCACTGACACTTGTAATCTTTTATCTGTTTTGATGATAGCCATTCTAACAGGTGTAAGGTAATGTATCATTGTGGTTTTGATTTGCATTTCCCTGATGCTTAATGATGTTGGGCACCTTTTCATGTACCTACTGGCCATCTGTATAGCTTCTTTGGGAAAATGTCCATTCAATTCCTCTCTTCATTTTTAATTCATTTTAATTAATTACTTATTTTTATTCAAGTATAATTAACATACACTGTTATATTAGTTTCAGGGGTACCATATGATGATTCAACAATTCTATACATTTCTCAGTGCTCATCAAGATAAATACACACTGCTGTTTATTTCCCCCATCCCTCCACCCACCTCTCCTCTGGCAATCACCATTTTGTTCTCTATGTTTAAGGGTCTGTTTTTTTGTTTGTCTCTTTTTCTGTTTTTTTTTTTTTGTTGTTGTTGTTCATTTGTTTTTGTATTATTCTTTTTTGCTGTTGGGTTGTATTAACTCTTTATTTAAGATACTAACTGCTTATCAGATATGTGATTGACAAATATTTTCTCCTGTTCCAATAGGTTTCTTTTCATTTTGTTGATGCTTTTCTTTGCTGTGTAGAAGCATTTTAGTTAGATGTAGGCCTGCTTACTAATTTTTACTTTTGTTCCCTTTGGTTTTGGGGTCAAATCCAAAATTATCATAACCAAGACAGATGTTAAGGAGCTTGCTTACTCCCTATGTTTTCTTCTAGGAAATTTATGGTTTCAGGTCTCACATTCAAGTTGATTTTTAGTTGATTTTTCGTGCATGGTGCAGATAGGGGTTGAGCTTTGTTCTTTTGCATTTGAAGATCTACTTTAGAAAGCATCAGAATCACCCCAAGTGATTATAAATGAAGATTATTAGACCTCGTTCTCTCAACATCTATCTCAGTAGGTAAAGGATAGGGTATGTAAAAAAATCCCAGTTTTACCAGGTTATGCAGGTACTTCTGAATCAGGGCTATAAATCATACTTAAGAAAATACTGCCTTTTTATATGCTAGGTATCATAATATCAACTGTGATTGAAATTATCAAACTACTTAAGCCAGGTCAAGATATAGAAAGCAAGGTAACCAAGGTGCAAAATTTAGGGAGGCACTCAATCTCAACCCTGACCTTAATTTTGACCTACAGATTCCACTAACCAAACAATTTTATTGACTTGTTTAACTGCCACCTCTGCCTATCCCCACACCATCCCCAGGTAGGGGCTTGTATTTCATTATGGCTTTGGGTTCTCTGGGCTCTCAAAGAGAGCTAATACTGTTCAGCTTCTTGTCATATAGATGGACATTATGTAACTTTCTCTCTCTAATACCAGATTTATTTTCAGATTATCAGTGAGTTAATTGAACAAATGGCAGAGATTTTGCCAAAATCTGAGGACCTGTTCTCTGACCTTGCAAATAGCTTTAAGTGTAATTTCATTTAAATAATCCAAAAGCTTTTACAGAACAACAACTTGGCAATAAATAATATTTGGGGAGGGTAAGAAGAGAAACCATATGAAAGAGTCAAGTGGGTTGAATCATTTTTTTCCTCATAGAAATAAGTAATATCAACTTGTATTTTTTTAAAGATAGTACTGTTCACACTGGCATTTACTTATCTGTGAAGATGTTTATATTTATCTAATGCATCCTCTTTATGTTATATTGATCATAGATGAATGGAAAACTTTGCAGTGATGTGGCTTGTAAACAGAGGGGCCTTGGATATGACCAAATGGAATAATGACGTTTGTCCTACAGATGACATTGCAGTTCTTGATGGCTGAGGACATCAGAATATATGTGATCCTCATACTTCAGTGGTGCTTGTTTTTTGCCCTCAAAATTCTTAATTTGAAGAAAGGTCAAAGATATATTCCCTTGCAAAAAGAGAGTCAACCATCTTTAAGTTTGCTGTGTACTATGTACTAAATTTAAATCTTATTATAATAAGCTAGTTGGGAAGAGACCTACACTCTTGAATCTCTGGTGCCAAGACTTTTCTTAACTCTGTTTCTGAAGATGTTGTGTACTTCGCAGCATTTCAACAGTTGCTAATCTTATTTCAGCATCCCACATAATTAGAATTGCTACAAATACTAACTATTCAATCATCTCTTCCCTCCTTTATGAAATGTGCTAACAGACTATGAAATGGAGGTGGACTCCATGTGTTCTTGCTTTGAGTCTAAAGGGAGTTAAATATAATAAATCAGGAAGTGTCTGAATCCACCACCATTTCAATGTGATCCTCAGTTAGTACATTTCCCTTGGGGTTGGCAGAGAGCTGTGAATACAATTTTTTTAAACTATCCAATTTCAACTTAAAATTTTGAGTCTTAAAATTTTCCTCTACCTATTAACTGGGTACCCTGGATTATAGAAGGATAGGGAGGGAGGGAGAGAGAAAGCTTGGCTGAATCATTTGTTATCTTGTTATACTTTATATTCTATGTAGCTAGCCTCACCAGAAATGAATATATGTTAATTCAAATAGCAGGATCTAAGAAGGGGGCATGAAATAGGACCAACTAAACTGGGTTGAAGACACTTACAGATGGGCTTTGGAGAACATCTGGGTTTTGGAATACTGGTCCAAACATGGAAGGTCTCTCATAGGTGTGATTAAAAAAAAAATCTTTAATGTGATTTTCATTATTTTCTAATTCAGCAAAAGAGTAGGATTCATTTCCCTAGTGTAACTCAAACCTGAGAATTTGACTAAACACGTAGCCCAGTTATACACATTTGTGAATTTGACCTTTTGTTGAGTTTTTGGAAGTACAGCTAAATAGAGAAGCTTGAGCTTATGAGCTACTGGTTATAAATGGTGTCTTCTCGCTTTTCCTCACATTTAAGAATTTTCCATAATCCGGTGAGACACTGTCTCCATAAATCTTCCGTTAAAATGCAAATTATTTTTCAGTGATATTGAATATTAAAACACTTATCAGTTCTTTATACTTATAGCAGAGACCTGGTTTTGACACAGTACTGGAAAAAAGTCTCAACATTTGAGAACTGCCAGGAAAGGAGGGAAAAGTACTCGCTGTCCCGGCAGATTCTGGGTAACTTGCGCACAGGCAGAATAAGGGCATTGAGCTCAGAGAGAAAAGGAGAACTGCTTCAGAGATGCTTATTTTAGTTTTTTGCAGGACTGCCCACACAAAGTTTTTAGTCAGTGACTCATCAAATTTCATTTTTCTAAATGTGATGCTATTCTTGTGTATCATAAGAAGTTCAACATGCATTTTCTGCCAGAAAATAAATTTCTGGTCAGCAGAGGTTCTTTAGCATTTTTGTTCCATGGACCTCTTGTGGCACCTGGTAAAACCTATAGACCTCTTTTTTGAATAGTGTTTCTTTCTTTCTTTTTTTTTTTTTAGATTTTATTTATTTATTTGACAGAGAAAGAGAGCACAAGTAGGTGGAGGGGCAAAGGGAGAGGGAGGAAACAGGCTCCCCACTGAGCAGGCAGCCTGATGTGGGGCTAGATCTTGGGACCCTGGGATCATGACCTGAGTTGAAGGCAGACGCTTAACTGACTGAGCCACCCAGACACCCCTGAATAGTGTTTCTAAAGATATAAAGTAAGGTACCCAAGATTAGAGGAAACCTATTATGTTTAAATGTAATTATAAAAAATGATTCTATGTTTAAATATAATTTAAATATAAAAGGAAACCTATTATGTTTGAGTATAATTCTCAAAAAATATAATAAAACCAAACTTGTGAATAGTAATGTATACACTTAATACATTTACTAATAAGATCTATTATTACCTAATTATTAATATAATTTTGAAGTAGCAGTGAACATAAATGCTGTTTTGAACTCTTTGCAACAACTTTAATGTAATATAGAAATATCTTGATTTCTGCTGAGGAGAAAGCCACAATGTGTCTGCAAACAACATTGGCATCTGTTGCCTCTGTTCATAATTGAAGGAAAAGCTAAACCAGGTTAGTGGGAAAGCAAGGGTATAATTTTATTCGTACATGTTTATGGACCTCCTGAATTCTGTCCATGGTCTCCTTGGTGGCCTGTGTTCTCCTGGTTAAAAATTCTTGCTATATGGATTAAGATAAATAAGATAAATCAAATTTTTCTTATGTCAAAGAATGGCTTTGATATATTTCTTGAAACATTTTATAACAACTGAAAACTTATCTTTCAAATGATATACTTACAGGGAAATTGGGACCTTGGAAATTGGGAAATTGATTTTGTTTTTTTTTTTATTATGAAACAAAGTGTTCCCTTGGCATGCTCACCTCAGATAAATGCAATTAATAAAATCCCTGTGGTATTTGAGTACTCTGACATTGCTGGGAAAGGGTGTCTACTTATGAAAATAATGTTGTTAGGCTAAAATCTAAATAAAAGAATATGCTGAGTCAGAAATAACAAATTTCTATGGGAATAGGGTTTTTCTTTTCTTTCTTTTTTTTTTAAAGAGTAGATTAATAAATAGCATTTTGCCTTAAGATGTTGTTAATCTCTCTCAGGACCATAATAGCAAGCCATTTCAAACTGATCACAGAACAAAGATTTGGCACCAAGTTCCCTTGGCTTCTACCTGAGCATGCGACACGGCTCATTTCATGAGTAATGAAAATAATGATGATAATGACAACTGTGAGACTACTGTCCAAAGTATAGTAGAGAAATAAACCAAAGGGTGAAAAACGATAATTGTTTCTAGTAGTGTGTTTAAAATTCTTGGAGTTTGAGTTTTCACAGTGAAATGAAGACATCTTCAATAGCAGAGTAGGCCTAACATCCATAATATCCCTAGTCATGTTTCATATCTGTTTCTGTTTTCTGAAACTTTGAATTTCCAAGGAACACAATGAGAACAAACCAGGGGAAATTATACTTCTGGAGAAGGGTTCTGACTCAAATGTTGACAGAGGTCAGACAGGACACAAACAGGCCTATATTAGGTCAGGTATAAAACAGAAGAAGGACTAATAAGATGACCACAGGTCACATGGAGTCGGGTGCAAATGAAAAGGAAATGGCACAGCCAATTAGAATTTCAGAACATCCGTCTTAACTGTGAGCAAGTTAGATTGGCCACGGTTTGACAGAGTGGATGGAGGTAGGAAAATGTACTTCCTCCAAAAAACAGTATTCAATATTTCTATTGCCATTTTACTGGTCTGCTTCACTGTACTCCGGCAATATTGACTTACTTGATCTTTCCTTTTGGTAAAGCCTTATCAGCGATACTTCTACTTTGATTTATTATCTAGCAGTAGACTTTCACACAATAATTTATTCTTTGATGTCCCCCTTAGATCGTGTATGAGTTATATATTTTTCTGTAATCCTGCAAAATAAACCCCAAATAATCATCTAATTAGCTTCAAGTCTATGGGATTTCTCTGATTTGTACTGAGTTTGGCTGATTTGGTTATGCTTGGTTGATCTCGGCTGGTCTTATGCCTCTGCAGTCAGATCAAGTCAGCTAGGTAGCTCTGTCCCTGTTTACTGGGCTCACTCACTGATCAGTTGCTCATTACCTAATCTAGGATGGCCTTTTTTGGGATGACTTGAACAGTCAGCTATGTTCCTTATGTCCCCTCCTCCAACAGGCAAGCCTGAAAATGTTCTTCACATGTTTTTGGCAGAGGGCAAGAGACAAGCACAAGTGCTTTTTCAAACTTGTTCTTGAGGTGCTGGGCTAATATTTCATTGACCAAAGTTAGTCACAAAGCCAATCAGATTCAAGAGTAAGGGAATAAATTCAAATCAAAATGCCACTGAGATACTATTTCACATTCATTAGTTTGGCTCTAATAAGAAAGGCAGAAAATAGCAAGTGTTGGCAAGGATGTGCATAGTTGGCAGGAATGTAAAACGTTGCACCCACTGTGGAAAATGGTATAGTAATTTCTCAAAAAATTAAACATAAAATTATCACATGATCCAGAAATTCCACTTCTGGGTGTATATATAAAAGAATTGAAAGCAGGGTTTCAGAGAAATACTTGCACACCCATGTTTAGAACAGCATTATTCACAATAACTAAAAGATGGAAGCAACCCAAGTCCATCAATGGATGAGTGGATAAACAATATGAACACACATGCACACACACAAACTAATATTATTCAGTTTTAAAAGGAAGGGAATTTTGACACATACACAAACTGAGTGAACCGTGAAGATACTATACTAAGTGAAATAAGTCATCAAAGGATAAATATTGTAGATTCCACTTCTATGAGGTTTCTAGTGTAGTCAGATTCATACAAACAGAAAATGGAATGGCAGTTGCCAGGGGATGGAGACCAAGGAGAATGGGCAGTTAGTTTGATGAGTACAGAGTGTCAACTGAGCAAGATGAAAAAGTTCTGGAGATGGATGGTGGTGATGGTTGTACGATAATGTGAATGTATTTAATGTCACTGAATGGCACACTTAAAAGTGGTTATAATGGTAGGTTTTTGTTACGTATATTTTACCAAAATAAAAAGTACATAAAAAAAGAGTAAGGGAATAGATTTAACCTAATTAGTAATTATTGTTGCAAAGTCATGTAAAAGAATAGATGTGGATGCACAGATAAGCACATGACTGGGGACATTTAAACAGTCAGTCTACCACAGAGGATATTTTTAAAGGCAGTAACATGTTTTTCAAAGCATAATGAATCATTGCAAAATTTAATTTTCTTCAAATGACTTTGACATTTATAACAGATTTAGAAAAATTGTAGTGAGGTGTTATATTTGTCTTAGTATGGCAGTCTGTATGAAACAGGGATTTGAATCTGGGAACCAAGTTCAAGAATACCAGCCACTTGACCACACAATTTACTAGTTAGAATGAAAAATTCAAGTTACAGGGAACAAGTCAAACCCCATATATTACATTTTGCTTATGTTGCAGATAATCAACTAAAGAATTAAAGTCTTCTTATGAAATGAGCTGTATTGATATCTGAAAGAAAAGAAGGCACCACTTTATAAAACTTCACTTACCTTCCAGTAGTTATATATAAGATAGAAATCTATAGTTGTTGCTGTAGCATTGTTTGTTATATGTAATTGTGATCTGAACTTAGAGCCTTTTAATATTAGTTAAAATTCTGTACTATTCATAATTTCTTTCATCTGTGCTATTTTCAATTTTCTGGTAATGAAAGTGCTTATGGTACTAATAACTAAGGCATCTGTCCAATATTTATACACAAGCATCATTAAATATTTCTAATTTATTAAAATTCATGTTGACTCCACATGGGAAATTTGTGTGAGTTCTAATTTCATTTAGAGAAAACTGAATATAACAGTATATTTTCAAAAATCATCATAGTACTGACTGTACCAGTAAAAGGAATAGTATTCCTTATATTTTTACTATTAATTTTGGGGGGATAAAATTTAATCATGAAAGTAAGATCAAAGCCATTTCATATAGTGTGAAATCGATACTGAATATTGTAAAAATTTATTATTTTATTCTTATAATTTATTGAGGGACATAAAATGGATACTGTGTTCGTCTTGCAGATGACAAAATCAATCTCACAGGTTAAGTGGCTTTTTCAGGGTTACAAGTTGTTTAGTGATGGAGACAATAACGCTCCCAAACTTCCCTTCTAGAACTCTGCTGTATAATACAGCCATCATCTGCCACGTGGGGCTACTGAGCACTTGATGTGGGACAACTCTGAACTGAGATGTGCTGTGGGGATGAAATACCCACTGGACTGCAAAGACAGTACTAGAAAAGGAATAAAATATCACATTAGTAATTTTATATTGACTGCATGTTAAAGTGATAAGACAGGAGATATTGGGCTAAATAAAATATCTTGTATAAAATTCTTATAATGTGGCCACTACAAAACTTAAAATTTTATATGTGGCTCTCATTGTATTTCTCATGGACACTGCTGTCCTAGAACTTTGTTTTTTCTACTGCTTTGGGCCAAGCATCTGTGTAGGGGCTATTAATTGTGTGTCTAAGTTCATATGGTGTTTTGGAGTTTAAGAATCAGGGTTTGACATGATTATTTCTCTGTCAGTCTAACCATCATGACTAGGTACTGTTCAATAAATTCACAAATTGTCATAATGAAATAGGTAAGTGTATTGCCTATGAAGTTATGAATTCTAATAATCAGTTCCCTTGCTTTTTATTACAGCTATGTTAAATTCCTTGAAGTTATACATTTTAACATTTTCATCTTTGATCATTATCTTTAATATGCAATGTGTCAGGGATTAGTAGTAGTCAGAATTTTTTTAAAAAGCTTACCTGGTAAAAAAGTGTGTCCTGGTACCTTGCCAACTGACTTTTCTTAAATGCTTAGCTCAAAGCAATAGAAAAAAATAAAGTTCTGTATGGTATGATCCATGAGAAATATGAGAGCTACATATAACATTTTTTAGTAGTCATATTTAAAGAGTAAAAAAAAGTGAAATTAATAGTATTTTTTATTTAATCCAGTATGTCCAAAGCAACAAGAGAGCAGTTTTCAAGTCCCTACCCACCACCCCCGCCACCGCCCCCACACACCCAGGAACTTTCTAGTGTTCTTAGGGTAATTAAAACACTTACCATGATAAAATTCTTACTGTGACTTATCTAGCCTTACGTCCTCAATCTCTCTCTCAGTCTCTCTGTACTCCCTTCGCACCAGGAGGGCTACCTGTTCTCTTTCATGTTCTCCATCACTCCAGCATCTTGTCCCTCAGCCCAGGAGCCTGTGTGCTGTTTCTTCCCCTGCAACATTCCAGATCTCACCACAAGACTATTCTTTCCTGGACTCCCAGTCATTTTTCATTATATATGCTCATAGCACCCTGTTTCTTTACTTTGGATGAATTATTTGAATTATTTCATTAATCTGACTACTTCATTCACATCTCTATGCCTTAGTGAATTCTAAGATCCGTGAGGGTAGGCTTTGTGTCTGGATTTGTTCAGCACTGTATCCCCAGTGCATAGTGCTTGACACACAGTAGACACTCAATAAAGATTGACTTAATGAAGGAATAAATAAATGCATATATCACTGAAAGAACTAATACACATTCTTTGATGTATGCTTAATGTTCCATTTAAAATAGGACTCTTGGTATTTAATTTAAATGAGTCCCTTGACATTTTACTAGCTCTTTTATCTTCCCTATTTATTTTGCAGAGTATTTCAGTTTCTAGCTAAAAATCAGATTAACTATCACTTTGGACATTTAAGCATTGTCACTAATGTTGCTTAACATGAACCATCATGAGTTACTTGATTCACGCAATATCCTTGTTTCTACTTTTGGGAAGCAAAGTTTTTATTGAAAAGTCACCAATATAGGTGATTGCTCAAACTTAAGGGGACAATAATAAATATGGATATAGATTTGGAAATGGTGTTTTTTTTTTCTGTGTATGTGAATGTGTGTGAAGAAAGAGACAGATTGAAAGACTAAGGCTAAATTTTGAAATACTATCATTTTTGATGTTAATTTTCTTATTTGTGTGTAGGGTTTTTATGCTTATTAAATGTTAGTGTTGCCTTTAAAAATATAGACAATATAATCTTTAACTCTCAATTATAGCAGAATGTTTTTACCTTTGAGAAAAGAGGAAAATCATAAGAAAACAGTCTGATGTTAATTTTAAATACAGATTACCAAGGAAATCTGTCAGAGACATTATATCCTGGTGTCACAGTAGCATATGTGCTGGTCATCTATTCTGTCTAGAAGTCTGAAAACTGTGCGCTGATGTCCACGTGATTGACTTAATTGTCCAGAGAGATCCCTTATTCAAGAAATATTAAATTATGTCCTATAGCTCTTCTTAAGTTAACATGTAGACCCCTCCCTTTTAGAAGGTTTTTTATCAGAAGGCTAAAATATTTAAAATTATTTATTGTAAACTTTTTAATTGATAATAAAATATGTTCAACTATACCACTAGTTTTCAAAGTGTGATCGTTGATTAGGAACATAGGCATTACCTGGGAACTTGTTAGAAATGTGAAGCCTCTGGTCCTCACCAAAAACAACAGAATCAGAAATTGTGGGAGTGGGGTACAGGAATTTGTGTTTGAACAAGTTCTCTATATGATTCTGACGTACTTGATATTTAGATGAACTGAGCTACGCTATTATATTTAAGGAGAATTCTCATTAATAGCCTTAAAATATTTAGTGGCTGGCAAAATATTATTAAATCTCACTATATAACACAGGTAAAATTATAAATCAGAAAATACTTTTTTAAAAAACAAATAAAAATATACCTATTTTATCATTTCAGAAGTCCTCTTTAAAATTTCTATTTCAGGTACCAAATTCATAAACATTTTCACAAGAGTAAGAGGCCCTCCCTGTAGGAAATAGGTGAAACATATATAGTTAGTGACAGCAAATTGGCAGATTTGTTGGCAGATTGGCTCTCTGAAGAAAGACACCCACATTTATTGCATTTTCTGATTTCCACAGTGTATATCTCCCAGCATGGTCTTTTACTAGATTCTAACGCAATGTCTCTTGAAAATGGAATCGAGAAGAGATGTTCCAGGTAAGTGTTCTAGTGTTTTGGAGGGAGGGAAGGCACTCTTGAGAAAGAGTGTGCAATCCACTTCATGAAAATTTCCCTTTTTCTCATATTATTTTCTGTCTGGTTGAGAAGAAGTCATACATATTCTAAGATTCTTTGACTAAGAGTTCTTATATAAGAATAATGTTTTAGTTTTTTAAATGGACTGCCAGACAGTTAATGACAATATCCTTTATCATAAGTGATTCACTGAATTCTCAAACATTTATACCTGTACAAGTGTCCTATACAACGGGAAGCATTTGGAACATAATGTAATGCAGCTCAGATTTTAGGTAGCTTTCCCAATGATTCTATTTTACTTAGGAACTCTTTTGATAATCAGAGTCAGTCCTCAATAATTTCATGCTAAAACAAAACCAAAAACTTTCGGGTAATTAAGAATCAACATTTCAATTATTCAAAATATTATTGAATATAATTATATTTGAAAATGGTGCCAGTAAGTAAAAGCAAACAGTGAAAGTGAGGGCATTTTTTTCGTAGCTGGTAAGAAACAAATCTGGCATGCTGTTATTGGTGATGAAGACTCCTTAAACAAATCTGGCTGGTTATTATTTCTAGTGTAGGCTGCTGTCCTGGATTGCAAAATATTTCAATTGCTTCTTTGTGTCTTTTGCTCTTTTTAAATTCAGTATCCTTGACAGATAAATGCTAGTAAAAGTCTGTCTTGAATCTGCTGCTTCTGTGCTCAGAAAGTATCAGTATCCTTCATTGCCTGCAATATGAGAAACCCAGCATGTTAGCTTGGTACTCAAACTCTTCCTACTTCCCATCTTCATTTTCTGATACTACTCTATGGGACTCATACACTTTGCAATTCCTGCAAGTATCCCGCTTTGCCGATACCTGCAGTGTTCTCTCTCTTCCCATGATAGTCCTTCTCTTTCTCATAACTGGAAATGCCATGTATACTTTGTCCTACTGCACATCTCATGTTCTCCCCCAAATTTTGTCATCCTTCCTGCTCCTGTGGGTGAGAAGTGAGATGGAATATTTGGAGTCACTACCTGTGTTTGAACATTTGGCAGCTATTTTATCTTGTACACCTCACTCAATGTGCTTTCAGCATGTCCTCATTCATAAAGTGGGGGTTTCATAATAACTGTTTTTTAATTTAATTTTTTTTTTCTTTTAAGATTTTATTTATTTGACAGAAAGAGAGATAGCGAGAGCAGGAACACAAGCGGGGGAGTGGGAGAGGGAGAAGCAGGCTTCCCGTGGAGCAGGGAGCCTGATACGGGGCTCGATCCCAGGACTCTGGGATCATGACCTGAGCCGAAGGCAGACGCTTAAACAACTGAGCCCACCCAGGTGCCCCATAACTGTTTTTTTTAATTGTATTCCAGAAACTTAGCAAAGTGCCTAGTGAGAAATATGAACAGTGACTTTCTTTTTCTCTTTTGAACTCAAAAGCTACATCTAACCCCTTGTTTGGCCCTTATGTGCTTTCTTGTATTATAGCTTGTGCATACTCCCTGTTACTGTATTTGGAATATATTTTAAGAACCTTGGTCATGGGGACCAGACTTTCTGCTATCTCTATAGACCTAACACATACCTTGCAAATAATAGGTGCTGAGAAAATAACTGATGAATAATAAATGGGGGCACCTGGGTGGCTCAGTCAGTTAAACGTCTGCCTTTGGCTCAGGTCATGATCCCAGAGTCCTGGGATCAAGTCCCCCATCGGGTTCCCTGCTCGGCAGGAAGGCTGCTTCTCCCTCTCCCTCTGCCTGCTTGTACTTCTTCTCTGTCTGTCAGATAAATAAATAAAATCTTTAAAAAAATAATAAAATGGAAGAGGGCAAGAAACACTCATTTGGCTGCTGGGAAAACAGGGTCCTGGACTCAGTCAGCTTTGCTTATATTTTATATCAGATTAGCTAATAATTTGTTTGAGCTTCAGCATCCTCATTTCAAACAGAGACAAAACTACTAGGTGATCTCTGGCTCTTTCAACATCTACATGTAATTACCTATGATATGGTTTAAGCCCACTAATGTAAATACAGACCATATACTATATTGTATATTCATGCATCTATTGAAAATACTGTTTTATTCTATTTTGATTTTAAGATCATCATATTCAATTCATGACATAATTTTCTTTGGTCTGTGGGAGAATCCTCTTTTTAAAAATTGTATTACATGATTTTTCCTTCACCTTATAAACTCCGTGTGGATTAAAGATTTAACTGCAATATAAAACCAACAGAAGAAAACATGGGGAATGCATTTGTGACCTTGGATGGAAAACATTTTTAACTCATGAAGGAAAAGCCATAAAGGGAAAAATGTTGGATTTAAGCATCTTACTATATATATTGCATTTTCTACTGGGCTGTGTATAATTATTTAGACTTATGTCCCATACTATCTTGAACTCTTCTATCAAATTGTTTATATAAACAAAACAACAACAAAAACAAGTTTCCTTGGTATTTTTTTCATTTTTACCTCCAACATCCAATATTTCAAGTTTCTGCTATTTTTGCCATCAAAAATGTCTCTCTTGGCTTTTCCATTTCTGACCATCTCTGCTGATACACTAGTTGAAATTACCATGATCTTTTGGATTATTGTATTGACCTCTTAATTTTTTTCTTACCTATTTTTGACTCTCAAGTGATTTATGCTCACCCCTTTGGGGCTTATTTATTTACTTACCTTAAACTAGTTTGAAATGTGTTTTGCTACTTGTAATCAGAATAGTCCTTTTAATAAAAGTATCAAACATTTGAAAAGTAAAATCTACATTTTAAGAGTTCAAATGAATTTGAGAATGGATCAATCTTATCCAACCTGCTCACTTTGTAGAAAATTTCTCTTTAGCTGAGATTTCTTTGTAAGTTGCTAAAAAAATGGTCACATAAAAGGTAGGTTTCTTTACATTAAGCGCTTTTATTTTTCTCTCTCAAAAAAACCTGTGTTTTTTCTTTTTTCTTTCTCAGTGAAGGCCAATATTCTTCAATGTGCAACTTTCTATAGCATCAGTTCAGTTTTTATAATTCTTTATGATTTTAGTGGACTGTGGGCTGAAAGCAGGAAAGTACTCACCATATGGTCTCTAGTAAACTACCTAGTGATTTCATTTCCTCATTATATCTATGAATTGGATCATAAGGTGGCAAATTAATTAGATTATCAAATGCAACATAATTTCTTCTGACCTACGTTTAAAGAATTATTCTATCATTAAATGTTAACATTGGGAAGAAAACTAGAGAATGTACACAAATACTGGTTAAACAACATTCAAAATATGGAATATGGAATATCTGTCCATTTGGAAGTGTTTAGGAAACTTAATTTCCAGTTTCCATCTTAACATGTGTGGCAGCAAATATTAATTCACCTGATACTACAAAGAATCATCAAGAATAAAACAGGAAAACATGCATTATTTCTATAGAATTGCCATCTACATGGAAACACAAGGAATGGTATTTTAAATGTTTGTAGCTGTTGGAAGATGCCACTCTGCCTCATCTGGTGTACAGTATTTTTAATTTCTTCAGTCACAGAGAAGAGTCTTTTCTTTATGAAAACACCTGAGAAACTGTACCAGTCCAAAATTCTGAGGGAATTAAGGTTTTTAAAAGATTATTTAGAAAAATTCCTTAAATGTTTAAAATTTTTTTTTGCATTTTTTTGTTGAATCACAGACCTGTACCTCTGAAACAAATAATACATTATATGCATTTAAAAAATTTTATTATGTTATACTAATCACCATACACTACATAATTAGCTTTTGATGTAGTGTTCCATGATTTATTGTTTATGTATGACACCCAGTGCTCCATTCAATATGTACCCCCTTTAATACCCATCCCCCCACCTGTCCCCTCTAGAACCCTCAGTTTGTTTTTCAGAGTCCATAGTCTCTTATGGTTCATCTCCCCCTCCAATTTCCCCACCTTCATTTTTCCCTTCCTACTATCTTCTTCTTCTTTTTAACATATAATGTATTATTTGTTTCAGAGGTCCAGGTCTGTGACACATCAGTCTTACACAATTCACAGCACTCACCAAGGCACATACCCTCCCCAATGTCTATCACCCAGCCACCCCATCCCTCCCACCCCCCACCATTCCAGCAACCCTCACTTTGTTTCCTGAGATTAAGAATTCCTCATATCAGTGAGATCATATGATACATGTCTTTCTCTGACTGACTTATTTCACTCTGCATAATACCCTCCAGTTCCATCCATGTCATTGCAAATGACAAGATTTTATTCCTTTTGATGGCTGCATAATATTCCATTGTATATATACACCACATCTTCCTTATCCATCATCTGTCAATGGACATCTTGGCTTTTTCCATAATTTGGCTATTGTGGACATTGCTGCTATAAACATTGGGGTGCACGTACCCCTTTGGACCACTATATTTGTATCTTTGGGGTAAATACCCAGTAGTGCAATTGCTGGGTCATATGGTAGCTTTATTTTCAATTTTATTTTTTTTCTAAGAAGGCCATCTCAGAGCCAACATCCCTTTCTCCATTCAGTTTATGTTAGGCATTGTTTTATATAGGTCACTAATTTAATGTAGAGAATTCCTCCTGCCTCTTAATATGGTACTTAGGTTTTCCATATATGTTTGCATTTTATTTTAAATTAATCATGCGTTCTTTAGGTCATGAGACAAACACACTGGAACAATAGTCAGAAATCACAGATTCAAGTCCCCATTCTGTCATTGTCTATATGAACTTGGGCAAGTAGTATACTCCCTTGGGTCTTTTTCCAGGGAGCTACCTCACTGTATGATTTTGTGTTTTAAATGAAATGTTGTGAAACCCCCTTTGGCCATAGAGAACTGTAGAGATATTAGTTGTGTTTATTGTTCTTTTGTATAACCCTCAATACAGTATAGAAAAAAGAAAAAGAGCTCAGATATTTATAAAATAAACACTGGTTTTTTGAAGCTGGATGAAAGTAGAAAAGAATTAACTGTATTCCAAAGGATTCATTGAGTTCGTAAAGTATTCAAAGACATTATTTAAACTAATTAATTTCCCCTATTAAGTGATCATAGAGCATGGACAACAAGAACAGAACGTGGTTAGGTTTCAAGGTATTAAATTTTCTTCAGAGAATTCCAACATCTGTTCTTAAACTCTCTAGGTTGTTGTGAATACTTCATTGAAATATCAGATAACTATTACTTTTTTCCCCTTCATCGAGGAATGTGATTTTAATGTGATATATTTGTGGTCTAAACTGAGCCATAACATACTATAGACAGTGTTCTAAATTTCACACAAATGCAAATTATTTAGCTATTTTTTTTCTGGGAAAGGGAATTAATTAAAAGAAAATAATTTTCCCAGAACATTTACTCAAAAGCACAAGTGATATCCATTTAAATACTTATTTATCTTCCTGATTTAAGGAATTCAACCAAAATAATTTCCACCCAGAGCTCAAAAAGACTTTTGCTAACTGAATATAGAACTCTGTAATAAGTAGCTAAGTAACAACTAAACAAAAAAGAAACTAAGATGTATTATTTGAATATGAATAATAGTCATGCTAACCATTGAAAATTCATTATTCCAACATCAAAAACCAACTCATCTTTGAACCTGGGTAGGGCATATAGAAATAATATGTTTAGCAATTTTGGCCTTAGATACATTTCCCATGATGTATTTACGATCTACATAAAGCAATGTTGCAATTGCTTTGAAACTTCATATGGATTAAAACATCCAAGGGAGAAATGTAAACAGAAATTATCATGTTACTTTTATATAGAATCAAATTTATTAACAGAAACACAGAAGTATAGCATACATTTCCTTAATATAGAGATAAAATATTTTCTTGTAATCTAAACATATTTTCAAACTATGTAAAACAATAATTACTTATTGTCATGAAAATCTAAATAATGCATGCAAAATATAACCTCTAAAATATGACTCAGTATTGCTTGACAGATCAGTCAAAACATGATTTGATTTATGCTGGTTTGTCCTTAATGTGATTTCAGAACCTGAAACTAAATAATTAGAATGTGCCTTATCTCGCTAAGCCAGTGGGAGAGGTTCATTATAAATCTGGCAACAAACTTATGGGCTTGTGGTCATGGATCATAAAGAAGAACTGAGATTGTGTTTAGAACTTCATGAAGTTTAGTCATTTGTCTTTAGAGTTTTAGCACCCTGAACAGTACATTGCCCTGGCAGCGTTGGGGAGAGGGGCTCAAAAATTCAATTAGAGCTGTAGTTATCTGTAAAGGAATTCTTTTTCTATATTGTTAAGCTAATTTCCTGTAGGGTGAGTGAAAATATAGGAAAATCCATCAAATTAGTAATTAGACCATAGTCAAGCTTGCTTTAGGATCTTGACACCGATACAGTCCTTGGTTTGTAGGCAACTTGATTACTTAGTAGCCAAAGGATTTATCCTATACTTTATTCAACTCTTTTCCACCCTCCTGCTTTCCAACACCTTCTGCAAATTTTCTGTTTGTTAGAATGCCCTTATAATATTGAGGAAAAATTAGAGATAAAAAGAATCTTCTTTACTGACAGCCATAGTTAGGGGAGGACTTTGCTTGTGGATGTATAAGTTATTGATATAAATGAGTGTCCAGCTATGTATTTGTTTTCATCTCTTTCAATTTATCATATGTCCAGAGATTGCATTTCTAATCAAACCATGTTTCTAAGGTCAATAAAGATTAGTGTCAATTCTTATTCATGTGGTCATTCATTCATTTATTCAACAAATCTTTATTAGGTCTGAATTCTGTACTAAGGATTCTTCCATGTACTGGGGTTAAAAGAGGTAAATAAAACTGATGCAATCTCTGTACTTATGGGCAAGTCTACTGGGGGAGCAGATATTAAACTATAGTACAACAGTTAAACGTTTACAGTTATGATAAGTATGATGAAAAACCACAAGATATTAGACTACATAATATTATGCTGGGGATGAATCCTTTATAAGGGAAAACTTACACAAAGATGTGCCTTGATTTCTTACCTGCATGTTAACAGTAACCCCTGAAATGGCCTTCATACACTCACTCTATTTCTTCTTCAAACTGTGCTCCATAGTGTAGCCAGAGTGATCTTGTTGTGAGTACACATGACCATGCTTTTCTCCTGATTATCTTCAGTGGCTTCAGGGCTTCTTATTACTCTTACTATAAACACCCAAATCCTCGTTGGGGTTGGTTAGGAATATCACTACCTGCATTTCTTCATCCTTGAGATCTCGTTTCTTTTATACTGGTTTCCTTTCTCAGGTATACTCTCTCCATGTGGAGGCAAAGGTAGACCCCATGAAGCTCTCTATTTATGCCGTCCTAATGGTTCTCAGTCTCCATTTCCAAAATTGCATGGGGTTGTGGGGGAGAGGAAGCTTCTAAAAGAAAGAGATGAACAATGGATAAAATAACACATATCCTCTTTAGTCATATAATTAAAATAAAATTATTCTGTGTATAGTGTAATTTTCTGTCAACTAATGCTCCCTGTATTTAAAACTGTATTTAAACAAGTATATAATTTGCTATAGTAAATTCCTACATAGTAAGATAATTTTAAAAGCCTCTGGAGATATTTGGAAGGAAATTGGAAGTTTTTGAGGTAAATCATTCTATACTCTCTATATTCTCATTCTAGAAAATGAGTGAATTTATTGATATTTTGAGCTCATTTAGTAGTATTAAATATAGTTAACTTTTTTTTACTTTTTATATTTGACATACTTCATTAGCTTAAATTTCTATCACTTCCTTATCCCTGTTTTCTTTGCTCTTGAATTTTGATGGGATTTATGGAAAACTCCAAGCTTTCCAAGATATCTCAAAAGATATCTCAAAAATATATTTATTTATATTTATGTATGTTTAAGATTTATTTAGAGAGTGTGTGCTCATGAGTGTGGCGAGGGGCAGACGGAGCGAGTCCTCAAGCTGACTTCCTACTGAGCAGAGGCCCATGCTGGGCTCAAGGCATGGGACTGGAGAAGCGATGCTTGGTCCCACAACCCATGGGATCATGACCTGAGCTGAAAGCAAGAGTTGGACACTAAACCAACTGAGCCACTCAGGCACCCCACAAAAAAGCACTGCTTTTTAAAGCATGTGAGTTTTTGTTTATTGACAATGGGATATTGTAGCATAAACAGTATATTAGGGAAACCGTGTCATAGAGCTGCTTTTCTTCTTGTATAGCTTCTATGTAGTTCTTTCATTAGTGTCCCAGAGGGAAAACAAGGCCAAAATCTTATTTCTAATTTTAAGATCACAACACACGTTTCAGATTGAGTATGGGAAAGTAGGTGTAAATCTCTTGAAGGCGGTAGGTTTAGATATCCACTTGGAACAATAAACTGTGTGTGTGTGTGTGTGTTGGGCCATTGGTACGTAACTAGACAAAGTCTGAAGTTGTTTTCAAGCTGGAAGTTTTATGAATCAAATGCTACTAATGTTATAACATGAATAAATACCCTGGGGTAGGCATTTTGGGATTGCTGAGTAGGTACTATGTTTCCTATTAGAGTAGGTAGGTATGTTCCCCAAGAAATTGTCATTGAGGAAGTTTAGAATTCCTTCAGTTAGTCACCTTTAAATTATGTATGGCTTGTAGTAAATAGGCAATAATGTTAATTTTTGCTTTGTTTTATTATGTTTTGTTTAGATGCATAAATTTGTGATTAACTGCAAAACTATATAATTTTTCATGTCTTCATTATTTTTTACATTTAAATTAATTGCTTTAGATGAGATTTTGAAGTACTGAAATTGGCTATCTAATAATTGAATTTCGATAATAATAAAAATATGTAAATCCTATGTAATCATGACTCTATGTGACAAAATCTCTTTTTATTGACATTAACAGAATGCCCTGATTTAAAATCAGCATGAGGTACTGTGTAAGCTTTTCCCATGTCTTTCAGTATCTTAATGGTTTAAATTGATCTCTTATTGAAAGTTAAAATTTCCAAAGAATGAGACACTTTAATATAGAAAATTTCCAGAATTCTATCAATCAAATTTCATTTTGTGACACTTTCCTAGGTTATTTTGGAACAATGTCACTATTACCTACATTTATTGAGTGTTAAGCTGTTAATATCCTAAATATTTTGATATGTACCATTTAAATTTCATAATAAATCTCTGAGTCCTGCACGATATTATTTTTTGGTGAGATACATGAATCTTGGTTCCACAATATAGAACAGTTTGCTAAAATGGAGCTGGGACTCAAAACTTGTTCTGTTTGACCAGAATTCACACTCTTAATACTAAATTACAAATCAGAGGACAACTTATTTTAAGAGGCTGTTGAATCACAGACCTGTACCTCCGAAACAAATAATACATTATATTAAAAAAAAAAAAAAGAAGATAGCAGGAGGGGAAGAATGAAGGGGGGGAAATCGGAGGGGGAGACGAACCATGAGAGACCATGGACTCTGAGAAGCAAACTGAGGGTTCTAGAGGGGAGGGGGGCTGGGGGATGGGTTAGCCTGGTGATGGGTATTAAGGAGGGCACGTTCTGCGTGGAGCACTGGATGTTATACGCAAACAATGAATCATGGAACACTGCATCAAAAACTAATGATGTAATGTATGGTGATTAACATAACATAATAATAAAAAAAAATAAAGAAAAAAAGAGGCCCAAAGCTGCTCCTATATATTATATAACAATCCTGGATTTTTTATGGAAGTTTTGTTTGGTTGTTGAGTCTCTTTTGCTAAGTTGCCAAGTACATAAAATTCCCTACAATGCACTGTATACTAACATTGCTTGTCTGTTTTAATATAGGCAAAATTCTCAAAGCCTGCCCTATAATCCTCCAGAATGTCATGTGAATTTGAGATTACACTGGAAGGAATGACTGAAGAGTTTCTCTTCAGTGGCTCCCATGAATATGTTCTTGGGCTGAAGAAATGAATCAGGTGCCTGAAAATGGAAAGATGCCAAAGTCTTTGCCAGTTTTCAAATTCACTGACTTATTTGGATTTTGTAATGAGATCTGACTATGGTTTTCTGTGGACTTAAGATGATTGTTTTTACCTATATCAGGGTTTCTGAACCTCAGTACTACTGACATTTTGGACAGATATTATTTGTTGTGAGAGGCTGACCTCTGCATTGTAGAACATTTGACAGCATCCCTGGCCTCTACGCACTAGATGCCAATAGTAGCACCCAGTTGTGACAAATAACCATGTCTCCCAGCATCACCACATATCCCCTGGGAGGAGACAAAATTGCCTCTAATTGAGAGCCACTGATATATATCTATACACTTCCTAGAGATGCAAAATTTCCTTATTTTATGGAATGCAAACAAATGGCTAGCCTTTTTGAGCAATGACTATCCTGATTTCATTGTTGTTAAGGGGAACTCCTAAGTGACCTTATTCTGTACTTTAACTGCTGTTGGATACATGCATTACTCTCTCAAGCCAATTATCATTTAAAATGCTCAGGTGGCTTTTGCTGTGTGTGTTCAGAGGTCCCATGTGAAGTGAAATGGCAAATCTTTTTATTTAAATAATAAAGGAAATATTTCAGAAGAAGCAGCTACAAGCCCTTTTTTCTTATTTAATTTACCTTGCTTTACAATCTCATAGATTCTGTGTTAAAGCAGCGTTGCTTAGAAGCCTCATATTTCAAGGTAATTTTATTTCCTTGTACTTTGGACCTTAGTCAAAGTTATTCTGGACCACTCCTCCAGATTTCCTAACTTTAGATCTTAAAGATCAGGATTTCAGGTATGAGTCCTTTTCCTCCAAAAGGCTTTAGCTCATTAGGCATATTAGTCCATTAGTTCTGAGAAACCAACCTGGAATATCACAGAATGAAGCAGATTTGCTAAGGCCCTCAAGAATATAATGACTGAATAAAACAAAATTAAAAAAAAGAAAAAAACATAACAACTGACACCCACTTTTTTATACTGGTATAACTAAGGGAGGCAGTCAAGTGATGCTTTGCAAAACCAAAACTATCTTCAAGGTGACTTTCCATCATTTCCATATTATGAAAAAGTGTAAACTTCTCTTTCCCAAAGACAAGTCTTCTTTTTTTTTTTTAAATATTTTATTTATTTATTTGACAGAGAGAGACACAGCAAGAGAGGGAACACAAGCAGGGGGAGTGGGAGAGGGAGAAGCAGGTTTCCAGTGGAGCAGGGAGCCCGCCGTGGGGCTTGATTCCAGGACCCTGGGATCATGACTTGAGCCGAAGGCAGACGCTTAACAACTGAGCCACCCAGGCGCCCCAAGACAAGTATTCTTTTAAGCTAAATGATAAGGAGTTTGAGATATTAGTTTTCATCTCACACAGTGATGCAATTTCCTTGCAAAAGTAATCTGCTTTTTCCAACAAAATTGCAAAAGTTCAATGACCACAGATGAAGATGGCAGGGAATAAAACCCCACAAGCATAACTGTATTGTTTGAGGATGTTATTAAGAAGCCCATTCTGGTTCATGGCCAGATACTTCCTGACTGCCTTTGTGGAAGGCCAATCCACTCATTTGTGTTTGGTGATACAAAGAGCTATTTTTGTTGTTGAGTGCAATTGTCTCCATTTAGAAGTACTTAAAACAAGCACACACTCCTGAAAAGCTATTCCATTTTCATTTTATTAAATGATTTATTGGATGGCTCCCCAAATGATTACCTGCAAATGTCAGGTAAAAGTTAATTTAATACCATGGGGCAGAGTAGTATAAGATTTGTATGGCATGAAGTTGGTAATACCATTTGCTTTAGGAAAGGAAAGGGAATAATTTAGTGTAACACGATGGGTATTTGACATTATTTTTCAATTTACCTGTTGGCAAAGAAATACATTTTTGAGTGTCTTTTCTATCTCACAAAAAGTGAGAATCTATTTGAAAGAATTACCTCACTTAACCATTTGAAAATAGTGTTGGAATAATTTAGGAATATTTTATTTCTGTTGAAACACTGTCTTCAAGTGAGATGATGCTATGGAAGAAAGAAGCATGATATGGGGAACAAGGCAAAGTCGGTTTTTGCAGATATTATTACATAGTACTTTCAAGCATATAGAAGCTCTGAGTCATAAAACCTGGGCTTGGTTCCTGGCTCCATCATCTATTTACTAAATATATGATATTGGGAAAACTACTCAACTTCTTAAGTTTTAGTTTTCTCATCTATAACATGAATAATTCAGAGCACATTGTTTTGCACACAAATATGTTCATTCTATTCTCTTCAACAAATATTGATGGAGCACTAATTGTGTAGTAGAAATTTTTTTTCCACTTTTATTGAGATATAATTGACATACAGCATTGTGTAAGTTTAAGGTGCAAAACATGATAATTTGATACACATATATGTTGCAAAATGATTACTCCAATAGGGTTAGCTGACACTTCACATAATTACCATTCCATTTTTGTAGTGAAAACATTTAGGATCTACTCCCTTAGCAAGTTTCAAGTATATAGTATAGTATTAATAACTATAATCACCATGCTGTACACTAGATCCCCAGAACTTATTCATCTTTTATAAAAAAATATGTATCAGAGAGAGAGAGAGAGCGGGTGAGCACAAGTGGGGGGGGAGGGGCAGAGAAAGAGGGAGAAGCAGACTCCCCACTGAGCACGGGGCCCCACAAGGGGCCTGATCCCAGGACCCTGAGATCATGACCTGAGCCGAAGTCAGATGCTTAACCTACTGATCCAACCAGATGCCCTGAATTTACTCATCTTAGAACTGAGAGTTTGTACCATTTGACCAACATGTACCATTTCCCCCAACCCCCAGTCCCTGGCAACCAAAATTCTACTCTATTTCTGTGAGTTTGTCTTTTTTGATTGCACATCCAAGTGGTATACAGTATTTGTCTTTTTCTCTCTGACTTATTTCACTTAACTATACCCTCAAGTTCTGTCTAAATTGGAGCAAACAGCAGGATTTCTTTCTTTCTCATGGCAAATAGTATTTCATTGTATATACACCGTATATACTTTATCCATTCATCCATTCATACCTGGATGTTTAGGTTGATTCCTTCTCTTGACTATTGTTATAGTATTGCAGTGAACATGGGAGTACAAATATCTCTTGAGACAGGGATTTCGTCTTATTCAGATATATACACAGAAGTGATATTTTTGGATCATATGGTAGTTCTAGTTTTAATTTTTTGAGGCAACTCCTTACTGTTTTCATTAGTGGCTGTACCAATTTACATTCCCACAAGGTGGCCCCTTCTCTATATCCTCACCAACATTTGTTATTACTTGTCTTTTTGATAATAGCCATTCTTACAGGTGTAACCTTCTTGGTCAAATTAAATAAGTACTTTATTGTTTTGGGTGCTACTGTGAATGGGATTGTTTTCTTTCTTTCTTTTTTTTATTTCTTTTTTGGTCATTAGGATTTTATATATTATATATTATGTTATCAGCTAACAAAAACGTTTTATTTCTCCCTTTCTGATTTGGATGCTATTTCTTTCTTTATTTGCCAGATTATTCTGGAGAGGACTTTCAGTACAATGTTGAATATGAGAATGGGCATCCTTGTCTTGTTCCTAATCTTAGAAGAAAAACTTTGAGCCTTTTACTTTTGAGTATGATGTTAGCTGTGGGCTTGTTATATATGGCCTTTATTATGTTGAGGTATGTTCCTTTTATACTCACTTTATTGAGAGTTTTTATCAGAAAGGAATATGACATTTTGTCAAGCGATTTTTCTGCTATTGAGATGATCATATGATTTTTATTTTTATTTCTATTAATATGGTATATCACATTTATTGACTTGCATATCTTGAAGCTTCCTTGTATCTTTGGAGCCAATGCCACTTGATCAAGGTGTATGATCTTTTTATACACCTTGATCAAGTGTATGTTGGATTTGATTTGTTGATAATTTTTGTATCTATATTTATCAGACATATTAGTCAGTAGTTTTCTTATGTTCTTTATCTGGCTTTGGTATCTGGGTAACACTAGCCTTATAAAATGAAATTTGGGAGTATTCCCTCTTTTTCAATTTTTTGGAAGAGTTTGAGAAGAGTTGGTGTTAAATCTTTAAATATTTGCTGGAATTCAATAGGCAGACCATCTGGTCCTGGGCTTTTTTATGTTGGGAGTTTTTTGATTCCTGATTCAATTTGCTTACTTATTATCTGCTGTTCATATTTTCTATTTTTTCATGATTTAGTCATGGTAAGTTGTATGTTTATAGAAATTTATCTGTTTTTCTAGTTTGTCAAATTTGTTGGCATATACTTGTTCATAGTAGTCTCTTATGGTCCTTTGTATTTCTTTGGTATTAGTTGCAATGTCTCCTCTTTAGTTTCGGATTTTACTTGAGTCTTCTCACTTTTTTTTTTCTCTTGGTTAGTCTAGCTAAAGGTTTATCAGCTTTGTTTATCTTTTTAAAAAATCAGTTCTCTGATTTTTTTGTAGAAGTTCTTAGTTTCATTGATCTTTTCTATTGTCTTTTTAGTCTCTATTTCATTTATTTCTGCTCTAATCTTTGTTATTTCTTTCCCTACACCAACTTTGGACTTCTTCTTCTTCTTTTTTTTTTTCTAGTTCCTTGAGGTGTAAGGTTAGGCTGTTTGATTGTTTTTTTGTTTTTGTTTTTTTTTTAGTTTGTTGAAGTGGGCATTTCTTGCTATAAACCTTCCTGTTAGCACTGCTTTTGCAGCATCTCTTAATATTTTGGTATGTTGTTTCCATTTTCATTTAAGATATTGTTTTTATTTCTTTCGATTTTTTCTTTGACTCATTGGTTGTTAAGGAGTGTGTTGTTTAGTTTCCACACGCTTGTGAATTTTCTAACTTTCCTCCTGTTACTGATTTCTAGTTTCATATTATTATGGTTGAAAAAGATATTTGGTATGATTTCAGTCTTCTTAAATTTCCTAAGACTTGTTTTGTGACCTATCATATGATCTATCCTGAAGAATTTTCCATGTGCACTTGAGAAAATGTGTGTTCTGCTGCTGTTGGCTGCAATATTCTGTATATGTGTTAGGTCCATTCAGTTTAAGGTATAGTTCAAATCTAAAGTTTCCTTAATGATTTCCTGTCTGGGTGACCTTCTGTTGTTGAAAATTGGGTACAGAGGCCCTCTACTATTACTGCATTGACTTTTTTTCCTTTCCGATCTGTTAGTATACATGCATGCCACATCAGAATACCAACTATGTTAAGCAAATACTAATAGATTGTTATATCCTCCTGATAAATCGACTTCTTTATCATAAAATTACCTTCATTGTTTCTTGTTGAAGTTTTTGGTTTACAGTCTACTTTCTCTGATATAAGTAGCTATGTATATATAGTCATGCAGCTCAGGACTCAGCTCTCTGGATGGGGTGAGAGAGAAATGAACTCTCTGATGACATACCATACAGCTGGGGAATCTGGGCTCTTACATGCTCTCACTTTCTTTTGTGGGAGAAATCACAGGTCTAGAAGGTCTTGTTTGGTAAGGAGTTACGTACCTCCTTGGGGGTGGCATGACATGGGTAAAGTCAAACTTTTTCTCTAACCCTCCCAATGCATCCAAACTCATTCATTCATTCATTCATTCATTTATTATGCTCCAACAGTGTGCTGAAACTTCTTTGTTGGAAACCTAAGCTTCTACAAAACTCTTTCCTCCTTGGGTGATTGTGTAAGAAAGTTTTCTCCATGCTCCTGGACCATGACTGAGGGGGGCTGAAGCTGGTTCCCAGGACACTGCAGAGTCCACAGCCAGGACCAAGGTCTATATGTCTATTACTCCTCTTGGGTCCCTTGGCAAATGGTGCTGGATTCTACAGCTCCCACAAAGACACTGCTGTGGATGGATAACAAGTTGTTGATGAGGAGGGATATAATGAGGGGCATCTCACTGAGCTATGTTGTTGATCTCACTCAAGAATAGATTTAAGTTCTAGGAATAGAAGAGTGACCTCAAACACACTTTCTTCCTTCATAGAGCCTATGAGTTGAGGAATTTGTAAGCTTAAATTGGGAAGACAGCTATGAATTAAATAATCGTAAAAATATGTATGCAGTTTTAATTGTGATAAGGGCTAATGAAATAAAGCAATACAGTGTCATAACTTTGAGATAATTTGTCAGTCTGAAAGATAAAGTTTCCTTGAGATAACTTTAGAGCTAGATCTATCTCAGAAATAAGTAGAAGTTGGCTAAGGGAAGATGGGGTGAGAGGAGAGGTTTCACCAGATGGAAAGTAAGACATGCAAAGGTGTTGTATCAGCAGGGAGCAGAGAGCTTCTGAGGAATAGAGTTCAGGCCAGTGTGACTGGAGACCAGAGGATGAGAAAGAAGAGTGATGTGCGATGAGGCTGGAGACAGTAGTAGAAGTGTGAATATATAGGGTATTTCATTTTATTTTTTACTTTTTAAAAATATTTTATTTATTTATTTGAGAGAGAGCAGAGTGCAAGAGCACACAAGAAGGGAGGACAGGTAGATGGAGAGGAAGAAGCAGATTCTCCGCTGAGCAGGGAGCCCGACTCAGGGCTCCACCCCAGGATCCTAGGACCATAACCTGAGCTGAAGGCAGCCACTTACCTGAGCCACCCAGGCACCCTATATAGGGCCTTTTAGACTATGTTACAGATTCTGATTTTTTTTTTGACAACTTTTGATAGAACTGAAAGATTTTAAGAAGGATAGAGTATTGTTGGTAATGAATATGTTTGTGTTTTTACTGGTTACAATGTGAAGATGAAGGGTAAGAGTAGATACTGGAAGACCTAAGGGAGGAGGCTACTGTTGTGGGTCAGGTGAGGGCTGATGGCATTTTGGGTTAGGGAGATAGCTCTGGGGAGGCAAGAAGTTCATGACTTTGAGAAACTGAACTCAATATATGTTAACCATGATTATTGTTGTTATTACTATGGTTCTTCTGCCGTATGATCAGCCATTGACATTCTTCCTTCTGAGTTTGAGGCAATGCTATTTTTTGTTGTTCTTGTTGTTTTGTTTTTAGAAAAAGTTGAGGACAGTGGGAAACACTGTAAGTTTATTCTTTGATAACCATCACTTTTTAAAAAAACAAGTATTTTTATTTTTATTTATTTATTTTTTGGTAGCCGTCACCTTTGATGGAAAGTTTTCACCCAGTGTAAAGAGGCCATCTGGTAGAATCTGAGAGGTCCAGTAGCAGATCTCAAATGACCTCTAGCATCTCAGTATTTTTGTGTATTCTGGGTTTTCCAACAGGAACAGTGGGCTTCTGATAAAAAGGACCCAGGATTAGCCTACTAGCCTACATAACCATCTGTTCTCCTATCCTTGACCTGTTTTGACATATGGGTTCCCTATCATTGTTGGTGAAGAGGTGTGGATCTTAAATTTCTCATTTTCTCCTGTGTCACCTGAAGAGTACAAAATTTTATATTATCTCAAATTGTGAACGTAAAACTCTTCTAATTAAATCTGCTAAAAAAATTATATTCTGTAGAATTCAATCTGGTGTATAGCAATAACCAATCCTCTATTCTTGAATACTTGACTTTTTTGAATTCTTATTTTTTATTTCTGACAGTTGGTGTGTGAACCAGAACTCATCTTTTTTTTCCTGCTTATACTCAAGTTTTTGCACTGAAAAAAGATGAGTGTAGAAGTATTTAGACATTTGCAAGGATATTTTGAGATTAAAACATTATATTCATTTTCATAAACATTTGAGTGCCAATTATGTATTTATTTAACAAGTATTTAGCATATACTGGAACTGTTTTGTGAAGAAAACACAAAAAACAAAAATAGACCTACTCCTGTGGTACTTGCATTCTGATTGGGATGGGTAGAGGTGGGATTTAGATGGCCATACCTCTCTGAAATCCAGGCAAGCAGGCCCCTGTACTTGACCTTATGTGTAAGAGGAACACATTTTGGCCCTATCTGGTACATCCTTCCCCACTGGCCAGGGAGTCTGAATGGCCTAGGGAAGCTGCTCACTTGCCCATATTTCAAGATTATAATCCAGATAATTGGCACCTTGAATTCCCTGGCCAGACTATCTTGAACCCACTTCTGGAGAGTACATGAGCCTGCTCTGGATCCATTCTTTTAAAGGCAGAGTATTATGACACATTTGTGCTCCCTCTCATGTATGAGGAATGGTCAAGAGAAGGAACTATAGATGGGACATGGATGAATGGGTTGGTGTGTCTCATATATGAACATGAGGCTCTTTTGGCAGTGAGACAATACCAGAGGAGTGGGAAGGACAAGAGGTCAGGCCATGGGCCATACTGTCATATTCTGGTGCAGAATAGCAAGGAATCCCAGAATTCTAAATTTGAACTTGACCTTTCATTACTAAACTATTTTTATCAAGGTAAGAATATATATTTTATTAAGTAGCTTTATAACTTCTAAATAAACATACATTAATGGGCATTGCAAATCATGAGGTGGGCTTGCTGAAGAGATGGCTAATCAGTAGGCAAGCAAATACTTTAAGAGAATCATTTTAGACAGTGATAAATATGTGACTGAAATAGGACAGGGAGATGAGATAGTCACTTCCAGGAGTAGCAGCTCCTTTAGATTGGTTGTTGACAGTAGTCCTCTTTGAGCAAGTGACAGAGAACTGAGGTGAATAAGAAGACACTCATTAGAAAAATCTTGAGGCAGGTCATCCTGTCAGAGGAAAAAGCAAATGCAAAGGTTTGAAGGAAGAGAGACATTTAGTGAAACCAAGGAATAGAAAGAAGACTGGTGTGTAGGCATATCGTGAACCTGAGTACTTATTATGAGTTGGCATTAGAGAGGTCTGTGGGGGCCAGATTCTATAGGGTTTGAAGAATGGGTCAATTCCAAGTGCAGTGAAAGCATTAGAACATTTTACACAGGGGAGCAGCATCATTTGATTTAACTCTTATAATGATAACTCTAGTCACTGAGTGGTAAATGAATTGTAGAGTCAGGAATGGTAGCAGGAAAATCATAATAAAAGTCTATTGCAATGGTCCAAGTTACTCTGATGGTGGCTTAGGTTATGTTTCAGACACCGTGCTAAGTGTTCAGTGTGAAAATACGCTGGTGGAACATGTACTTAGAACTATTATTTTGGGTTCTATGGAAACATCTGGCAAATAATCAATTCTTGAATTTCTTTTGTGACAATTCCTTTCTGACATTGCTCAGGAAACTATTCTTTCAGAAGTCTTCCTTTTTCAGGTAGAACTCCTATGATACTGAGAGCTGATATGATACC
Organism: Eumetopias jubatus; assembly: GCF_037043125.1. Taxonomy (NCBI): domain Eukaryota; kingdom Metazoa; phylum Chordata; class Mammalia; order Carnivora; family Otariidae; genus Eumetopias; species Eumetopias jubatus. The sequence goes on from NW_028274811.1 coordinate 101,269,696, forward strand.
AGGAGGTCAAACCAAATTATTTTAAGCACTCCACTGCAGTGGAGGCTCAGACTGGATTCTGTGATGGCCCACATGTTAACAGCTGACAGTGGAAAATGATTAGTAAGGAACAGGAAAGAATATGAGGAACTAGTACAGTCAAACTCACTCCCATTTCATGTCAGATGGTATTCGAGCTGAAATACTTGGCTTATTAATTAAACCATGGTGTAGCAGGTGAGGCCTTCACATAATGAGTGACTATGCAATGTTTTCACCTTTTGCTATTGACCTGTTAAGATATATAGCAGAGTTTATAAAGTCTAGAAAGTTCAGTGTATTCAACAAGCATTTTCTGAAGGTTTGCTGTGTGTAGACTCTAGAACAGCAAATACAAAGGAAGTCTGGGTGTTGACATCCAGAAGGCCACAGTTTGATAAAAGTATTCGATTTTTAAATCTTTCTAAACTGCTCTTTCCATTTTTGGAAAACTCACAGTTTTTTTTTTTTTAATTATTCCACTCTGTCTTAATATATCTTCTGACTGCATACTTTCAGAAAATGGAGTCTTTTTGAATTTTACTGGTCTTTTCTTTAATACAGACTCATTCCCATGGATGTCTTTCATAGTTAGTGAAATATTATTAGCACAGGATTCTTGTCCTGAGAGTAAATTGTTCCCTCAATTATTTTAATTTTCTGATCCTCTTGAAGTACAATCAACATGACTCTTGCTTTTCTTTTGTCCAAAGTAGCCAGTTACCATTAAAATAGATTTGATTCTGTGATTGGACGGCAAAGCTCTTTCTCACATAAGAGGAATGATGTCTGCTACAGTAGTGCCATTTTAAAATAACAAAACATATCACTCTTAGAAATAGTGATTCTGATTGCTTTGAAATCATTTTTTTGAAATTTTTTACTTGACTTTTTTAGACTTCCACAAAAATTTGCATTTGCACATTGCTTTTATAAAAGCAACTTCCTGAAGCCTACAACGTCACTAATAATGATAATGAAGACTTATTCAATGTGTATTACTATGCCAGTGAAGGGATTTATAGACAGTATTTTGCATAATCTTCATGAAGACCTGTAATATAACATAGGTTTTATAAAATCTGCTTTTTATAAAGCACATTGTTTGTTTACTCCCATGTTAAAAAAGTCACCACAAGATTATAAACTCTAGGAAGTTAGGGATGATATCTTTCTGTTTCTTATATTCTAATAGCTTGCATGATGTCTGATCCATAGCTAATGCTCAGTAAATATATAACCGCCTTTCTAAATGCATGACACTCAGAGGTTAAGTGGCTTGCTCAAGATCACAAAACTCATGTAGTCCTCTCTTACTCCAAAGACTGTATTCTTAGTGAGCATGATAAAATTTCAAGGAGGAGTTCAGTGCCCTACTGGGTTGGCTATTAGGAATACCTCATGTCCTTTAGATTTATCCAATGGTACAGCTAAAGATCTTCTACACTTTGTATTAGCTCATTTGGAAAAATTTTATTCTCAAATAGCATCAGGCTCTTATTAAACACAAACAACTTTTCCTTCTTACTATAGTAACATTTTCCCATCATGTTCTAATTTAGTCCTAGAGAAAGTTACCAAACAATTAATATAAAATTCTTTCTCAGATTACCTATACAAAGTTAGTAAGTTTTTCTCATGTTGTCTGATTAAAGTCCTCCTAGCCCATCCCCAGTGAGTTTAGAAATAGCAAATTGTCCTTTCCAGGGAAATTATTAACCCTGACATCATTGTTCTAATAGCAAACTTTAGGTTGATTTTACATTTCCTGCTCAAGGGAGTTCTGGCTTCTCCTCTAGGCATTTAAGGTGCTTCCTTTCCTCACACTTTTCCAAACCTTGAAATCCAATTATATCTTCTGGTCTTACTCCCAGAAAATTCTACTGCTTTCCTACAATGCAGCAAGACTGGAGGGCTGACTCTATCTTTAACATACTTTGGAATCCTCCACATCTATGTGTGCTAATATTACCACTGCCATGATTTTCTTCCTGCAACTCTGTTTATAGGATGCTTGCTCTCTGTCTTTCACAGAACAGAAGCAACCTCTCCTTTTGCAACTTATGTCTCCTTTATGGCTGTCACCCACTGATGAAAGCCATGGTGTATATATAATACACCTCCTCATAATGTGTGCCTCTTGTGACTAGGTCTCAAGCTCTTTGAGGGCCCAATGCAGTGCCCACTTCATAGTGAGAACAGAAGAGTACATGCTAAAGGTTCTCTTCCTCCTCTCAGAGACAAAGAGAAAATCCTGAAAGCATCTTGGGACAAGAGGTCGGTAACCTACACTGGTAGAAACATTAGACTGGCAGCAGACTTATCCACAGAGACCTGGCAGGCCAGAAAGGACTAGCATGATATCTACAGAGCACTAAACGAGAAAAATATGCAGCCAAGAATACTATATCCAGCTAGGCTGTTATTGAAAACAGGAGGAGAGATAAAAAGCTTCCAGGACAAACAAACACTAAAAGAATTTGCAAACACCAAACCAGCCCTACAAGAAATATTGAAAGGGGTCCTCTAAGCAGAGAGAGAGCCTAAAAGTAACATAGACCAGAAAGGAACACAGACAGTATACAGTAATGGTCACCTTACAGGCAATATAATGGCACTAAATTCCTATCTTTCAATAGTTACCCTGAATGTAAATGGGCTAAATGCCCCAATCCAAAGACACAGGGCATCAGATTGGATAAAAAACAAGACCCATCAATATGCTGACTGCAAGAGACACATTAAAACCCAAAGACACCCCCAGATTGAAAGTGAGGGGGTGGAAAACGATTTACCATGTTAATGGACACCAAAAGAAAGCTGGGGTGGCAATCCTTATATCAGACAAATTAGATTTTAAACCAGACTAGAGTAAGAGATGAGGAAGGACACTATATCTGACTTAGGGGTCTATCCAACAAGAAGATCTAACAATTGTAAATATCTATGCCCTTAACATGGGAGCAGCCAATTATATAAGCCAATTAATAACAAAAGCAAAGAAACACATCGACAACAATACAATAATAGTAGGGGACTTTAACACCCCCCTCGCGGAAATGGACAGATCATCTAGGCAAAAGATCAACAAGGAAATAAAGGCTTTAAATGACACACTGGACCAAATGGACTTCACAGATGTATTCAGAACATTCCCATCCCAAAGCAACAGAATACACATTTTTCTCTAGTGCCCATGGAACATTCTCCAGAATAGATCACATCCTAGGTCACAAATCAGGTCTCAACCGGTACCAAAAGATTAGGATTATTCCCTGAATATTTTCAGACCACAATGCTTTGAAACTAGAACTCAATCACAAGAAGAAAGTTGGAAAGAACTCAAATACATGGAGGCTAAAGAGCATCCTACTAAAGAATGAATGGGTCAACCAGGAAATTAAAGAAGAATTAAAAAAATTCATGGAAACCAATGAAAATGAAAACACAACTGTTCAAAATCTTTGGGATACAGCAAAAGCAGTCCTGAGAGGAAAGTATATAGCAATACAAGCCTTTCTCAAGAAACAAGAAAGGTCTCAAATACACAACCTAACCCTACACCTAATGGAGCTGGAGAAAGAACAGCAAATAAAGTCTAATCCCAGCAGGAGAAGAGAAATAATAAAGATCAGAGCAGAAATCAATGAAATAGAAACCAAAAGAACAGTAGAACAGATCAACGGAACTAGGTGATGGTTCTTTGAAAGAATTATTAAGATTGAAAAATCCCTGGCCAGATTTATCAAAAAGAAGAGAGAAAGGACCCAAATAAATAAAATTATGAATGAAAGAGGAGAGATCACAACCAACACCAAAGAAATACAAACAATTCGAAGAACATATTAGGAGCAACTCTATGCCAGAAAATTAAATAATCTGGAAGAAATGGATGCATTCCTAGAGATGTATAGACTACCAAAACTGAACCAGGAAGAAATAGAAAACCTGAACAGACCTATAACCACTAAGGAAATTGAAGCAGTTTTCAAAAATCTCCCAACAAACAAGAGCCCAGGGCCAAATGGCTTCCCAGGGGAATTCTACCAAACATTTAAAGAAGAATTAATACCTCTTCTTCTGAAACTGTTCCAAAAAATAGAAATGGAAGGAAAACTTCCAAACTCATTTTATGAGGCCAGCGTTACCTTGATCCCAAAATCAGACAAAGACCCCATCAAAAAGGAGAATTACCAACCAGTATCCCTGATGAACATGGATGCAAAAATTCTAACCAAAATACTAGCTAATAGGAACCAACAGTACATTAAAAGGATTATTCACCACGACCAAGTGGGATTTATTCCTGGGCTGCAAGGTTGGTTCAATATCCACAAATCAATCAATGTGATACAATACATTCATAAAAGAAAAAACAAGAACCATATGATCCTCTCAGTAGATGCAGAAACAGCATTTGACAAAGTACAGTATCCTCTTGATTAAAACTCTTCAGAGTGTAGGGATAGAGGGTACACACCTCAATATCATAATGGCCATCTATGAAAAACCCACAGCGAATATCATTCTCAATGGGGAAAAACTGAAAGCTTTTCCCCTAAGGTCAGCGACATGGCAGGGATGACCATCACCACTGCTACGCACATAGTACTAGAAGTCCTAGCCACAGCGATCAGACAACAAAAAGAAATAAAAGGCATCCAAATTGACAAAGAAGTCAAACTCTCACTCTTGGCAGATGATATGATACTTTATGTGGAAAACTCAAAAGACTCCACCCCAAAACTGCTAGAACTCATACAGGAATTCATTAAAGTGGCAGGATATAAAATCAATGCACAAAAATCAGTTGCATTTCTTTACACCAACAAGACAGAAGAAAGAGAAATTAAGGAGTCAATCCCATTTACAATTGCACCCAAAACCATAAGATACCTAGGAATAAATCTAACCAAAGAGGCAAAGAATCTGTACACAGAAAACTATAAAATACTCATGAAAGAAATTGAGGAAGACACAAAGAAATGGAAAAGTGTTCCATGCTCATGGATTAGAAGAACAAATATTGTGAAAATGTCTATGCTACCTAGAGCAATCTACACATTCAGTGCAATCCCTAACAAAATACTATCAGCCTTTTTCAAAGAAATGGAACAAATAATCCTAAAATTTGTATGGAACCAGAAAAGACCCCAAATAGCCAGAGGAATGTTGAAAAAGCAAAGCAAAGCTGGTGGCATCACAATTCCGGACTTCAAGCTCTCTTACAAAGCTGTCATCATCAAGACAGTATGGCACTGGCACAAAAACAGACACATAGATCAATGGAACAGAATAGAGAGCCCAGAAATGGACCCTCAACTCTATGGTCAACTCATCTTCGACAAAGCAGGAAAGAATGTTCAATGGAAAAAAGATAGTCTCTTCAAAAAATGGTGTTGGGAAAATTGGACAGCTACATGCAGAAGAATTAAACTGGACCATTTCCTTATTCCACACACAAAAATAGACTCCAAATGGTTGAAAGACCTAAATGTGAGACAGGAGCCAATCAGAATCCTAAAGGAGAACACGGACGGCAACCTCTTCGACCTCAGCCACAACAACTTCTTCCTAGAAACATTGCCAAAGGCAAAGAAGCAGGGCAAAAATGAACTAGTGGGACTTCATCAAGATAAAAAACTTTTGCACAGCAAAAGAAACAGTCAAAAAACCAAAAGACAACCTACAGAATGGGAGAAGATAATTGCTAATTTCATATCAGATAAAGGGGTAGTATCCAAAATCTATAAAGAACTTATCAAACTCAACACCCAAAGAACAAATAATCCAATCAAGAAATGGGCAGAAGACATGAACAGACATTTTTTCCCAAGAAGACATCCAAATAGCCAACAGACACATGAAAAAGTGCTCAACATCACTTGGCATCGGGGAAATCCAAATCAAAACTTCAATGAGCTACCACCTCATACCAGTCAGAATGGCTAAAATTAACAAGTCAGGAAACGACAGATGTTGGTGAGGATGTGGAGAAAGGGGAACCCTCCTACACTGTTGGTGGGAGTGCAAGCTGGTGCAGCCACTCTGGAAAACAGTATGGAGGTTCCTAAAAAAGTTGAAAATAAAGCTACCCATGACCCAGCAATTGCACTACTGGGTATTTACCCCAAGATACAAATGTAGTGATCCGAAGGGGAACCTGCATCCCAATGTTTATAGCAGCAATGTCCACAATAGCCAAACTATGGAAAGAGCCATGATGTCAATCAACAAGAATAGATAAAAAAAGATGTGGTATAATATATACAATGGAATATTATGCAGCCATCAAAAAAACCACAAAATCTTGCCATTTGCACCGACGTGAATGGAACTAGAGGGTATTATGCCAAGCAAAATAAGTCAATCAGAGAAAGGCAAGTATCATATGATCTCGCTGATATGTCGAATTCTTAATCTCAGGAAACAAACTGAGGGTTGCTGGAGTGGTGGAAGGTGGGAGGGATGGGGTGGCTGGGTGATAGACATTGGTGAGGGTATGTGCTACGGTGTGTGCTGTGAATTGTTTAAGACTGATGAATCACAGACCTGGACCTCTGAAACAAGTAATACATTATATGATAAAAAAAAAAAATAAAAGGAGATAGTAGGAAGGGAAAAATGAAGGGGAGGAAATCGGAGGGGGAGACGAACCATGAGAGACTATGGACTCTAAGAAACACACTGAGGGTTTGGATGGGAGGGGGGTGGGAGGATGGGTTAGCCTGGTGATGGGTATTAAAGAGGGCACATATTGCATGGAGCACTGGGTGTTATGTGCAAACAATGAATCATGGAACACTACATCAAAAACTAATGATGTATGGTGACTAACAATAAAATTAAATTAAAAAAAATTTTTTTGTGGTTCCTTCTTGAATAGGTACTGCAGATTCTCCTTCTTTGTCTGATAGTTTTCTCTTTTTTACAACCCCTTGGTCATTTTGTCCTCTTCTGCCTTACTGGGGGTCCCAGTTCCATGTTGGAGAGGTATTTCCAGGTCTTACCCATGTGTTGGGGGATGCCACTTCAGGTTTTTGGTATTCCTTAGGGTAAAATATAAAGACAAACCTTTCTTTCGATAATACAGTTTTTCACAAAATAATTTTGATGAGAGTTCTAGAAAGTAAGGTTCATAAAAATAACTGTATGTGGGCAGGACTTTCGTTGGCTCCTTATGGAATTCCCAGCACTTAATAAGTGCTCAGGAAATATTTATTATATATGTGAATAAATAGATTGTCATTATTCTAAGACAGTCTCTGCCCCTCTACGCTGATTACCAAAACTTACTGAGGGGTAACGAGCATGTAGGAGATGCAAAACAAGGAAATCTGGGAAAAGGAAAGAAATTCTCATTCTGCAGCAAATATAAATGAGAGGAACTGAATTTTTAATGTTTCTTCAGTGTTGCCAAACTCTTCCTCTGTTAGAGACCTCTCTTATTATTCCTTCAAACAGAGCATAATAAATTTAACCTGTCACAATGTCATTCTGAAGCACTTTGCTTTTTGACTATAAGGAACTCAAGCCTTATCTCCAGTCTTTTTTGTTTAGGGTAAATGTAATAGCATACTATAAGCGGCACCACAGAGGCTCACCTGTAGGCAGTTTGAACCTCCTGATCACCATCCTTTGTTACTTTTTCATTCAGAGAACTTTCAGTAAGCTTTTCCCTCTTCTGTGATAAGGTCCATGAAACTTTTTTCTTTGGGCTTCTTGAAATCATATTTGAAAGCTTTGCCAATGTAAAATATTTCCATCATCTTTGGCATTATATAATTTGAGGTTTTTTGGGTACAATTTAATTTCCCTGCTTGGCTCTGCTCTAAAGCCATAGCTCAGACTGCTTTAATGACAAAGTGTATTGTGAGTATGTTGTCTCATGATGGGAAGGAGGACTTTCAAACTGTTTTCAGCATACGTAGAGGGAAGCAGGCGCTTGGCCTGCACCAGTAGAAGTTAAAATCAGCCAATGCATCTTATTTTCCATCTATATCTTTGAAGAACTTTTGCCAATTTTCTTAAAACATTTACCTACTACTTACTTTTTGTTGAAACTATTAAACAGTTGGGTTGCAGCTAAAATATTCCTTCCAAGAAGCAATGTCTGATCCCATTCCATTCTTGTCTCCTCTGAATCTTATTGTCCACCTCATCCTGTGCTTTTGCTGTATTCTGGACTTGAACTTGAGATAAATTCTGTCTTATCTTCCCTAGTATGTTTAAGCTACTTAAGACCAGGGTATAATTCTTTTGCAGTTTTTTAATTTCTCCAATACATAGATATATATTAAGGGCTCACTAAATATTTTTCGTGGGCCTAATTTACATGACTCAGCACACTGGTAGATGCAGGGGAAGAAGCTGGTAAATATGCCATGAGGAGGAAATTTTTAGGTGAGGCTATAAATTTGCCAGGGTTGGATAACTGACCCTATTGGTCCAGGGGCTCTGACTCAAAGAATGACCTCAATTAAACTCAGGACCTCTCTTTGTCCCAAAGTTAGTGGGTGTTTTATAATACTGCTTAGCCTGCTCTTTCTCTGAAAGCACAAAGTCTGTGGTTTGCATGTATATGTGTGTGTTGTGTTGAAGAATCAAAACAGGCAGAGGCAGGACTCACAGGTGGCCATAACCAATAACAATTAGGGGCTTTTTCCAAACAGGCTGTGAATGGTTCTAGAACTCTACTCTGGTGCCGCAGTTCAAATTAAAAGCACAGTCTTAACATCATTTGGTCCTTATTTTCTAATTCACCTGTACCTTGGACCAGTCTTCCTCCTCTATACTGTACCCCCCAAATACTAGCTTTCTTTCTGCTCCTGGGCACATGAAGTTATTTTCCACTTTGGGTCTTCCTATGGGCTAGATATCTTTTGCAGTACTGCTCCACATTCTGGTTGGGTTTTATCTGCCTCATTCCACATGTCTTTCAGATCTCAGTTCAAATGTTTTTCCTTAGGGAGGATGTCCTTGCTACCCATCTAAATGAGATACATTTGGTTCCACCTATCATTCCCATATATAGTTTTTTCCTTTCCTTTACACTCTCACAATTTGTAGAACCATGCCAAAATAAAAGCCTCAGTAAGGGCAAGATTGAGGTTTACTGCTGTATTGACAATGCCCTGCATGATGTGTAGTAAGTAGAAAATCTCAGTAAATGTGTATACACATTTATATATATATGAAAATTTATGTATATGTATATATGTATATATATACACATTTATATATATATGAAAATCTCAGTAAATGTATATATATATATATATATATATATATATATATATATATATATATACAGCCAAGGAAAACTAAGAAAAGGTTGGGGACAGAAAAAGGAGGGTTTTTTTTGTTGTTGGTATAAAATTCAAATGATGCATCTAAAAGAAATTTATGCAGAGTTTTTCTGTAAGCATCAATGTGTGTTATTTCAGGTAATGGGTGGTCATTTAAAAATGATGAAAGTGTCTCCAGGTTTTCCATATCCTGCTGATTCACTTTTTCTGGTATGCTATTCCTGACAATGTCCCCTTTCTTTCTACTCCCTCATCACTTTCCACATCTTTTAATTAGGTAAATTCCATTTATCTTCCAGATCACAGTTTAAACTTGTCCTCAGGAGGCATTCCCTGATCCCTAAATTAGGCTAAATCCCTAGCTATATGCTCTTTAAAGCACCCTGCCCTTCTCCTTTCATAAAATTCTTCACCTTTTTTCATTTAGTATTCAACAAACATCTATGTGCCATAAAGGGTTGACTCATCAGGCTTAGGATGTTCAGAACTTGCACATTCCAAAGACAGGACTGGCCCTTGACTGGCTCCTGAGAGATAACAACTGAGCCCTAGAAATATCCTTCCTATTAAGAGTATCTTTGTATATACCTGGGGCATTGGGCCACAGCAGATAGTTTTTGCTAACAAAGTGGTTTATGGTGGGTCCTTGAGCAATGGTGTATCAGATTGACCTTCAAAAAAGGAGCTGGGGGCTGAGCCACCAGCATTAGTCACATGGGTGTTTCATGCCTATGATTGGCCCCCATTAAAAACCGTGGACAACAGGCCCAGGTGAGCTTCCCTGACTGGCAATATCTAATGCTTGTTGTCACACATCATTGCTAGGAGAATTAAGTGCTGTCTGTATAGCTTAGGCCTTAAACCATACGTGCTTTCTTCTATTTGTACCTCATAAGACTATATGAACTAGGTAATGTTGGTGTAAAATTTTGAAAATTTTGAACATTATAAGGGTGATTACATATTGTCATATTAACAAAGTGAATTAGGAGATGAGAGGCAAGTTTATTGATTGTGAAATATCATTTGTAAATACATGTAAATTTAGGTATCTGTGTGCCTGTGAGTTCCCTGATAATTTGAGAAAGGTTTTTTCTTTCGTTCTAGTAGAATAAGAAAAGGCATATCTTCACAATTACATGGGATTAAGAGTCTTGATAAATCAAAGTTTTGGTAAAGTGTAGACCTTTGGCCAACAAAGCATTTTAACAACTCTTCCCAAAACCCTAAGTCTTCCCACACCAAACTCACTTTTGCTTAAAAACCTTAACATGGTCTACAGAACCTCTGTGGCAAAGGCTTTCCCTCAGTTTCTTCATTCTCACTGACCTTCCTTTAGTCATGTCTCCTTCCATGCTCATGCCAACCACAGAGCCTTGTCCATATTTCCCCGTGTGCCTAGGATGCTTCCCCCGATTCCTGTTTCTCCCAGTTAACTTAATTTCATTCTTTAGTTTTGCTAAATGACATTTCCTCTGGGCATATTTTCCAGATTCTGCATTAATGTAGGTCTCCCTATCTTAAGTCCTGATAGCACTCAGTATCTTTCCTTTGTAAGACTTATCACATTACATTCATTTATTTGTGTGATATTTTAATTAAGTACTGGTTTCTTTATAATATAACTTTTGAAGAAAAGGAGCTGTGTCTTTTTTTCTTTTCTCTATACTACATACTTAGTGTCTAAAATAGAGTATATTATGTAGTAGTACTTAATACATATTTGTTAAATAAACAAATTTAGCATAGTAACATTATGGTTCAAATAGACTGAGAATTTGAATCAGAAAGTTGTGGCTTCAAATATAGTCTCCTTTTGTGAAACGTCATGTACAAAATGGGGATATCAATATATTAAAATATTGAAATACATAAGATAAAAAATAAAAAAAACATTTAGCCTAGTTCCTAGCATATTGTAGAAGGGCAAAATATAATTTATTTTTATTTTCACTGTTATGAAAAAAGGAAAAATGGCTTTAGCAAACAGGCATAGAATAGATAATAAATACACTAATGTTAATGAGGATGTTATTACTCTTGACTTCAAATAGGTGTAAAAAATGAATATGTATTTTTCAGACATGCTTCAAATTTTTTTTCTATTTTATTTCCAATAAATGAGGGTTATTATTCTTTTTGTTCTGAAAGAGAAGAGACGAATATAATTTGAAAATACCATGTGGCTGGTGATTAATTAGAGCCTGGAGTAGAGTCAGGTCTCCTGGGATGGCCAGACCACTGTACATTCTGTTTTATATTTTCTTTCATGTAAGTGACACTGCTATAGTTTGAATCCATAAAGGGTATAAGAAAGACAGCTAACTTGACCTTTGAAAACTAGTTATAATGTTATAAAGGCTGCATAAATTGCCCATGTTTCAAATGATACTGTTTTCTCACAAGTATTAAACAGAATGATATTCCCTGGTGGAGTTACAGATTTACTGAGAATAGGTATATAAAATCTTATGCTAACACTAATGGGTATGAGCAAGAGAGTAAAAAAAGCCCTAAAATGTTTAGCAAAAGTTCAGGACATTTAATTATGTTTTACAGCCAGAAAATTGATGGATATGTGAGTTTTTATGCTAAGAATATTAGGAAAAGAAAAATAGTCTGGTGATTAAAGAAAAGATTGTTTCTATTGATGGGCCAAGCTCCATTACAATAGAAAATGCCATTTAGGTTTTCATTTATTAGAACTTTGCAGAAAGATCAGTTTCTTAGATGTTTCTCATGCACCAAAGAGTCTTGATGCAATAATTTGTCATAGCTAGAAATTTTTGGCCTCAAAGTTAATGGCCTCCAAAACTAAGTTAAAGTCAATGCCATAGTAAATATTTTCATTACAAGTAAAGAAAATGCAAATTAAAATTGAGGCATCAGGGGCTAAGTTGAGCCACCGGGTCATGGGTTGTTTTTTAGAAGACTGCATTCATCAGCCAGTTCAGGAAAAGAAAAAAAAGTCCATCAACAATTTCTGCAAATGGTCTGGTAGCTTTTTGAAATTGATTGATCACTTCCAGTAGATACTTAGAAGGCCATGCCAATAACCTTCTATTGGGTCAGGATGGTTAGGGATGGTGAGGAGTGGTTTTGAGATTATTATGAAATGAACAAATTTAGCCTGGGTTTCCACACAGCAGTCAAGAGGTATTAAGTTCCCTGCATTTTCTCTTTGTATTTCTGCTATTGAGGAACAAATTCCTACAGGCATTCCAGCCTGGGGCATCAGAGAACCCTGGACATAGGAAGCAAGACGGTCCCCATCTAGTCTGGAGGTGAGGGGCTGTGGCCATATTTATGATTGGACTAAGAAATGAGACAGATTTGAAGTGATGCACATGTCCAATTCTGATCCTACAGTAATTTTATAGAAAACAAATAAGTAGTTTTCCTTCTTCTTTTGCTTAATGATGATTTGCCATGGAACAGAGTGTCTGCCAACATTTGACACCAGAGTAGAAATATAAGCTTTGTATTATAAATTGAGATATTGCTTTGTTCCTAGGACTTATTGGCTATGCTTTTGAAATCTAGAAAAAGCTTATGTATTGTTTGAAAGGAGATAAATATTAAGTGGTTGAAAACATTCTCTCATGCATTTAAATTGGTAAATATAGGGAATGCTATAGGGTATAGAATTTTTTTGTAGGTATTAGGGAGAACTTTAAAATAGAAATAAAATAGGCTAATTCCTGATTCTTGTGCATCAGAATTCTTCTGATTACAGGGCTCAGAAGCTCAGCAAACACTAGCTTAAATATTTAAAGGGAATATGTTGTATCATACATCTGAGAAGTCCAGGATGTGAGATCAATTTAGTCACATTTTCATCCAGAGATGTAATTAATATCATTAGCATTTTTCTTTTCCTTCCTCCATCTTTATGTTTTGATGCCTTCTGTGTGTTGGCCACATTCTCTGATTTTCACATGGCCTTTCTTTATGCATTCAGGGTAAATGGTAGCAGCTCTAGCTTCACTTTGGCCTTCAAGCTTTGTTACATATAAGATTTACTTTATTCTTGAAAAAACAGAATGTTTACTATCAAAACTGGACAAGTAAGTCCAGCTATAACTTAGTATCTACAGATATAAATAAAATTCTCCCACCCAGTGTTCACACATTGACCATAAGAACTCTTCTTTCTAGCTGTTCTGGACTTACACCTATTACTTGAAGCATAATGATTGACAGACCTGGGTAACATGAACACTCTAGGGTTCACGGTTTCATGAAAAATCACATGGACTAAGGGAGTGTTGTTGAGATAAAATTATATATGTCCACTACAAAGGTTGTGCTTTATGAAGTTTCGGTATCCTAGAAGAGAAAAGGTATGCCTACTAAGTATTCTTTTGTTTGATTAATGGAAAATAATAAACTAAGTTCATCTGTAAGGACATAAAGTTATATACTGAACTAACCAAGTCTGTGAGGGGTATAATAGGAATACTTCCTAGACTATCATAGAATATCATAAATTTATTAAATGTTAATGTACAAAGAGAAGCCCTCTACTGCCTTCATTTTACAGAGAAGGAAAACTGAAATTCAGAAAAAAGAAGTGACTTTCTCAGCGGTATATATAAGATGTCTTTGGGATATATGTTGAGAAGGCATGGGAGGGCCATGAAGGTAGGAGTCAGTAAGCAAATTTGTGGAGGGCAGTGAGATTAACTTTGCATTTCATGAGGCTCATAAAATGGGGAGGGATTAATTAATGAAATATATATTTGATACTTGAGTTGCAAAACCTCAGTATTAGGTTTTTAAAAATATATTTGTTTCAAATAATGTTTTTCTCATCATAAGAACAGTACAAGCCTTCTATGGAATGTTAGAAAATTCTGAATACTCAAGCAAAAATGAGAGAAAACTACCACTACTGATCCCAGCTTGTTATTTGCATCTTGGTATATATCATTAGACCCAGTTGCAATTAACGAATTATATATATATATATATATATATAGTATATTAGATATACTATATATAATGTGATGAGCACTGAGTATTATATACAACTAATAAATCATCGAATACTACATCAAAAGCTAATGATGTACTATATGTTGACTAATTGAAATTTTTAAGTATTTATTTATTTGACAGAGAGAGAGAGAGAGAGAGAGAGAGAGAGAGAACACACGCAGGGGGAGTGGGAGAGGGAGAAGCAGGTCTCCCGCTGAGCAGGGAGCCCGATGCGGGGCTTGATCCCAGGACCCTGGGATCATGACTTGAGCCAAAGGCAGATGCTTAATGACTGATCCACTCCGGTGCCCCGTGGCTAATTGAATTTGAATAAAAAATATATAGAGAGACTCAGACATATATTCTATATATGAATAAATTTTCCCATTTAATAGTTAGGTTTTTCTACAGTTATTTTGTTATTATAAACAGTGTTTGAAGCACACTTCTGTTAAGTAACTCTTTGTGCAAATTCTTAATTATTGCTTAAGAAAAATTTATGAAAGTAGAATTTCTAAGGTAAAGAAGGTCTAATTATTTGACTACTGTTTTTATTTTTAAGTAAAATTGGAAGTAGATAAAGTTTCTTTATAGCCCCCCTTTTTTTAGAAAAGCAAAGAAAATCCAGTTCATTCTATTCCTTATTAATTCAAAAACAAGACATCTCTTTAGCAGCAATGTCCTATAGCATTTATGTCTTGCTCAAGGGTAACCACCTGAAATGTATCTCTCTGAAATTAATTAATATACCGTAGCAGGTCTGAAAGATTTCAGTGCAGCTACTAATGACCTTTTACATTTGTCAAAATTTATTTATGATTTTGAAAAGTAAAAACATTTAATAGTACATTCAACTGACAAAATAGTAAAATTAGTGTTAATGGATATTGAGTAAGATACTGAAATCTTCTATAAGCATGGATCCTTCAGATTGTGATTCAGTTATCAAAATACTTTTTATAGTTACTTCAGTTGATATTTTGAATACTTGTATTTAAAACAATTACTGGGAGACGAACCATGAGAGACTATGGACTCTGAGAAACAAACAGGGTTCTAGAGGGGAGGGGGCGTGGAGGGATGGGTTAGCCCGGTGATGCGTATTAAAGAGGGCACATACTGAATGGAGTACTGGGTGTTATACACAAACAATGAATCATGGAACACTACATCAAAAACTAATGATGTAATGTATGACGATTAACATAACATAATAAAATAAAAAAAAACAATTACTGAACATTGGAATGTTTTGAAAATTCAGTGCCTGGCACATTGCTTTCTACATAATACATTTTTTAAGGAATTTTACTTTATTTTATTTTTTTAAATTTTATTATGTTATGTTAGTCACCATACAATACTTCATTAGTTTTTGATGTGGTGATCCACGATCCATTGTTTTCGTATAACACCCAGGGCTCCATGCAGTATGTGCCCTCCTTAATACCCATCACCGGGCTAACCAATCCCCCCTCCCCGCTCCCCTCTAAAACCCTGTTTGTTTCTCAGAGTCCATAGTCTCTCATGGTTCATCTTTCCCTCCAATTCCCCCCCTTCATTTTTCCCTTCCTTCTCCTAATGTCCTCCACGCTATTCCTTATGTTCTACAGATAAGTGAAACCATATGATCATTGACTTTCTCTGCTTGACTTATTTCACTTAGCATAATGTCCTCCAGCCCCATCCATGTTGCTTAAAAGTTGGGTATTCATCCTTTCTGATGGCTGAGTAATATTCCATTTTATATATGGACCACATCTTCTTTATCCATTCATCTGTTGAAGGGCATCTCGGCCCTTTCCACAGTTTGGCTATTGCAGACATTGCTGCTATGAACATTGGGGTGCATATGGCCCTTCTTTTCACTACATATGTGTCTTTGGGGTAAATACCCAGGAGTGCAATTGCTAGGTCATAGGGTAGCTGGATCCCTACATTTGTATCTTTGGGGTAAATACCCAGTAGTGCAATTGCTGGGTCGTAAGGTAGCTCTATTTTCAATTTTTTTAGGAACCTCCATACTGTTTTCCAGAGTGGCTGCACAAGCTTACATTCCCACCAACAGTGTAGGAGGGTTCCCCTTTCTCTGCATCCCCGCCAGCATCTGTCGTTTCCTGACTTGTTAATTTTAGCCATTCTGACTGGTATGAGGTGGTATCTCATTGAGGTTTTGATTTGGATTTCCCTGATGCCGAGTGATGTTGAGCACTTTTTCATGTGTCTGTTGGCCATTTGGATGTCTTTTTTGCAGAAATATCTGTTCATGTCTTCTGCCAATTTCTTTTTTTTTTTTAATTTTTTTATTGTTATGTTAATAACCATATATTACATCATTACTTTTTGGTGCAGTGTTCCATGATTCATTGTTTGTTCATAACACCCAGTGCTCCATGCAGAATGTGCCCTCCTCAATACCCATCACCAGGCTAACCCGTCCCCCTACCCCCTCCCCTCTAGAACCCTCAGTTTGTTTTTCAGAGTCCATCATCTCTCATGATTCGTCTCCCCCTCTGACATACTCCCCTTTTCTTCCTCTCCTGTTATCTTCTTCTTTTTCTTTTTTCTTAAAATATGTTGCGTTATTTGTTTCAGAAGTACAGATCTGTGATTCAACAGTCTTGCACAATTCACAGCGCTCACCGTAGCACATACCCTCCCCAATGTCTGTCACCCAGCCACCTCATCCCTCCCACCCCCAACCATTCCAGTAACACTCAGTTTGTTTCCTGAGATTAAGAATTCCTCATATCAGTGAGGTCATATGATACATGTCTTTCTCTGATTGACTTATTTCACTCAGCATAACACCCTCCAGTTCCATCCACGTCGTTGCAAATGGCAAGATCTCATTCCTTTTGATGGCTGCATAATATTCCATTGTGTATATATACCACCTGTTCTTTATCCATTCATCTGTTGATGGGCATCTTGGCTCTTTCCACAGTTTGGCTATGGTGGACATTGCTGCTATAAACATTGGGGTACACGTACCCCTTCGGGTCCCTACATTTGTATCTTTGGGGTAAATACCCAGTAGTGCAATTGCTGGATCGAACGGTAGCTCTAATTTCAACTGTTTGAGGAACCTCCATACTGTTTTCCAGAGTGGTTGCACCAGCTTGCATTCCCACCAACAGTGTAGGAGGGTTCCCCTTTCTCCACATCCCCGCCAACATCTGTCGTTCCCTGACTTGTTAATTTTAGCCATTCTGACGGGTGTGAGGTGGTATCTCATTGAGGTTTTGATTTGGATTTCCCTGATGCCAAGCGATGTTGAGCACTTTTTCATGTGCCTGTTGGCCATTTGGATGTCTTCTTTGGAGAAATGTCTGTTCATGTCTTCTGCCCATTTCTTGATTGGATTATTTGTTCTTTGGGTGTTGAGTTTGATAATTTCTTTATAGATTTTGGATACTAGCCCTTTATCTGATATGTCATTTGCAAATATTTTCTCCCATTCTGTCGGTTGTCTTTTGGTTTTGTGGACTGTTTCTTTTGCTGTGCAGAAGCTTTTTATCTTGATGAAATTCCAATAGTTCATTTTTGCCCTGGCTTCCCGTGCCTTTGGCGATGTTTCTAGGAAGAAGTTGCTGCGGCTAAGGTCGAAAAGGATGCTACCTGTGTTCTCCTTTAGGATTTGGATGGACTCCTGTCTCACGTTTAGGTCTTTCAACCATTTGGAGTCTATTTTTGTGTGTGGTGTAAGGAAATGGTCCAGTTTCATTCTTCTGCATGTGGCTGTCCTATTTTCCCAACACCATTTGTTGAAGAGACTGTCTTTTTTCCATTGGACATTCTTTCCTGCTTTGTTGAAGATGAGTAGACCATAGAGTTGAGGATCCATTTCTGGGCTCTCTCTTCTGTTCTATTGATCTATTTGTGCCAGGACCATACTGTCTTGATGATGACAGCTTTGTAATAGAGCTGGAAGTCCGGAATTGTGATGCCACCAGCTTTGCTTTTCTTTTTCAACATTCCTCTGGCTATTCGGGCTCTTTTCTGGTTCCATACAAATTTTAGGATTATTTGTTCCATTTCTTTGAAAAAAGTGGGTGGTATTTTGATGGGGATTGCATTCGATGTGTAGATTTCTCTAGGTAGCATTGACATCTTCACAATATTTGTTCTTCCAATCCATGAGCATGGAACACTTTTCCATTTCTTTGTGTCTTTCTCAATTTCTTTCATGAGTATTTTATAGTTTTCTGAGTACAGATTCTTTGCCTCTTTGGTTAGATTTATTCCTAGGTATCTTATGGTTTTGGGTGCAATTGTAAATGGGATTGACTCCTTAATTTCACTTTCTTCTGTCTGGTTGGTGGTGGATAGGAATGCCACTGATTTCTGTGCATTGATTTTATATCCTGCCACTTTACTGAATTCCTGTAAATTTACTGTATGAGTTCTAGCAGTTTTGGGGTGGAGTCTTTTGGGTTTTCCACATAAAGTATCATATCATCTGCAAAGAGTGAGAGTTTGACTTCTTCTTTGCTGATTCGGATGCCTTTTATTTCTTTTTGTTGTCTCATTGCTGTGGCTAGGACTTGTAATATTATGTTGAATAGCAGTGGTGATAGTGGACATCCCTGCCATGTTCCTGACCTTAGGGGGAAAGCTCTCAGTTTTCCCCATTGAGAATGATATTTGCTGTGGGTTTTTCATAGATGGCCTTTATGATACTGAGGTATGTACCCTCTATCCCTCTACTCTGAAGAGTTTTGATCAAGAAAGGATGCTGTACTTTGTCAAATGCTGTTTCTGCATCTATTGAGAGGATCATATGATTCTTGTTCTTTCTTTTATTAATGTATTGTATCACATTGATTTGCGGATGTTGAGCCAAACTTGCAGCCCAGGAATAAATCCCACTTGGTCGTGGTGAATAATCCTTTTAATGTATTGTTGGACCCTATTGGCTAGTATTTCGGTGAGAATTTTTGCATCCATGTTCATCAGGGATATTGGTCTGTAATCCTCCTTTTTGATGGGGTCTTTGTTTGATTTTGGGATCAAGGTAATAGTGGCCTCATAAAACGAGTTTGGAAGTTTTCCTTTCATTTCTATTTTTGCAACAGTTTCAGAAGAATAGCCATTAATTCTTTAAATGTTTGGCAGAATTCCCCTTGGAAGCCATCTGGTCCTGGGCTCTTCTTTTTTGGGAGATTTTTGATTACTGTTTCAATTTCCTTAGTGGTTATAAGTCTGTTCAGGTTTTCTATTTCTTCCTGCTTCAGTTTTGGTAGTCTATACATCTCTAGGAATGCATCCATTTCTTCCAGGTTATGTAATTTGCTGGCATAGAGTTCCTCATAATATGTTCTTAGAATTGTTTGTATTTCTTTGGTGTTGGTTGTGATCTCTCCTCTTTCATTCATGATTTTATTTATTGGGTCATTTTTCTTTTTGAGAAGTCTGGCCAGGGGTTTATCAATCTTATTAATTCTTTCAAAGAACAATCACCTAGTTTCGTTGATCTGTTCTACTGTTCTTTTGGTTTCTATTTCATTGATTTCTGTCTGATCTTTATTATTTCTCTTCTCCTGCTGGCTTTAGGCTTTATTTGATGTTCTTTCTCCAGCTCCTTTAGGTGTAGGCTTAGGTTGTGTATTTGAGACCTTTCTTGTTTCTTGAGAAAGGCTTGTATTGCTATATACTTTCTTCTTAGGACTGCCTTTGCTGCATCCCAAAGATTTTGAACAGTTGTGTTTTCATTTTCATTGGTTTCCATGAATTTTTTAATTCTTCTTTAATTTCCTGGTTGACCCATTCATTCTTTAGTAGGATGCTCTTTAACCTCTATGTATCTGAGTTATTTCTGACTTTCCTTATTTCATTGAGGTGGGGTGTTAAAGTCCCCCAGTATTATTGTATTGTTGTTGAAATGTTTCTTTGCTTTTGTTATTAATTGGCTTATATAATTGGCTGCTTCCATGTTAGGGGCATAGATATTTACAATTGTTAGATCTTCTTGTTGGATAGACCCTTTATATCAGATATAGTGTCCTTCCTCATCTCTTATTATAGTCTTTGGTTTAAAATCTAATTTGTCTGATATAAGGATTGCCACCCCAGCTTCCTTGATGTCCATTAACATGGTAAAGGTTTTCCACTGCCTCACTTCCAATCTGGGGGTCTTTGGGCTTAAAATGAGGCTCTTGCAGACAGCATATTGATGGGTCTTGTTTTTTTTATCCAATCTGATACCCTCTGTCTTTTGACTGGGGCATTTAGCCCATTTCCATTCAGGGTAACTACTGAAAGATAGGAATTTAGTGCCATTATATTGCCTGTAAGATGACTGTTACTGTATATTGTCTGTGTTCCTTTCTGGTCTATGTTACTTCTAGGCTCTCTCTCTGCTTAGAGGACCCCTTTCAATATTTCTTGGAGGGCTGGTTTCATGTTTGCAAATTCCTTTAGTTTTTGTTTGTCCTGGAAGCTTTTTATCTCTCCTTCTATTTTCAATAACAGCCTAGCTGGATATAGTATTCTTGGCTGCATATTTTTCTCATTTAGTGCTCTGAATATATCATGCGAGTCCTTTCTAGTCTGCCAGGTTTCTGTGGATAGGTCTGTTGAGAATCTAATGTTTCTACTGTTGTAGGTTACAGATCTGTTGTCCTGAGCTGCTTTCAGGATTTTCTCTTTGTCTCTGAGACTTGTAAGTTTTACTATTAGATATCAGGGTGTTGACCTATTTTTATTGATTTTGAGGGGGGTTCTCTGTGGCTCCTGGATTTTGATGACTGTTTCCTTCCCCAAATTAGGGAAGTTCTCTGCTATAAGTTGCTCCAGTATTTATTCTGCCCCTCTCTCTCTTTTTCTTCTTCTTCTGGGATCGCAATTATTCTAATATTGTTTTGTCTTATGGTATCACTTATCTCTCAAATTCTGCCTTCATGATCCAGTAGTTGTTTATCTTTCTTTTTCTCAGCTTCTTTATTTTCCATTGTTTGGTTTTCTATATCACTAATTCTCTCTTCTTTCTCATTTATCTTAGCAGTTAGAACCTCCATTTTTTATTGTACTTCATTAATAGCCTTTTTGATTTCCCCTTGGTTAGAGTTTATTTCTTTTATTTCTCCAGAAAGTGTTTCTCTAATATCTCCCATGCTTTTTTCAAGCCCAGCTAGTATCTTTATAATCGTCATTCTGAACTCTGCTTCCGACATCTTACTAATGTCTGTATTGTTAGGTCCCTGGCAGTCGGTACTGCCTCTTTTCTTTTTTTTTTTTTTGAGGTGATTTTTTCCATGTTGTCATTTTGTCCAGAGGAGAGTAGATGAATGAGAGAACAAAATGCTAACAGGGTAACAATGACCCCAGAAAAATATACACTAAACAAATCAGAAGAGACATGAAACTGGGGGAAAAGAAGGGGAAAGAAAGAAAAAAGAAAAAGAAAAAAAAACAAACAAATACAGAATTTGATGAAATATGATCAGGCTGGTGCATAGATCAGTGCCACACACTAGATTTTGGGTGTATTTTGGTCTGTTGGAAGAAAGTGCCTCCCAAAATTTTAAAGAAAGAAAAGCTTATATATGTACAAAAATAGGTTTAATACAATGAAGGGATGGGATATGACTGTAAAGATGAAAGTTATAGAAGATTTTATAAAAGGAATTGATAAGTTCGTTGAAAAAAGAAAGAAGAGGATATAAAAAAAAGAGAATGTGATCAGGCAGGAGACTAGACCAAAGTCATACACTAGAAATTTAGGGTATATTTTGTCAGTTAGAAGAAACTATATCCCAAAATTTTAAAGAGAGAACAACTTATATATATATATATTCCAAAAATAAGGTTAACTAATATAAAGGGATAGAATATGACTCTAAAAATGAAAAATAAAGATTTTTTAAAAAGGGATTGATAAGATATTGGTTGAAAATGGGAAAAAGAAAAATTCAAAAATTCAAAAAAAAAGAAAAAGAAAATTAAAAAAATTAAAAAAAATTAACTTTGAAAGACTAAAGAATCATGGGAAAAAAGCCATGGATTCTATGTGCAGTATTCCCCTAGCGCTGGAGTTCTGCTGTTCTCATTGATCAGTAAACTTGGTCTTGGCTGGCTGTTCTTGCTGATCTTCTGGGGGAGGGGCCTGTCGCCGTGGTTCTCAAATGTCTTTGCACTGCCCTTGCCGTGGTTGGGCTAAGTAATCTGCTCGGGTTTGCTCTTGGGAGCTTTTGTTCCCTGGAAGCTTTCTGTACAGCTTTGGAGGATGAGATTGAAAATGGCAGCCTCCCAGTCTCCGCCCCGGAGAAGCGGAGAACTCATGGCCCCACCCCTCAGTGTGCCCCCAGAGAAAAGCAGTCAATCACTCCCATCTCCCCAGTCTCCAGCCATACTCCATGTTCACCCAGACTGTGATCGAACATTTCTCTCTCTGGCACGTGACCCCATGTGGAGTATCCAAACCCAGCAGATCCCTGCAGTGCACTCACATGCCACTCCTCCCAGGGGAGGAAGGTGAGTCTCCCTAGATCTGTCGCTTGTTGGGTCCCTGCTGGAGGAGCAGTGGCCCAGCTGTGCCCTGGATCACTGTTTATGGCAACCCCAAGCTGAGAGCCGACTCCTCAGTGCTGTCTCTGCAGCCAGTTTCCCCACTCTGACACCTGGGAGCTCTGTCACACTCAGGCACCTCTGGTCTTTCTCTGATCCCAAGGGTCCTGAGACCATAGCGTCCCAGCGAGCGTTCCAACTCCCGCTTAGCCACTGGAGCGACATCTGTCAGCAGAGCTGACTTCCAAGAAAATTTCCAATTTTGTGCTCTGCTGCTCTCTCACTTGCCAGTAGCGGCTGATAGAGGCTCACTCCCCTACTGTCTGTCTTCCTGAATATTGCCCTGGATTCACTTCTCTGCACGTCCTACCTTACAGAAAGTGGTCACTTTTCTGTTTAGAGTTGCTATTCTTTTCTTCGATCTCCTTTTGAGTTCATAGGTGTTCAGAATGGTTTGATCCCTATCTAGCTGAATTCCTGGGACCAGACGAAATTTACATCTCCTACTCCTCTGCCATCTTGTTCCTCCCCCCGAATTTAGGTTTGTTTAAAGATCAGAATATTCTAATGGCATTTAAAGTAGTTCAGGGCATAGAAAAGACAGATTGTTTTCCAATCCATTTTGTAAAACCAAAATTGCTTTAATAACTATATATTTAAGATATGTAAAAAAAGATATATAAGTATGTAGTATAAAAATGGGAGTGTAGACTACTTTATCTTCTAAATATTGAACAAAATTCTTGATAAAATATTGACAAATGGTTCAGAAATGTGTCAAAGAATAATATACCATTAAAAAGTAGAGTTTAGGGGCGCCTGGGTGGCTCATTTGTTAAGTATCTGCCTTCAGCTCAGGTCATGATCCTAGGGTCCTGGGATCAAGCACTGCATCAGGCTCCCTGCTCAGCAGGAAGCCTGCTTCTCCTTCTCCTACTTCCCCTGCTTGTATTCCCTCTCTCGCTGTGTCTCTCTCTGTCAAATAAATAAATAAAATCTTTAGAAAAGTTTATTTAAGGAATGTAAAGTTATTTTAATAACCAGAAATAATTATCAATTATATTAACACACTAAAATAAACAGTTCATGTCAACAGTAAAAATGTATCTGACAAAATTCAACAGCCATAGTTTTTGACATACAACTCTCTATATAAGTGAAGTATGCCCCAAAATACTAATAAAATATGATATAGACTCTTTTCCAAAAACTAACACCATAGAAATATAGACCTTGGTCAATTAGATCCTGGTACTCATAGAGCATATTTTATAGTGGGTTTAAGGTGCAGTGAAATGAATAATTTTTTATATTTCTCAAATTTTTGAAATTCTGAAAATGTAAAATTTGTAAAGAGTTTTAATATAAAGTTAAAACAATACTCTTGTTAAAAATAAGACTATTTGAATTTAATTAGGAACTAGGCAGGCATGTCTATTGTCAGCATTATTATTCATTGCCTTAGAAGTTCTCCAGCATTCAATGTCTTGCATAAAAACTAGGAAAACAAGAATAAAATGCTCTATTTTTGCTGATGGATTATATTTCCATAAAATGCAAGCAACTAAGAAAAAATTACAAAGACTTTTAGAATATCCATCAAAAAACTGTGTAATATAAATGGAGGGAATAAACATTAACATAAATCAACCCATTTTTTTCTATTCTAGCAATACTTAGAAAAAATATAGGTAAATCTGTAGTGGGAATAATTAGCTATAGCAAAAGGACACTGAAAAGTACTTAGTAATAAATTCAGGCAAAAGTGCTATAAGATTTAGATGAGAAAATCTTTTTTGAAAGTCATAAAATCTAAGTAAATAGATAAGAAAATCACATTCTTAGCTGCAAAGGTTTCTTATAAAATTGTCCCCAAGTTTACATAAATTTAATGCAATTCCAATTAGAATACCACATGGACTTTTACTGAAGATGATTTTAAAATTTATATGGAACCATAAATACTGGCAAATACCCAAACAGTGAGAGGATAATAAAAAGCCGTTGCAACCAATTCAATATGGTAGTAGTATGTCGAGTAGGCAAATAAATCAGTGAACAAGAATATATCCCAGAATATTTGAGAAAGGAGACATATGAAATATGTATGATATACTGCCGTTTGATATAACTGGTAGTTTAATTCAGTGAGTGGATGGGATAGTGGTGACACCTTCAAAACAGCTCTAGGAAGAAAATGGTAGTGGAACTGCCATCTCCTATTACATTTACAAGTTTATTCTATATGGATTAAAACTTTAAATTTAAACAATAATACAATAAAAATCTTAAAGGAAAATATAGGAAGTATGTCTACAATTTTAGGGTAGAAAGACCTTAATCAAGGGTAAAAACATAAAATGAAAAAGTAATAGGTAAAAAGGTAAATATTGTTTAAAGTAGAAATTATTTTTAGTTGTTTTAGTATTGTAAAAACATAAGGAGATAATGATAGAACAATAAATTCAAAATAAAAAATAAAAAACATACAAAAACATACTAGCTTTTTAAAATCTTAGTAATTTTATTCTTGGTAATATTTATTTAAATTAAAAAACTTTTTGACCCAACTGTCTTATTTTTGGTAGTCAAGCTCACAGATATAGATATATCTTTATGTAAGGACATATGTGCAAGGATATCACAGCATTATTCAAAATAGCAAAAAGTGAAAAAAAGGTCCATTAATAGAAAAATTTTTATTAATGCAATATTATACACTATTAAAAAGAAATTAAACTCTACCATCTGAACAGAAAGGATCCTCAAATTATTGTTTAATAAGAGAAAAACGTACAGAAATGTATATTTTATGACCTTATTTCAGTAGCACAATGACCAACACCCTTCTCCCTCATTTTGCACACATGCATTTGTATTCATATTTGAGAAAGCTGAGTCTTTCTTTTTAGAAACATATATTCAGAGTCTGCCATATACCACACATTGTTCTAAGGGCCTGGCAGAGGCACACTGAACAGAAAAGTCTCTGCTTTCTTGGAGTTAATATTCAAGAGAGGGAATGACAACAAAAAGTAATAAATACAGAGGATTGAAAGAGTAAGGCAGAAATTAGATGATAAAGGACCTTGTAGGTAAAGAGTTTGGAGTTTATTCTCAATGTAATGTGAAGTCACTATAGGGTTTTGTTCAGCAGAGTGGCATGAATTGCTTTATTGTTTTTTAAAAGATTGCTCTGGCTACTATTTGGAAAATGTGATGGGGGAGGGGCAAGAATAAAAACAGTCATCTCCTTCAGAAATTACTGCAGTTTGCTGGGCAAGAGATGGTGATAGTTTGAACTAGGGTGGGTAGTAGTGAAGAGGGAGAGAAGTGGGCACTTTGGGGAAATATTTTACAGGTAGAACAAACAGGGCTCGCTGGAAGATTGCATAGAGATGATGACAGTAAACAAGGGATCTGGGACAACTTGTCAGACTTTTAAATGTTTTGTAGATGGTGACCCTTTTTTACACCAATGGCAAAATTGATAGAGTAGTGGATTTTTTAAGATGGAATAGTTGACTTTTGGAAGTAGTGATTGACTTTTGCCAAGTATCAAGTTTAAAATATTTGTTAGATATCTATCCAAGTGAAAAGATGAAATCAACAGCTGAGTGAATGTATACACAGCCCGGTAAAGAGGACCAAGCTGGAGAAATAAATTTTAGAGGCAATAGTACATATAATTGGTATTTGGACATGTAGGACTAGATGAGAGAATACGGGGGGGTGGGGTGTAAATAAAGAGAAGAACTCTCACTATTGATACCACATTTAAGTTTGTTAAAATTTTAAACTTTTATAGTGTTGAACGTGGATGATTCACTCTACAAAGGGGAGTTTAGTTAAAGTGCATTAAGGTAGACATATTAATTATTGATAAATTCCATGTAGATGATTACTTAGTCTTCCGAATAATTAGGACGTCTTCAGGGTATGTAATTCCTTTTAATGCTTAAACTAATCCTGTGGTTCTATGATATCATTTTTAGTGTTTCTCTGTAATCAGTGTATTAATTATCTGATGATGAAAGACCTGCATAAATGTAATATACTGATACTTCCTAGTATGGAGAAGTTTTTAAGGTTGTGTTTTTCAGGTCCTATGAAAATTTAGAGAAATTTGGGGATTTGGAAAAATTTTTGAAATTTTAATGAGAAGATGCTTGAAGGTAGAAGATGTATTGTTTTCAATGGGGAATTGCTCAAAACGAGAAATAAAACATGCTTCCCCCCTTCCCCTGAGTAGCTGGAATGATTTTCTTTAGGAGGAATGAAAAATAAATGGACTTTTTTTCCCTCTGCATTGACAGCTTTCTTAGCCTAACGGTTGTGTCAGAGTTAAATTTGTTGTGTAAACCACACAGAAATTCTTCCTGTGGAATCCAGTGAGAGCTTTTATTTAGAGATTTAGGAATTTCTAAGCATATCAACTGTAATTGGAAAAGCCTTGTCTCTGGCTCTTGGGGGAAAAGCAAACATAGGAGACAGGTTTCTAATATCAGGTAGAAATTTAAGTGAGATTTAAAATGTTCATTTGAGCAAGCTGCATGAGGAAAATTTTTTGAGTACTTGAATTTTCAACTGGTCCCAAAAGTTGTTGTTTTTCTTTTAAATATATTTATTAATAAGGACAAACTTGAGTGGTAAGATAGGTACATGATTATTCTTTACTAATTTAGAAATTCAGAACCAGTGGTAATTTGAATTTACCTCAGTTTAGAAAACTTGTTCTTCATGAATATAATGCTTCTTGGATATAATGCTTAATCTCAAAGAGTATTTTTTTTTCCGTAATCTTAAAACCCTAAATCAGTACATCTATATCCACTGAAAGTTAATAAAATAAATTTCAAATTATTCTTATGTCTTCACCAAGGAATAGGTAAGACCTCTGTTAGGCACTTCTTTTCTATCCCAGTTTGTAGTCAGTACTACAAATAATAAAATTGTAATTATTTTTAAAAGTTCTACATATGGACATTTTAAAACCAGTACTTTTAAAAGACTACTTGAGAAACAATAAAATGCCATCATGCAATTAATAAAGGTATATATATTTTTGATGGAACAAATACAGCAACTTTCTTGAAGAAAGTATTTCTAGAGGTCATAGCATTTGGAAGAGTTACCTTTTCTTTTTTATTTCTTGAATAAATGTTTAGCTCTAAGTCCCTGCTGAAACTCCTGGGCAACAAGACTCTTCCTTAAGTATTTTAGGATTTTACCTTAATTTTAATTCTGACATTTTTAGGAACATTCAATCCTTTGGCAATGACAGTGAGCATAGGATTTCATGTATAATTTACTTGTGTTTAAGACCAGATAGGAATCTTAAATCTGGCTCAATTTTGAGAGGCTTAGTATACAAGTATACTTCATACTACTTCTCTCCCTCATATTTAACTAAGTTGTAAAGAATAAGATAAACTGAATTACTGATTTGTTACAAAATACTTAACTATGATTCAATTGATAATGCGGAGTTAACTTTGCTTAACTTCAACTTATACTTTGTAAATTTTAGCTATGAATTTTTCTAAGATTTTGAAATAAAAATTAATGATATTTTTGATAATACCTTATAATTTGAGAAAAGAGGTACTAACCCTATGCCCTCACCTACAAAAAAATAATAAAAGGGAAGTTGATACTTCTGGCTAAAAAAATTTTTATTTCTAAAGTTCCTTAAGAAGTATAGAGAGAAAGATAGCCATGAATCTTGGATGATCAATTCAGAGTTTAGGTAATTTTGAAATCTTAAGTTTCAGAACCAATTACTTCCAAACACACTTCTGTGATATAAACTATAAACAATCTCCCTCAACCATGCAGACATTACTAATCAATAATGACCCTGGGTACCACCTCTAGAATTCCCATAATCCTTTTGAACATAGTCCTCTAGAAAGGTACTTCAGTATTAGACCTGACACATGAGATGAAATCTGTTTGTCTATTCCTAAGGCATAGGCATAGGGAGAAGTTTTTTAAGTGCATGAAAGTATAAGAAAAACCATAATTGTTAAAAATGAAAATTATATCACCTGGTCTTGAAGAAAAAAAGGAAAAAAATGAAAGTTATATCAGTGAAAAGGCTTATAAATGAAGATTTAAAGATAAATTATAGGTTTGATACAATATGACGACAACTTCCTTAGGTGTCACTGAAAAGCTATGAAATACTTTGCCTACTCCTAGATTTTTGGGGTAGAAGAGACTGTAGCTTATTATCTAGTCTAATTCTCATCAGTTCAAAAGAGGAAACAACTGGCACAGATGTTAAATGACTTGTACAGTGTCATAAAACCAGTTAACAAATTTGATTCCAGCACCGAAGTATACAGAGTTGGTTGCAGTATTTCCACTAACCCATCTTTGGGCAGCCTGGTTTACCTGTTCCTCTTCACTTTTCACCCTCCCTCCCCCTTGACCATTAGATAAACCTAGACCAGGCTTATGACCTACACATAGTTCTCAGATGCATTTTGTTTGTATTAGCATGGTAATTTAGAAACATTTTTAATAATGTAAAAAAATTGGAAGATTGGGCATCCCTGGACCCATGTTCTCAAAGCAACCATGAGATAGGAATGAGGAAGAACTGACATCTTTAATGAGATATGGGGTTTCCATTATGCCAAAGTCTAAACCCTTCCCTCTTGTCTCTGACACAGATATTGAGCACCATTTGCCATTCATCATCATGTTTATACATTATGTAAATATTTATCCTCACTGTATCTCAATCAAAAGATGGATGACAAAAATATAGACCAAGATGGAGGTGAGATCCAGCTCCACATGGGGCTCTGTGCTCAGCTGGAATCTGCTTGAGATTCTCTATCTCCCTGTCCCTCTGTCCCTCCCCTGCTCACATTCTCTTTCTCTAAAATAAATAAATCTTAAAAGAAAAAGTGTAGACCAGGATGGCCATGTGATTTTTCTCTATCTAGGCTCACTTTACTACTTGACTTTACCTGTCTGGACCCTGAAAACATTTGCATTTGCAATGCCTGGACAGACTGTTTTATACCCATCTGGCAGCAGTATATATTAGAAATGAGATTTAAAAGCACAAGACCCAGAATCTTTCCTTAAAAATTTACCAATATGGAAGTAAATAAGAAATAACAAAATTAGTCATTTCTGTTACTGTTTTTACTGTCAGGTGGGTAATTATTTTCTGTACAGCACTTTCTGTCTGTATTTATTTTCTGTATACCAAGAAATGACTAAAGGTAACTCTCCCTTTGAATTCTATGAATTATTAAAAGTTAAACTATTATACATTTGGAAATCTTCATAACACAGCTAAATATCAAAACATTTAAAAACACATGGTGAAGTAGTTTCTCAGCAGCGGATGAATTCTATAGCCCCAAAATTAGAACTGCAGCTAAGCTTGTGTATAAGGGATGCAGTTTTCTCAGCAGTAGAGGAGATCCGTGGCTAAACCATTTTGCCCTTCATCAAAGTGACTGTAGGGTTAACCTCAGACATTTCTTTCTGTCCTCAACTGGTTCCATTCACTGCGTACATTTTCATGTGAATTCTAGACAGCTTTGGCAAGTGGTGTATTGATATCCTGGCTATGGTTTTATAAAATCATGAAAAACAACTCTGCCTTTCCCATTACCTGAGTTTTATGTAACTTTGGTATTAATTTAAATGTCATCTTATTTATTCCCAAGGAAATAATCTTATTGATTTTTTAATAGTTAAAGATCCAATGATTATACTTTTACTTCCAAATATGAAGAAAGCTAACTACAAAAATGGTCACCATTTCTCTTCACACCTTTTAAATAAATGATAGTGTAGCTTATTTCCTTATGCAATTATCCAGCCTTGACTGTGGCACATTTGAGTTTTTGTGTAAGTTTTTCTCTGCCAAAGATTTCTGATATGAACCTCATTTTAAAAAAATAACAGTGCTATATTTCCATCAGGAAAAAGAATTCCAGAACTATTTTTAAAATTAGGCAGTGATAAAATATTATACAGTTGTTTAAATGATGTTTTTGAAGTATTTTAAAAAGAGATTTTTATTAAGGTTGACTATAAAACACAACCTATCAAATTAAAAGATTAATATTATCTTAATTTTAGGATAATGGTTCCCCAAACAACAGATTTAAAAAAACTGATCACATACAATGGAAAACAGATATCCACAATAATTTAAAAAGAATCTACACAGTGTATGTGTGTTTATGTCTGTGTATTATGTTTCTATGTTATATTACTACTTTTCAATTATTTTGCCATAAAAAATAAGATGCAGTTCCTTATGGCCAGTAAAACTAAGAAAAGTAAAAAAAAAATGAAGTTAGGCAGTGAAGTCTGAGAAGTATATCTACTAATAGAAATATGAATATATCCTCCCTATCCTCCATTTAGAACAAAGATGAAAAGATAACACACATTTTCCCATTTTTCCTCTTGCTGCTTCTTTTTTCTACTCAGTAAGTGGAAAAAAAAAAAAAGGAACAATCAGACATTTGTCAGTATCTCTCTGGATTCTTTTGTGAGTTGTCCTTGGCAGGTTATAGACCATTCTTCTTAAGAAGCACCATCCCAAAGTTCTGTTTCCCTTTTTGGGGTGAACTGCAAAGTAGAACTCTCTCAAGACTATTGGATATGGGATCCTGTATCAATTATTGCCACTGTCACACTTTCTATGTGCTCCTTTATTCTTTTCTTTTCTTTTTGTCCCTTACTCCATAGTCTTTTACTGTTTGCAACTTAGCTGTCTTCTCTAGTCCTTTTAGAATTATCACGTAATTATGGGTTTGAATCTCAGTCCCTCTGGTTATAGCTATGTAACCCATGGTAAATTACTTATTTTCTGTGAGTTCCTGACTTGTCATTTAGCAATAGGATGGAAAATAGTTCTTTTTTTATGCTATTCACTTTAGCATAATGCCTGGCATACAATAATTCTCTCAATTCCAATACATAATTATAAAATAGTCTTTTATGGATTTCCTGGAGTGAAGAGGTTGGGGGGATTGCTAAGTACTAAGGAAATACTTTGACTTCTATGAGACAATTGTACCTGAAAGGAAAGTATATTTCCTTAGTTTCATTTCAGAAAAGGATTTTTATCAGTTGATGGATGGTTCTCTAACTTTCTACTGAGCCCAAATCCACCTTTAATCAGAAATCTGGTCAGTATGGTGTTTTCAGAACTAGAAGAAAATAAAGTGAGATAATCTAATGATGTGAAATAAACTCCCTAGGAGCATCCAGCACTCTTCTCTGAATGCCTTCATTTCTGCCTCTCTTGTACCTTAGCGATTTCTCCACCTTCTCTTTCTCTTTCTCCTTCTTCCTCTTCTTCTTTTTTTAAAGGACATGGAGTTTACAAGAAACACTGAAAGAAATTAAAAAGGAGAATAGGTGAGAAATTAGATAATAAGAACTAAATTGTCATGATGATTGAGTATGAACTCTGCCTAACCTTTTATTTATTTTGTTTGTATAGTCTTAATATTTTTGAGCCAATACTTAAAAATTAGTATATTTTACATAAATATTTGGATTTTTAGCTCATCATAAAAATCAATCTGATTTGCCTTCCAAGATTGATGTGTTGATTTCTAAATTCTAACATAAAGGCTGGCACATAGCTGCTCAATAGACATTTGCTAAGCACATTAAAGAATGATTATGACAAACAAAGAACACAGAGAATTTGTGTTTGAGTAAATAATGCCAGTGGGCCTTTAGGATGCCAACAGAGGACACAGGAGAGAAAGCGAGTGGGATGATCTTTTCCTTTCCTTCCTGAAATAGCTTTGCAAAATGATTCACATGTACTTATCCTTTTTAGAAATGCCTATTGGACATCCTGGAAGATTTCCCCCTCCCAGAATATTATGTGGGAACATTGCTTTGACTTTGACTTCCTTTGTTCTCCTCAAGTTGCATTCTTGTGATTCCATTTGGCATCCACACAGTCAAATCCAATGATTTCTTCTCAACTTTAATGCGCTTTCAGTTTTTATAACATTTGATACCTTAGCCTTTTGTCTTCCTATTTTTTGGCTTTTTACTCTACCGATAGTTGGCTAACATTTATTGAGAATTTACTTTGTCTCAGGTACTGTTCTAGCCTTGGATAACTTATTTGCTCTTTGTGAAAACCGCATGAAATAAGTATTTATTATTATTATTTTAAAGATGGGGAAATGTGTCCATAGTTACTCAGCCAGCACATGGGGGAAGGAGAATCTGACACCAGGCACTGAGCTCAGAACTCACATTCTTAGCACTGTTACATTGGTGACAACATAATGACCAAGGTTGTCTTTGACCAATTTTCTGTGTGCTTTTCTCAGCTTGGCTGACTGGTTCTGCTTTTACCATCTGCCTCTCTCCTTAAATATTATGATAATAACTACAAAACAAAATAGCGATTGCCCTCATTCCATTTACTCTTTCTCTTTGATCACATCCCATGAAGTTTGAACTGAAGTGTTATTCTTACTGATATTTTTTTCAGCAGTTGAGCTTTTTATTTACTTTTTGCTTCAAAAGAAGTTTAGGAAAGTGTTTTAAATAACCGAGGGGCTGGAGATGGTTTTTACTTTTGACTTCTATTGTTTTTTAAATTAGATTGTATCATTGAATGTGATGTATACTTTTTATATTTTAAAGAATTTATTGAGTTTTTCCTTGTGGCCAAATATATGGTAAAAATTTGATTAATGTTTCCTGGGCACTTGAAAAGAAAATGCACTTTTTTTTTCAGATTACTGGGTTCAGGGTTAATTTTTATTAATTTTCTTTTCTTCAGCTCTCTTATGTCATTTTTGATTATTTTAATCACATGAAGAATGAGAGCTGTGTTAAAACTTCTTGCTACTTATACCTATTTGTTCTTCATACAAGGATGTTTTCACCCTATATATTTTGTTACTATGATTTCAGCTTATAGAAAAATCATAGTTATACCTTCACTCTATGTTGTACCCTTCACCATTAAAAAGCTCTGTTCTACTTCACACTTAATATTAATTTTAACTATTATTTTAACTTTAAAAACAATATAGTAACTCCCACATATTAATCCCACAGGAAATC
Source organism: Eumetopias jubatus (assembly GCF_037043125.1). NCBI lineage: Eukaryota > Metazoa > Chordata > Mammalia > Carnivora > Otariidae > Eumetopias > Eumetopias jubatus. The sequence continues at coordinate 101,303,604 of NW_028274811.1, forward strand.
TCAAATGTTGGATATATAGTTGGTACTGTAATATTTGTTGTGTAAATAAATGAATACAAATGAATTTCCTGGGTTTTACACATGGCATCTCCAGTCTACTGTTTTACCCAAGGACAGGCACAAGGGCACAGTTTGTCACTAGGAGATTATCTAAACTTTTCAAAAGTTAGTACTTTAAGTCATATTTGTTTTATATTCACAGATGATTTTGTTTGAAGCTTATCTTCCCAAATTCAACAAGCTTAAGGTGTTAAAATATTCGCAGTCTTGGTTTATAATCAATGTTCAAAAATGTCCCATATAAAAATATTGTCCCAAGTGGGAGGTAAGGTCAATATTTGTATTGAACTTTATTCCTTTACATTCACAGTATGTTTTACTCTTTTCTATTTCTTCAATCAGTGTTGTTCTCATGTGTAATATTATTTGTCTAAGAACTTGTTTAGTAGCATTCAAACAATCAAATATATCTCATTCCGTAAACCTGGGAATATTCCTTATTGTTTAACTTGATCAAAGTATAATTGTTGTCCCTGGATATTGCTGTCAAGTGATGAGGCATGTCTTTGAAAACTCCTTTTACCTAATTTTCAGAGGAAAATTAGAAATCTCTTAGGATATTCTTTCTTTCAGATTTTGATGTCATAATGTGTTGTTTTTTTCTTATGCACTTTATTTGAAATAAAATATTGATGTTGGATATAAATAGCTTTGATTTAAAATATAATTAGAAATACTACAATTTTCTGAAAAATTTGAACATATGTCAAAACAAAAATCCTTCCAGTTACTTATAATAGAACATTTAACCCCCACCTATAATTACTTTTACATCTATAGTTATTCTTAGTTTAAAATTATTTGTATTTTAAGTTCATTCCATTTAATCCAGGGAGAGATGTATCTACTTTACCAACCAAGAAGACCAGAATTATCATATCAAACTGAGGTAATGAGTATAACCTAGTAGTGAGAACTGTAGTGGATATGAACCTTAAGAGGGCCTTTGAGGTCCTCCTACTTTAGCTCAAATAGCTGTTGTACATAGTCTTTGCTTCCTATTTCAGGGACTTTCTAAATCACCTAAGGCTCAAACAATTGAATGAATTCCATTTCATTTTTAGTCATTTTCCCTAAAACTGGTGTGTGTTTAAATTGTTTTGTTTTGTTTTGTTTTAAATAGTTGGAATATGGGGGATATTTTAATAGTTCTTTCAAATAATTTTGGGTTTCCTTTAACTCTATATCAACATTTCACAATTGATCTTTGTTTATTTGTTTCTTTGGTTTTTTTAGAGAGAGAGAAAGCAAGCAACAACACATGAACAGGGGGAGGGTAGAGGGAGAGGGTAATAGAGAATCTTAGCAGGCTCCATGCCCAGCACCAAATCTGATGAGGGCTCAATCTCATGACCCTGGGATCATGAACTGAGCTGAAATCAGGAGTCCGAAGCTTAACCAGTTGACTCACGCAGGTGCCCTAACATGCGATGTTTTCTTAAAGACTAGTTGCAGTGGGGAATTTGAAGTCAAACAGCTGAACTTTTTATACTTTTTTACATTGGTCTACCTTCTACTTTTTTCCCGTTTTATTGAGATATACTTGACATTATATTAGTTTAACATGTACAGCATAATGATTTGATATGTTTATATTGTAAAATGATTACCTCAATAAGTTTAGTTAATACCCATCTTTCTATAGTTACGATTTTTTTCTTGTGTTGAGAAACTTTTGAGATCTACTTTACTAGCAACTTTCAAATATACAATGCAGTATTGTTAACCATAGTCACCATTGTGTACATTACACTCCCCATCCCCCACCTCTGGCAACAACTATTCTGTTCTCTGTCTCTATGAGTTCAGTATTTTTAGATTCCACAGATAAGTGAGATCATATGGTATTTGTGACTCTCTTATTTCACTTCAAATTGTTTTTAAGTGTCATTACACAGTCTTACTTAGAGAATTCTGGCACAACAACTTGGGTCTGGTTTGGTTTGATTAAACAGGGTGCTTCTGGTCAGTGTGACCAAAATAGCCCCATTTTTTGGGTACATGTACCAAACCATTAATGGTTAAGAACCACAGAACTCTCCCCCTGCTGCCCCTCTTAATGGCACAGAATCTAAATTTTATTATATTTGTGAAAGTACATTATATCTTTAAAATTCCTACAGACACAGTTAACACTTTTCTTTGTAAAGGTGCTCAGGGTGGACTCAAGGTTGTGATGTAGTGCTGAAAATCCAAATTTTTTCATAAGGACCCAGTTCATTTGAGAAAAGAGGATAGTCGTAGTTAGGCCAAATAAATGGTTTAGATGCAATTTTAATGAAAAGGAGCTGTGGCCCAGTTTCTTTTCTGACTCAGGGAATTTCACTCTGGGATGAGTTTGAAGATTTATAAAAGCTTGCTTTCTTCCCGTCTGTCTCCCTATATATACATTAATATATGTATACATATCTATTTATATATGTCTACATAAATATGTCTATATGTATTCATCTATCATCTATCCATCACCTATCTATCATCTATCTATCTATAGACTTATAAAACATCAAACATATGTAATAGATAAGTAAAAACTCTGATAACCTTCATGGAATGACAGTTTGGTTAAGCAACCCAGCAAGTGGAGTCTGTATTTGAAGTTATTGTAGAGTTGAAATGCATTTTGCTCCTGTTGATTTTTATTACTGTATAACTCTCTCTTTTGTATTCACTTCTTTCTTTACCTGAAAAAGGAGAATTTTAATATATGCTTCCTTTGGTCTCATTTTGACATATAAAGGACAGGATTATTATTATAGCAAATGCCCAGTAAATGTGGCTGCTATCATTACTCATATTCTCTTGATATTCTGGAAATGTACCTAGAACATTGAACATAAATTTAAATTCCTCCTCTTCCTCTCAGCTTTCTGCTTCTCTGTGCCAGTTTCATCTCAAAATACTTTGCTTCTGTCACATTGAGTGACAATTGAACCAAAAATGTTTGCTCTTTGTAAAATGGAGGTATATCGTCATATTTTTCACTTTCCACTTTTAATTTCACCCCCAATTCATAGCTGAGATTGGAGTAATGTCTCCAGGGTAATGTTTTCAGTTTACTCAGCCAAGGTGAATATCAGACATTCACATTTATTCTTGTTAGTCCTTCCCTTGAATTTGGAGTGATTCTTTTTGCCTACAGAATTGTCAGACTTGGCATTGCTAGATCACATACTGTGGCTCATTAGTAATTATCGGCTAGCATTCTATTCCATCCATAGTTAGGAAATGAATGAAATAAAACTGGCCTGAAAGAACTGATCATCAGGAGTTCTTCTATTCCCAATATTTGTCCAAAAGCTATTCAGCCTGTACCATAGCAGGTAAGGATTTCAGGTCTGTTTTTAGTGCCTTGAAGTTACACTAACATACCAAGAACCCCGCAGGGCAGACACCCACTTTGCAGTTTTTCCCTCCAGATTGTAGAATGTTAGACTTAGATATGTAATGTCTATAAAATTGTAGAAAGATATTGCAAAAAGTATTTCAACCAGTGGTTCAGAAATATGCTGAAATTTTAGATAATCCTTTACAATTTATAATATATGATACAAAAATGAGTTCCAGTTTTTAACAATTTGTTATGGCTAAAATCTGAAAGCTGGATAATATATTAAACTTACAGCCATGCACATGTAGTTAATGTGCCTTTGTAACAGAACAAACAGAAATCTACAGCACTGTTCTTACTAAATTTTAACCAGTAAAGACCATGAAAAATTGACAGGAAGTGTGTGGTTCACCATGTTTGTTTGTTGCAATATAAGCCAGAACTGTCTGTTGAATGATATGCTCAGGTGGCATAAGCGAAAGCCATCTTTAGATCTGCATTACACAAAACCTAGGAAAAGCTAAAGTATAATTCTCAAAATAAGTATAAAAAAACTTACCTTTGAAGCTCTATAAGGAAATTTGGATTTACAAGGTCCATTTCTAATAGGGTCCTTGGCACTCAGAGTATTATATTGAGATCTTAGAATTGACATGACACCTTACTTTCTGGATATTTCCAGTTTACATTGGCCACCAGCTTGTTCCATACACTGGGCATAGATGCCCTTTAACAACTTATTTGGGAAGATGTTCAAACCTAGTTTGTTCTTTCTCTATGAATAAGTGCTCTTTTAAATTCAATTACCAAGAACTAAATACACTTAAATGACTGACGAGAATTATTAACCACATTTTAATAGCTAAAGGCATCATAGATTTCAGATAGGAACATTTTTAATTCTGTGAACCAATGCTAGATGCTCACATCATTTCACATCATTTTTTCTTTTGGGTTAAAGTAACAATTTTATTTTGTGTAGGAGGTAATTGACTGTGGTTCATTTATAATGGATCAAGAAACATCTGCAATATGGTGCATCTAGATTAGTAAACCTGTAATTTAGGACTGAAAATATCGATTGCATTTTTCTGCTCTTGCACTTTCTGTTTTCCTTTCTCAATAGTTTCTTACTCATTTAATTTAGGCAAGGTTACAGCCGCTGAAAGGTGGAGTAAACTGCTATCTTCATAGACAGCATTACAGGATAAACTCATTTCCTCTCCACTGCAACTGTTTTCATTTAAACAATATTTTGTCCTCCAGAAAGATTTTAAATTCATGCAAAGATAATTAGGAGTTATGTGCTTTCTGTTTTCTGCTTAAAATTTATCATTCAGAAATTTAGACTAAACCATTTTTAATTGCTTTGGGCTAGCACACAGTTTTAAATGTAGTCAAACCACAAAGAGGCAATATTTTAAAGATCTTTTAGCTAGAACTAGCAAAGCATACACAAATGACATTGCTGTGTATGATTAAGAGTGTGTCTGGTTAAAAGATGAAGAACAGAGAGGGAGAGAGGGGAATAAACATACTAAAGAGGGAAGAATTAAATGGTTGTGTAAAGTCATATATACAAATATAAAACATGATTTGGTTGGGAATCAGGGGACTTAAAATTAGAGTCTTGTCCTAGTGAATTTTCCTCTCTCGGTCTCAGTTTCCAGATTAGGCAATTGTGTTGGTTATTTCTAGCTTCACTTCTGTGATAGCAAGAGGTAATCAAGTGGTGGGAGGGGTGGGTACCTTGAGTTATTTTTGTTTTTAGAGAAAAAATGCTGTTGAACAGGAACATTTTTTAGAGAAAGAGGTGTAGATCATTGACCATTCCACCTTTGTATATAATCTTAAAGTAGTTTGCAGGATAAGAGTTTTCATGTGTGCTAAATTCTAAGGTCATGATTCTCAGAAGGTGGGATCCATGGACCCCTAGGGAATTCTGAGATTCAGGGATCCACAAGGTCAAAACTATTTTTATAATAATACTAAGACATTATTCATTATTTTAGTGTTTGGGATTTGCCATAGCAGTACAAAGACAAGAGTAGATAAAACTGTTTGTGCCTTGGTACAAATCAATGCCATGGCAGCAAACTGTACAGGTAGATACTGTATTCTTAACTACTATGCACTCATGGTTCAGAAAAAAAAGGCTTCAGTTTCCACACATAATGAGCTTAGAAGTCACCACTCTATTCTAAACAATGATAAAATATTCAACAAACTAAAACATTAACAATGCTGGAGATTGGAGTGACAGATAGAGAACTATAGAGAATCATGACTTATTGGAGCAAAGACTCAAGAGCAGAAACCAGAGCTAGGGTAGTATGATGTAATAGGAAAAAATACATACATACATACATACATACATAAAATCTGTCCCTGATCCCCAGCACAGAGCTCCTGAAACTCTTATAATTTTCTAAGTGATGAGAACCTTAGGAGTGTTTCTCCTTCTAATACTGGTTTTTGAATTCTGTTCCTGACACAGACCTCCTTTTACCCTTGTAATTTCCTGTTGATAGGAGTGTCTTTTGCTCTAATGAGGTGACTTTGGGTGAGCTCCAGGATGAAGGCTAGTCCCAGGAAAGACCATGCCATGATTAGAAACTTGGAATTTTTTAGCCCCACCCCCCCCGTTCTCTTAAGAAGGGATAAAGACTAAAAATGGAGTTAATGGTTGGTCATGCCTACATGATATTGGTCATGCTTCCATACAATTCCCAAAGTGTGGGGTTTGGAGAGCTTCCAGGTTGGTGAACACATGGAGGTGCTGGGAGAGTGGCGCATCTGGAGAGGGCATGGGACACCTGCTGGTGTCTGAGAATTATTCATTGGTGTTGGGGAAAACCACAGCATATCTGGTGACCAGAAGTGTCAGAAGCAAACTGTTCTCTATGTAAAAGTCAAGGAGACACATTGGAGGTTATTCCTGAGGGAACATAGGAAGGAAAAAGCTGAGTTCCTTTACCAGTAGGAAAACCTGAACTATAAGTGACAAATTTCTGGAGGCTCTGTGTGGACAACTCTGAGAGTTAAAAACGCCAGGGGAGCCCAGGGATAGGGAATAGGCCACAATATTGTGACATTTACCTCCAGGAGCACAACCAGTTTCTCATAATAAATATCCTCTCCTGCTTGTCTGGAGGAGGGTAAAAGGAAAAATTTTTAAATACACCAGAGCACTCTGTTATACTTAACAAGGTATACCTACCTTCAGGAGAAACTGGTTAACAAGAGCCTAACCTGCTGGGGCATTATCAGAGCTTAACTGATTTGGGAAGGGGTGATACCGAACTCCAGTTCCCTTAAGCTTTCCACATGGGTGAAAGGAAATATCTAACACCAGCACATTCTAGCCATTCTCTCCCACCCAGGAGAGGAGAAAAATATAACAACTGAGAATCACCTGTTTTATTCACAAAACAGAAGCATAGGCTTACTAAAAGACTGAGACATAATCATAGGGCTACAGATTGCTTCCCCTCCTCTGACACCTTACCACGACGTTAGTAGTGTTCTATTTACAGCAGTTCCTTTACCCAGTACGTCCTGCCTGCTATCAAGAAAAATTACAAGGCATACTAAATGGCAAAATACACAATTTGAGGAGACAGAGTGAGCATCACAGCCAGATATAACAGGGATGTTGGAATCATCAAACCAGGAGTTTAAAACAACCGTGATTAATTTGCTGAGGCCTCTGTTGGGTAAAGTAGATAGGATGATAGAACAGTTATGTAATGTAAGCAGAGAGATAGAAATCATAAGAAAAAAACTAAAGAGAAATGCTAGAGGTCAAAAACATGGTATTAGAAATAAAGAATGCCTTTGATGGGCTTATTTGTAGACTGGACACACAGCTGAAGAAAGAATCTCTGAGCTTGAGGATATGTTATTAGAAACCTTGAAAACTGAAATGCAGGGGTGCCTGGGTGGCTCAGTCAGTTAAGCATCCGACTCTTGATTTCAGTTCAGGTCATGATTTCAGGGTCGGGAAATTGAGCCCCATGTTGGGGTCCTTTTGAGTGTGGAGCTGCTTGAGATTGTCTCTCCCTCTCTCTCTGCCCCTCCCCTGTTCTCTCTCTTTCTCTCTCTCAAAGAAGAAAAGAAAACAAATACAAAGGGAACAGACTGAAAAAAACCCTAAAATATCCAGATACTGTGGAACAAGTATAAAAGGTATAACATATGTGTAGTGGGAATATCAAAAGAAAAAGGAAAGAAAGAAACAAAAGAAATATTTGAGATAATAGTGACCGAAAAATCCCTCAAATTAATGTCACACTTGAAACCACTGATCCAGGAAGCTCAGAGAATACCAAGGAGGTAAATGCCCTCTAGACCCTCACCCACAAAAAATAACCCCAACTACACATAGCTCTATCATTATCAAATTACAGAATATCAAAGTTAAGGAGAAAATCCCTAAAGAAACCAGAGAGAAAAAAATAATGACAACAGTGATACAATGGACAGGAGGGAAGAATTAGAATAATTTTGTTATTATAAGGTACTCACACTACCCATGAAGTGGTACAGTGTTATTTGCAAGTGGATTTGGATTAGCTGTAAATATATATTGCAAAGTTTAGGACAACCATTAAACAAAGGGGAAAAAAGAGTATAATTGATATGCTAAAGAAAGAAAAAATGCAATGTTCAATTAAAACCACAAAAGGCAGAAAAAAACTGAAAGATAAAAATAAGGACAAAGAACAAGAGCAAAAATAAAAAAGTAGATATGGTAGGTATTAATCCAATTAGATCAGTAGTCATTTTGGTTAGCAGTGGTCTAAACACCAATTAAAAGATAGATTGTCAGAGTTGATCAAAAAACAAGGTCCTACTTTATACTGTCTACAAGAAACCCACTTTAAATATAATGACACATACAGATTAAAAATAAATGAATGGAGAAAAATATACCATACCGATACTAATTCAAAAACAGTAGGAGTAGTTATGTTAATTCTAGTTGGAGAAGACTTCAAAGCTATGAAAATTATCTGGGATAAAAAGGGCATTACATAATGACAAAGGAATCAGTTCTCCAAGGAGACAACAATCCTGAATGCAACCAAAGGGTATCAAACTACATGAGGTAAGTATTAATTGAATTGTAAGGAGAAATAGGTGAGTCCAGTTTTGTAGTTGAAGACTTCAACATCCCCTATTAAAAAATGGGCAGATCCAGCAGGGAGAAAATCAGTAAGGACATATTTGAACTTAACAATACCATCAATCAACTGGATATAATTGACATCTATAGACTACTTCATCTGACAACCGCAGAAGACCCACTCTGCTCAAGCTCACATGGAATATTCACCAAGATAGACCATATTCTGAGCCATAAAATACACCTTAGCAAATTTTTTTTCCTCTTTTTTTAAAATTTTTATTGTTATGTTAATCACCATATATTACATCATTTGTTTTGGTGTAATGTTCCATGATTCATTGTTTGTTCATAACACCCAGTGCTCCATGCAGAATGTGCCCTCTTTAATACCCATCACCAGGCTAACCCATCCCCCTACCCTCCTCCCCTCTAGAACCCTCAGTTTGTTTTTCAGAGTCCATCATCTCTCCTGGTTCGTCTCCCCCTCTGACTTACTCCCCTTCATTCTTCCTCTCCTGCTATCTTCTTCTTTCTCTTTTTTCTTAAAATATGTTGCGTTATTTGTTTCAGAAGTACAGATCTGTGATTCAACAGTCTTGCACAATTCACAGCACTCACTGTAGCACATACCCTCCCCAACGTCTATCACCCAGCCACCCCATCCCTCCCACCCCCAACCACTCCAGTAACACTCAGTTTGTTCCTGAGATGAAGAATTCCTCATATCGGTGAGGTCATATGATACATGTCTTTCTCTGATTGACTTATTTCACTAAGCATAACACCCTCCAGTTCCATCCATGTCATTGCAAATGGCAAGATCTCATTCCTTTTGATGGCTGCATAATATTCCATTGTGTATATATACCACATCTTCTTTATCCATTCATCTGTCGATGGACATCTTGGCTCTTTCCACAGTTTGGCTATTGTGGACATTGCTGCTATAAACATTGGGGTGCACGTACCCCTTTGGGTCCCTACATTTGTATCTTTGGGGTAAATACCCAGTAGTGCAATTGCTGGATCGAATGGTAGCTCTAATTTCAACTGTTTGAGGAACCTCCATACTGTTTTCCAGAGTGGTTGCACCAGCTTGCATTCCCACCAGCAGTGTAGGAGGGTTCCCCTTTCTCCACATCCCCGCCAACATCTGTCGTTCCCTGACTTGTTAATTTTAGCCATTCTGACTGGTGTGAGGTGGTATCTCATTGAGGTTTTGATTTGGATTTCCCTGATGCCGAGCGATGTTGAGCACTTTTTCTTGTGCCTGTTGGCCATTTGGATGTCTTCTTTGGAAAAATGTCTGTTCATGTTTTCTGCCCATTTCTTGATTGGATTATTTGTTCTTAGGGTGTTGAGTTTGATAAGTTCTTTAGAGATTTTGGACACTAGCCCTCTATCTGATATGTCATTTGCAAATATTTTCTCCCATTCTGTCGGTTGTCTTTTGGTTTTGTGGACTGTTTCTTTTGCTGTGCAAAAGCTTTTTATCTTGATGAAATCCCAATAGTTCATTTTTGTCCTGGCTTCCCGTGCCTTTGGTGATGTTTCTAGGAAGAAGTTGCTGCAGCTGAGGTCGAAGAGGTTGTTACCTGTGTTCTCCTTTAGGATTTGGATGGACTCCTGTCTCACGTTTAGGTCTTTCAACCATTTGGAGTCTATTTTTGTGTGTGGTGTAAGGAAATGGTCCAGTTTCATTCTTCTGCATGTGGCTGTCCTATTTTCCCAACACCATTTGTTGAAGAGACTGTCTTTTTTCCATTGGACATTCTTTCCTGCTTTGTCAAAGATTAGTTGACCCTAGAGTTGAGGGTCCATTTCTGGCTCTCGATTCTGTTCCATTGATCAATGTGTCTGTTTTTGTGCCAGTACCATACTGTCTTGATGATGACAGCTTTGTAATAGAGCTGGAAGTCCGGAATTGTGATGCCACCAGCTTTGCTTTTCTTTTTCAATATTCCTCTGGCTATTCGGGGTCTCTTCTGTTTCCATACAAATTTTAGGATTATTTGTTCCATTTCTTTGAAAAAAGTGGATGGTATTTTGATGGGGATTGCATTGAATGTGCAGATTGCTCTAGGTAGCATTGACATCTTCACAATGTTGGTTCTCCCAATCCATGAGCATGGAACGTTTTTCCATTTCTTTGTGTCTTCTTCAATTTCTTTCCTGAGTATTTTATAGTTTTCTGAGTACAGATCCTTTGCCTCTTTGGTTAAATTTATTCCTAGGTATCTTATGGTTTTGGGTGCAATTGTCTTTTATTTATTTTTTTATTGTTATGTTAATCACCATATATTACATAATTTGTTTTGGTGTACTGTTCCATGATTCATTGTTTGTTCATAACACCCAGTGCTCCATGCAGAATGTGCCCTCCTCAATACCCATCACCAGGCTAACCCATCCCCCCACCCTCCTCCCCTCCAGAAACCTCAGTTTGTTTTTCAGAGTCCATCATCTCTCCTGGTTCGTCTCCCCCTCTGACTTACTCCCCTTCATTCTTCCTCTCCTGCTATCTTCTTCTTTTTCTTTTTTCTTAAAATATGTTGCGTTATTTGTTTCAGAAGTACAGATCTGTGATTCAACAGTCTTACACAATGCACAGCGCTCACCGTAGCACATAACTTCCCCAATGTCCATCATTGGGTGCAATTGTGAATGGGATCGACTCCTTGATTTGTCTCTCTTCTGTCTTGTTGTTGGTGTATAGGAATGCCACTGATTTCTGTGCATTGATTTTATATCCTGCTACTTGACTGAATTCCTGTATGAGTTCTAGCAGTTTTGGGTGGAGTCTTTTGGGTTTTCCACATACAGTATCATATCATCTGCAAAGAGTGAGAGTTTGACTTCCTCTTTGCCGATTTGGATGCCTTTGATTTCTTTTTGTTGTCTGATTGCTGTGGCTAGGACTTCCAATACTATGTTGAATAGCAGTGGTGAGAGTGGACATCCTTGCCACGTTCCTGACCTTAGGGGAAGAGCTCTCAGCTTTTCCCCATTGAGAATGATATTCGCTGTAGGCTTTTCGTAGATGGCTTTTATGATATTGAGGTATATACCCTCTATCCCTACACTCTGAAGAGTTTTGATCAAGAAAGGATGCTGTACTTTGTATTTGAGTTCTTTCCGACTTTCCTCTTGTGATTGAGTTCTAGTTTCAAAGCATTGTGGTCTGAAAATATGCAAGGAATGATCCCAATCTTTTGGTACCGGTTGAGACCTGATTTGTGACCTAGGATGTGATCAATTCTGGAGCATGTTCCATGGGCACTAGAGAAGAATGTGTATTCCGTTGCTTTGGGATGGAATGTTCTGAATATGTCTGTGAAGTCCATTTGGTCCAGTGTGTCATTTAAAGTCTTTATTTCCTTGTTGATCTTTTGCTTAGATGATCTGTCCATTTCAGTCAGGGGGGTGTTAAAGTCCCCCACTATTATTGTATTGTTGTCAATGTGTTTCTTTGGTTTTGTTATTAATTGCCTTATATAATTGGCTGCTCCCATGTTAGGGGCATAGATATTTACAATTGTTAGATCTTCTTGTTGGATAGACCCTTTAAGTAGGATATAGTGTCCTTCCTCATCTCTTATTACAGTCTTTGTTTTAAAATCTAGTTTGTCTGATATAAGGATTGCCACCCCAGCTTTCTTTTGGTGTCCATTAGCATGGTAAATGGTTTTCCACCCCCTCACTTTCAATCTGGGGGTGTCTTTGGGTCTAAAATGAGTCTCTTGCAGACAGCATATTGATGGGTCTTGTTTTTTATTCCAATCTGATAGCCTGTGTCTTTTGATTGGGGCATTGAGCCCATTTACATTCAGGGTAACTATTGAAAGGTATGAATTTAGTGCCATTGTATTGCCTGTAAGGTGACTGTTACTGTATGTTGTCTGTGTTCCTTTCTGATCTTTGCTGCTTTTAGGCTCCCTCTTTGCTTAGAGGACCCCTTTAAATATTTCTTGGAGGGCTGGTTTCGTGTTTGCAAATTCCTTTAGTTTTTGTTTGTCCTGGAAGCTTTTTATCTCTCCTTCTATTTTCAATGACAGCCTAGCTGGAGATAGTATTCTTGGCTGCATATTTTTCTCGTTTAGTGCTCTGAAGATATCTTGCCAGTCCTTTCTGGCCTGCCAGGTCTCTGTGGATAGGTCTGTTGCCAATCTAATATTTTTACCATTGTAGGTTACATATCTCTTCTCCCGAGCTGCTTTCAGGATTCTCTCTTTGTCTCTGAGACTCGTAAGTTTTACTATTAGATGTCGGGGTGTTGACCTATTATTATTGATTTTGAGAGGGGTTCTCTGTGCCTCCTGGATTTTGATGCCTGTTTCCTTCCTCACATTAGGGAAGTTCTCTGCTATTATTTGCTCCAATATACCTTCTGCCCCTCTCTCTCTTTCTCCTTCTTCTGGGATTCCAATTATTCTAATGTTGTTTCGTCTTATCGTATCACTTATCTCTCGAATTCTGCCCTCGTGATCTTGTAGTTGTTTCTCCCTCTTTTTCTCAGCCTCTTTATTTTCCATCATTTAGTCTTCTATATTGCTGATTCTCTCTTCTGCCTCATTTATCCTAGCAGTTAGTGCCCCCATTTTTGATTACACCTCATCAGTAGCCTTTTTGATTTCGACTTGGTTAGATTTTAGTTCTTTTATTTCTCCAGTTTCTCTAATAACTTCCACACTTTTTTCAAGCCCAGCTAGTATCTTTAAAGTCATGATTCTGAACTCTAGGTCCGACATCGTACTAATGTCTGTATTGAGTAGGTCCCTGGCTGATGGTACTACCTCTTGTTCTTTTTGCTGAGGTGATTTTTTTCGTCTTGTCATTTTGTCCAGAGAAGAATAGATGAATGAGAGAACAAAATGCTAACAGGTTTACAACGTCCCCAGCAAATATACTGTATACAAATCAGAAAAGACCTGAAACCAGGGGAAAAGAAAGGGAAAGAAAGAAAAAAGAAAGAGAAAAAAAAAAAGAAAAAAGATAAAAACAAAAACAGAACAATACAAAAAAAGAATGTGATCAAATATGATCAGGCTAGTGCATAGATCAGTGCCACACACTAGATTTTGGGCATATTTTGGTCTGTTAGAAAAGTGCCTCCTAAAATTTTAAAGGAAGAAAGACATATATGTACAAAATAAGGGTTGATACAATGAAGGGATAGAAGATTACTGTAAAGATGAAAATTATAAAAGATTTTATAAAAGGACTTGATAAGAAGTTGTTTGAAAAAAGAAAGAAGATTTAAAAAAAAAAAGAAAAAAGGGAGAGAATGTGATCAGGCAGGAGACTAGAACAGAGCCATACACTAGTGATTTAGGGTATATTTTGATCTGTTAGAAGAAACTGTATTTCAAAATTTTAAAGAGAGAACAACTTATATATATATGCCAAAAATAAGGGTAACTACTATGAAGGGATAAAATAGGACTCTAAAAATGAAAAATAAAAAATGTTTTTTTTTTTAAAGAGATTGATAAGATGTTGGTTGATAAAGGGAAAAAGAAAAAAAACAGTTAACAAAAATTAACTTTGATGAACTAATAAATCATGGTAAAAAAAAGCCATGAATTCTATGTGCAGTATTCCCCTAGCGCTGGAGTTCTCCTGTTCTCCTTGATCGGTAAACTTGGTCTTGGCTTGCTGGCTGTTCGGGCTTATCTTCTCGGGGAGGGGCCTATTGCTGTGGTTTCCAAATGTCTTTGCCGGAGGCTGAATTGCCCCGCCCTTGTCGGTCTGGGCTAAGCAAGCTGCTCGGGTTTGATCTCAGGAGCTTTTGTTCCCTGCAAGCTCTCCGTACAGCCTTGAAGAACCAGGGTAAAAATGGTGGCCTCCCAATCTCCACCCGGAGGAGCCGAGAACTCGGGGCCCCGCTCCTCAGTGTGCCCACAGAGAAAAGCAGTCACTCCCTTGTCCCCGGTCTCCGGCCGCTCTCCGTGCTCACCCGGCCTGTGACCGAGCGTTGCTATCTCTGACACCCGACCCCGTGTGGAGTCTCCAAACCCAGCAGATCCCTGTGGTGCGTTCCCGCGCCGCTTCTCCCCGGGGAGGAAGGGGAGTCTCCCCGGATCTGCCGCTTGTTGGGTCCCTGCTGGAGGAGCAGTGGCCCGACTGGGCCGCGGATCACAGTTTATGGCAACCCCGAGCTGAGAGCCCGCGCCTCGGCTCCGTCTCTGTAGCCGGCTTCCCCGCTCCGATACCTGGGAGCTCTGCTGCACTCAGGCTCCCCCGGTCTTTCTGTGACCCCAAGGGTCCTGAGACCACACTGTCCCGGGAGGATTCCACCCCCTGCTTAGCCACCGCAGCGACGTCCCTCAGCGGAGCCGGCTTCTAACAGTTCCGATTTTGTGCTCCGTGGCTCTATCACTTGCCAGAAGCGGCCAACGGAGGCCCCTCCCCCGCCGTCTATCCTCCCGAATATTGGCTCGGATTCACTTCTCCGCACGTCCTACTTTCCAGTAAGTGGTTGCTTCTCTGTTCAGATAGTTGTTGCTACTCTCCTCTTTGATCTCCTGTTGAGTTCGTAGGTGTTCAGAATGGTTTGATTCCTATTCAGCTGAATTCCTGAGACCAGACGAAATCTAGGTCTCCTACTCCTCCGCCATCTTGCTCCGCCCCCCTTAGCAAATTTAAAAGAACAGGAATCATACAATATCTACTCTCAGACCATAATGGAACTAAACTTGAAATCAATAACAGAAAGATAAACAGAAAAAAATCTTAAACGCATGGAGATTAAACGGCACACTTCTAAATAACACAAGGAGATCTCAAGAAATTTTAAAATATTTTGAACTAAATAATAATGAAAACACAACCTAACAAAATTTGTTGGATACAGTGAAAGCAGTGCATAAAGGGAAATTTATAGCTTTGCATACATATTAGAAAATGAGAAAAATGTATAGAATTAGTAATCTAAGTTTCCACCATAGGAAACTAGAAAAAGAAGAGTAAATTAAATCCAGAGTAAGCAAAAGAAAAGAAATAATAAACATTTGAGCAAAAATAAATGAAATCAATAAAGAAAATTGATGACACCAAAAGCTGGTTCTTTGAAAAGACCAATAAATTGATAAGTCTCTAGCCAGGCTAAGAAAAAAAAAAAAAATACACCAAATTACTAAAACAGAAATGAAAGAGAATATATCACTACAGATGTTATGGTTAATAAAGATAATAAAGGAATACTATGAATAACTCTATACTCACAAATTTGATAACTTAGTTGAAATGGACAATTCTTAGACATAATTTGCCAGGGTGCCTGGGTGTTCATTGGGTTAAGTTTCAGCCTTCAGTTCAGGTCATGATCCCAAGTTGGGCTCCCTGGTCAGTGGGAGTCTGCTTCTCCCTCTGCCTGTTGCTGCCCCCCACAACTCGTGCTCCCCCCTACCCTCTCAAATAAATAAAATCTTAAAAAAGGGAAAGAAACAATTTGCCAAAACCCACAAGAGAAAATAGACAAGCTAAATAGGCCTATAACTATTAAATTGAATCAGTAATTAATACCTTTCCAAAACAGAAAGGACTAGGCCCAGATGGGTTCACTGGTGAATTCTACCAAACATTTAAAAAGTCACACCAGTTTTCTACAATCTCTTTCAGAAGATAGAAGCAGAAGGAATACTTCCTAACTCATTCTATGAGACCAGTATTATGCTAATACCAAAACCAGACAGATGGTACAAGAAAATTATAGACCAATATCTCTCATCAACATAAATGCAAAACTGTGGAAACAGTGAAAAAATCAGTGGTTTTTAAGAGTTGAGTGCAGAGGAGGGATGAATAAGTAGAACACAGAATTTTTTAGGGCAATGAAAATACTCTGTATGATACTATAATAATGGATATACGTCATTATACATTTGTCCAAACTCATAGAATGTAGAACATGGAGAGTGAACCCTAAGGTAACTTATGGACTTTTGGTGATTATGATGTGTTGGTGTAGGTTCATCAGTTGTAACATGCCACTGTGGAGGGGGTTCTGCATGTGGAAGAGTGTGGAGTATATGGGAAATCTTACCACCTTCCTCTTCATTTTTCTGTGAACCTAAAACTGCTGTAAAAAAATAAATTTTTTTTAAAAAGGCTGATTTCACATCCTTAATGATCAGTACAAACATTAATTTTAATAAATCTTAACCTTAGAGTATACATCTTTTTAACATTCTTTCTGTCGAAATAGGAAGTACACAAAGAGCAGTCCTGCTGGCTACTGGTCTGGTGGCCACTTGAGTTACAAGCTGAACTAGCTGCTTTTCACATGAATTACCATGTTTCGAACTCTCCTATATATTCTTTAACCAAGACGATGAATTTGCAATAGATTGAATTCATCAGAAAATAGAATTTTACTGTTTTCTATCCAGCCAGACATTAAAGACTTTTGCAAAAATGTGAAGCAATATTGTTTTTGCTAAATTATTTTAAAATTATTTTCATAAAAATATGCTCAATTTATGTGAACATTTATTACTGTTATTATTTTAAATGAATTAAGTAACTTTAAAAAAATTTCTTAGTTTTCATTTTCTAATCTGTTTAGTCGATAGAGAGATAAAACCCATATAAATAAAGGCTTTTAGGGATCTTCAATAATTTTTAAACCTTAAAGGGATTGTGAGACCAAAAAATTTGAGAACATCTCTTCAATGTGGCCTCTTGAAAATTAATAGCAGCACACCTAATTTGCATTTATTTTCCTGGAGATGCCTTTCCTGCAATAAAAATTTACCAGTGTGTTTTCTCTCAGGACAGAATTTGAGAAACAACTATCTTTTTTAAAAAAATTAAACCTTAACATCTGTCAGAGTCCTGGAGCTCCACAGGGGCCAATGTTTTAGGTTTGAGAAGTTCAGTGGTAGTACGATGCCACTCATCTTGGAACAGATTGTTGAGGCATTAGAATCTCTCATTCCTTTTTTTGTTGTTGTTTTGTTTTATTTTTGTTTTTTCAGCTTACTTTAAAATCATAAAAGGACCCTGGAAGTTTTCAATAGAGTTATGTATAGTGAAAATGGTTATTGCAAGGTGGCATATGAGAGGTAGGGATTATGTCCTTTGGTCCTTTAGCAGTTCAAAGGAAGTTCAGGGAAGCCCTACACAGAAAGTACATGAGCCATTGTGTGAGTTTGCTAAGGCATCAACTTCTCTTAGCTCCTGAAATAACATTGAAACAATAATAAAAGCTAAAATCAACCAGTGGAAATAGGTGTAACGAATTGTGTAAATGAAGCATAACATGCGTTATTATAGTTAACTACATGTGAAACGCATTTAGGCCAGACCTTATTGCTAATTTACCAAATTATACTGTGGAGCTGAGTGAAAGGTAGTAGATTAGCAGACTGCTCTGAGCTGGGCAGGATATAGGGAGCGGATGGTGATTTGTTGGTGTGCGTGCCATTCTTTACCTCCTGGGAGTAAATTCTGGTTGGGAGCACATCATAAATTATAAACTTGTCCTGTTCTCAGCCAAAGCCTCATTTGTTAGTTTTTCCCTTCCTCTTTTGTTTTTGCAGAGTACTTTATGATATGCCAAATTAAATTGCACTGGCAGTTCCCCTGATGGAGCTAGAACAATCCCTCACAAATGTTCCCAGGGAAACTGTGGAAGTAGATAAAAAGCCAATGTGCAATATGCATAGAGTGCTTCTGAATGGCAAGCTCTGAACTAGGCTCTGTTGCGGAGACTGCAAGAAGGCAGGACAAACTAGTTTTTCCCCAGCAGGGGCTTGTGGCAAATTAGGGCATCAGGGACACAGCAAAGCCTTAGAAAGTGTAGAATTTATGAATTCTTCGAAAGGAAAGTACGTGATATCAGAGGGGAAGGAAAGTCACAGAGTAGTAATTGGTAGGGTGGTTATAACAAAGACTAGGATGACATGCTTTTAAAAAGCCTTTTAAAAATTTTGAAATATTTTAAATATACAAAAAAAGCCAATAATTTGATAGTCTCTGTTATCACTGTGACTATTTTAAGAATGTTAGTATTTGACTTTATTTTCTTCAAAATTTTGTCCCTCTCTGAGCTTGTATTTTGGTTCTTTTACAAACACGGGATGATACAGTATGTGACCACATCATATAATCTCTCAGCTCCAAATGCTCTTTTTCAACTCTTTCCCATCTCTGTAAATGCAACACTTTCATCTAGTGTATTCTAGTTACATAAGCAGAACATGGAGTCATTTTTAACATCTCTTTTTTCCTCTGTCCTCATATAGAATCCACCCCAAGTCTTAGTGATTATATATATATATGTATATATATATTTTTTTTTTCCAAAACATCTCCCAGATCCAGTGAGTTATTTTCAGCTATACTGTAACTAAGGCCATCACTAGTCAACCTACCATTGTGTTTTATCTGGACTGCTACAATAATCTTCCAACTGGTCTGATACCCATCCACACTTCTTTCTCTAAACTGTTCTGCACACTGTAGCCAGAATGATCTTTGTGAACCACACATTTGATCCTTAAACCATTCAATGGCTTTCCATTACACTTCAGATAAAGAGAAAGCTCTTTGTTGTAGATTTTAAGATGCTGTAACGTCTTACTTTTTTAGCATCATCTTGCATCACAGTGTCCCTCACAGTGTCTTCTCAAACCTATATATAGTTGTGTATGTTGTGCACTGCATAACTCCAGGAAGCACTTGACACATTTTAGTCCACTTGATGAAGCTTCTGCAATATCAAAATTAACACATTCATATGGGAAACACTGCTTCCCACCCCACTCCCCCTCTTTTTGCTCTTCAGCTTCTGGCCTTATTTTATGCCCTAAAATGTATCTTTACTTTTTTTTACCATAAGGTCTTTTATTCTTGCTTCTTTTTCTTCCTGGAATAGTCTTTCTTCCTTTCTTTATCAAGTTAACCACAAAGCATCTTTCAAATCTCTGCTTAGTCTTTGGACCTTCAGTTGGGTTAAGTATCCTTATTACACTTAGATATATGTCCCTGTAGGTCTCCTTTATATCATGTAATTATTAGACTAATATTTGTTACTCTCACTACAATGTGAAAGGTGGGCAGTAAGTGCAATTGGCTCGTCATTATATTACAAGTAGGTGGCACAGAGAGAGCCTACTGGTATTGTCAGTTGATGAATTTACAATGTTTGGACCTCTTTTTTCCAAATGTGAATGTATCATGTATACTTTTCTCCAGTATGCCTTTGCTAGTTGCATATCGGTTCACAATCTGCATATTCCATAGCTAGCTATTCTCATCTGTTGAACGTATTCATTGTTTCCAGTTTTCCAGTATTGTTCATATTGCCTCATTTCATCTTATTAATCATCAACTGGATTCAGAGAGAGTTATAGCCTGGATTTATGCAAAGATAAGACAAAGTTTTTAGATGGGAAGAAAAGCATATTAAAGGGCATAGTTAGGAGTTAGCAAGAGGTTATTAGGAAGTCAGAAACAGCTTTGACATGTAATCAAAAGCAAATTTCTTAGGAGGAAATAAGGAGAAAAATTACTATTTTTGGAAAGCCTTGAAGTTTGGAGTGAAGTATTTGGCTTTTGCCATATTGCTAAATTCAACTAAATTGCTTGGTTTGGGATGAATATAATGAGTGCAGATGCTCATGATTTAACGAACAATATTTTATATTTTTTCCATTTTTTCACCTAATCCCATAATACCATCTTGACTTTTCACCTCTAATTTCCTATTATGTCCAATTTAGGGCTGTGAGGATATACTGAGAACATCAAAGAAGCAACTGTAATAGCCACTATAGAAGTGAAGTTTTGGATTCTCTCACAAACCAAATACCAACACTATTATTAGTGAATGAAACAATCGTAATGTGGTAAAGATCAGAGTTGTACCAATTAGTCTAAGAGAATTAAACATATCAAAATTTAATGACCATCTATGAACATTAGACTGATGAAAAGAGAGGAAGCAGGACTCCCTGGTGATTGATGGGAAAATGTCAGATGGAGATTCATGGCTCTATGCCATGAAAGTTAATAGTGACAGCTACAAAGGACTGGCTCAGGAGAGGGAAGCAGTTCTCTTTTGAACTTATCTGTTACCATGGGAAAGACTGCATTGGATAACAGTGGTAATTAAAGAAACATTCTCTTGCAGGGTTGTCTAAATGAATTTGGTACATGTTAAAAAATATCACCTCTAAGTCCTTTAATCTGTCAGGAAATTTATAATCTGTCATAACTGGAAATCCTGAGGTAGGGTAGGCTACCTCTGATGTTCAGTGGTTCAGTGAATATCATCTAGAATCCCTTTTTTTTTAAATCTCTCTGTTCTACCATTCCTGCTGCAAAATGGGGGCAGTGATTCCAGGCTTCACATCTAGACAGGATAAGAAGAGAGAATGTATCTTCTTACAGCAGCCAGTAAGTACAGAAGAGGTATTTCCTGTAATCCCACCCAACAGCTACCTACTTATATCTGAAGAGAATTATTGTTCGTGAGCCAACTATTGGAAAAGGGATGGGCTTACCATTATTAACTTAGAAGAATCATTAGGGGTGGCATTGACTAGGGGTAGTCAACCACAATAAGCAATATAGCAAATAACATTTATTAAAATGACAAATATGTAAAGTTATTAGAATCTGACTAATGACAATGAATTACGGTGGTGTCAATAAGAATTCATGTTTGTAGATTGTTTTTGTTGAAAGAGAGATGACTTCAATTTTTATGACTTTTCATAATATAGGTACTTTAATTTTTTCCCAACTTTCGTCTTCAGAGTCTGTTTCTTCAAATCTAATCTATCTTCAAATCACTGAGAAAAGAATCTCATTTATTTACTTATTTATTCTAGGTTCTGGAGATAGAATAATGTCCAAGGCAGGGAAAATTCTGTTTTCATGGAGTTTATACACAGTGGCAGGAGGTGGAAAACAAATATATATCCACAATATAATTTTAAATATGGATAATTATCTTTTAAAAAAGGAAAATCACCACATTACAAAGGCACGGAAATAACTTCCATCAGACATTTCAGTAATAGTATATATCAGTTGTAATTAAAATAAGTAAAGATCTTGTTCAACATTCAGCTGTGATCAGACTTTGGCTCTGATTAGCACTTGGCTGTGAAGAATTTATGGCTTACCAGCATGCTGTACACATGGATTGAGAAACACTAACTGTGTGACCTCGGGCCAATTGTTTAACCTCTGTCAATGGTCCAGTTTCTTCACTCAGTAAGGGAGGATAATAATACTATCTATTTTAAGGCATTTCCTTTTTTAAAAATTTTATTATGTTATGTTAATCACCATACATTACATCATTAGTTTTTGATGTAGTGTTCCATGATTCACTGTTTGCGTATAAGGCATTTCTATGAAGAGTTTAGAACAGTGCCTGGCCCATATAAATGAAGTGTAAGTGTGTGTAAAATTAATAAAATAGAGTTTAATAAAATAAATGCACCTCATTAACTAGGAAGAGAAATGAGCCTCTGCTTTAATTCTTTTACTTTATATATGAGGATTAGAAATGGACTTGAGAGGGTATTTAGTTCAATGTTCTCATATCAAATGGGAGGAAATGAAGCTGAGAGACAGGGTAGTGTGTCTGAGCCAGAAGTAGACCTGAGGTCTTTCTCATGCCTGTGCACTGCTCTTTCTAGTATTTTATTCTGCCATGATCTTCTTTCATGCATGTTTTAAGTATATACAACCTTAGGAAAGCAGAACCTGCCTCTATCCAAGGGTAATTTCATAAAGAGCTGTAGACCCCTGTTTCCTGGTGTTGTATTTACTACTTCATTCTTGCCCTGGGGTCTGGATATGCAGTCCATTTGGTAAAAAGTGGGTGTTTTCAGAGCCAAAATGTTGTGATTACCTCAGTGTTTCATATACTGGTGTTTTTGGTTAAAGTCCTAATTAGCCTTCTGTAGCTAATGAGCTTGTGGATTATAAATCTACTTATTATTATGAATGATAGGGCCAGTGCCTAAAATTTGCCAGTTTTGCACTAAGACATAATTATTTATGAAAAGGCCTTGCCCCAGAAATGGAAATTATAATAATTAGATTTAATCTTTTTGTGGCTTATGTATTTTTTTTCCCCAAAGAAACAGATGTCTAGAGGGTGCTAATTACTAGTAGTGGAAAGTTTCCTAGTCAGACAAATCAGAAAGTCAGGAGGCAAAACCCTGGAACTTTTTAGCCACCACTTAGCCATGTGCCTTTAGAAAAGAAAGCAATCCCCAGAGGCTTTCTTTTAACTGTAGATTTGTACTATATAACGTCACCAGCTGAGGATCCTTATAGCTTTGTCTCTTTAGAAGGCAATGGATGTTTTTTAAGGTGCTTTTCAAAAAATAATTAAATAGGTGTAAAAAACTTGTTTCCAAAAGTTTATTAACTTGGTTAAAACTGGACCATGATTAATGTTATATCAGGAAAAAGAATGTGGAAATTACCCCTTTTGTTCAGGACACTGAGCTTCATAGTCAAGCATGGGCTTACCCAAGAGTCTACAGCTAGTGGCAGGTTACAAACTGAAACACAAGTACTCAGTTCCCCAGTCTAGATAAAAAATATGTCTATTCAATTTTCTTGAATTAAGTAGCATCACTACATTCATTAAAATTAATGAAAAATTTAATTAAAAAATCCTATTACTAAGATGAAAAGATACTGCTGGTAGTCTTTGTGGCTGAAGATGCTGTTTCTAGATTTTAATATAATAATAAAATTAAATTAGAACAGGGACAATCTTTAGAGACTATCAGTCTAAATTAATTTGGTCTAGAGGCTAGACCCAAGTCCTCATTTTAGATGAGGACACAAAGGTAGAAGTGACAGGTTATGTGAGATTTAACACTAGACGGCTTGTTAGTGACAAAGCTGGAACTAGGGCAGAGGTCTCCTGGCTTCTAGTTAAGTATGCTTCCAACTACACCTCAAAGCCATCAGATTGTCCTTAGCTAGCAAAATATTCATCTTGCCTCCTCATCTCCTGCAAACCCTCGCCTCACCTCTTCCATCTCTCCCTATGACGTGGGTTTCTCCCTATCCAGCCTGAGGAAGGATGCCCTTGCAATTTTATAGAAGCATTTTCAAGTATTCACATTGTCCATAAAAAAAGAGATATGTAGTACATACGTATATGTACTTCATAATTGCACTCCAGTCTTTCATCCTTGCTATTGTAGCTTAATGGACATGAGTATGGACTCTGAGGTTCAAATCCTGCTGCCCTCATTTGTAATCTGTGTCTCCTTGAGCAAGTAACTCTCTGCTTCAGTGTTCTCATCTGGAAAAAAAAAAAAAAAAACTGGGATTGTTAATAGTAAATACCTTGCAAACAATGAATAATGGAACGCTACATCAAAAACTAATGATGTGGGTCCCCGGGTGGCTTAGATGGTTAAGCATCTGCCTTCGGCCCAGGTCATGATCCCAGAGTCCTGGGATCGAGCCCCACATTAGGCTCCCTGCTCGGTGGGAAGCCTGCTTCTCCCTCTCCCTCTGCCTCTCCCCTGCTCATGCTCTCTCTTTCTCTCTCTCTCTATATATCTCTCTCTGTCTCGAATAAATAAATTAAAAAAACTAATGATGTAATGTATGATGATTAACATAACATAAAATAAAAAAACAAAAACAAACAAAAAATAGTAAATACCTCACATTTTTGTGAACATTAGATAAACTGATTCTCATAAAGCACTTAGGATGGTACCTGGTACATACTATGTATGCACTTAGGAAATGGTGGCTGTTATTTTTTATAGTATTAGAAACAAGTCAATCTATAAAATACTGTGGATTTTAAGTAGTGAAAGCTTTTAAGTGCCATACATAAATAAGCCCTTATATTAATCAGTGTTATCACAACAACCCCAAAGTGGACATTAGCCCAATTTTATGGACAATAGCACCAAGACCCAGAATGATTACATCACTTGCTCAAAGCCACACAGCTATTTACTAATGACAGCTTCCATAGCTCACATTGTTGGTACAGTCAAATCTCATGGTTTTGCATATCGATCCAGATTCCAGAGGCCAGTGATTACCCTCTAAATTTTCTAATTGCACACCTCTGAGGTGTTTTTTTCTTTAAAAAAGTGAAAATCATAATTGATAATAGTGCTGAGTTGTTTTTGTAAGGGCCTTCAAGAACGTTAAGACTATGCTGCTGCACAATGCAGGATATTATAATGCTCTGGTAGATTCTAAAATTCAGAAGCGAGCAGTTTATTTAGCACTGGAACACATCTGGCCCAAGGGATGGTGGGAAATGGTATGAATTAAAGGTCAACCACCTCTACTTCCTGACTCGGGGATTCCTTTAAGGCCTGAACTGACAGGGCTGATCTCTAATAACGATCACCCGCCGAATGACACCATCTGGCATTTGTCAGATGAGAGGGGACAGAGCAACAGCTGTGCCATCTGCGTATGTTGCCAGTGACTTGAAAATGAATGGGCAGGCAGAGTCTGTGCTTCCAGCTGAGTGAATCTGCTGTCATTCCCCAGCTCTGTCTTTTTAAAGATTTTCTGTACAGATCTTCCTTCAAAGAGTCCAGGCATCCTCATCTACACTTTTGTGGTGTAAATTACACTGATACCTTTAACTTAGATGTTTTGAAATTGAACCCATGGTTTCTGCATCTTCCTCACTTCACACACCGAAAACCAGGACTTCTTCCACTGTTTGTAGTTCAACAAATGACATTCTAACCTATCAAGTTGGCAAAACAGAAATGTGTCTTATCCTTGCTATCTCTGTCTTCTTCCACCCCGTATCACTCCTCAGACTATCAGATCCTTTGTTTTGTGCTCTCGTAATACTGTGTGATTTTTCATTCATAGAACTTACCAAACTTTGTGATCATAGATTTATCTTTGTGACTATTTCATGAATAATATATATGCATATTTTCATATACATGTGTATACATACCACTTCATGGGCCTATAAGCTTCATGAAAGCAGGGATCATGTCTCTGTTTCCTTATCGGCACTTACATACCTGTTTTTGCTATAACTTCCATGTTTATCACATAGTAAGGGCTCGGAAATTGTTGAATGAAATTTTGTGCTCCTTGCTACATTATTTACAGTGGCGTGTCTTTAGAAAAGGAATTGCTAATAATGACAACTATCAAACAAGAATGGACTGATGCTGGAAATGATAAAATCTCCACATTGGTTTCCACAAGCATCTGGATGGACTTCTGTCGTCTGGAATGTAGGGAATTTGGAATAGTTTGGAATTCTACCCCCAATATCATGGCTTATATTCTTTTGTGGTCACTGAGGCATTATAAATTGCTAAAATGAGGGTTTTTCACTGGAGTGACAGGAGACTTGAATTTCAGTTCAGATCTCAGTGACCTTGAACTACTCACTTTTATTAGCAATCCTGTTTCCTCATCTTTAAAATGAGGTGCATTAATAAGGACGGATTAGGTTATCCAGAAGTAACACGTAAACCTCTTTACTCAACAGTTTAATCCAACAGAATTAACTTTAATTAATTTACTTAAATTATTTTGCCTGTCCCATATGGGTGGGCATAGGGCTTTGATCCATACAGTCACTTAGGGACCAGCTGACAGAGGTTTTCCTCTGTTGGAGTTGAACAATTGTGAACATGAGTCTTCCCAATTTGCCATGTTGTCTCATCATTAGAAGAGAGATTGGAGAACTGTGTATAAGCATTTTATTGCCTCATTCTTTTTTTTATTTTTTTATTATTATGTTATGTTGATCACCATACATTACATCATTAGTTTTTGATGTAGTGTTCCATGATTCATTGTTTGCGTATAACACCCAGTGCTCCATGCAGAACGTGCCCTCTTTAATACCGTCACCAGGCTAACCCATCCCCCCACCCCCCTCCCCTCTAGAACCCTCAGTTTGTTTTTCAGAGTCCATAGTCCCTCATGGTTCATCTCCCCCTCTGACGTCCCCCGGCTTCATTCTTCCCCTCCTGCTATCTTCTTCTTCTTCATCTTTTAACATAAAATGTATTATTTGTTTCAGAGGTACAGGTCTGTTATTCAACAGTCTTACACAATTCACAGTGCTCACCATAGCACATACCCTCCCCAATGTCTATCACCCAGCCACCCCATCCCTCCTACCCCCCACCACTCCAGCAACCCTCAATTTGTTTCCTGAGATTAAGAATTCCTCATATCAGTGAGGTCATATGATACATGTCTTTCTCTGATTGACTTATTTTGCTCAGCATAATACCCTCCAGTTCCATCCATGTCATTGCAAATGGCAAGATTTCATTCCTTTTGATGCCTGCATAATATTCCATTGTGTATATATATATATATATATATATATATATATATATATATATATATACCAAATCTTCTTTATGCATTCATCTGTCAATGGACATCTTGGCTCTTTCCACGGTTTGGCTATTATGGACATTGCTGCTCTAAACATCAGGGTGCACATACCCCTTCAGATCCCTACATTTGTATCTTTGGGGTAAATACCCAGTAATGCAATTGCTGGGTCGTAGGGTAACTCTATTTTCAACTTTTTGAGGAACCTCCGTATTGTTTTCCAGAGTGGCTGCACCAGCTTGCATGCCCATCAACAGTGTAGGAGGGTTCCCCTTTCTCCGCATCCCCACTTAAATTATTTTGCCTGTCCCATATGGGTGGGCATAGGGCTTTGATCCATACAGTCACTTAGGGACCAGCTGACAGGTTTTCCTCTGTTGGAGTTGAACAATTGTGAACATGAGTCTTCCCAATTTGCCATGTTGTCTCATCATTAGAAGAGAGATTGGAGAAAGGCAACTAAAAAATAAATTTTTAAACTAAAGGCAACTAAAAAAATAATTTTGTTAGGGATTATGGGTGGATTCTTTTTCTTTTTTACTTTTTGTATCCAAAGGGCTAGTTTCCTGACTTGTTAATTTTAGCCATTCTGACTGGTGTGAGGTGATATCTCATTGAAGTTTTGATTTGGATTTCCCTGATGCCGAGTGATGTTAAGCACTTTTTCATAAGTCTGTTGGCCATTTGGATGTCTTCTTTGGAAAAATGTCTGTTCATGTCTTCTGCCCATTTCTTGATTGGATCATTTGTTCTTTGAACTTTGATAAGTTCTTTATAGATTTTGGATACTAGCCCTTTATCTGATATGTCATTTGCAAATATCTTTTCCCATTCTGTTGGTTGTCTTTTGGTTTTGTTGACTGTTTCTTTTGCGGTGCAAAAGCTTCTTATTTTGATGCAGTAATCAAAAACCTCCCAACAAACAAAAGCCCAGGACCAAATGGCTTCCCAGGGGAATTATACCAAGCATTTAAGGAAGAATTGATACCTATTCTTCTGAAACTGTTCCAAAAAATAGAAATGGAAGGAAAACTTCCAAACTCATTTTATGAGGCCACCATTACCTTGATCCCAGAACCAGACAAAGACCCCATCAAAAAGGAGAATTACAGACCAATATCCTTGATGAACGTGGATGCAAATATTCTCACCAAAATACTAGCCAATAGGATCCAACAGTACATTTAAAGGATTATTCACCACGACCAATTTATCCCTGGGCTGCAAGGTTGGTTCAACATCCTCAAATCAATCAATGTGATACAATACATTAATAAAAGAAAGAACAAGAACCATATGATCCTCTCAATAGATGCAGAAAAAGCATTTGACAAAGTACAGCATCCTTTCTTGACTAAAACTCTTCAGAGTATAGGGATAGAGGGTACACACCTCAATATCACAATGGCCATCTATGAAAAACCCACAGCAAATATCCTTCTCAATGGGGAAAAACTGAGAGCTTTTCCCCTAAGGTCAGGAACATGGCAGGGATGTCCACTATCACCACTGCTATTCAACATAGTACTAGAAGTCCTAGCCACAGCAATCAGACAACAAAAAGAAATAAAAGGCATCCGAATCAGCAAAGAAGAAGTCAAACTCTCACTCTTTGCAGATGATATGGTACTTTATGTGGAAAACCCAAAAGACTCCACCCCAAAACTGCTAGAACTCATACAGGAATTCAGTAAAGTGACAGGATATAAAATCAATGCACAGAAATCAGTGGCATTCCTATCCACCACCAACCAGACAAGAAAGTGAAATTAAGGAGTCAATCCCATTTACAACTGCACCCCAAATCATAAGATACTTAGGAATAAATCTAACCAAAGAGGCAAAGAATCTGTACTCAGAAAACTATAAAATACTCTTGAAAGAAATTGAGGAAGACACAACGAAATGGGAAAACATTCCATGCTCATGGATTGGAAGAACAAATATTGTGAAGATGTTAATGCTATCTAGATATTCAATGCAATCCCTATTAAAATACCATCCACTTTTTTCAAAGAAATGGAACAAATAATCCTAAAATTTGTATGGACCCAGAAAAGAGCCCGAATAGCCAGAGAAATGTTGAAAAAGAAAAGCAAAGCTGGTGGCATCACAATTCTGGACTTCAAGCTCTATTACAAAGCTGTCATCATCAAGACAGTATGGTACTGGCACAAAAACAGACACATAGATCAATGGAAGAGAATAGAGAGCCCAGAAATGGACCCTCAACTCTAGGGTCAACTAATCTTTGACAAAGCAGGAAAGAATGTCCAATGGAAAAAAGACAGTCTCTTCAACAAATGGTGTTGGGAAAATAGGACAACCACATGCAGAAGAATGAAACTGGACCATTTCCTTACACCACACACTAAAATAGACTCCAAATGGTTGAAAGACCTGAATGTGAGATAGGAATCCATCAAAATCCTAAAGGAGAACACAGGCAGCAACCTCTTCGATCTTAGCCGCAACAACTTCTTCCTAGAAACATGGCCAAAGGCAAGGGAAGCAAGGGCAAAAATGAACTATTGGGACTTATTGCCTCATTCTAGATGTAACATCACTTCTCACATTTCATTGGCAAGAAACAGTAAGACAACTAAGAGGGCTGAAAAATATAGAGGAGCAAATAGAATATTTGGTGAATGACAGTATCTTGCACTTAAGGGGATGGTGATTATTTGTTTTCCTGACTAGTATAAACCTTTCTTAAAATTAAATATATAAACATATAAAAGAATAAGAGTGAAACTGTACTAATGGAAGGATAACTGAAGAGGCTAGGACCTCTGCCTGTTTGTTCTATACTTCATAGCAATCATGCCATGTAATTACACCCAAGGCACCTCCATGAACTATTTAGGGCTTGCTGTGCAGTGTGAAAGCTTCCTGGCTGGCTGATCTCTAAGGTTGATAGAAACAACTTTTAAAATT
Organism: Eumetopias jubatus; assembly: GCF_037043125.1. Lineage (NCBI taxonomy): Eukaryota > Metazoa > Chordata > Mammalia > Carnivora > Otariidae > Eumetopias > Eumetopias jubatus. Next base: position 101,333,423 of record NW_028274811.1, read on the forward strand.
CTATTTGTAAATGATGAGTTCTTTTTCAAATTTATTTTGCAACTCTATATGCAAGCTAAAAGTCAATTGCCAATTCTTAAGGATTTTTAGCAACTTATTTTAATTGAAACATGATATACTAGTAAAAAAGAAAAAGAATCCACCCATAATCCCTAACAAAATTATTTTTTTAGTTGCCTTTAGGTCTAGTCCATATGTATACTTTACCTAGTTGCATTTATATGCAATTTTGTATCTTTTTAAAGATCTATTTATTTTAGAGAGAGAGAGAGGGCAGGAGCAGGAGGGGCAGAGGGAGAGGGAGAGAGAGAATCTTCAAGCTAACTCCAAGCTGAGCATGGAGCCCTATGTGGGGCTTGATCTCATGACCTTGAGATCACGACCTGAGCCGAAACTGAGTCCCATGCTTAACTGACTGCGCTACCCAGGTGCCCCTTGTATTTTTATCATATATTTTTTTTCAATCCTATTGGTCTTTGTAATGATTATTTTTATAATGGAATATTTTTAACTAGTGCAACCCTAAATGCAATAATGTAAGTCTTTATGTCAGTATCTGGAAATATATTAATTTTTAAAAAATGGCAATAATAATTTCACGTTGGATTTTTAAGAGAATTTTGAAGCTAGAAAAGGAACTGATAAGTTAGGAGAGATTCACTGAAGGTAAATTAGTAAGCTGAGCAGTAAACTCTGTATGAAGCAAATATATTATCTGAGTTAAAACCAAAGTTATATTAATGCATTGGTGAGAATGTACTATGCTTTGTGCATTGTCTAAGCACTTCCCATGAGTTGTCTCACAACAACAACCTGTGAGAAATAGGTAAAATTATTTTATAAATCATTTTACAGAGGAGAAAACTGAAGCTCAGTTTGCTTAGCAATTTGTCCAGGGTTAGAAGACTAGACTGTACCTTCTTTTGGACTCAAATCCAATTATCTCCAAAGCCTAGACACTTACTTCCCATTACATGAAGACATGTTCAGAGGCAACTATCTGTGGTGAGGTGAGGAGATGGTACAAGTCTCTTGTGAACCTTCCCCAGTCCTACTATTTGTTTTCCTTTTTACATGATCAGCATTTAAAAATTACATTGAAATTCAGTTTGAAGCCATAGATTAAAAATGAAATGTTAAAAAAGACTTTTAATGCCAATATTTTTTAATATTGTTCCATGGTTCATTTTACTACAGAATTTATGAGAGTACACAAATGACAGATTTTTCTGTGGGTAATATTAATTCTGTCTCTTGACCCAGTAAAAAAAAAAAAATCTAATAGATTATATAAATCAAACCCAGCAAGAAAACAACCTATTTAAATTGCCTTTAAGCCAGTATACACAATAGTAATGACTCTAATAGTGTTGCAAAAGAGAGAAAGGTTATAAACAAATATTGATTATTAATTATTCAAATTTTAACCAAGTCCATGCTAAAGGACCTTGACCTATAGGTAGTACTAACAAATGCATGTAGAAGCAGATTTTAAAGCCAAATATCCATTTTCTTTTTAATGTATATTTATCTCCATGTCAGTTAACTTAAGAATGAACATTCTATTTTAAAAAGGTATGGTGCAATATTAGTCTTGTTGATAACATTTCTCTTACAAAGTAGGGAGCATAGCTTTCATCCTTCAGTCAAAATGGGGACCACAGATAGGTTTCACCTGGCTCAAGTAGTGTTATTTGTCAACATTTTAAATTTGGGATTGTGGTAGGCAGAATAATGGCTCCCCAAAGATGTCCATGCCTAGTATTTAGGATTCTGAGAATATATTTCATTACACAGCACAAGGGGTTTTGCAGGTATTATTAAGGTTATGGACCAAACTTTATTTATTTTTTTAAAGATTTTTACTTATTTATTTGACAGAGAGAGACACAGCAAAAGAGGGAACACAAGCAGGGTGAGTGGGAGAGGGAGAAGCTGGCTTCCTGCCAAGCAGGAAGCCCGATGCGGGGCTCGATCCCAGAACCCTGGGATCAGGACCCGAGCGGAAGGCAGACACTTAATGACTGAGCCACCCAGGCACCCTGGACCAAGCCTTCAAAGAAAGAGATTATCCTGGGTTATCTAGGTGGGCCCAATCTAATTACATGAACCCTTAAGGACAAAGAACTTTGTCCAGCTGGAAGGCAGAGAGATGTGGCAGCTGGTAACATCTGAGATAGTCAAAGCTTTAGAGAGACTCCGCTCACTTGCAGGAAGGAAGTCACATGGAAGGTGTGAGAAGGAATGTGGGCAGCTTCTAGTAGCAAGGGCCATCCACAGCAAGGAAACAGGCCCTTCAGCTTTGCAACCATAAGGAATTAAATTTGGCCAAACTTGGATGAGCTTGGAAGCCAATATATCCTCAAACCTCTAGAAAGAAATATAACTTAACAGATACCTTGATTTCAACCTTGGGAGACTCTAAACAGAAGACCAAGTTGAGTCACACTCTAGCTGAATCTCTGACCTAGAAAATAGGAGATAATAAAGGAGTGTTGTTTTAAAGCCCTAAGTTTGTGGTAATTTTTTATGGTAGCAAAAGGAAATTAATACTGAGATCTCTTATATAGACAAATTCATGTTTCTGAGCACATTTTTTGTTTGGCCATACTGGTTTGGAGTTGAGTAGCAGAGGACCCATTGGGAGGAAGCCTATACTCGTATTTATACAAGTTACCACCTGGCCTACTTTACTCATTTGCATAATCTACCTGACCTATTGGCACTTGTGTTTTCACTTGTGTTTTCAACCACTGATCTGCAAGTTAAAGGGGACAGACCCAGATAGGAATACTCATGGTCTCATTGGGGATTTTTCTGTTCCTCTTCCAATGACATTGACTTCAACATTCCTAATTTTTGCCTCAAATGCCATTTCACATTAGATCCCACTCTGTCCTTCACTTCCCTCTCTCTCTGTTCTTTCTTTATTTTTAATAGAGCTTAGTGGACCCAACAAAGTTGGTTGCTGTAGAAACATAACCCTTCCTTTTCATAAATGTTTTTCAGAAATAAATGTCATCATGCAGTTCTTTTATCAAGCTTCTTTTATTGCCTCAGTTGCCATGGAGTTTCCCTCCTCCATTTATTGAACCATGTCGGACAAATGTTTTTTCTGCAGAATCCAAGTGAAGGCAATGCTCCAATATTTTATATTTAACTATAGTTGCTGCATATAAGGACAGGGCACTAGATTATGTAGGAAGAGTAAATAAATACATCTTGTTCTTGGTGTAGAATTATTTTTCAGTAGAAAAAAAAACAGCTAAATAATGAAACAAACATCTGCCTGGACAAGAGAGGAATCCCCCAACCCTAAATATTTGGATGCTTCTTGTGCTAGTGATTGGAAATATCAATAAAGCTTAATCATCATTTGCATGTTTTCATATATCATGTATATCTCTTTATTTCTTAAAAACATTTAAGAGTGAGAAAGAACATGCACACGAGTGGGGGAAGAGACAGAGTGACAAGCAGATTCCCTTCTGAGTGTGGAGCCCAGTGAGGGGCTCAATCCCAGGACCCTGAGATCATGATGTGAGCTTAAATTGAGAGTCAGACGCTTAACCACCTGAGCCACCCAAGCATCCCTGTATCTCTCTTTTTTATCACTTTTCATAGCTGAATTTTTAACATTTGTTTATTCAGTTAGTCTCTCCCACTACATAGTTAAGCTTTCTGATGGCAAATTCTCTATCTCTTGATCCTCATTTTATCCTAAGCATACAGCACAGTGTCTGTATAATTGTAAGATTTCAATAATTCTTTGTTGAATGAAAGTTGTGTTATCATTTGTGTCTATGCAACTGTGTGTACTGGGTGCCTGGGTGGCTCAGTCAGTTAAATGTCTGCCTTCTCTTTAGGTCATAATCTTGGAGTCCCAGGATCAAGCCCCACATGGGGCTCCCTGCTCAGCAGGGAGTCTGCTTCTCCCTCTGCCGCTCACCCTGTTTGTGCTTTCTCTCTCTTTCTCAAATAAATAAAATCTTTAAAAAAAAGAAACTGTACAATATCTAATTTTGAATCATAATGTGACAAAGCATTAGAGACAAAACATTTAAGCCTAAACATGATTCAGGGAAACCATTTGTTTAAGTTGAAAGAATTCAACTTCCCAGATACATACACATTAGGGTAATGCCCAGAGAACTGGGTCTGTGCCATGTCCTATTAAATAGCAGCCTGATAATGTCATGTATAAGGAAAGTATATGTCATGTTGTCAAATATGTCAAATATAATGTAATATGCCAGGAAAGTAAAGGAATAAAAGTAATTTATCATGGACTATACTATAAGTTATCTTGTCATGAGTGCCAGGCAATGCTCCTCAAATATTCGAGTAACCATTTTTTTTTAAAGTAGCCTCCACACCCAGCATGGAGTCCATTATAGGGCTTGAACTCATGACCCTGAGATCAAGACCTGAGCTTAAATCAAGAGTCAGATGCTTAACTGACTGAGCCACCCAGGCACCCTTTTAAGTAGTGATTTTGACCGGCAGCTTGGACTCATTAGAAGCTCTTTCTAGCTGTTGATTGCAAAAACTTTGTCTTCTTCCAGCCTCAGTGTGCCTCTACCATCTTAATTTTCATGTCTTGAAACTTTGTTAATCTTATATCTTATCTACCAGTTTGTTTCACTGGTTGCAATTTTGTTTCTGATCTTCCACACTGAAAGTTGCTCATGACAGCATGTGTCGTTTCATTTCATCACAGAGTAGAGACATATCTGTAGCTTATAATAGATGCTCTTCCTCTAAGGAGAGTTCTCAAAGTTAATCCTGGAAGAAGAAGTCAATTTCTAGGACCTGGAGAACTACTAATGTCTCTGTTCCAGTCAGAAGAGCACAACTGGAAAAATTTCACACAAGAGCTTTTGTCTTAAAAATTACTTTTCAAAAATTGATAAACTTATTTTCTATCTGAAAATAATACATATTATAAAATTTAAATAATGGAGATTAGGGAAAATGAAAATTACTCCTTTCCTCTACTGCTTAATTCTACTTCTCAGAACTACTTTGGTACTTGACAAATCTCAAGACTATGTTTCTCATGTAGGCCCTGAATTTAGTCTGACACAGGCTAGAGTCAAGCTCTATCATTGCCTTTCTGAGTGAAGTTAGGAAAGTCACCTAATCTTTCTGAGCTTCAGTTTCTTCATTTATAAAATAGAGTTTCTAGTAGTACCTACTTTATAGGCTTAATATAAGGATTCAATGAGGAAATGCACACTACATGCTTAGCAAAGTGTTTGATATTCAACACTGGTATTATTGGGGTATTGCTATTCATTTTCATTATTTACAGTATTTTGCTAAAAATGTACTAATGGCTATCTTTCCAAGTCAATACTAAACATCAAAGTTATCTTTTAAGTGACCCCAGAATATTCAAATAGATGAGTATACCATGATTTCCATACTGATAAAAATTTCTCTTAATTTTAATCTATTTTTGTGTTCAAGTCATTTATTTTCTATAAATATAAGATTAAGATAATTTAGAAATCCCGTTAGCCCAACCCTCAGTACTTATTTATTGCCAATCATTGGCTGTGATGTTCACTACCTACCTGATTGAATGTGATCAACTGTCATTCCAGTTTAGATGATACTTTATTGAACACTAGTGCCATTTGAGGGATATAAATGCCTACTCATAAGATCATTTGGGTACTAACAATTATGAAGTCTGAGGGAAGAGAATTATCACTGGTTGAATTAAACATTTAACCTTTTACATGTTATTTGAAGATATCATTAGTATTATTGCTTAAGAAAAGAGTAGTCAATTTACTTTATCTGCCTTCTCCAAATATTAGAGTCACCATAAAAAATTCATAGTAAATTCACACCCAGTTTCTAGAGTAATCCCTGATACAGGTATCCATCCATGTTAGGCTTATAATTAATGGACATTATTTTGTACATACTTTGAGCCATAAATTTTATTTTTTATAAAAATCATTTGAAAGTAAGAACTATGGGTAGCCATTTCTGGTTGGTTAGATTAAGCCCCAAGTAGTGACATAATAGATTCAAAGACTGGGAAGTTTCTGGAATCTGTATAGGATAAAACTTCCCTGACATACCTCTTTGCCTAAAGTCAGTAAGTAAATAAATTCATAGGCAAGAAACTGTACAAATTTGTTTGTGCAAATAAATGTTTAGACAAGCAATGATGACAGAAGAGAAAATGAAATTCTGAGTGAAGGAGGCTGTAATTTGTCAAAAGAGCAGAATAGTTGCATTTTGTCACCAGTGATAGAATCTTGCCTGCTTACTAGTCTTTTATTTTTCATCTTGCCTGCCTACTCCATTCATGAGATTTCTAGGGACCTTAGTTCATTTTTATTATAGAAATTTAAAAAGGAGACTGAAACTTCACTGATGGAGATTAGAGAATGAGAAATTTCATCTTGAGAGTATATTATAGATCTCAGCCCCTAAGTCTATCCTAATTTTAAAGTTTAAGTCAATTTTTAGATAGAGCAGCAGTTTTAATTAGAGAAATAAAAAAGAGTATTTTAAGGCTTCACACAAAATCCCAATTCTGGATAAAATGCCAATTTAGATGAAAGGAAAATTGTTTTTAAGGGTCAGTGAAATCCCACAAGTTAGAATATTGAGGGAAATACTACAGATTCACAATAAGTCATTGGCCCAAAGGTCTCTTGCCACTCATACCTGGATTGCTGGTTTGTGGTCAAATGGATTTGGCTTCACTTTCCTCTTACTGGATTACTAAGAAGCCATATGCAACATCTTTACAGAAAATACTTCCTGGTGTCAAAAATATTACTACAGACTTCCTAATATCAAAAAGATTATTATAGAAAATAGGTAACGAATTAAAAGAAATACAGAAGAAGCTTAGCTTTGGGTAACTTAGAGTCTTTAAATTTCTTCATTCTAGAATTTCATTGTCCAGACACTCCAACCCATCTTGTTTTTAGTCTAGGTTTTCCTATATTCTTTCTAATTCTTCGTGGCTTTTAGTTTTGGTGAGGCTGTAATTTCCTACAGACTTAATTTTCTAATGAAAAATCATGGATTTATCATTTCATTTATTCAATACATAGTACACACCAGGAACTGTTGAACGTCTACTGCATTCCAGATATCAGACAGTCCCCTAGGTGTTTGAGGACAGCACAGATAAAGATCTATATTTTCATGAAGCTTACATTCTAATAAGGGAAGAGAAATTAATAATAAATACAATAAAGAAGCAAATACAATGGTACAATAAAGTAAATAATGAATACAATAAAGAAATTGGAAGGTGATAAGTATCATGGAGATGAAAGGAAAAGGTAGAGCGAAGAATGGGGAATGAGCATGTAGGCAACAGGTTGTAACTTCAAATGTGGTGGTTAGGACGGTCCTCATTGAGAAGGTGACATAAGAATATGTAAAGATGTGAAGGAGGTGAGGGATTAGTTTTGTGACTAGTTTTTTAAATAGGGTTTTATTAAACATAGTAAAAAAAAATCCACAATATAATTAATTTAAACAGTTATTAGGCAGAAAATTCCTTAAATAATGAGAGACAACCCTTTTGTGAGGCCAAAGGCTCCCTCCACTAGGTATCGGTCTTGAACAAAGCCATCCAAGCCCCGTGGTTCTCATGCTTTCATTGGCCAGTCACTAATAGCTTGGCAACCTACCCACTGCTAGTCTGTGACAAAGAGCTCCCTTGGATAGAGATCTCATTCCGAAGAGGCCAGGAATGCTAGGTGGGGAGGAATTTTCATTCTAAGGCCTAGGTCATCTTTGGACCAGCTCCAGGTCTATGGTACAGAGAACAAGAGCAGGGGAATAGCTTGAAAGGGTCTATAACAGAGGTCTGTTTAACACCAATAATGGTTTACACCTACTCCAAGGGCAGACACACACCTATGCTGGCTCTTTCCCCACCTAAGTAACCCCCAAGGTGTCCCAGAGCCTGGCTGACTCACCCAATCTAGGATAAGAACAATAATCAGTCCCCCAGATATACAAGGCGCCCAGCTCCCCCAGTGATAGGGGAGCATATTATATGTGTGTGTGCGTGCATGTGTGTGTGTGTGTGTGTGTGTGTGTATAGTGATGAGAAGGGGCCTCTGCCACATTAAAGAGAAGTGTCCAAGGAGAGGTTACTCCTGTAACTTTCTCCTTACTGTACTTTGTGAAATAGAAACCCAAACTCACCTCCCTTTAAGGAGCATGTTTTGTTCACACCAGGGAGAAGAAACAGCTGATAAGATTTTCAGGTGTGCCTGCAACATTCAAGAAACAGCAAAGAGACAATGTGCTGGGGAGTGATAGAGGAGGAGGTGAGGTCGGAGGGCAGGTGGGGTGCTGTGGCTACAGAGAGGTTGTAGGGGAGCAGATCACAAAAGGCAATGAAGTTCCCTTTGACTCTGAGTAAGAAGCCATGGCAGGATTTTGAGCAGAGGAGTGCCAGGATCTGACTCATGTTTTAAAGATATTACTGTGGCTGCTCCATTGAGAACACTTTCTCTACCTTGTATTGTAGTTAGTTTGATGCCATGTTCTAGAATCTGAATTTTTTGCAGATACCTATGCTCAAGTTTTATCTTTGGACCCTTGACAATAAATAGTTAAAAATGTGTTGGCTTCTTTCTGTTTTAAAATAGTGAAGTTTCTCAGAACAATGATAGATATAATGCATTCTTTTGCCTAAATCCAAATATAAATTGACTAATTTAAGAAACTTTCTCTACTAATTATCACTCATATTTGAGGTGCCTCAGGCAAGTTTTGCAGATTCTACCCTGTTTTTACAGTTCATAATCAGCTCCTACTTAGACTATGGGAGTTAATTAATTCTTAACAGTTTTCTGCAACTTACTCTGAGTACTAATTTTAATTGGTAGATTTTTTAAAATGTTAGATTTTTTTAGGAGAATTCATACAGAATTGTATGTGACCCCAGCTGCTCTTAATTCAGGTGAAAGTGTTATATAAATCTGATCACCTGGTTTGAAACCCTGTTGCAAAAGAAATATCGACTAAGCAAAGGTAAATCGGTGTATTCACAGGTACCTTGCTTTGACCACTGGGTTAATTTTTTCATACAAAAATGGATCCATGGAGAATATGATAGCTTAAAATTGGATTATGATAATTTATAAATGCAGATACAATTTTATTCAAAGCATTATTTGATAATGTTTCACTTTTTATTGCTGGTAACTATTCTGTTGAGTTACATAAATCACTTAAATTCAAATTAAAGCAAGTTTAATTTGATTACATTGTGTCCCTAAAAAAACTGATTTTTATGCTAAAGAAAAGAAAAAGTTAGATACCTTGTTAGAAGAAATGCTGTGGGGTATTAATGGCATATGGTTCTATTTATGCCTATCAATACCATATATATTTGTGTTCAAAGTATCCAGTAATATTTTCAGTTTTCACGGTATGATAGGTGAAATTTATTAGTACCTCTGAACTCCAATAAACTTAATTTTTTTTAAGAAAGGAAAATATCAAGGAATACTGCATATACTACTGTTGGAATCTTCAAAAATTTTAAGTATAAAATGTGATCTAATATCTAGATGAAATGTGTTTCAGAAAGTGCTGAGTTACAAGAAATAAAAATATAAGTTCAAATCGGCAACATGTTAAAACACATAAAAAAGTTTCTCAGTTATCTTATTTCAGGTGTCCTCTGCTTTGTGGAATGAATCTGGCAAAGAAACTAGAGAAAATGACTATAATCTCATTCTTGGTTTTCACGAGAAAATTTGATGTCTCCTGAGGGGAAAATTTTCTGACACAATGTATTTTTAAAAAATATTTACCATGTGCCTATCATATTCTAGACACTTTATTAAGTACTGGCAAAACAATGGTGAATGAGATATTTGTTCTTCACCTTTAGGGATTCAATATTCAATATTCTGGAGGGAAAGAAAGATTAAAAACAAATAGGCAGATGAGTTAAATAATTGTACATTGTTGTAAGAGCCATGAAGGAAACAAATAAGGGACTTCGGTAATAATTAAGAGGAAGCTATTTTTTGTAGGGTGATGAGGGAAAACATCTCTGTCTTGCTGGCATCGAACTGAACCCTAAGGAGGAAAATGAACTGGCCAAATGAAGGTGAGTAAACTGAGCTCAGGGATGAGAGGAGGGAAGGGGAAAAGCATGCCACGAAGAGGGAGTGGAGAGAGACTATGCAAAAACCTGGAAGGGGAGATGAGATTGATCTATTTCAGGATCTGGGGCTCCTAGAGGGAAGTGACTAAGGAGTAGAAGTGGCCAGGGTGAAGATGGAGAGAGGCTCATGCTAAATCATAAAGGGTTTTGCAGAGTGGAGTAAACTGTTCACTGGGAATCCACTGGAGGGTCTAGTCGTAATAATGTCATTCTTATTTATATTTTTAAAGTTGATTCCAACTGATGGAGAACAAGTGGTTTACGGTTTGGGTAAAGAAGGAATGGAAACTGTCTATTGGAGTAGTCGAGGTGAAATATGACAATGACTTTGATTAGGGGATAGGAGTGATGATGGGAAAAAGTGAATGCGTTCATGACATTTGAGAGGCGGGCTATTACAGATTGGATGTTGGAGGTAGGTAGGAAAAAAGGAGAAATCAGGAATTTCTGGTTTGAGAAACTTGGTTAATTGTGGCACTAGAAAAAACAAATTTGAGGGACAAAACATGTCACCCTGATTTTGGACATGTTGAGATTGAAATGGCCATGAGACATCTAAGTGAAAACAGACGTATGGATCCAACTTTCAGAAGAAAAATCTGGCTTAGATTTAAAAGTGTTAGATTAAACAAAAAATGGCTGCCTCAGTGAAGGACCATCTTAGCTCCAGCTGCTATAACAAAACACCATAGACTATGTGGCTTAAGCAAGAAACATTTATCTCTCAAAGTTTTGGAAGATGAGAATACCAGGATCAAGGTACCTGTGATTCAGTTTTCGGTAAGGGCTCTCTGGCACACATTTGCTTATTTGCTATATTTTTACATGGTGGGGAGAGAGATCATCTCTCCAGTGTCTCTTCTTATAAAGGCACCAATCCCACCAAAAGAACTCCGCCCTCATGACCTTATTGCCTCCCAAAGCCTCCCACTCCAAATACCATCACATTGGAGATTGTGACTTCAATATGTGAATTTGAGGGCACACAAACATTTAGTCTATAGCAAGGGCTCTGTTGAAATTTACTTAGATTTTCTTCCTAGAGTGCTTTCCAGCTCCCTCATGTAACTGGCTCTTCTTGCAGATCTCTCTGGGGATCGGAGGACCTCCCTCACCCCAGGTCCCCTCTGAAGTCTGACTGATTCAGACCCATCCTCTTTCCTTTGACTACAGTATTTAATTCTTTCTTAGCCTTCTTTCTTAAGATAGTGGTTGTGCTGAAATGTCATACCATTTGCCTACAATATAATAAAAAAACATGGAAAGGTCTTTAGAGAATATTTATTGTAATAACCCCCCATAATCTACACCTGTTTTTTTAAATTTTTTATTGTTATGTTAATCACCATGTATTACACCATGTATTACTACATCATTAGTTTTTGATGTAGTGTTCCATGATTCATTGTTTGTGCATAACACCCAGTGCTCCATGCAGAATGTGCCCTCTTTAATACCCATCACCAGGCTAACCCATCCCCCTACCCTCCTTCCCTCTAGAACCCTCAGTTTGTTTTTCAGGGTCCATCATCTCTCAGGGTTCATCTCCCCCTCTGACTTACTCCCCTTCATTCTTCCCCTCCTGCTATCTTCTTCTTTTTATTTTTTCTTAACATATGTTGCATTATTTGTTTCAGAAGTACAGATCTGTGATTCAACAGTCTTAAACCTACACCTGTTTTTAGACAAGAAAACAAGCAAAGACAGAGTAGAGCAGTTTTCCTCAAGTTCCAATAAACTAATAAGAGTCAAGCAGAGTTTTAAATTCAAGTCAGCTGAAACTAGCTTTTTTTTTTTTAATATCAGAGTTCTACTTATTTGTTTTTATGTCCAAAATAGCTTTTCATAAATTAATTTAAAATAAGGGTCATGTTTTATTGAAACTGAGATAATCTAAAACTTTTGATTTTCCAAACTCTGCTATAAATTAAATTCTTCTTAACCTCTATATAAGTAAGGATGTTTTAGAACTTAAATAAAATTTAGTACTTTGGAGCTAAAGTACTTTAGAAATCAATCCTAATTGAAACCCAAAGAAATTATGTATGTTCCCCAAGGTCATGCAAATTGCTGGAAGAATAGTCTTGTCTGGAAACGAGTTTCTCTAAAGTTTACTCTAGAGCTTTCCTCACCAACCTTCTAAAGTAATAAGCATTGTGCAGTAAATTACTGATGATTCATTGTCAGATGTTTAGCCCTATTTTACCAACCCTTTCAGAATGTTAATTTTCCATCAGTGTCTTGTTAGAAAGATTTCTCAGAATTTATATGGAATAAAATGCTCTTTCTGCTGGAACATGTAAAACCTCTATGCATTGCCTTTATCAAAATAGATTTGGACTTATTTCCTGAAAACTTGTTCTGTGGCCAGCTTGGAAAAGAAAAGCATTAAACATAAGCTGCTTCCCAAAGTGTGCTTTATAATGGTAAGAGAACATATAGAGAAGAATAATATGAAAAGCTTTAATTATTAAAATCTGATACAGATTATAAATAGTAGGGTAGATCAGAAAAGTGTTAGATTAATATGAATTCATTCAGGCATCAAAGAGAAATCAGAATTAAAATGGGTTAAGAATGGTATTTTTGGATAAAAGGGGTACTTCTCATAAATTTAGATTTGTGGTTTAATTTCCATAAGTTTTGTTAATTTTTAAATGATTGGTTCAGTGTGTTATGGGTCCACCTATCACATCTCAGTGATTCAAATGTGGTTCAAATATTATCAGACTATACAACCTCCTTTTTTCTTACCCAACCCCAACATCCAATCTGTAATAGCCCACCTCTTAACTCACTCATCAGAAATTACTTTGAATGAAGATAGCTAATTTAAATATTATCAAATCTAAAATGAAAAATGGGAAGTTTTTAATGTCATGTGTAATTAGGCAACTCTCTCACTAATCTTTAAATATTATCAATCTCTGTTTAATCTAAATCTGGTCTTATTTTGAAGCTAGATTCCTGTGGGGCTCTCTGCCACTTTTCAGAAGTCAGTACATATTCCTTTTTTCCACTTATAAAAGGACAGAAGTGTATAATGCAAAATATGCTAGTTGGAAACACACGGGTTTTAATCCAGGTTAAATCATTGACTTGGTGTGTGATGGTGAGCAAATCTCTTAGCGTCTTATGTTACTTAGAATTAGGGACTATATTAAATATTCCTTAAGAACATTTCTATGTCTGAAGATCCATGAATATGACACTGTGTCTTCTTCCATCTGCACAACTCTACAGTTTTAGTTGCTTAATTAAAAAAACAAAAACAAAAATGTATTTGTGAGCTCTTATCCTTTCTCTTTTGGGAATTTGACTATAGGAAATGGTTTCCTAGCAACAGTTCAGCATATCTGTGAGTTTCAGGCTACTTTAGAAAATGGGGCATATATGTTTCCACAAAACATAACATCAAAAAACAACATAGTAGGGGCGCCTGAGTGGCTCAGTCGGTTAAGTGTCTGCCATCGGCTCAGGTCATGATCCCAGCGTCCTGGGATTGAGTCCCGCATCGGGCTCCCTGCTCAGCGGGAAGCCTGCTTCTCCCTCTCTCACTCCCCCTGCTTGTGTTCCCTCTCTCGCTCTCTCTCTCTGTCAAATAAATAAATAAAGTCTTAAAAAAAAACATAGTATTTTATGAGTGCTGGTTTCCTGGTTTTAATAATGTGTTATGGTTTGATAAGACACTAACATTGAGGAAAACGGAGTGAAGGTTATATGGGAACTCTCTGTACTGTATTTGCAACTTGTTCTGAGTTTAAAATTATTCCAAAATAAAAAGCTTCTTTTTTTTTTTTTGAAGAAACTTGAATACCAGATAGAGGAATTTAACTTTAAAATTACTTTCAATAAACTTTACTAGAACTAATTTTATTCCACTACCTTCTATATCTTTTTAGTTATTTTATACCCATGACTTTTTCAGAATAAAGAAACATTAAAATTGAGTTACTAGTAAACAAATCTGAGATTTGCTTGCCTTCTCCTTCTGCTCCAAGTACTTGTTGAATGTCTACTGTGTGGTTGTATATGTGATAATGAGATGAGGAAATATTTTGGAATCAGATGGCTTAGGATTAACCTCTGGTTTTAACTGACTCAGTTTCCCCATTTAGAAAAAAACTGAGATAACAATACCATTTAACAAGGATATTGTGTGAATTAAATAAGACACTACATTTAAAATCTGCTAGGAAAGTGTTTGACATTTAGCAAGCTCATTGTAAAATGAACCAAGAAATATGATGCATTGAAAGAAACAAAATCATGAGGATGTCACTCCTGGGGATTTTAACTGGGCTATAGAACCAGACTAAAATCATACCATGCAGTTAATTTTAATCCCTAAGCTGCTCTCTGATGATGATCATAATAGAGATAAAGATGAAACCAATGTAGTTAGAGTAATCAGGGGAGATATTGTGGAGGTGATTGGATTCAGCAAATATGTATTCTTGGCAACAAAACAGATCTCACTTAAATCTTGCACTTTTCCTAATCTATAGAGATAAGATCATTTGTAAAGTACCTTAAGGGTTTTTGTTAAAGATCCTGTATATAAAAAACACTCTTATATCCACAAAGTATAGCTAAATCTCAAGAATTTGAATGAATATTCCTGCTAAAGTCTCTGAAGTTAGCTTCGGGAACTTAAAATGAATGATAATTAAACCTGTAGTAAACCCTGAAGACAGAGATCCATAGTGTCAGCAGTGACACTTTTTCTAACAGCAGAATATTTATTTATGAAATTATTTTTGATAAAGAAAAATTGATTTGTCTTGCTCTGCTTATGTGGTTCTTATGTCATTCTTTGAACTTACAGCTTATAAAAAATTTACTTTCAGTTGGTTCTTTTGCCTTTGATAATTTTTAGGTGGCTATAAATATAGGAAGGGGAAATTAATCTTTTCTTTCAATGGACTTGGATAGGTTTTGCTCACAGGAATTCTTTTTAGATTATTATTTGCATTATACGGCTCTTATGAGACATACATTTCACTTAAATCAATAATTACTTTTGCAAGGAAAGATTCAGTTTCATGTAGGTAAACAGGTAGTAATTGTAGTGTTAAAACTGCTTGGGATAAATCCAAGTATCCCTGTTGGTTTTTCCTGTATAAACTACTCAAAGCAAAAAATAAATAAATAAATAAATAAATAAAATAAAGCTGTGTTTGGGCATATAAAGGGAGATGAAGTAATTCATCCTGAGCAACTGTGAATTGAAATAATAACAATGCACATTCACAAATAAGACTATCAGTTTTATCTGCTTACTGTTAGGATAATCATCTTCAGATCAATGAAAAATGTAATTCAAGCAAGATTTTATTTTCAGAAGACATAAATGGCTATTTTATAGTAGTAATAAAATAGTTTTTGGTGGTATGAATTCCCTTTCATTATGCTATGGTGATTCCACTGATCCTTTCATTCTCATATTACCGAACAGAAAATTTCTTGAGCTGCTTCTTAATAGCTATATTTTTATTGAGTCCCTTCCTTTTCCCCCCAGACACTGTAATAAGTACTTTGCATGCTTGCTCAGGGTCAAACAAATGGTAAGTAATGGAACTGAGAAATTTGTATTAATACATTGCAAACCTATGCTGATTATTATTCTAATTCTTTACAAATAAAGAATTATATTTTCTATAAGAACAAAACTAAATTGTTTAAAGGTACAATTTATAAGTATATATTTTTTATTTAAATTCAATTAGCCAGTATATAGTATATCATTAGTTTCAGATGCAGAGCTCAGCAGTTCATCAGTTGTATATAACACCCATTGCTCACCACATCATGTGCCCTCCCCAATGCCCATCACACAACTACCCCATCCCCCCATCCACCTCCCCTCCAGCAACGCTGTTTGTTTCATATAGTTAAGTTTCTCATGGTTTGTCTCCCTCTCTGATTTCTTCCCATTCTGTTTTCCCTCCTTCCCCCATGATCCTATTCTTTTTCTTATATCCTACATATGAATGAAAACATACAATCTTGTCTTTCTCTAATTGATTGATTTTGCTCAGCATAATACCCTCCAGTTCCATCCACCTCAATGTAAATGGTAAGGATTCATCCTTTCTGATGGCTGAGTGATATTCCATATACCACATCTTCTTTATCCATTCATCTGTCAATGGACATCCAGGTTCTTTCTATAGTTTGGCTATTGTGGACATTGCTGCTAAACATTGGGGTGCATGTGCCTCTTTGGATCATCATATTTGTGTCTTTGTGGTAAATGCCTAGGAGTAAAATTACTAGGTCATAGGGTAGCTCTATTTTTAACTTCTTGAGGAACCTCCATACTGTTTTCCATAGTGGCGATACCAGCTTGCATACAAAAAGCCCACAGAAAGTATCATTCTCAATGGGGAAAAGCTCTTAGTCTTTTGGTCAGGAACACGACAGGGATGCCCACTCTTACCACTTTTGCTCGACGTAGTACTAGAAGTCCTAGCCTTAGCAATCAGACAACAAAAAGAAAGAAAAGGCATTCAAATTGGCAAACAAGTAAAAATCTCACTCTTCTCAGATGACATGATACTTTATGTGGAAGTATCTAACTTGCAAGGGAAGACAAATAAGATTAGCAGCAGATCTCTCCACAGAAACATGGCAGGCCAGAAGAGAGTGGCATGACATAGTCAATGTGCTGAATGGGAAAAATATGCAGCCAAGAAGGGTCAATCCAACAAGACTAACATTCAGAATAGAAGAAGGGATAAAGAGTTTTCCAGACAAACAAAAACTAATGGAGTTCATGACCACTAAACCAGCCCTGCAAGAAATAATCAAGGGGACTCTTTGAGTGGGAAAGAAAGACCAAAAGTGACAAAGACTAGAAAGGAATAGAGAAAATCTCCAGAAACAATGACAAAACAAGTAATAAAATGGCACTAAATTTATATCTGTCAATAATTACTCTGAATGTAAATGGACTCAATGCTCCAATCAAAAGACATAGGGTATCAGAACGGATAAAAAAAAAAAAAGACCATCTGTATGTTGCCTACAAGAGACTTATTTTAGACCTAAAGACACGTGCATATTGAAAGTGAAGAGATGCAGAAATATTTACCATGCAAATGGACGTCCAAAGAAAGACAGAATAGCAATGCTTATATCAGACAAACTAGATTTTAAACCAAAGACTGTAATAAGAGATGAAGAAGGGCACCACATCATATTAAAGGGGTCTATCCAACAAGAAGATCTAACAATTGTAAATATTTATGCCCCCAACTTGGGAGCACCCAAATATATAAAGCAATTAATAACAAACATGAAGGAACTCATTGATAATAACACAATAAGAGTAGGGGACTTTAGCACCCCACTTACGTCAATGAACAGATCATCTAAGCAGAAAATCAACAAGAAAACAATGGCTTTGAATGACACTGGACCAGATGGACTTAACAGATACATTCAGAACATTTCATTCTAAAGCAGGAGAATACACATTCTTTTTTACTGCACACAGGACATACTCTAGAATAGATCACACAGTAGGTCATAAATCAGGTCTCAACAAGTACAAAAAGATTGAGATCATACCATATATATTTTCTGACCACAACACTATGATACTTGAAGTCAAACACAAGAAAAAATTTGGAAAGACCATAAATACATGGAGGCTAAAGAACATCCTACTAAAGAATGAATGGGTTAACCAGGAAATTAAAGAGGAAATAAAAAAAATACATGGAAACAAATGAAAATGAAAATATGATTGTGCAAAACCTTTGGGATGCAGTAAAAGGGGTTATAAGAGGGAAGAATATAGCAATACAGGCCTACCTCAAGAAGCAAGAAAAATCTCTTACACCAAAGGAGCTAGATAAAGAACAGCAAATGAAACCTAAAGCCAGCAGAAGGGAAATAGTAAAGATTAGAGCAGAAGCAAATGATATAGAAACAAGCAAACAGAAAAACAATAGATCAATAAGACCAAGAGCTGGTCTTTGAAAAAATTAATAAAATTGATAAAGCCCTAGCCAGATTTATCAAAAAGAAAAAAGACCCAAATAAATAAAATCACTAATGAGAGAGGAGAAATCATAACCAACACACCAGAAATACAAACAATTAGAATATTATGAAAAATTGTATGTCAACAAATTGGGCAATCTGGAGGAAATGAATTAATTCCTAGAAACATATAAACTACCAAAAATGAAACAGGAAGAAATAGAAAACTTGAACACACATATAACCAGAAAAGAAATTGAATCAGTAATAAATCTCCCAACAAACAAAAGTCAATGGCCAGATGGCTTCCCAGGGGAATTCTACCATTTATTTATTATTTATTTATTTTATTTATTTATTTATTTATTATTTATAAGAGAGGGAGAGAGCTACATGTGCACACAAGCAGGAGGGAAGGAGAGGGACAATCAGATTCCTGCTGAGTGCGGAGCTTGACGTGGGGCTTAATCCCATGACCCTGAGATCATGAGTTGAGCTGAAATCAAGAGTCACATGCTTAACTGAGTGAGCCACCCAGGTGCCCTGTCTACCAAACATTTAAAGAAGAGTTAATACCTATTCTTCTCAAACTATTTAAAAAAAAAGAAATGGAAGGAAAACTTCCAAATTCATTCTATGAGGCCAGCATTGCGCCCCATTGCAAAATAAAGACTCCACTAAAAAAGAGAACTACAGTCCAATATTCCTGATGAACATGGATGCAAAAATTCTCAACAAAATACTAGCAAATCAAATCCAACAGCACATTAAAAGAATCATTCACCACCATCAAATGAGATTTATTCCTGGTTGCATGGGCAATTCAATATTCACAAAGCAATCAATGTGATACACCACACTAATAAAAGAAGGGATAAGAAGCGTATGATCCTCTCAATAGAAGCAGAAAAAGCATTTGACAAAGTACAACATCCATTCATGATAAAAACCCTCAACAAAGTAGGAATAGAGGCAACATATCTCAACATCATAAAGGCCATATACAAAACCCCCACAACTAATATCATCCTCAATGGAGAAAAAAAAGTTTTTTCCTATAAGGTCAGGAACACAACAAGGATGTCTATTCTCCCCACTCTCAATGAAAATATGCTGGAAGTCCTTGCCTCAGGTATCCAAATCAGCAAAGAGGAAGGCAAACTTTCACTATTCATAGAGGCTGAACTCTAGGTAACAAAGTGAGGGTACACACACACACACACACACACACAAGTATATGCTAATCTCCTTTACTATATATACATATTGTATATCATGTTCTGTTTCTCTGGAGAACCCTGATAATGAATATACTTTGTAATTCGTTTTTTCTTGGTTTTATGTCTGAAAGTACTGTCTTACTCTAATATTTGCTAAATTATTCAGTAATAATTTCTACATTTCATATTAGGGCTTTATTTCCTTTTACATTCTTTTATTGCATTTAAATATTTAAAGAAATTAAAATTTCTATGTGTATATATGTATATATGTAAGAGAGAAAGGGTTTCAATTTTATTTTATTTCAAAAAATTGATTATATCGGGATTGTTTATTTTTGAAGTCTTTAAAAAATGTAATACAATCACTTGTAACATTTCCAAGTATCCCAAAAAGTACAAAAAAAGTACAAAAAAAAAGTTAAGAAAAATCTCACCAGTTGGAAATGACTTTCATATCTGTTCGTGAACATTATACTAGATGTTTATCCTTGTGTACATACAGATTTGCAGAAATACAAAAGAAGGAAGCAAGGTGGCAGCAAAAGAGAAAAGGAAAAGAAAGGAAAAAGCTATAAGGAAAATAGGGAGGAAACATTTTTCCATTCCATTATGCAGGCCATATTTTTTAATTAAAATTTTCTTTTAATTTAATTTTTTTAAAAGAAGAATCTGTAGAAAAACTGAAAGAACTGTTTCTTCATCAATAAGTTTCTCTTTCAGTCAAGGGTCTCCAGAGAAACAGAATCAATGGGTCGATAGACAGGTTAGAGAGGGAGAAAGGGACAAAGGGAATGAGGGAGAGAGAAAAAGATTCATTTCAAGGAATTAGGTTTACACAATTGCTGGTTAGTCTGAAATCTGTAGGGCAGATTGCAGGCTGGAAACTCAGGCAGGACTTGATGCTGCAGGATCGAGGCAGAATTTCCTTTTTTTGGGAAAATCTCAGGCTTTGTTCATAAGATTTCCTTTGGTTCAATAAGGGGTCTATGATGGTAATCTCCTTAAAGTCACCTGATTATAGATATTAACCCCATCTACAAAATAACAGACACAATGAGATGAATTAAATTTGTTTGATTAAATAATTAATGGTATAGTCTATGTGTTTCTCAAAGACACTATACTTAAAAAGATAATAAAAATTATAGATTAAAATTCTTATGTATTTATATTATACATTTTTTACTTAGATATTTTTAAATCTCTTTTGTAAAAGGTAGCATATTGGCCTCATTTCATTTTCCCCATTTCCCCCATTCTACTTCCCCTTAATTCATCTTAGTTATATTATTATGTTGTTGTTGTTAAGGTTTATATGTATAAATATATTTATGTTAATATATATTTTAAGGTTTGTAACCATAATCCCATAGTTATACAAACTTGATTTTATATTCAAATTGACTTATTAACTTGTTCTTCTTATTCATTGTCTTTCTCTTCCTAAATTAACTTTTGTCTTGGTTAGATTTCATACTCAAGTGAGTTTGTTTTATTTTTAAAGATAGCCTCTATTTCTTAGTTTCTGACATACTTGTACATGTTGTTCTGGGCATAATATTCTTGGATCATACTTTCCATCAACATCTTATACATTGTGTTAGTTTCCTGTGGCTGTCATAACAAATTACCACAGCTGGTGACTTAAATAACAGATATTTATTCTCTCACAGGGCTGAAGGCTAGAAGCCTGAAATCCATCAAGGCTGAACTCCCTCTAGGGGGTCTAGGGTGGAATCTGTTCTTGCTTCTTTTGGCTTCTGAGGACTGCCTCAGTAATCCTAGGTTTATTGTCATATCACTCCAATTTCTGCTTCCATCTCCACAGCACCTTCTCATCTGTGTGAAATCTCCACCTGTCTCTATTTAACAGCTACTTATAATGGCATTTAGGACCCACCTGGATAATTCAGGGCAATTTCATCTCATAATTCTTTTATTTTAGTCAAATCTTATCAACATGTTTTTTTTTCCAGATAAGGTAACATTTATACATTTCATGGATTAAGACTTGACAGCTTTGGATGACCATTATTTAACCTACTGCACACATTAATCCACTTTATTTTGGCATTGAGTATTGCCATAGAGTAGTCTGAGGTAAATCAGTTTTTAATTAGTAAATTATTTAGTTTTCTTGGTTAGATGCATATTATATTCACTCCTTATTTTTGAAGTTCACTATTGTCTCAACATATCACTAGAATGCTATATCAATAGATGGGCTGCTCTTTTAATCTAAATCTCAAGTTTCTTTTATTATTTCAAGGAGAGTTTTATTATATCCTGATCACTTTTTTCTGTTGAGTTTTTTTCACTCTTCTGCAGATATATTGTGTATACATCATGTTTATAATTTTTTATGTATTTTCATGTGCATGTCTTGTGGTGGTTTGTTTCTGATTATTATTTACTCCTCAAAAAAGGTGACTACTTGCTGAAGAATTAAGTGAGCAGGGTGAGGGCAAACTGAAACAGTCCATGGCTCTGACATGTATTGGTTGCCTTGTGTGAATTCTCACCAAACCTGTTAATTTTATTACATTTCCCCTAATATTCTGCTATTTAAGCAAAATCTTTGAAAGACCCTCAGTCTGTTTGGAGTCCCAGACAACACTGTTTCTCCTTGACTCAACTTCTTCCAGGCTTTGTTGTTTTCTAAAATTGTTACTCCTTTATCCGCCATTGCGATTTTTTGTCCTCTTGTCTGCATGAGTATTTGTGTAGTTATTATTTTTTTATCAACTCACTTTTGTAATTTAAATTAATTTATCTAAGGAGGAGACCTTGTATCGCTGAGTCTATGTGAGACTAGGATCACGTTCCATGAGAAATAACGGTAAAATAATACAGAGAAAGCATACATTGCTTCTAAAGGCCGGCCTACATTTTGCTAGATGAGTTTGACACATTTTAATGAGATGGTAAAGAAATACTATTGTCAAAGAGCATCTTTAAGCCTCAGAAGGATTGAAAAGAACTGAGGGAGAAATAACTCTGTGTGACTCAGCTAGAGCAGCTTCACTGTTTCATTGCTTTATGTGTTGTATTTCCTTGCAAAATTTGTTTGAAGACAAGTTTCTACTACTAAAAGGATTTAAATTCACTGTTTTAGATTGTATCTACAACTTTAAAAGATAGAAACTTAAGAAAGTATGCTAAATTTCTCAGTTTTCAGAGGGAGTATTGACTAGATACTGTCTCTTTCTTGGTAGTTTTAAAGAATAGTTTGTAGAGATATATATTTTTTGAGAATATAAAGGTAACTATCAAATTTCAGAATGTGTATATATATGCATATATATATATTTAACTTATTAAAATTCAAAGATTTTATTTTGGGTTGAAACAAGTCATCTGCAAATATATGCTATTATTATACATATTTTTTACAAAGAGATACATCTAAAATAAAATTATGCAAAGTTTAAAAATCAAAATATGGTCAAAGGCACACCAGGCAAACACATAAAACAAAGGTCGTACAATCTGGCAATTCTGCATGTAGATATTTATTCAATTAATTTGAAAACTTATGTCCACATAAAAACCTGCATGCAAATGTTCATAGAAGCTTTATTCATAATTGCCAAAAACCTGAAGCAACCAAGATATCTTTCACTTGTTGAATAAACTGGGGTACATTCATGCAAGTGAATATTAGTTATCAATAAGAAGAAATCAGCTAGCAAATCACACAATGATATAGATAAATCTTCAGTGCCTATGGCTAAGTGAAGGAAGGGAGTCAGAAAGATTATATACTGTATTAATTCAATTTTATGACATTCTAGAAAAGCCAAACTGCAGAGATTACAGAAAGATCACTTGCTAAGAGATTGTGGAGAGTTGGTCAGAGTGAAATAGATGAAGCACAGGGAACTTTTTACGGTGGTGAAATTATGCCTGGTACTTTAATGGTGGATACAGGATAGTATACATTTGTCAAAACCTTTGCAGCACAGAGTGAAACTTTGTCTGCAAATTGGTAAAATATCATTTGGTAGGTCACGGGATCCCAGGAAGGAAGGCAGAATATGAATAAGCAATTTAACTGTATTACAAATAATATCAATCTCAATGAAGAGGTGTAGCTGTGAGGGAAGTGCTTACCTAAGCAAATTCAAAAATAAGTAGTCTGTAAGACGAAAGGCTAAACAAACAGTCCATAAATACTGTATTGTAATTGTTAAAGTTATTTTCCATGGGGATAACAGTTTTCAGATTGTTATACATGTACACTGGAATTGAACAATTAAGCAGATGACAGCTGGCGGGAGCCATGTTTCTCATTGTTGGAATGTATACTAACCCATGCATTTACAGATTTGAGGAGGAATTACAGATGTATTACTTATCACACTGGCTTATATCATTTAAATTTATATTATTTTTTTTTGTTAAACAAGAAAAAGAGTAAGATTTGAATTTTAGAAATTAGCAAAATTACATTAAACAGAAGACATTACTAAATGCAAAAGTAGAAACTCAAAGTAGAGGGGGTGTGGCCAGATGCTTTTTACTTGGCTGTTTTATTTATGTTAGCAGAATAAAACACACATACACACTTTTTTTTTTAATTGGATGTTTGAGCATAATTTTTTTTTTTAAGATTTTATTTATTTATTTGAGAGAGAGAATGAGATAGAGAGACAGCATGAGAGGGGAGAGGGTCAGAGGGAGAAGCAGACTCCCTGCTGAGCAGGGAGCCCGACGCGGGACCCGATCCCGGGACTCCAGGATCATGACCTGAGCCGAAGGCAGTCGCTTAACCAACTGAGCCACCCAGGCGCCCTGTTTGAGCATAATTTGAGGATAATTTTAAGAATTCTTTAAACAGGGGCACCTAGGTGGCTCAGTTGGTTAAGCATCTGCCTTTGGCTCAGGTATATGGGGATATGGTGGTTTAGGGCTCCCTGCTTAGTGGGGAATCTGCTTCTCCCTCTGCCCCTCCCCATCCTTGTGTGTTCTCTTTCTCTCTCTGTTCACTGACTCTCAAATATAAAAATCTTTAAAAAAAAGAATTCTTTAAACACGTTGGTAACGCATGTTTCTTTCTTTTTGAGATAGAAGAAAAGACAAAGAGATAAATTTTTCCAATACTCACTTTGGCTCTAGGGAACTATGCAACTTTAGGGAAGAAGCTTAGTGTCCTAAGGTTCAGTTCAGAAATTAGAAGATCCTTGCAATGTAAAATTTAGGTAAGACCAGATTTTCAAAATTCCATCATTCTTGTGCCACTTGGGTACTATACATAT
Source organism: Eumetopias jubatus (assembly GCF_037043125.1). Taxonomy (NCBI): domain Eukaryota; kingdom Metazoa; phylum Chordata; class Mammalia; order Carnivora; family Otariidae; genus Eumetopias; species Eumetopias jubatus. The sequence continues at coordinate 101,358,076 of NW_028274811.1, forward strand.
GTATATATCTTTGGATCTATCTATCTATCATCTATCATCTAATCTATCTATATCTATCTATATCTTTTGAGATTGAAAACACCTTTAAGATTCTGCCAGAGGTAGAAAATGGCAGTCACATTCTACTTAAATAGTCAGAGTACAATTGAAAATGGACATGCAATTAACACTACCACCCATGTGTTAACTTCATCATTGGGGCATGGAAGCCTACCTCGTGGAAAATGTTGTCACACAGACTAAATATCAGGAATTTGTATTTCCACCTAGAGAATGAGGAGGCAGTTTGGGGGGAAATGTTTTGATTCTGTTTTTGATTTTGGCTCATGTAAATTGTCATTTCTCTTCAGTCACATTCGCAGTTCACATTTACATTTGACCATTTAGAAGCAGTATTGAATGTCCCTGGCATTAGTACCATTTCAGATTTATGTTAAATATTTTCAGAGTTTGAAATAACACTGATGTTTTCTCAGCATAGTCCTTTTGCTCTCTGGAACATTACATTTGTACAAGATTAATGGTGGTATGAAGTAGGTAGCTATTCCAAAGGTGGCACAGAAATTGAATTTAGACATATGTAGGCAATGTTGTTTAGAATATATGATGATTTCAAACAGCAATTTTCAAACTTTATTTAATGACTCTTTCAGAAAGGCTAACCATCCTGGACCATATGCTCACTTCCTATATTTACTGATCAGAATAAAAGCCACACCCTCTGAAATCTCAAAACAAATGTAGAGAATGCTGATTTTGGTGAAATATTGGTGAGGGGTGACACCTTGTTAAATATTGAAAGTAAATTATTCAGATGAGAATGCAAAGTCCAGGGGCACCTGGGTGGCTCAGTCAGTTAAGTGTCTGACTCTTGATTTCAGCTCAGGTCATGATTTCAGGTTCATGAGATTGGCCCCCTTTCTGAGTCCACGCTGGGCATGGAACCTGCTTAAGATTCCCTCTCTCCCTCTGCCTCCTCTTTACCCCCAGCTTGAGCCTGCCTGTACTCTGTCTAAAACAAAACAAAACAAAAAACAAAACAACAAAACAACAACAAAGTCCAGATCTCATTTTCTAGAGATCAGATTATTTAGAGAATTCTCACGGACCATCAGTCAAATGGTTAGTTACAGGAAAGACTCTTTAACAGTCAATTTGTTTGTTTGGTTTTTTTTCAGACAATCACTGAATCACTGAGCTGGGCTTGAACACAAAGTATTCTAGATTTGAGTACTGGCAGTGATGTCAACTCTGATTAGGATCAAACTAGCTTTCATTTAATTTACCTTCCAGTTGGGAACTGAGCTTTGTCACAGGTGTGTGGTAGCTAAGGATATAAACATAGGGAGCCCTGCAGCTAGCCATCACCTCCCTAGTTCCTTAGGGAGGTGAACCTAAAGCACAGGGCCCAAAAAGCCTATGTGGAGGGAGAAACTCTCTAGGTCAGAGAAGTTCTGCGCTTTCCCATGGCAATGGAAAATGCCAGCATGCAAGAATCCAGTGGACTATTGTAGAAGACGCAAATGTAGTGGTTTTCAAATCTTAGCATCAGAATCAAATAGAGGTCTTATTAGAGCACAGATTGCTGGGTCTATATCTATGTTTCTCATTTAGTAGGTCTGAGGTAGGCCTAAGGGTAGCATTTCTATTAAGTTCCCAGGTAGTGCTGATATTGCTGGTCCAGGGACTACATGCTGAAAACCACAGTTCTGAAGTGATCTATTTCATGTTTCCTTTACTTTGTCATTAAGTCCACAACCTGAATGTAGCCGACCAGAAGCTGTCTGGGAGAAGCCATAACAACTAATGGGTACATTGTGGACAAAGACATTATATTCAAAGTGGTCCTACCAGAATTAAGCACTTATCTAGATAATTCAGACCCAAGCCCACTTTTCCCTCAATTGTACAAGCAGAATCAGGCAGTTTGATCAGCAGGTTTTAGAAATGCTATTGGCCATGACAGTTTTTAGGACTATAAATAGCAGACTCATAATATTTGCTTATGAATATTGATTTGCATCAGAAATTTTAGAAGGTCAATCAATTTGTCATTGAATTCATTATTATAGTGAATACAATGAATGCACTTACAGAGGCAACAGTAATTACAGAACTGAAGATTGTCCAGTATAGTGTTCTTTTTATTAACCAAAACAGGACCTGGTCTCATGATCTACATTTAATATAGTGGTGATAAAGTCCCTAATCCCTTATTGGAATAAGGGAACCGAGTTAAATTTGTTTAGCCCTAATGTTAAAAATAATTAGCAAATAGTTATTGTGACAGTATTTTTGACCGAGAGAGAATTCTATGTAAGAAAATTTGGCCATAGGAAAGTAATTAAGAATGAACTTTTTCTGAAACAGATTAAAACCTAGTTTAAAATGTAAATCTAACCTAAACCTGTTTTTGTAAATTTAGAAAATGTCTTGACAGTTTATTTCAGACACTTAAGGGCTGCAGGATCTAAGTTACACAGATTCAGGTATTTCTTTTAAAAGTTCTCAGGGGATGGTTCTTTTAATTCATTTTTAATTAGAGCTTTAAATAATCTACATGTAAAATGCTCCTTCCTTGAGTTATTCTTTGTATAATCAAATTAGAAATGCCAGCAATTCCTTGAGATTTCCAATTAAAATTTCAAACAAGAATAGGCTAGTTTGTAGAGGTATTCAAAACAACTTGCTAAGAAACAACCTCATGGCTATCAGAATTAATTCTTTCAAAAGGCATGCCTTTGAAGAAAACCTTGAGAAATTGATCGTTTAAACAAATTCTTTAAGTGTACACCTTGGTCTATTTTGGTAAAATTCCAAAAATCTTTAAACAATTTTGAACTTGTATGAAAATTTCAAAGACATGCTCCTCAAATCTTTTTTTCTGTCCAGAATCCAGTGAAATATCTACAGAATGAGCATAAATATTTTGCTAAAATCTAGAAGAAAAAAAGACAAACACTCTCACTTACTTGGCTCATGATAACCAAAGAACTCATTAAAAATGAATTATTTTGTCTAAAATAATTCCTGGAATGGGAAGTATTAGTAGAACTATCAGTATTTTCATATTTTATTCCTGTTTGTTACATGAGACCTATTCTGTATATGGAATAATGATGATTTGTTTAAAGACATATTTATGAAATAAATATATATTGAGTGTACTATGTGTCTAGCACTGTCCGAAACTAGGGATAAAGTATTCACAGGGATAGACATGGCCTCTGCCCTCATGGGACACATATCATAGGGGGAAATACAGCCAATACACAAATAAAAAATAACAATTGCAAATTATTATAAATGCTATGATGGAAAAAATGCAGTGGCTATCAAAGAGAAAAAAATGGAGAAGCATAGTAATTTAGAAAGATGGCTAAAAATGGCTTCTTTGGGAGGATCAAACTTAAAGCAAAGAAAAGGGAGAGTATGGGCAAAGGCAGAAAAAATTAGCTCTTTCAGCTGTGCTACATTTTTGTAGTCTGAGGTTAACTTAAACTTTACCTCTGAAACTCTGAATTGATTCAGTTTTAGCTACTGTTCTTCAGCCATACCAGTATTAATGTTTGATGAACTAGGGGCCCAAGTGTCAACTAATGTAACTTTTTCCACCTAAACACTATAGGTTTGAACAGTTTATAGGAAATACATGCTGATGGAACAGGAGTCCTATTGTCTCTTCACTCTCAGATACCAAAAGGAAAATGAAGTCATAGGCAAGAAGCTGATCCTTGACCTGAGATTCCACTCTGGTTCTTTATTCCAAATAGAGTCCCTTACCTTGTTTCTACCCTTTTCTATTAAAAGATACTCTTTTTTCCCCTCAGGGTTGTAGAGGTTGTATTTATTGTTATAAATTATTTTGGAAACTTATTACTACATGCACATTGCCAAAAAAAGCCATAGAAGTGTATAAATGTTGAAATCCCCTTTATAATTATTATGTAAGTAATATTTATAATTAACAATTATGTAACTATTAATTTTAATTAATTATAATTAATGGTTGTACATTATAACTACTAATTAGTTTTATATTACTTCAGACCAGTTTTGTTGTGCATGCACATACACACTGAGGGCATATATTCAAATCTATATATTCATTTATTTTATTTAATTAGATTACACTAAGACAAGCATGGTAGTAAGCAGTCTAAAAAGTCTCAGTGACTTAAAACAAGAGTTCAGTTTTCTTATTCACACAATATGTCCATGATAGGTTGGCAAAGATTTGTTTTTTGTAATCCCACAGAGACCTGAGCTAATGGAGCAGGTACCCTGTGGGGCCCTCTTCATCATAGTGCCAGAAGGATAGAACTCTTAGTGTCTCAAATCAGCAAGTACATGCTTTGGCCCAGAAGTGACTCATGTCACTTCCCCTCACAATTTACTATCTAGTTGTGTTTCCACCTAACTGTGAAGAGCCAGGAACTGTAATTGAACTGAGTCTAGAAAATGAAGATTAAGAAATATTTGGAGAGGGGCACCTGGGTTGCTCAGTCAGTTAAGTGTCTGCCTTCGGCTCAGGTCACGATCCCAGGTTCCTGGGATCAAGCTCAGCAGGGAGCCCCTTCTCCCTCTCCCTCTGCCTGCCACCCCTCCTCTCCTTGTGCTCTCTCTCTGTCAAATAAATAAATAAAATCTTAAAATATTTGGAGAGAAAAGATCTAGTGATGGTCATAGTGCTCCCTCATTTACTTCTTTCATTCAAGAATATGCTGCGTAGAATGAAGCCACCCTGAACCAAGGAGGGAGAATTGATTCAAATTAAAACTGACTTCGAATACCAATTTAAGAATATATTGATATTAACAAACTCTGGTGCTCATTCAGATGCATATTCAGCTGTCAGCTCAATTAGGTGTTATCACTTAAGTGTGGGTGGCCAACTTCAAAGTATGAGGTAATGAGGGAAGATCTGTCTGCTAGTCAGAAAACACAGGTTTCATACTAAAAACTCATCAGGGTTTGATCTCATAAGGTAAAACTATCACTGAAATGTTTACAGACTCTTGCTTGTACATGGGTGATTTTGTTAAGATTTGTTTGATATTCAAGTAGTCCTTGTTATTCAACAGCTGTTTGTTGGGCACCTACTATATGCCAGACATTGGTCTAGCCACTGGGGATACAGTTGCAAATAAATAAGACACAGACTCATCACTTTTTTTTTTTGCAAATATATTAAACTCTGAAATAGTTGTATTTTTCATCTTTTGCTGCAGGAGAACAACCCCAGTATTACAGTGGCATATACCAATACATATTTATTTCTTGTTCATGTTATGTGGCTGCATTGAAGGCTTCAATTCTGCTGGGATTGCCTGAGCTCCATATATCTTCTCTAGAACCCAAGCTGATAGAATAGCCAACCATCTTTTGAACAATCAGTTGTCATGGTGATGGTCTCAGAGCAAGAATGCCAGCCCCAAATCACACTACTTTTCAAGCCTTTGCCCACATGGGGCAAAAGTCATATCCATTCACATTCCATTGGCTAAAACAAATCACATAATCAAGCCTGAATCAACTGGCCAGGTAAGTATTATCTGAATACTAGGCAGCCTGGGAAGGGTGCAGAGGAAGCAAGTGATTCTGAATAAACAATGCAATTCACCACAGTAGTAAATATTTTCCTTGTAGCCACTGCTTTTTGCTGTATTTGCCATCATTATTTCAGCACTCTCATACACATGCAGAATAATATAGGAATTCATTTCCACAGAGCTTCTCATTACTTTTTAACAGAGATCAAGAATTGAAGACATTGAGAGACACTGAGAGAGGACATTTTATTTTATTTAAGATTTTATTTATTTGAGAGACAGAGCACATACAAGCAGGGAGGAGGGGCAGACGGAGAGGGAGAAGCAGACTCCCTGCTGAGAGTGGAGCCCCATCCAGGGCTCGAGGTGGGGCTTGAAGGGGGGCTGGATCCCAGGACCCTGGAATCATGACCTGAGCTGAAGGTAGACACTTAACAACTGAGCCGCCCAGGTGCCCCATGAGAGGATATTTTAAATGCAACATTCACACCACTCACTCATCCACGTCTTTGTTCACTGAATCAATGATTTATTGAGTGCCTACCATGTCCCAGGCATTGTTCTAGGCACTAGGGATTCAGGCATACTCATGGAGAGTATATTGGAGTATATTCTTGTTAGGGAAAAGATAAAATTAAAAAAAAAATGAATAATTAAATGTATACTAGCTTATCATGCATACTATAAAGATAAATAAAGATGGATAAGTATTTAGAAAGGGAGACCAAGGATATTCTAATGAGGTGACAGTTGAACAAAGATTGGAATGAAATGAGGGAACCAGACATATGGCTATCTAGGAGAGGGAATAGCAAGTGCAAAGTCTTGGAGGCATGATCATGCCTATGGTGTGTAAGGGGGTGTTTAAGAAATGTGTCTGGAATACAGTATGGGGAGACAAGTTAGATTCTAGGTCAGAGAGCAGTGAAATGAAAGATTATAATTGGCCTTACAAGCCATGGTGAGAAATTGCAGTTTTATTTTAAATAAGAAGGGAAGTTACTGGAAGGTTTGTGCAGATCATGTTTTTCTACTAATTCAGATGTCATCAGTAACTTTTTCTTTCTCTACTTGAGCACATTCATTTAGCTTGAAAATGATGTATTTTATTTCCAGAAACTTGTTTTGTGTTTTTCTTTTTTTTTTAAAGATTTTATTTATTTATTTGACAGAGAGAGACACAGTGAGAGAAGGAACACAAGCAGGAGGAGTGGGAGAGGGAGAAGCAGGCTTCCCGTGGAGCAGGGAGCCCGATGCGGGGCTTGATCCCAGGACCCTGGGATCATGACCTGAGCCGAAGGCAGATGCTTAATGACTGAGCCACCCAGGCGCCCCGTTTTGTGTTTTTCTTAAATGTGTTGATATGCTCTTGTGCCCTTATTTTAGGTTTGATCATGGTGTTATCCTTCCCTTCCAGAATCTCTCATATCCTTCAGGGCTCAATTAACTTTTCCATTTCTTCTTTTGTCTGGATGGTGGTCTCACTGAGCTTGCGGCAATTTTCTTTTGTGTGGTGGTTACTGGGTGCCTTAACTGCTGGCAGCCCGTGTAAGTTATAGTGTTCTCTGTACATGTGGGTTGATGTTGTAGCAGTTGACAACTTGTCAGTCACCTCTGGATACACAGGAGAAAGTTTCTCTGCTCTCCGTGTTCTTAGTCTTTTAGTCTAACAGATGGAGTTGTCTCAATCCACCTCTTCGGTACTGAGTGTTCAGGCTCCAAGGAGAACAGGCCTGCTGTGGCAATCTAATTCCTATCTTAGGTCTCTCTGTTGCTGTTCTGATCCACATATGGTCCAGAGAAACTATCTTTGTCCATCAGGAGGAAGTCAGAATTGGGACCTCACGTTCACCCTCCCAGACCCTATCTACCTGCTCCCTACAGCTACTTTCTCAGCAAAGGTGGGCAGGTGAGGACTGAGAGGCTAACCAAGCTGAAAGTCATTCAATCCACCATTTTCTAAGATTCCCTTGGCTGCAGAAATGATTTTGCATTTCCCCAGGACTTCCCTAAATATTAGATTAAAATTAATGCTTCTTAATCATTCCAGTACACCAAAAATGCCTTTATAAACGCCATTTTCATTTTATATATTTACCTTGTAACCGAGTAGAACTCAAGGAATATAATAATTAGTAAATACAATATCTGTTAGGATAAGGGTATTTGTTTCTAGTTTGATAACTACTGAAAATATGTTCTTTAGTCTTTAAAAAATAATCAGTTCCATGCTAACTTTGCAAATCCCCCAGCCAGTATGCTTCCAGTTAGTTACGGGCATGGTTTCAGAATGAATTCTTTTTGTAACAGTGGAGCCATGTGACTTACTTGAAATGGGCATAAAAGGATGTAAAACATTTATAATGTATCAGGGACAAGGTGTTAAAAAGAAAACCTGCCATAGCTGGAAGCTTTTAGCCATTCTGAGTGAATTCAATTCAATTACAAGGGTAGAAACAATTGTGAAAACAGTGGGAATCATGATTCTTTTTGAGCTTCTGACACATCCAAAGTGAAGAAATGACAGGTGAAACTTTGAAGGCAGAAAAATCTGTATAGCTCAGTGTGTGACTAATGGAAAAGCATGGATTTTTTTTTTTTTGTAATTTTCATTTCACTGTCAAAAATTTAAAAATAATCAATTATGAAGAAGTGACAAAAACCTGGTTTGGGAAATATTACAATTAACAGCCCAGAATTCAGAGAATTTCCTTCCAGTTTATATATATAGTAAAATATATAATATATGATTAGATATAATAAAATATATATTTGTACATACATAAATGCCTATGTATATGTGTGTATATATAATACCTATAAAATATTTTACTCATTTGACAAGTTATTTTATATGAGTTTTCCATTTCAAATTATATCCTGAGTACTTTCTCATAAATACTATACTTAATCTATGGTAAAATATTAAAACATGGATGTAAACAAAATCTCAAGTATTGAAAAATTTAGAGTATGCTGGTCCTATACTTACAGTTGTCTCTTAAAAGATTGAATTATAAAATCTCATTGTACAGTCATATGTTTAGGGTCAAATAATAGTGTGGATTACTTCGTTTCTTGTTGATATAAGCATTCTATAAATGGCTTTTTCTGTGTATTTAATAGGTGAGTATGTCTATATGAATCACTAAGGAGGTAAGGTGAAAACTTCTGGGTAATCAAAATAATGCATTCTCTGAGTCATGAGAATGTGTATTTTTGAGGTAAAATAGAGTTCATAAAATAAGTTTTTTTATTGCATCAGTGAATTAAGATCAATAAATCCATACCTATTTCCTTAAAAGGATCATGGTTCACATTTTGTTAATCTATACCTGCTTTTTCAAGTAATTCATTTTTACATGAATTTTATTTTGCAGATATAATTAAGTGTTGAATATTTTTTTCTATTTCATTACATGAAAACTCAGGGCATTAAAAATATGTTGAGAATATTTACCCTAAATGTGAAGCTAGACCATATAGTTGTTAGGCTGAAATTTCCAACTGCATTTTTTTTCCATTTCAATGTGTTTTTGTCTTAATTCCCAAGGGAACTTGTTAGACAAAATGAAGGTTTTATTGTAAAAATAGTTCCGCAGTGACTAAGGTTATACTCCTCAACATTCTAGCTAATACTCATTCTATATAATATTTCTTTCTCAATAAAATAGAGGTTCTATTACTATACATACATGTATAGTTCAAAAAAATAGAGGTTCTATTACTATACAAATATGTAGAGTTCTAATTTGATTAGATACATTTGACTATTTTTGTTTGACAACAGTGAATACATGCATTTGGTAAATCCATATAAATGGAGGCTGATGATAAATTTATTTTATTAGTGCTGTGAGGTTGACATTATGAGGTTTATTTAGAAGATCTGTAGAACAATCTTCTAGACAGGTATTTCTTAAATGTAGTTAACCAGTTCACTTAATTAATTTGTGTTTAAGCTCAATTTAAAAAAAAACCTCATGATTGTCTTAAAAATATAAATTGAACACATATCAAAGAATTTTTAAAATTCATTAATTAGTGAAGGAACCAGTTTCAAAGAAGAAATTGAAGAGTTGATGTGTGTGTGTGTGCATGCATGCCTGCACACATGTAGGAATGTGAAAATGAATTTGCTAATATATGTAAAACTGATTAATGTCATATAGGATAATAAAATGTCATTTTATTTACGGCATAAATCTCTTCTACAGGCATAAATCGATTGATTCTCCACCAGACAAAATTCATTTGCATTGTTATGGATAAGAATAATTTGCATTCCTATCAGATTTTTCAAGTTATCTTCTGCTACTAGAGAGATATAAAATAGTCTACTCAGTAGAAAGTCAAAGATGTTCGGAATCAGATAATCCACAGAGGGTCCACTACAAAACATGGAACATGCCTCTTAAAGACAAGAGGAATCTCTTGTGTATTTCCAAGTTTTGGGCAGTTTTTCCTGACATTTGTGATTTAACTGCTTTGAAGGAATATTTGAATGAACTAGTTTTTCAGATTTGCTTCTTAAGGTAGAATTAAAAACAAAAAATGAGTGAGAGGACAATATTTTTCAAAAGACCATTAAGTTTATATGTAAATCTCTAGCCAACAATTCTTAGTTATGCGAGGAATTCTTTGTTAAACATTCCTATTATTTTAAGTACCATGTGACTCGATACATATGTAACACGATACTGGATGGTCTTTTAATATCCCTTCAAAAGATGAGAAGCTTACAATCCAAAGAAAGTAGCTATTAGTTTGCAAATTTTATCACTTTTCTTCTTTCTGTTTCTAAACTTACCTATCCTTCCATGTGTCCTTGTATATATGTTATCTGAGAGCAAGCAGCACAGCTTACCTTTTTTAAGACTAAGCCTCTCATCTTCTGCATATTCTTTAGGACTTTGTACATTCACGTTTGCCTCTCTGCAGTCACTTTGTTTAAAAGTTCTTTTGTCTAAAAGCACACTACTTGCTCTTCTCTCTCTGAACAAAAATAAAATAAAACAACAGCAAACCTGTACTCGTACTTACGATTGCCTTTACCTAGCCCACATTGGTTACTTTCTTACATCTTTCTGGAACTCTGAGGCCAGGTAGTATAAATTTATTCTTCCCACATCATCACCTCATTCCTACTCTTCAGCCCACTGACCAGGCTTGTATTTCTACCGTACAGAAAGTCTTCTTGAAAAGTCCAGTGGCTTATTTTCTGATTGCTAAGTCCAGTCATCTATTTTAGTTTCTTCTTTGACCTTTCTTCAGTTTTCATGGTCTTGACAAAGGCCTCTTGCCTTTCTTCCTTGATATAATCTTTTCTTGGTTTCCAGAAAATCATTCTACTTTACTACCTGCCCCCTCTTCTCCTTCATGCTCTTAGAGATTCCCTCTAAAATTTTACCCCTCCTCATTTCCTTCATTCCTTAAAATTTTGAATTCTCTGAGATTTTATCTTTTTCCGCTTCTTCTTCCTGGGTGCTGATATTAGTTCCCAATATCTCAGGTACCATCTAGAGCACCTGAGCTCTCTCCTGAGATCCACTTCTCTATTAGTATTTAACTTTTTACATTACTTATAGGTGTTCCTCAGGAAATTCAAACTTGAAATGTCCAAAATAGAATTCACTTTCTTTCTGTTGGTTCCTTATTTCTATCTCCTGTGTAGGTTAATGACATTACTATTGACTTAAAATCTATGCAAGAAGGAAGAGTGTCATCATTAACTTCTGCCTTTTCCCTCATTTACCAATGTACTCAATTACAAAGTTTATTGATTAGGCCCCTTACTGTTATCCCTACTATAACTGAGTCTGTGTTCAAACTGCTATCTCTTGTCTTAACTATTGAAAATATTAAAAATATGGAAACAAATCCCTCTTCAGCTATATTAGTTGCCTTGCCCTTTGCATTCCATGAATTTTTCACAATTTTCAGATCACCCATGAATTACAAAACTCCAATACTTTTCCAAACCTATGCTCTTTCCACAGATTATATTTTCTCAGCATAGCCAATTTATTCATGTAGACTAGGTTAAAGCATCACTTTGTCTAAGGACATTCTCTTGACATTCCGAGGTAGATCAGGCTTCCTTTGAATGTGGTTCTATTATGGAATAATGCAATCTGCTTGTGTTCCTCACTTCCCCATTATTTGTGAGTAAGGAATGTGGCTTATTTATTTTTGTATTCTCAGTTCCTACTATAAATCTTGGCCCATAGTAAATTCTAATAAATGTCTTTTGACTGAGTGGGGAACATGGTTTTAGAATGAAAGATTTGTAATTATTGAGGGATCATGGATTAGCTTCAGTGTAAATTTCATCTCATTCTTACCCATAGAATGGGTTTTGGAGATATTTTCAAATGAATACATATATGTTTTATACTGGAAACATAAAACTAGTCAAAATTGTCTCATTCCGAAGAGTGTTCCTCAGAAATGACAGAATTTTTTTTAGGACCTTGAATTTTTGTAAACATCAACCATTTTAATGCTTTTGGCTACATGTCCTTTGTGGTTGTGCATAAAAGTCCTCTTAGTGAGTTAACACTTGTGCTCCAATTTGTATTTGCTACATGTGCACAGTGGCTTTAAGTTTCAGTTTTGACCCAACAGATGCTTTTGTTAATAATTTTGTTAGCAAATATGATAAACCTGAAGAAAACTATTTTAATCTATTGTAACTTTTAACAAAGAATATTTGGATGAAAAAGATGACTTGCTTCTTTTTTTTTTTTCTCGGTTCAAGTTTAATAGAAACAAAAGACAAAACGTGATGCCCTGCTACTGTACATAACAGTTGGCCTTCCCCATAACAGCTCAGGCCCTTCTCTCCAGAGGAAGAAAGGCTGGCCTCCCCAACCCCTGCAGAAAAGGCCTGTCCTGTCCCCATACCTCATCTGCACAGTCTAAAGTCTTATGTTCTAAGCATGACAATAATACAAGAGAGATTTTATTTTCATGGCCACCCAATGCAGCCCAGCCCTAAAACGACCTGGCGCTCACTTCTGCTTAGAGAAATATTCTTTGCTCTCCTGGACATCAGGCTTGATGCTATCACTGCCAGGCTTCCAGCCAGCTGGGCACACTTCCCCATGCTTGTCAGTAAACTGGAAGGCCTGAACCAGTCGCAGAGTCGCATCCACCGAGTGACCAACAGGAGGGTCATTTACCGTGATCTGCCTAAGGATACCTTTGTCATCAATGATAAAGAGGCCCCTGAAGGAGATGCCTTCATCAGCCTTTAAGACTCCATAGTCCTGAGCAATGGTATGCTTGGGGTCTGATCCTAAGGGAATGTTCATGGGTCCCAGTCCTCCTTGGCTCTTGGGTGTGTTGATCCGTGCCAGGTGACAGAAATGAGAATCCACAGAAGCACCAATCACTTGACAGTTGAGATTCTTAAATTCTTCTGCCCTGTCACTGAAAGCAATGATCTCCGTGGGGCACACAAAGGTGAAGTCAAGAGGGTAAAAGAAGAACACAATGTAATTTTCCTTTGTAGTCAGATAGGCTGAGATCTTTGAACTGGCCATCTGGCATAACAGCCATGACTTTAAAGTTGGGGGCAGGATGCCCAATTTTGGCATTTCCCGTAGACATCTTGCTATCAGTGGCTCTGAAAGCAAGAACGCCGAAGACAAGGCAGGAAGAAGACCGATGACTTGCTTCTTTATGAAATTCTCACAAATACTGCAATAGCTATGGTTTAAATGTTTTTCCTATGTCTGATGTGACCACATGATTGATAGCCTATGGTTGGCCATTTGGCAAAACTGATTTTTCAAGAACAGACAAGCATATTTTGATAAAAATAATCTTACAAACCAAGGTTAGTGAGCAATTGATAAATGTGCAAATTTATATCTCTTTTATCTTGAACCTACACATCAGTATCACATTTTTGGGGAATTACAATTCTTCATGCAAAAAAAAAAAATGTTCCGTATGGCAACTTCATTCTCTGCTGAGAAACCAAGAGAATACTTAATAATGCTCATGAGCAATGAGGTGTGAATGATCAAATGAAGGTCTTCCTGGTTAGCTATTGATTATTCTATCATAGCAGGTAACTTCAAAACCACACACAGTCTTTTGAACATTACCTTCATATACTATTTCTCCCTAACACCAGAAGAAAATTACTTTTCTTGACCTTCCATAACAGGCAAATGTATTTTGCATTATTTATTGATCTTATAATATAGCATTCTTAGGAGGGTAAATGAGACTTATCAAGTTCAAATGAGTTATAATTGTTGGAACCTTAAAGGTAATTCTTAAATCCTCCTATGTTTCATGCAGAAAAAGATGTTTACTTCTTATAGAAAGAAACCCCAGAACACTTTCAGGGTTTAAAAGTTTAAGATGAAAAATGAGGTTTTATTTTATACTTGTTAACATTACAAGGGGAAGCATGCTATGTGACAAATATCCCTTAACATCTGGCAAACTAGTGACCTGGAGATAGGTTTCACCTTAGCTTACCTGTTCTCATGATTGGCTTCTTTTTCTAAATGACAAAAGCATTCTAAAATTTGCTTTGGAACTAAAGAGGAAAACATGTCATGTTCAATAAATACCATTCAGGAAAGATAATAATCTTCAAAAATGGCAGTAGCCACAATGCAACAAAGAAACCATATATTTTGAAATCGGAAGGGCCAGCATAAGTTACAGTTACTAATGGTGGGAAATCATTCCAAGGGTTCACAGTAGCTATTACATATATTCCGAATAAAGCCAATTTAAAATTATTAAACTTGATAAAGAAAATTTCTATATAGGCCAAAAACTTAAAAAAATGTAATTAAAAATATACTACAGAAAGGTGAGGGCTCTTGTTCCTTGGTATTTGTTTTCCATCTGGGAAATCTGATTGTATCCTGTGGCTCTTGTTCTTGTCCCAAATGCTGGTCAATAAGCATTTCATGTAATACTGGTTTCCCACTATTGTTGCCATATTAAGTTGACAGATCTGTACTTGTTTCTTTTTATATCAGAAGGCAGCAAAAGCAAAACTGCTTATAAAATAAAGTTAGCTGCTTATGAAAATAAAGGTTTATTTTCATAGTTGCCAATTTAATTATTACATTTTTATTTATCCATTTATTTAATTGTTTAGTGCATATTGGGCTTTAAAAAGAAAGTGGACATGCTTTATAAGGCTGAGACTGGACAAAAAAACCTATGCACACATATAAAATAAGTTGCTATTATATTGAGTATATTGATTCAAAGGGCTTATGATTTATGATAGACTTACATTTATAAAATAACATATAGACATACTCTTATATTTGCTTTGATTCATTGCAACAATGTATTTACTTATTTTTCATAGAATTTACAGAACATAACCTGGGTAAGAACTGCAATAACTAACTTTTCTCCTTTTCCATAGTGTCTTTCTTACTCTGAGAATTACCAATTTTTTTAAACAAACATTAATAAAAATAGCACTTTCTTACATTTATGCAGCATTCTTCTGAAAGCTTCATGATTCACCATTGTACTCATCTCCATGGCAACCATGTAAGTCAGGTTTCTCAGAACTAAATATTACAAAGACAAATAGAAAATCCAGATGGAGCTTTGGATTCTTGCTTACCTAGGAAGATCAGTTGTGTCTGACAGGTGCTCCAAAGGTCAATACTTCGACAAGACTCTTTCAGACCAAAGAGACAGTGAATGCTATGGTCTCAGCTTCCTCAGGGATAATGATATCTGTCTTCCAAAAGACTAAGTTTTGAGAAAAACAACAGTGTTTTGACCCTTTCCTAGCCCCTCCGCTATTATCAACTCCCCTTCCATTAATGGGAAATCTTTTTTTGTTGTTGTTCTTTAAATTTTTTATTGTTATGTTCATCACCATTTTGTGAGGTTTGTGCATAACACCCAGTGCTCCATGCAGTACGTGCCCTCTTTAATACCCATCACCAGGCTAACCCATCCCCCCACCCCCTCCCCTCTAGAACCCTCAGTTTGTTTTTCAGAGCCCATCGTCTCTCATGGTTCATCTCCCCCTCCGATTTACTCCCCTTCATTCTTCAATGGGAAATCTTTTTAAAGGTGTATACATTCAATATAAAGGTGTATACATTCAATATATATTCAATATAATTTTTTTAAGTTTAAACAGATAAAAAATTGGGAAATAATGGGAGACTAATAAATGTTCATTCACTGGGCGCTGGGGTGGCTCAGTCAGGTAAGCATCTGCCTTCAGCTTAGGTCATGATCCCAGGGTCCTGGGATCGAGGCCCATATCCGGCTCCCTGCTCAGTGGGGAGCCTACTTCTCCCTCTACACTCCTTTCCCCACCCCTGCTTGTGTGTGCTTTCACTCTCTCACAAAATCAAATAAAATCTTAAAAAAAATAAATGTTCATTCCTTTACATATATTTATTGAGTGCCTGCTATGTATCATATACTGTTCCAGGCACTGAAGATGCAGCAAAGACAAGAAAGATAGGTTTTCTGCTTTTATGGCAGGTATATTCTATCAGGAGAAGAGAACAATATTAAAATGTAACAGAGTTAAGACCTATAAAGAAAATGATGCCAGGTGATTTGGTTTGAAGAGGAAATGTGAACATTTGAGATTGAGAAAACACAGCATTTCAGAAACATTGAATATAAACTGCAAATAAAATTTTTTCTAATGCTTCATGAATTTCTGATACCGGCTGCAACACGTGTAAGACACACTAACTGGGGTCAGGATCTACAGGGGAGAAGGTATGGAATGTTATGGTACTGCGGAAGTTGGTGGTACCCATTTGTAATCACCAAGTTTGACTCCACTTCTGCCAAACGAGAAAACCTGGTCTCTACTTACATCATTGGCCTTAAGCCTTCCTCCTTATCCTTGAATTTTGCTTTCTAGCCATATTGTGTGATTGTAATTTGAGGACAGGCCATACATTTTCTCTTGTCCCTAAACTTGTGCATATGCTGGTATACAGCTGGCTGGTTTGCCCACTACCCCATACTTTTTCAGGAATCAGTTTAGATGTCATTTCCTCTGATTTTGTAAGTGTTTGTAGGTCTCTCTTATAAAATCTGCCAGAACACTATATGTATTCTCATCATTATTCTTATTACAATTATTATAATTGTACTCTCTCATGATAAGAGTGTCTCAAGGACTAGGATTTATTATTATTATAGTATCCACCACTAATAATTTATATGTTGACTGAAAAAAACATGTATTTATTGATTAAATCATTAAGAGAAAGGAAAAGTGAGACAAATTTTTTTTTTTTTTGGTCATGACCTCATTGAAATACAGTTCGCATACTATACAATTCCCAATTTTAGTTTTTAGTGATAGGATTCACAGAATTGTTCAACAATCATCAGAATTAGTATTTGAATATTTTCATTACCATGAAAAAATGCCTATACACTTTAGTTTTCAGCCCCTGCCACTCAACCCTCCATCCCTCTCACCGTTAAGCATTCACTACTCACTAATCTACTTTTACTTTTAGATTTGCTTATTTTGAATATTTCTTAGAAATCAGAAGCATATAACACATGGTGTTTTGTGATAGGCTTCTAGCACTTACCAAAATATTTTCAAGGATTATCTTTGTTGTAGCATGTATCATTAAGTCATTTGTTTTATTGCAGAAAAATATTCCAGTGTATGATTACATTTCTATAGATTATAGGCCCAAAAGTATAATCATACATATACTTCTTTTTATAATTGCTTTTTAAATTAGTTAAGATAACAAAGGGGAAGAAATACATATTTATACTCTCTTTTATAATTACATATTACTTTTACCAGTGCTCTGTGACTTTTAATGTAGATTTAAATTACTGTTTGGGGTCACTTGCTTTTAATCTGTACAATTTTCTTTATTATTTCTTGTAGGTGTGCTATAATCATGTTTTCTCAGTTTTTGTTTACTTGAGATTACCTTTATTTTACCTTCATTGAAAGAAACAGTTAATGTGGATATTGGATTCTTGGGTGGCAGTTTTTTTGTCTCTTGTTTTTAATACTCTGCATATAGTTTTCCACTCTTTTGAACTCCATTGTTTCTGAAGAGAAGTTTTATATTATTCTTATTCTTGGAGTTTCCTAGTAGATGAAGAATTGTCTTTCTTTTCTTTTTGTTTTATTTTGTTTTTAAGATTTTCTCCTTGTCTTTGTTTTTCAGAGTTTTTATGGTGGTGTATCTGGTGTAGAGCTCTTTGTGTTTATCCTGTTTGGAGTTTAGGAAGCTTTTTGGAATGTTAAGGCTGTTATTCTTCAGTAAATTTGGGAACTTTTCAAGCATTGTTTCTTTGAATATCCTTTCTTCTTTTTATGTCTCTTTTTCTGGCACTCCTGGTATGAATGTATGTAAGTGTGGTTCATGATATTCCATTTTCTCTGAGGCTCTGCTAAGTTTTCTTCATTCTTTTTGCTGTGTTTTTCAAATTGCATGAGCACTTATCTTCTTCAAGTTCCCTGATTCCTTGTCTGTTCCAATCTACCATTGAGCCCCCTCAGTAAATTTTTCATTTATTGTATTTTTCAACTTCAGAATTCCATGTGGTTCTTTCTGTAAGTTGTATTTCTTTATTGATATTATATATTTGATAAAGCACTGCCTTTAGTTCTTTTAACATAGGCAAATTTGAAGTCTTTGTTATATCCAGTTTTTGGTCACCTTCACAGATGGTTTAGGTTCACTGTTGTCATTCCTGTGTATGGGTCACATTTTCCTGTTTCTTAGCATATCATAATTTTTGCTGAAAACTGGTCATGTATTTAAATAATATATTGTATATAATATATAATTATATATTTATAAAATAATATGGTGACTCTGGGTACTAGTCTCCCATTTGGACTTGATACTGTTGTATGATTGTTTATTTGTTTAGGAAGTAGCTGAACAGTTTTAGTGAAATCTATTTCCTCCTGTGATGGTATTCCTGAGAGGGCATGTGCATAGTCACTTGGGCATGTGCTTAATCACTCTGTGATGACAGTGGTCTTAGCAGGCTTCTCTTTGACTCTTTTCTTCTTGACCACACCTAGCTATAAAGCTTCACTAAATCCCCACTGGTTGCTCTATTATTTTCAGCAGTGCCTTGTGCATAAATTCCTTCATAGACTAATCCAGCCTCCTTTTCAAGGGTAGTTTTTGAGGTCAGTACTTAAATTTGTTCTGATCCCAGCAGAATTCTTAGCTGTTTTTTCCCCACTATTGCTTTTTGGTAAACTAGTTTGCCAGTGGTTTAGCTTATATCTTTAAATAAGCTACCAATTTTGTTAGTGGCTTTCCAACAAAATCTCCATTGTCTTTGAGACTTCCTTAGGCATTTCTTTTTTGGGAGAGTTTCAGAGCTCTCTGTTTTATCGTCATCTTTTTCCTCCTCTGTACAAATCTCTGTGCTAGGGCTCTTGAGTTGCAGGAAAGAAGAGTGGCATGCTTTTTTTGTGTGTAACAATCCTACTTTAGGATTAAGGTTTGCAGGATAGTGGACTTGGTTTTTGTTTGTCTTTTTGACTTGTCTTGCCTGGCATAGACCTCTGCCAGGTGAAGGCAAGGTCCTCAATATCCTTTGCTCCATAAGTGGAGGCTAGATGTAAGAAGGGAGCTCTTGATTTCTCAACTGCACTATTTGGAATTTAGCTTCTGCAATAGATAGCTGGGGGAGGGGATGAAAATTGCTGACATCCTGCTGCTCCTGATAATATACCCAAAATACTGTAACTCCTGACCAGTTGCTGGAAGAGAGGAGCCCTGTATTCTTCACTACATCAGACTAAAATAGAGTTTTTATTATGCTAAGTTGGGTTGGAGGAGGGAGGGATCAGTTTGTAGTACAGATACTACAAATACTCATTGTTCTTTCTGGGTTTTAGTAGATTTTCTTGATTCAAATATTTCTCTATTTGCTCTATGATGTTATGACTATTTCCAGAGAATTTAAATAAATTAAAAAATAAATTTTACCATTGGGGTGCCTGGGTGGCTCAGTCAGTTAAATGTCTGATTCTTGATTTGGGCTCAGGTCATGATCTCAGGGTCCTGGAACTGAGTGTTGCATCAGGCTCTGTGCTTAGTGGGGAGTCTGCTGGAGGATTCTCTCTCTCCATCTGCCCCTCCTCCCCCTCATGCACACTCTCTCATAAATAAATAAATCTTCAAAAAATAATTTTTACCAGTTTCCCTCAGGAGCAGGTCCATGTAGAGCTTTTCCTTTTACATTCCAGAGGTAGAAACTACGTCTACTTTTAAAATGACCATTTGGACTAGCCTGGCTTACATACGCATTAATATGCTAAGGAACTTAGGTACTTTATTTCCCAGAGTTTAGTCGGAGGTTCTGTTAATTAGAATGAGCTCAAAGTGATGCGAATTCTTTTCAAAGGGCCATGTCTACCCAACTCTTTGGCTAGTCCTTTGAATATCTGTTCTTCAATCTTCTTTACTGATTTGGATGCCGGACCTTGCATAACAATTGATGAGACTTTTCAATCTGTTTGGACTTCCTAAAAATAAGACCCTGAAATACCTATGGATAGCAAATAATTATTGATATATACCTATCTTGTAGGTATAATCAATTCTGATATTAGAACATGATTTTAAAGATATTTGTTTGGACCGAAGTACACATCAATAATACTCAAGAATGGCATGTTGGAGGCTGGGCATTGCTCAAAGATATCAAACAGAAATTCTGTTCTTGAGCTATCTGCTATCTCTTGTCTCCAACATGTGACATGTATTACCAGAATTTTTCAAACATACAGGAAAGTTGGAAGAATACAAAATTATACACACACACACACACACACACACACACACACACACACACACACATTGGTATGGGTATATATATATATATATCTTCAACCCAAATCTAGAGTTGGAGTTATTTGTTATTGTGATGGCTAGGCAAATATTCTGACATACTTATTTTGTCTATCTTGCTGAGTCTTTAGAAATTAAGTGGTATAGGGCACCTGGGTGGCTCAGTTGGTTAAGCGACTGCCTTCGGCTCGGGTCATGATCCTGGAGTCCCGGGATCGAGTCCCGCATCGGGCTCCCTGCTCAGCAGGGAGTCTGCTTCTCCCTCTGACCGTCTTCCTTCTCGTGCTTTCCATCTCTCATTCTCTCTCTCAAATAAATAAATAAAATCTTTAAAAAAAAAAAAGAAATTAAGTGGTATACCTCAAAATTCCTTCTCCCTAAATTCCTTAGTATACATCTTCTAAGATATTACTAGATCTCAATAGCTTTTGCTACTACCTTCATTATTTCTACCTAAAAGAAAACTTCCATATCTGTATGCATTTAATTTTGGGGGGAAATGGTATCCTTAGAAATTTTGTAGCAAATACAGTACTTTGGCTCTTCAGAAGTAACTTGAGGGCTCTGATTTATTTGTATATAAAATTTATGCCCCTGCTGAAACTTTAAAATAATAGCAAAATATTTTAGGATGTAGAATACATATATCATATATATAAGTATATATATGTATGCATGTGGGAGTCAGGCCATTTCCAAAAAAAATCTGACACATTAACAAGTTGACAGATGTGATTTAGTTTTTTTTATTTGATTAATGACATTAAAATAATGAAATCAACTATTGAGTTTCTAATAGTAAACACATTTTAAATGTTAAGTAATCATGAATTTAAACAATGAAGTTAATAAAGTTAATTTAGTTCAAGGAAGAGTGAGACTTATTAGCTTAGTTTAAGAATTACATTTTCCCCCATGAGCTAATTTAAATGAGCTTTATTGGCTGTTAAGCCATTAATCAAACTTTTATTTGTATTTGGAGAATGTTTGGCATCATTCAGGTAACCTTTCTGTAAATTATGTGGTATCTGCATCTGTGCGTTTTCTGTTTTAGCTAATGAATACCAACATTCATGAATAGTGAATTTGAAGATGATCTGCTATTTTCACCTAATGAGTTAATTTTTTATTTCTCAAAACATTAATTTTTCTTTAAACCTCAGGTAATTATGATTAATGGGAAAATCAGGTTTTTTTTCTATTATGCTCATGAAAAATAATCCCTCTCACTGTCAGTGATATGATTGTTGCTTGCTTGCTACAGTATGAATTTTGAAGAGACTTTTTACTTTTATCTATGGGGTGAGATGTGTGAAGTTATAGATAGCCAGAGTTAGGGATGACATTGAATGAAGATGCAAACACAGAAAGGCATAAGAAATCTTTACGATTCGTCCTCCTTTCTTTTGATAGTTTTTACAGCCCTTTAGCTGACCACTTTGATTTTACTGTTTTAGCAAGAAAAAGGTTGTTAACAGCCTCAGCGGGCAAAAAAGGTGAATAGGGAAACACAATTTCAGTATTTATATTAGGAAATATCTCAAGGAATTTGTTATGCTGCTTTGACTGATTTTATTGAGCTGAGAATTGTCTTATTATTACTTTATTTTGTCAGTCAAGGAGTGGCTTTTGTGAGATTTATTCCTGATCGACTGCCAGTCACAACCTACATGCTAGTCATCCCCAGAGTGCCTCAGAATAGGTGATATCTGCAGTAGAAAAAGGATGAATCTAGAGGGTTAAACATGCCTCAAGATTCCAAATGTAGTTACCTGTACTTCAGTAGGTGGCCGTCTTTTCATTTTGACTAAACCCAGGACCTGAAATACACACAGGCAGAGAGAGGAGGCAAGGCTGGTGTTAGGCATAGGTGCCCACGGTGTTAAGTGTGTGAGTGCCCATAGTGGTGTGATTCAGGGACATTGAAAGATCTTTGAAAATAATTTTCTGAACAGGTGTCCACATTGCCTGAAGTCAGTAGTTGTTGCTCTTGAAGGGCTTTTTAAAGATCATTCAATTCACTATAGCCAATGAATGGATTGGACTTTGTATTTGCTGAAATAGTTTATTTTGGATTTAGTGACAATATTTGAGGTGTTTTTCTCAGTGACTTGCTTAAGCTTGTTTTTGTTCTTTTTTGTCATTGTTGTTCTTGTCCTCATACCTACAACCACATTCTAGGACATACTAAGAAATGAGTATATTTTGAATGAATGAATGAATGAATGAAACTTTTTACATCTTATTTAAAAAATTAGATTTATTAGTGAAACTTCTGTATAATCTTACTAGTTTAATTGACTGCTTTTTTCTTTTTGGAATCTTTTGTCCAGTGCTCGAATAGTGTTGGTGCATAATGCTTGCTCAATATTAGTTGTTGAAGCAGTGAATTAATATATCGTGGCATTTTCAGAATTTAGTTTTGAATGGTTTCATTCAGTTTGTTAGATTGTACTTATAAGAAAAAATGCATAAAATATTTCAGTTTCAAAATTTCTATTTATCTAAAAACTGATGACTTTTGTATAATAACAGAAAAAGAGTGGGTCAACTAAAGATGTGACTCATATTGTTTACATAATGAAAATAAGATATATTGGTTTATATTTCTCTTAGATGCTGATATATTTTTTAAAGAAACCAGAGCTATGGTTTCGGTGATTTTTAAAAGTAATCAAGTGGGAGGGTTAGGTTTTTCATTCTTAGCAAACCACTCAAGGGAAGTAAATTTATGAAGTTTTAGTAAAGAAATATTTATGTGACTCGAGTCAAATACTCCATCTTTAAATTCTGGCTTTGACATTTACTAGCTGTATGACCTTGAGTAAGTGGGTTAATCTCTCTGTGTATCAGTTTCCTTATTTGTAAAATGGAAATGATATTAGCATGATATTATTGGCTTGCTGTGTGAATTAAATGAATTAATGAATGTTATGTGCTAAGAGCAATGCCTGGTATATATAGTAATTGATACTTAACAGTTTGCTATGATTACTACTAATATTTTTGTTAATACTGTATTAAGTATGAGGTATTAATACTGTTAATACTACACCAAATGCTGTATTAGGTCCGGGTTCAGGAGATACGTGGCAAATATGCACAACAAAATTGTATGCAAGAAGCAGAAAGAAAGCTGAGCTTTGATTAGTGAATGTTCTTACAGATGACAAAGAGGCACAATTCTTTTATGGCTCTGCTTTGTTTCTCTTAGTTGTGAAAAATCAGAAATGACAATCCTGCTGAGCCTAATGAGATATTTCTGATTCCTGAAGTCCTATGTTGGCTTCTGTATGTGATATAATGAATTGAATGATACTATTTAAAATTCAGATCCTTTTTTTAACTGAAATTTTAAAATACTTTCTATACAATCTGATATGTATAGAAAAGTACAAATAGCTTTCTGTCCCTGTAACGTTTGAGTGGGGCTGAGCTGACCTGATACTTCCTGATCACCTAATAATTTAATGTGTATTTACTTATTTGTTTTTGCTTAATGCATTACTTAAGAATTTTTTCTATGATACCTGTGGTTTTGAAATTTGTCTTTCATCCTTTTGAACAGCCAGAATATTGGCCTACATGCAGTACCTTCCCCATTCTCTTACTTCATCGGAATAAACTATAACATTCAGGAAATTAATACAGATACATTACCATCATCTGGACCTCTAAGCCTATTCTAGTGATACCAGTTGTCCCAATAATATCTTTTATAATGAAAGGATCCAGTTTAAAACCTTTCACTGCATTTAGTTCATGGATCTTTATTCTCTTTCACGTTGGGACAGCTCTTCAGTTTTTTTCTTGGCTTTCAGGACTTGACCCTTTTAAAGATGTGAGAGTTGTTTTTTCAAATGTCCTTCAATTTGTGTTTGTCTTTTGCTTACTCATGATTTTATTAAATTATGCATTTTTAGGAGAAATAATGCAGAAGTGATGGTGTGTCCTTCTCCCAGTGTCCTATCAGGTGGCACACTATTTTGAGCTGTGATACTACTAAGATGCTCACTTTGATCCCTTAATTAGGTTGGTGTCTGCCAGTCACTACTTTCTCTTCTGAGATTTTTAAGTATCTTATGAGAGCTTACTTTTTAACCATCTCATCAAATTACAGAATCACTGTTTCCTATTTTTGTCAATGCTGCTTCAGATTTGGTCAACAAGAACCGCTTCAAGCTGTCCCTTTTGTCCCTTTGACTTGACCTAATCATTCCTTGAATACTTGTTTGCTTTTAGGAACAAAAAATATGCCCCGGGCTATTTTTCTACTCTCCCTGACTCACCACTGGAAACAGTCATTTCTACAGAATCCTACTGCCTTTTGGTGGAGAATGGTATTTAGAAGCCAAGAGTTGGGCATTAGGTATATTTATTGCTAGGGGAGTCATTGATCCTAGGCCACCTTTGTGAACATGATATATATATGCACACATACATGTATATATATTTACCTCTCTGCTTATTTCTACATCCACATGTTGAAAATCATAAATTCAGCCTATGTTTCCAACTTCAATCATCTACCACATGGATACCAGAGTTCTCCTTTTGCATATTTGTAATTGCATTCTTTGAAGGTTAGAAGATTGGCTTGCATGAATGTTATGCATTTACTTATTTGACCAATTCCTTCTATATAACCAGTCTTCTACTGCCATTGCCACCCCTTCTGTGTGCTGATGCCCTCTTCACTCTGCTCAGCTCTGACTTATTTCTCCTGGATGCCTGCTTACACTATGTAGACACTCTCCTCACCCTCCTTGGGCTCACACCATGCTGGACCACACCCAAATGAAGATGCTTTTCTTTCCTTATACTCGAGTTGGGCCATAAATTACTGGGTACACCATCCTCCTTCCCCCAACCCTGTGGATGACCTTCTCATCCTATGTGAGCTCCAATGCCTCCATTCCACACCAGGTTGTCCCTCTGTAGATTTGCCCTCCTTATCATGTTCAGGCTCTCCATACTCTGCTTGGAGTCATGCATCTGTGGAGACACCTTGGGTCACCCCTATCTGGATCAACATGTTCCCCCTCTCCCAGTGTGTGAATACCTATTTTGCTTTGCCCTTCCTAATGAATTTAGGACTGAATGATTATGGAAACTGAGGGAAAGAAGGGAAGAGAATGGAACAAACCAGATTATAATTAGAAATAAAAACCTAATGAATCTTTTTAGAAGGATACAAAAACATTGTTTGTTGCTGCCAATGACAGTTGAACTAATCTTTAAGCCTTAAGATAAAGACTTTATTCTGTATGAATTAACATACAATTTTTAATAGTTCAGATCTATAGCAGCAGGGCTTTTTTTTTTTTTTCCTTACCACTTTGAATATTTTTTCTTACTTCAATGTTTGCTTGTTGCTGAGGGTCCTCTAGGATGCAATGTTCTATGTCTCTGGCTCAGGCATTCAACCCTCACCACCCCTACACAGACCCATCCCCTGCCTGGTAATAAATGTCAGTGTCAAGGATCTGGTCATCTCAATACTGCCCCTTAGCAAATCACAACACAGTAAAGGGTGTCAGAAATAAAAGGTAAAAATGAGTTCCATATAATAAGGACATATGAAAGAGATTAGCCTCCTAGAAGGAAACCGAATGTAAAATAAAAGATAATTTTGATAATCGTTTTTAGTGACTCTAAGCTGAGCATCTTTGCAGTCAATAGCATTGACTGGCTTCCAACATGCATAATTACCACTCCCACATTCCCAATGCTCCCTTCTTTGATGAATTTCATATTATCCAGCAAGAGAACTCATTCAGGTCAGCATTTGCCATGTCCTGGTGTGTCTTTGGGGGTCTTAGTATAGGATGCAGGTAGCTTAGCGTGGAAAAAGGAAACTTCAATTAGGAATTAGAAGAGCAGGGTTGCCCCTACTGTGGGTGGTCTGAGACAAATTTTTCACCTTCTAGTCATAATTCCCCTCACTTATAAGGTGAAACGGGCTGATAATCTTTGAGGCCTCATGGAAAATTAGGATGATATTCATAAATAAGTATATAGTTCTGTAATTCAATAAGTATTGCATAATACAGGGATTGATTCTTTGATCACTATATTTTATTGCTTGTTTGATTCCATTTATGGAAAATGTTTAGATAAGGAAGACCAAA
Source organism: Eumetopias jubatus (assembly GCF_037043125.1). Taxonomy (NCBI): domain Eukaryota; kingdom Metazoa; phylum Chordata; class Mammalia; order Carnivora; family Otariidae; genus Eumetopias; species Eumetopias jubatus. The sequence continues at coordinate 101,384,605 of NW_028274811.1, forward strand.
GAAACAGAAAGTAGATTAGTGTTTTTTAGGGGCTGAGAGGAGGGGGCAAAGAGAATGACTGTTAATGGGTATGGAATTTCTTTTGGGGGTGATGGAAATATTTTGGAATTAGATAGCAGTAATGGTTGTACAGATCTATAAATATACTAAACCCCCCTAAATCGTAACTTAGAAGAGTGAAATTTATGGTTTGTGAAATACATTTTAGTAAACTTAAAACTTATTTTAAGTTTTCTACAGTGGGAAATAACCTGAAATGAGTATAACATGACAGGGGGTGGACACTAGAACCAGTTATATATAAGCATCTTATTGTTCTTGTGTTTTTGAAACCATATGCAAGCATTGGAATGTTTTAAAGGAAACTTAAATAAAAACAATAATTTAGGTAAAATTTGTATCTCAAATTCACAATTGCATTATTAAGTTAAACCGTGAGGGAGGGAGTTTGGATGTTTCAAAATGTGTCAAATTATGATTTAAATAAAGGGACTCAGAAGATCAGATTTTACTTTGACAATAGAAATATATGCATTGAAGCAATATATGTGCTGATTCCTAAGAAAACAAGAGTACCCACCATTGGAATCGAGCCAATTATCAGACTTCTGAAGTTCTAGAGAAGATATAACCAAAGTAAATGTAGTTTACATGGCCAAAAAGAAAAATAAAGGCCAGAAACATCACCATCATTTGTAATAGTGAATATTAGATGCAGTCTAGGTGTTTGATCAGTTGTAATACATCAAATGCTGGAACACTAAATAGGCTTAGAAACTGGGAAATGTTTCACTGTCATGGGAGAGAATTTATGACTATAAAAGTATTTTGATAAGAAAAATTATAAACTGGATGAAAAATAAAAATAACATTTGTAATATAACCACAATTTGATTTTTCAAATATATGAATACACATAAAATGAAAATATTAACATTAGTATCCCCCAAAATGTTGATACGTTGATAGTCTTTTTTTTTTTTTTTTGGTACAGTGAGATAATGTAATTTTTAAAATAGGTGGTTTTAAATATTTTCCAAATGATGTTAACATAAATTGCTTTTATGCTCATAAAGATAAAAGTAAATGTTTTTTGAAAAAAATAAGATTCTGATAATTAGATATGAATAATACTGAAACATGCACTGCAATGTTTCATTTATCAACAAGCATTAAAAAAAAAAGTGATCTAGCCATTCCCCTTTAATAGGTATTTAGCATCATTGGTCCTGCTAAATGCTATTAGTATAGTCACTAATGATTTTAATAATCAAAAATACCCCTCCCCACCACATTATAGTACTGCAAATAGTACCATCACTATTTGAGAATAGCTGATTTAGGTAATACATATTCATGTATATTTTTACTCAAGTTTTCTTTCTCTGTCACAGACTTCATGGGTTATTTTCCTTTTCCTTTTTTTTTTTTTTCTTTTCCTGGAAGCATATATATGGAAATATCTGTAGTCAAGCTCTGTAGGTGGTAAAACTGATTACATTTTTTTGTTGTTTATCCCCAAACAGTTTTACTTTGCCCTTATCCTTGAGAGCCAGTTTGGCTGGGAATACAGTTTTAAGATGACTTTTTTCACCTTCTCAGCTCTTTAGACATATTTTGCCTTGTATTCTTATTCCACTATGGCTGTTAAAAGGATAAAAAGTTTTTGCTCCTGCTTGATTAATCTTTTTTTCTGCTTAAGTTTAATACTTATTTTTTTGTGCTCTTTGCTGTCACCACAATAGGTCTAACTTTGGATCTCATTTGATTTATACTCTCTAGTATATATTCTACTTTTATGGCCTTCTTTAGTTCTGAAAAGTTCCTAGCCAGCTTTCTTTTTTTTCCCCCAAGATGTCTCCCCCACTATTTTCTCTATTCTTTTTTTTAAAGATCTTTTTTATTTATTTGAAAGAGAGAGACACAGCAAGAGAAGGAACACAGCAGGGGCAGTGAGAGAGGGAGAAGCAGGCTTCCTGCTGAGCAGGGAGCCTGATGTGGGGGCTCCATCCCAGGACCCTGGGATCATGACCTGAGCCGAAGGCAGACGCTTAATGACCAAGCCACCCAGGCGCCCCTTGTACATTATTTTTAAGGTACTCATACAC